>NC_072377.2:125097500-125722500 GCF_028885625.2 Pongo pygmaeus | reverse complement strand
TTTCAGGAATACAAAATTGCTTTAATAATCAAAAAGCAAATAAACATTATTATGTTAACAAAAGATAGATAAGCTCACACAAATAGACGCAACAAAAGGATCTGACATATTTTAACACCCAGGATTTTTAAAAATTATTAGCAAAATGGAAATGATAGAAAATTTATTTTCTTTTTTAAACATAGGAGTGACCAAATTTTTTATTTTAATTACTTACTGAGATATTACTGACATACAAAAAGCTTTACATATTTAAAATATACAACTTGATCAGCTTGGAGATAAACATGCTCCTATGAAACCAGTACCATAATCAATGTCATCAATATATCCATTACTTTTAAAAGTTTCATCTTGCCCTCTTTATTATTTTTAATTCATTAATTTATTTTTTGTGATAAGAACACAACATAATATCTAGCAAATGTTTAAGCCTATAATACCTTATGTATTATTACTATAGGCACTATGGTGTATAGTAGCTCTCTAGAGTTTATTCATCTTACATAACTGAAACTTTGTACCCGTTGACTAATACCTCTCCATTTCTACCTTCGTTCACTCTGCCTCTATGAGTTTGACTATTTTAGATTCTTCTTATTTGTAGGATCATGCAGTATTTGTCCTTCTGTATCTGGCTTATTTCACTTAACATAATGTCCTCCAGGTTCTTCCAGTTGTTATAGAACATTGATTAAATTAATTATATTTTTATTGAGATGGAGTAAAGCTATAAAACAGAAATGAATAATACATAAAAACTGAAAATGATTAATAAAAAGCGATATTTGCTCTGTAGTATAGTATAGAGATATACTATAAAATTTTAGTAATGAAAATATGCTAATACTTTGAGACGAAAGGAATTAAGAAGAGTTTAGATAGTCATACTATAATATAATCTCATATTATCAAAAGTAAATGCCTCGACTTTATAGAAGATAACATTTAAAAACTGGCTTATGTATATGCAGAAAAAGAAAACATATCATTCATTTATTCAATCTGCAAATATTTATTGAGCACCTTACAAGAGCCAAGCTTCGCCCTCTCTCTCCTGAGGGCTGGAGATATATCCATGGAACAACCAAAGTCTCAGCCATTATGGAATTTATAATCTAGTGGAAGAAAACAGAAATTACAGAAATGAATATATGGTATATTAGATGATGGCATGTACGATGCCCAAAAATAAATTCTGTAAAGAGGCCAGGCTGTTGCAATAGCAATAATGGTAGCAGCGAGGCTGGATTGGGGTGGTGGCAAGGTTAGTAAGGGTGACGTCGTAGTGGAGGTTGTGCTCATGAAGATGGAAGTGCTTGTGCTGTTTATGGTGGGGTATTCAGTTTACTATTCCATTGGTTGTCATGGAAAACTATTAATGGAAATCTTTGAACACAGAACTCAAAGAATGAATGAATGAAGAATAAAAGCAATGAGAAGGCAGAGAGTAAAGTTGGTATAAAAGCCATGTAGTTAAGTTGTGTTTGGCATGTATTAGAACAGAGGAGACTAATGGGCCTAGAGTGCAGAGAACACAGGAGATAACGGTTTCTAAGATCCACTCAAACTCTTGGTTACCAGATAAATGAAACAACTTACCACGTAGACACACACACACAGAGAAAGCTTGTCTTCTGAGTGGTCTTTTTGTTTTGTTAAACATTTAATACTGTTTTAACATTTCGCTCTTCCTGTAGACTAATTGCTCATGTTTATTGCTATTCCAGTTTGTAACAAATCCTTGAAACACTGTTGCCTTAGTCTGTTTCATGTTGCTGTTACAGAAAAAAATGAAGCTGGGTAATTGACAAAGAAAAGACGCTTATTGAGCTCATAGTTCTGACTGGGAAGTCCAAGGACACGGTGTTGGCAACTGCTTCTGGTGAAGATCACATGCTACTGGGTCAGAACATGGAGAGGAGGGTCTAAGGGAAAGGGAACAGTGGGAAGAGACAAAACCCAAGGAGCATCTTGCTTTATATACAACTACCACTTTTGAGGGAACTTATCCATTCACATGGGAAATAATTCAATGTCTCAAGTGAGAGAGCTCACTCACTATCCCAAGAAGGGCACCAAGCCATTCATGAGGGATCTGCCCTGATAACCCAGACACCTCCCACTAGGCCCCACCTCCCCACGCAGCCACATTGGAGATCAAATTTAAACATGAGATTTGGTGGGTAGGAACAAACCATATCAAAACCATCACAACTGTGAATGCTCAAGCCTTCTATTTCTAACACCTTCATATCAACAAAAAGATTACAGAATATGCACTAACAATTTTTTGAATGCGTAACCCTTCAGTTTCAACATCTTAGCCCAATTCACATTATTAAATGATGTATAATCCTAGTAATCCTACGTACTAGGCCATTCTCACGCTGCTAATAAAAGACGTACCTGAGACTGGGTAATTTATTTTTATTTTTATTTATTTATTTTTGAGACGGAGTTTCGCTCTTGTTGCCCAGGCTGGAGTGCAATGGCACAATCTTGGCTCACCACAACCTCCGTCCCCCAGGTTCTCCATGTTGAGGCTGGTCTCGAACTCCTGACCTCAGGTGATCCGCCTGCCTCGGCCTCCCAAAACGCTCGGATTACAGGTGTGAGCCACTGTCCGGCCAAGAGACTGGGTAATTTATAAAGGAAAAAGGTTTAATAGACTCTCAGTTTAGCATGGCTGGGGAAGCCTCAGTAAACTTACAATCATGGCAGAAGGAGAAGCAAACATGTCCTTTTTCCCATGGTGGCAGGAAGGAGAAGTGCCAAGCAAGCCAAGCAAAAGGGGAAAAGCCCCTTATAAAACCATCAGATCTTATGAGAACTCACTTGCTATCACGAGAACAGCATGAGGGTAACTGCCCTCATGATTTGATTACCAGGCGCCTTTCACAACACGTGAGGATTATGGGAATTACAATTCAAGATGAGTTTTGGATGGGGACACAGCCAAACCATATCATCTTATAAGTAAAGTAATACATTTTCTGGTACTTTCATTCAATATTCATTTCATCTTAAATAAATCCAGAGAAATGCAACAGAAGTTCACAATTCAGTCACTGGCTCAAGCCACATATCTTATTTATGTGGAATAAGCCAGATTTACATAAGCAAATCCAAATTTCTAGCTTAGTATTATATTCTATTACATGGAACACTGCATGTTTGGAATGAGCAATTTTTAAATAGATTTTAGCCAGTCTATTAATACTCTGTCACTAATGGTTTTTACTATATCAGTCCCATTGGGTACTGAGTTAACTTGCTTCTATCTTTTCTTGTTTCAATTCATTTTCAATTTAGTCCCATTGGAGACCATACAAAAACACAAAAATGTTAATGTTTTTATGCTGAAAACTACATTGATGAGAATGCTAGAAGGTGTATGTTATTCTTCATCCAGTGCCTGACGTTAGGTCACTTATAAAATAAGACATAAGATCTTGGAATAATAAAGGATATTTGAAGAATATAGGTAATCCATTTATGCATTCTCATTGAAAACTTAAAAAAATAGAAATAAAACTGGAATACTTCTTGAGCTCTACAAAAACTTCCAGTCCCTATCATGACTAACTTATGTTCAGCTTTTTAATACTTCCGTACCTTACTTTATGTTTTTAAATGCAATTATAAATATCTAACAGATACATTATCAAGTACATATCTGATACAGTAATGTGTGTCAATCTGCTATGAATGTGAACTGATAATTATTTCAGTTTTGTCCTATTTTTAAGAGTGCTTCAAATATATTTTCTGCTTTTTCCATCTATTCAGATAGTCCATCTAAAATAGTAACTTATGAAGTAAATACAGAAAGCTAGAAAATGTCTCAGCCCTGCATTTTGTGGGTCTAAAATTGTTAATTCAGATTAATTTTACAAACTAGTAATATCAACATGAAATATCATGTTCCTTAATGCATACTTGTGTTTTGTAACAACAAGTATCATTTCTGTTCAATGTATACACAGCACCTAGTATGTTAACTGGCACGTTAGTTTGTATTCAGAAATTGCTGTAAACTTGGATGAATGCATTGAGAAAAATTGTTATAAATTGAATGATATGGAAATCTAGATGGCATATCTTAAAAGCCAAGTTTGTCTTGATGAATTAAGGCCAAAAGTGTATCAGTGGGCAAACATGTATTGATCCTGAGGCTCAAAATATATTGAAAACTCTGGCATTCTCATGAAGTATAATTTTCTTCACCTAGGCAAAACCTGCCATTGTGCCACATTGGCTATTCTATTTACAGTATTATTATAATAACCGCTATCTTTATTCTTATCTGCTCTTGCATTACCTTGGTTTAGGGTGATACTCAAGTCAGTCATACTTGCTTAGGAACTTGGTTTCCTATCCCATGTACAAGTTCCACTATATTGATTATCTGAAGAGCCATTTGGGAAACTGAAATATACCAAAAGTAGGAACAGTTAACTTGTATTATTCTTCCACAAATATGGATAGCAACTGATTTAATAAACCCATATATGAAAAATGATTAGTCTAATGTAGGATATATTAATGTACTTTTCTTTTTTGCACTGTGTGTATGACTTTTTTATGATCAGCCACTATGACAGATGAAACTATATAGTAATTCAATCACAATACATTCAGCATTGAAAATGCAGCTTCTTTATTTTTCTATCCTTTCTCACAAACCACTGTCTCATAATTTTTCTTATTTGTAGAGCTACACTTGCATTCAATTATTGTTGACATCTGCATGCCCAGTCATGGGCAAAGATGGGATACTTTGCTCCTAAGTGCCAGGGTACTCAGATGTAATTCAGTCACGGTTCCTTAAGGGCTATTGTATTAGTCCATTTTCATGATGCTGATAAAGACATACCCAAGACTGGGAAGAAAAAGAGGCTTAATTGGACTTACAGTTCCACATGGCTGGGGAGGGCTCAGAATCATGACAGGAGGTGAAAGTCACTTTTTACATGGTGGCAGCAAAAGAAAAATGAGAAGGAAACAAAAGTAGAAACCCTGATAAACCCATCAGATCTCATGACACTTATTCACTACTACAAGGATAGCACGGGAAAGACTGGCCCCGATGATTCAATTACCTCTCTCTTGGGTCCCTCCAACAACACGTGAGAATTCTGAGAGATACAATTCAAGTTGAGATTTGGGTGGGGATACAGTCAAACCGTATCAGCTATACACAACATTCTCATATGTCATCAATATATTCAAGTTTATTGAATTGTTTTGGTTAGATCACATGGGCCAACTCTGAGAACTGCTTGTATTGCATTCAAGATAAACTACAGAGATTCTTTTGTTCTTGACTTTTTTCAAAGCTGTTTTGTATTTTCATTTCATTTCCTAATTATGGATACTTTGGTACATACAAAATAGTATTTTATATTTTCATTTATGCAGAAATGAAGTTACTGGTCTGAATTGGTGAGCCCTGGTTCAACACACAGGCAACAGAAGCTCCTACAGAGTAAAGGGTAGAAGGAATTGCCAAGGAGGGGAAGTGGTAGATTCAGCTTTCTAGTTTGAACCCAGTGACAGCGGTATGATTGGCCCTGCTAAAGAAAGAGGCCAAAAAAAAAAAAAAAAAAAAAAAACCAAACACAAATGCTGAAAAAAAATCACTATGAAATTGATGGCAGGAGTTTTCTCAGCCCCTTCACTGGACTCATGGCAGGGGCACCCCATCTACTCAACACTCTGTGCTCAGCCCTTTGTGGGAGGGAACACATGAGTGAGCTAGCGCGAGATCAAGATGGCCACTCCGGGCACTGACACAGGAGCAAGCTCCACATGGGGTCCCATGGTCAGACCAGGTGTGTTGCCCTGAGGGGAACACAGTGGCACCCAAGTGAGGGTGCCTGCAACTCCAAAGCCTCAGAGGGGGTGTTACAGTGGTCTTTTAGTTCTGCCGTCTGCAGTATGATAGACAGCAGTGTGTTAGCAGCTCAGTTGGCTCCTTGCCTCATTGCATGGTGTGGCTGCTCTCCACCAATGAGGGCAAAGCACCAGTGTGACAGCCTTTTCTGGGTACCCTCACTTGGTGGGTCCCAAGCTCTTGTCCAGTGTCCAAGAAGAATGAGGTCACAAGGACAATTGAAGGATGGTGAAGGTGGAGAATGTTACTGATAGATGAAAACAGGTCTCAGCAGAGAGGGGAGCTGGAGAGGGGAAAAGAAGGGCAGGTAATCTTTGCTGAAGTCAGGTTGTCTCTTCTCCAAAGTCAGGCCATATTCCTCTCTACCGACTGAGTCTGGGGCCTTTACAGGCACAGGATGGAGTGTGCATGATGATTGTTTTGTGAGTATGCAAAAAAGCTTAAAGTGAAAGCAACATTTAAAGGTGGGTATGGCAGTGTAGAAAGCCAATTAGAAAACGTTAGGTATATGTAAAACAGGTGAAAAGGGGGGATCAGAGGAAAGCAAGCCAAATAGGAGGACAAGTTCTCAATCCGGTGTGAGGAATTAACTTGTAGTTTGGCTTTCAGGCTTTAAACTGTCTTTGGCTTGGAGGTGGGTTTTCAAAGGGTACCTGCCCCTATCTACCTAGGCACTTGGCTGCCTTCTGTCCCTATCAAACTGACACTGGATAAACTTTAGGGTATGGATGGAAGAGCCAGGCATTTGATCAGGATCAAGACATAAACTAAAATTTCTAGTGGCCATGTTACTGGATCTGTGAAAGTCCTCAAATAGCAACAGACTATCTTTAAATCACCATTGAGAGAGATAGAGAGAGGAGGAGGAGGAAGGACAAGAAGAGAAAGAAGAAGAGAGAGAGTTTATGAAGGGGAATGAAATGTGTGTAAACCATGTACTGTTGTTGTTGTTAAAAGTAAATCCAATCATTGTAAAGCCTTCACTGCACTAGAAATAAAAGCCTTTTGTAAAGGCTTTATTTAATTGGGCCCAAAAATACCCCAATTAAAATGTGCAGTTGGCAAGTTGGATAAAGAAACAATGTTTAAAACAGATTGTCAAGATACTATATTCATTTTGTGAATTTGACCAAAAAGACAAAAGGAACAAGAAACAAGATTATTAGGAGACTTCAAGAGGAATTGTAACACTCAATTTACAATTACACCAGTAAAACTGCAAGGATAACTAGCAAGAACTATCTTTAATAATTAAGCCCAGAATCAACGGTTTAAGAGTAGAAGCCATATTTCTCAAAAATAATCCCTTCCGTATAAGGTGTAAGGAAGGGATCCAGTTTCAGCTTTCTACATATGGCTAGCCAGTTTTCCCAGCACCATTTATTAAATAGGGAATCCTTTCCCCATTTCTTGTTTTTGTCAGGTTTGTCAAAGATCAGATACTTGTAGATATGTGGCATTATTTCTGACGGCTCTGTTCTGTTCCATTGATCTATATCTCTGTTTTGGTACCAGTACCATGCTGTTTCCATTCAACCCAGCCATCCCATTACTGGGTATATACCCAAAGGACTATAAATCATGCTGCTATAAAGACACATGCACACGTATGTTTATTGCTGCATTATTCACAATAGCAAAGACTTGGAACCAACCCAAATGTCCAACAATGATAGACTGGATTAAGAAAATGTGGCACATATACACCATGGAATACTATGCAGCCATAAAAAATGATGAGTTCATGTCCTTTGTAGGGACATGGATGAAATTGGAAATCATCATTCTCAGTAAACTATTGCAAGAACAAAAAACCAAACACCGCATATTCTCACTCATAGGTGGGAATTGAACAATGAGAACACATGGACACAGGAAGGGGAACATCACACTTCGGGGACTGTTGTGGGGTGGGGGGAGGGGGGAGGGATAGCATTGAGAGATATACCTAATGCTAGATGACGAGTTGGTGGGTGCAGCGCACCAGCATGGCACATGTATACATATGTAACTTACCTGCACATTGCGCACATGTACCATAAAATCTAAAGTATAATAATAATAATAATAAAAGAAAAAAAAATATGCTACAAAAAAAATAAAAAAATAAAAATAAAAATAAATAATCCCTTCCACTATCCCTTTAATTTTTCAGAATTTTAGAGTTGCACCCATAGTAGGATTTCTAACTCCCCTCAGACTTGCCCTCTGATTGAACATCTAATTGTAGCATTTTCCATATATAGCCAGAGGTAGTCCTCATTCATATTTCTCTTTGTCCCTTTACTTTCTATTTCCTTATCTCTTAGAAAACTTTGGAGATTACTTTACCATAATCTTTTTCTCTTATTATGTGTGTTTTCAAGGTATATTTTGTCCAGAAAAACAGATCTAATAATGCAACAGAACATTTGGTAAGTTCCAGTAGGAACAGCAAAAGTTAAATTTCAGTAATTAGCATCTGTTGATATCTTTATTCTTGCTAAAAACTACAGCTTAAAGAAAAAAAAAATACCAAGTGTCATAATGTCTTTAATTACCAGCTTTAAAATATAGGATGAGCCTGCCTACCCACAAAGCCTCTGCCACCAATGTGAATGCGCATGCTGAGGTCTGAAACCCTGCCCCACCTGTGCCACCACTGCTGCCCATGTGAATGCACATGTGGACACTGACAACACCGCCACTCCACCCCTAGCACCACCACCATCACTGCTACAAATGTGTGCATGGAGGTTGGCAGCCCACACCCAGTAACACTCTGCCCCACCTCTGCTGCCAGCCTGAGTGCATGCAGGAACACTGCAGCCCCACTCCTATGGGTACCCTGCACCCAGTCAATGTGCAAGCACCCTGCCACCTTGCTGCTGCTGCTAGCACATGTGATTGAGCATAGATCCCACTGCTGCCGATCTAACAAAGCACTTTCACCAGCACCAGTCATCAGAATGCTCTGGCCAGGATCTGGGAACACCTCAACCCTTCCAGCACAGCCTCTAGGGGCCAGAGAACAAAGCTGGGGGCCTGATACCAGGCCCCAGGGTTAGAGTACCCAGGCCAAGAGTCCTAAGCTGAGTCTTTTCCCTTGAAAATCTTCCAGAAATGAAGCTAGTTTGTTGAACCCACTGTATACCACAATCAAACCCCTAAAGTTATATATAAAAAAAAAAGTGACAGCAAAAACACCTATACGAAGGACAGCAACTTCAAAAAATGAAGGAACAGCAGTCTACACAGATGATAAAGAACGAGTACAAGAACTGGCCACTCAAAAACCAAAATGTCTTATTACCTCCAAATGACCACACTAGTTCTCCAGTAGTGGTTCTCAACCAGGCTGAAATGACTGAAATGACAGACAGAATTAAGAATATGGACAGAAATGAAGATCATCAAGATTCAGGGGAATCCAAGCATTCTAAAGAATACAATAAAATGATCTAGGAGATGAGAGATGAAATGGCCATCTTAGGAAGGAACCAAAGTGATCTGATAGAGCTGAAAAACTGACTTCAAGAATTTCAGAGAACAATCACAAGTATTAACAGCACAATCAACCAAGCTGAGGATGGACTGTCAGACCTCAAAGAGCAGTTCTACATAATAATTCAGTCAGACAAAAATAAAGAAAAAAGATGAAGAATGAACAAAACCTCCAAGAAATATGGGATTATGTAATGAGACCAAATTTATATCCCACTGGTAACTCTGAAGGAATGGGAGAGAAAGCAAACAACTTGGAAAACATATTTCAGGATATTGTCCATGAAAATTTCCCTAACCTTCCTAAAGAGGCCAACATTCAAATATAGGAAGTACAAAGAGCCCCTATGAAATACTACACAAGATGACCATCCCATGGACATATAGTCATCAGATTTTCCAAGGTCAAAATGAAAGAAAAAATGTTAAAGGCAGCTAGGGAGAAGTGGCAGATCACCTACAAAGGGAACCCAATTGGGCTAACAGTAGAACTTTCAGCACAAACCCCACAAGCCAGAAGAGATAGGATGCATATAATCAGAATTCTTATAGAAAATAAATTGCAATCAATAATTTAATATCCAGCCAAGTTAAGCTTCATAAGCAAGGAGAAATAAATAAGGTCCTATTCAGAAAAGCAAATGCTAAGGAGATTCATTACCACTTGTGATGGTTAATACTAGTGTCAACTTGGTTAGATTGAAGGATACAAAGTGTTAATCCTGGGTGTCTCTGTGAATGTGTTGGCAAAGCTGATTAACATTTGAGTCACTGGGCTGGGGAAGGCAGACCCACCCTTAATCTAGTGGGCACAATCGAATCAGCTGCCATGGAAGATAAAGCAGGCAGAAAAACATGAAAGAGGATACTGGCCTAGCCTTCCTGCCTACATCTCTCTCCTGTGCTGGATGCTTCCTGCCCTTGAACATTGGACTCCAACTTCTTCAGTTTTGAGACTCAGACTGGCCCTCCTTTTCCTTAAGCTTGCAGACAGCCTATTGTGTGAACTTGTGATCCTATAAGTTAATACTTAATAAACTCCCATGTATATATATATACACACACACACGCACACACACATATATATATTATTAGTTCTGTCCGAACCCTAATATACTGCCAGACCTGCCTAACTGAAAGGAGTGCTAAATATAGAAAAGAAATACCATTTCCAGCCACCATAAAAAACACACTTGAATACATAGATCATTGACACTACAAAAGCAACCACACTAACAAGACTGCATAATAACCAGCTAACAAGATGATAATAGGGCCAAATCCACACATATCACTACAAACCTTGAATGTAAATGGACAAAATGCCCCAATTAAAATGTTCAGTTGGCAAGTTGGATAAAGAAGCAATATCCAGTGGAATGCTGTCTTCAAGAGACCCACCTAATAGGCAATGACATCCATAGGCTCAAAGTAAAGGGATGGAGAAAAATCTACAAAGCAAAAGAAAAATAGAAAAAAAGCAGGTGTTGCTATTCTAATTTTAGACAAAACAGGCAGTTAAAAAGACAAAGAATGGTATTACATAATGTTAAAGGGTTTAATTCAATAAGAAGTTCTAAGTATCATAAATATGTCTGCATCAAACACAGGAGGACCTAGATTCATAAGGCAATTTCTTAAGAGTCCTGCAAAGAGACTTAGATAACCACACAATAATAGTAAGAGACTTCAACACCTCACTGACACTATTAGACGGATCATCAAGACAGAAAATTAACAAAGATATCCAAGGCCTAAATTGATTATTGACCAAATGGACCTACTAGACATCTGCAGAACTCTCCCCAACAAAAACAATAGAATATACATTCTTCTCATATGTACAGGGCACATAGTCTAAAAGTGACCAGAAAATCAGCTGTAAAACAATCCTTAGAAAATTCAAAAAACTGAAGTCATACCAACCATACTCTTAGACCATAATGCAATAAAAATAGAAATCAAAACCAAGAAAAATGCTCAAAACTATACAAATACATGTAAATTAAACAACATTGTGTACCTTTTGTGTAAACAATGAAATTAAGGCGGCAATCAAGAAATTCTTTGAAACAAATTTGAAGAGAGATATAAGATACAATAATTTCTAGAAACAGTTAAAGCTGTGTTAAAAAGGATATTTATAGAGCTAAATGCCTGCATCAGAAAGTTAGAAACATCTCAAATT
This sequence comes from Pongo pygmaeus, assembly GCF_028885625.2. Lineage (NCBI taxonomy): Eukaryota > Metazoa > Chordata > Mammalia > Primates > Hominidae > Pongo > Pongo pygmaeus. The sequence continues at coordinate 125,710,930 of NC_072377.2, read as the reverse complement.
AACAACATAACATCATCCCTAGAGGAACTGGAGAAAGGAGAGCAAAATACCCCACAGTTAGCAGAAGACAAAAAATAATCAAAATTAGAGCAGAACTGAAAGAAACTCAGACATGAAAACCACACAAAAGATTAACGAGTTCAGCAGTTTGGTCTTTGAAAGAACAAATGAGATAAACTGCTAGATAGAGTAATCTGTATTAGAACATAAATTAGAAAGTAAGCCCCTATAAATATTTCTGAAAAATAGATGACTTTAGACAAATTAGAATAGAGTAATAACTAATTTTAAAATCACACAAAGAAGTAGGCTAGTATCAGAGCAACCCTGTATTGTAGACAGATATAAACTCTGGACAGAATATAGAAAGTACTTTCTAAATTCCTTGAAAAGAGACCAGAAGCCGGAAATTCTGGAAGGAGACTGATACTTGGAGAAGGAGAGTTCCAGTGGGTGAATTTCACATTTCTTGTTTCTCTGGACTGAGGCCAGTCCTCTTCTGGAGTGAGGCCAGGAAGGACTCAGTGGGCCCAAAAGATACTGATGAAACTTGAACTGGCCTAAGGAACTGGAGAGAATATGAGACAACCAAACTTGCTGTAAAGGTCAGGGGAATCCTGAAAAAACAGAACCAGAGAGGGAGTGATCAACATTGTGTATATACTCTTCCATAGTTTTTGAACAATCCACAGTCTTTATTAGGTATTGCTAAGTGATTTAATAATCAGCATTATTAGGTGATTTGAACTGATACCCAAATGCTGGTGTTTAATGTTTGAGTCCATCTAATTTAATGCCTGACTGCTGAAACAAAGAAGTTGATACTCTTCCAAGGGAGATAGCAGATTCCAGAGTCTTCACAGTGTGAGGTTTACATTTTTCATCTATATTACTAAATATATTTTCTTACATTAGGCTTCTGATTTTGGTTAATCAATATACAGTCATGTCAACTTATTAATATATCCTAATTATGTATACTCATAAGGCTTTAGCTCAAGGGAAGATTTTATTATTTAAACAAAAGAAATTTCAGAGGATTATAAGAGACATTAATTTGGAGGTAAGCAGAAGCATTTTTCTTTTAAAATATCTTTCAAAAACAACATAAAGTTAGTTTTTGTCTATGCAGAGATTAGCCTATCCTTATTTTTTATAAAGTGTATGATGTTCTTTTTCATAAATATGTATATCTCTTAATGGACTGGAATTCCATGGGGCTTTAATATTATTATTATCAATTTGACCTCCCAAAAGGAACTATACATTGTCTTCCTTTTGATATCAGTTTATATCATTTATCTCAGATTTAAAAAAATCCAACAGGAAAAACTACCAACAAGTGGAAAGTTTTGGTAATGCTATGAAAGATTACTTTCTCTCTTTTCTGCCTGACACAAGTTATTAAAGCTATAACTAACTCTAAGTAATAACACTGGAAATTACAAGTTCTTTGTGCAAAGGGAAAGTACATCCAATTAAAATTATTAGGTTAGTGCAAAAGTAATTGCGATTTTTGTCATTACTTTCAATGGCATAAACCGTAATTACTTTTGCACCAACCTAATATTTTCTTGTTTAGAATATTCCTGAGGTAAAACATATTTTATCTTTCTACTGTTAGAATTTCAATATATTGAATAATGACTAAAAATAAAATATAATTTTAAAATAAAGACAGAGTCATATATTATAATTACTGTTAAATTTGCAAATAGAACTTAGAAAAAGTAACTAGTAACAAGACCATTGTACGTTTCAGGGTTGGAGAAAGCTAAAGTTAAAAAATGAGCAAAAAAAGCATTCAGAATATATTTGTGATACAGATACAAAAAAAGATGAAGTAGGAAATACTTATTATGAGGCAACTTTGAAGGTCAATGAAGGGAAAAATTTATGAATTTTTGAAGATAATATTTAAACTTGCTGAAGAGCCAAAAGAATAAGAAGCATGTTATTAAGTAACATACCTGATAGTTCCATAATACAAATTATTACTCTAAAATTTTGTGTTGAGTAAAATCAACACAAAGGGACCTGAAAAAGTGATTTAGTTATTTAAGGATCTGATAAAAATATAAACATAATATTTAACTAACACACCTGAAGTTTCAATTATTTTTTAAATTTCCTATTTCTTCATCCAGTAAGAGATTATTGAGCTGCTCCTTTTGGTCAGGTCAGGCATTCTGTTAGGTGCCGGGATACAAGGGTGAATAAACAGACATATTCCATGCATTCATTCTGATGGGGAGGGAAGTCCAGTGAAAAGCAAGCAAATAATTTCACTAATAAATACATTATTACAATATAAAGAAATGAATACCATTGATAGGAAGTGAACATATATCAAAGGGACATGAATCAGCCAGAGGTGCATGGGAAGAAATCCCTAAGAAAATGACAGGAGCAAGACCTGGTAGATGACAGGCAATTAGGTAAGAAAAAAGAGAGTGAGATGGCAGACATTTAAACGTCGTAGACATTCTTCCAGAAATACAATTGCTAATGCCATATGGAAACCTTCTGTGTTACACCTTTGCAGGTTAGTGATTCCCTTTAGCTGTGTGACAGCAGATCTATTTCTACTATTTTGCTTCTCATGTTGTATCATAATGACATTCGGCATGTTTTTTACCTCATTAAACTGTGAACACCTTAGAATCCGTAACAAGAGAAACTTGCACATTGATAGAAATAAGTCACTGCATTTTAAAACTTTGCAAGAAGTAAACTAGCATTTTGGGAAATAGTACTGTGCTTTTTTGCATAATTGTTGCCTCCCTTGATACGTGGCTTATAACAAATGATCCATACATAATAATTTTAGTTTGACTTACACGTATTCATGTCTATTATAGAAAGATTATGAAAAACAATAAATCATAAAAATGTGCTCATGAAAAAACACATACCCCACATGCAGACACACACATAGATATGCACTCACACAACCACAGACACAGACACACATACTTGGATGCCTTAATTTTCATGATAATCCTTGACTAAGATCAAACTGATTTGTGAATACAAGTTTTTGTTAAATTTGGGTAAATGCTAAAGTAGGATGTGAGTCAAGAACACCCAACACAAATTGTTTCATAATATAATTTACATTTTCCTAACATAATAGAAGATAACAGAATATATAGTCTTACAGCTGGAGTGTATTTCCTAGGATGAATCTTTGTACTTCTCCTGAAACATTAGTTAAATAAATAAGTATATATTAATTTGAATTACATACTTAATGGAAAGTAATTAAGAATTGAAATTAATCAAAAGAAATATCAACCCAAACTTTTCAATAAAAATGAAATAACTAAAGAATACATGAAAGAAAAGATAATATAATAAAAATAACAAAGCATATATCCAACTTTAAATGTAATTTTAAGGTTTCATTAATTAAAATAGCAATTTTGAAAATTATTTCTTATCTGCACATGTTCTCTCAAGAATATAAAAGTTATTTTCTAAAATTACAAAGTTCTTATTTATCTATTATAAAGTCAATAAAATATTTTGAAAGTATTATAAATCATCAAACTACATAGTTCTTGCTCTCCAGAGGTGAAAATTTATAACCAATTACAAAATATTATTATAAAAAAAGAATGCTTCCATTTAGAGTCCCATTGGTCATTATTCACAATCGTTTCTCTTTCTCTTCCTTTATTCATTTTGGAGGAAATAATTGATACAGTTATTTAGTTCAAATATGCTTTATTTTGATTCTAATGGACTGCTTCCTATTAGAGTGTCCCAAAATTCATATATCAGTCCTCTGCTTTATTTAAACTTATTTCCTACATTGTCCATCTATATGAGGACTCCTAAAAATGTATAACTCTAGTAGACATCTTTCTGATGAGCCCTTGACTTATATACATATCTGCCATATCTGTCAACATCTCCACTTGAACACGGACCAGATACTTGACGTTTAACTTGTCCAGAACCATTCTTCTCTCAGCATATGGTGGCTCCTCTCTTCCATTTGCTAACAACAAAAACTATGAATTTATCCTTACCTTCTTCTTTCTCTCACCTCATATCTAATGAGAGGGAAAATCCAGTTGACGCTGGCTTCAAAATATAGACAGAATTTGACCATGTCTCTGACCATACTGTGATACCATCTGGCTCTGAAAAACCCTAATTTCTCTTACTGCAATTGCCTCTTTACTATTCTTCCTATCTGTGCCATTTCCCTAATACACACTATTCTCGACAACTGTATAGAAATTATAGAAGTGCATTTTAGCTGGATAGTCAACATATTGGGAGGGCTGACTTTTCCATTTGGTTTGGAGAACAGTGTCCTGAGAAACAGGGCAATGTATTGGAGAGTTTTTATGGATGTGGGCATATTTAGAGCATGAAGTTGTGTGCAGGTTGATAGACTTAGGAACATTGCTAACTGAAGAGCAGCCTCAGCAAAAGTCTAGGCCTACATGTGTTTTAAAATGGAGAAAACATTGGTGGCAGATTTTAAAAACACTGAGTGAATCCAAATGTATGATGTCATTTAATACAATATGGATTTCTACCATTGCAGCACTTTTAGTCCTCTGGGTCATAAAAATGTCTCTAAAATAAGGTCCCACCTTTCTGCATCCAGAAACATTAGGTGCTTTATAATCACTTTAGTAACAACATCATTTCATTGCAATCATAAAACAACCCAAGGATAGGTGGTAACAGAAAAGAGAACATTTTATATTACTTAAGCGTATACATAGTGAATTCTGAAAAACTGCTTGTCAAAGAAATAGAGGTAATATAATGAAATCCACCCCAAATAAAGTAGCTATCAATAAAGCAATATATAACAGAAATATTAGACTCTATAAAAAGATATGTTCACATTATATATGATATGGTTAGCAAAATATTGAAAACTGAATAGCTTTATGTCAGGTGCGACCAGGGAAGAGAAGTGTTACCAGTGCCCTGAGGTCTTTGTGTATACTCAAGTAGCCCAAAGGGTATCCTGTTGGTTAGAGGATGATGTTTTTATCCTGTTGGTTTTTTTCAAATCTGCCTGTTCCATTTTGTGCTGTCCCTATAATCATAAGTATTTGCCCCAGTTGATTAGGGAGCTTTAAAAATCAATGCTCAGAATTGTCTCTCACTCCTCTTTTAACTAAGAGACTTCTATTTATATTCCAACATTTTAATTATCCTTCAATTCCAGAAAAATCTTAATGAATCAATTGGTATATTTAAACAAAATGGGAACTAACTGCTGTATAGGTAGTCTCTTGCAACCAATTATTCAATTGGACAGCTGGTCAAAATGTATGGAACAACCATGAGCTGTGCACTGAGTCCAGCCTGCCCAAAGCAATCTGACTCTTCCTCTGATTATTCCCGCACTGAGGGGAGCATGGAGACTCCTGAGGTGAGGAAACCATAAAATAATATGGAGGTCTCAAAAGCAGGCATTTGTCAGTCCCCTGCTCAAAGCTATCTTGTCTTTTTACTTTATTTAGAAATTAAATTTCCACTCCTTTCTAAGTTAGAAGGCCACACATGGTATCAACTCTAGCCTCACCGGCCTTCTTGGTTTTCTTCACATAAGAAATTGCCAAACTCGGTCTCTCCCCAGAACTTTGGTCTTGTCCTTCCCTTGCCTAGAAGGCTGTTCACTCAGATCTTTGTATGGCTCTCATTTCATTCATGAACAAAGTGAAACCCTACTTTCTCTGAGAAGCCTTCTCTGACTATCTTCTCTAAAGTAGCCTTTCCCCCTGCTGCTGCCACTTTCTACTGCCTATTGCTTGCCCTTGTTTAAGTTTTGTCAATGTAATTATTACTTCTTAATATTACATTCAGTGTACAGTTGTCTATTGCCTGACCTTGACACAGAATATAAATCTAGGGCTGGGGTTCCAGTTAATGCCATATCCCAGGCACCAAAAATAGTGTCTGGCACGTATTTAATAATATTTCTAAATTAACTAGTAGATTAGGGATATGCTCTGTTTATTCTCTACTTATATTTAGAAGTTACCTATTTTAAATTCATATATGTGTCTCCTTCCTGAAATTTCCATTTGTTTACAATACATTATAACAATAATATGTTATTTATATGTAATATATATATCTTATAAAAATAATATATTGTTTAAAATACAAACGTGTATTTTGGGAATAGATAAAGCTGTCAATTATTACTCTATCTCCATCTTGCTCTGGATATGATTTCCTGTTAAGAAATGAGTTCTAAATAAAAGATACTATAACATCCCAAATTGCTTTTTGATAGTTTTACAAAATTGAAATGTTAAAAATGACAGAAAGCAATAATTATTATGCAAATGCAGATAAAAAATTGAAACTACAAAAATTCTTAACAGAAATGTACGTATAATTTAACTTCTGAAAATCAATGTTACATACCATATTAAGAAATAATAAAGTAAAATTATGTGGTCATCTCAATAGATTCAGAAATAGCATTAGATAAAATCTAATATCCATTCCTGATTAAAAAAAATCTTTCAGCAAACTACCAATAGAAAGGGACTTCCTTCACTGCAAAAATGGCACCTACAACGGACTTACAATTATCATTATACTTACTTGTGAAAGAAAATGGTTTTTCACATAAGATTAGGATGAGAACAAGGGTGTTTGCTCTCAAGAAATCAACATTGTTCTGGAGGCTTTATATAGCACAACAGGCAAGCAAAAGACGTAAATCATCCAGATTAGAAAGTAAGAAGTAAACCCTCTTTACTGACAGATGATATGACTAACCTGTGCAGAAAATTTTATGAAATCTTCAAGAAGCAGCTAGAATAAGTAAGCTTAGCAAGTTTGCAGAATACAAGAGGCAATATACAAAAATCAATTGTATTTATATATATGCAACCAATGAAAACACAGAAGTTGAAATTAGATAACACTTAAAATAGCATCAAAATGTGAAGTCTATCATTTTTAGCATAGTTAAAATTCTGAATCTGAAGACTATGTTCAGTTAAACAGAAAGGAGGCTATGAGATACTTTGATTGTTTCCAGAATTTCCATATAAAATTTCCAGTTGACTTAAATGCTCGGTATCCTGTATCAGCCTTAAAGCTCTTATTTTTAATTTCTATTTTTTAAATTTAAGTCATATTATTTTCACATACCCTTATTGAGCTTTGTTTCTAAGTCTACCCAACTAGTTATTAGTAACAATCAGAGTTGAAATTTGATTTGCAAATGAATGAAAATGAGCAAAGGAGAAGACCCATTTCCTATGTTACTTATACTGAGTTAGAATGAAGAGGGCAAAACCTAGAGTTAAATATCTCTATTTAGCTGTGAAAAGGTGACCACCTGAAGTAGAAAGAGCAGAATTACATAGTAGGAAGAAAATGTGGATCAGAAATCCAAGGATTGCCCTGCAGATAGTCCCAATGCATGAGGCTGGCTTAGGTATTATCTGTAGCAACACTGAGAGCAAGCCATGGGGAAATAGACAGTGGTCAATCAATCATTGCTATGTATGTGGCATCTCCAGACTATTCACAATTCAGGTAGTAGCTGACTTGTAATTATTTTATATTTTAAGGCTCATTTATATTTACCAAGACCCTTTGTCTTAACAATGAAGTTAAGAAAAACAAATCATAAATTTTAACGGGTATTTATGTTTACCTTTACAAAACAGATAATTTCACATAATGAATTAGAAAATCTTAATGAATGTCATGGAAGTCTCAAATTTTTATGGTTTTCTATAATTAATTACTAAAGTTAATATTGCTAAAATGGCATTATCTAAAGTACAGCTTATATCTGACTGTGTTAGTGATTTCTTTTAACATTGATTCTGAAGCTAAAGGTGTATTCTAAAGTTTCACCTGTGTAAGTCAGCTTAAAATGTGTATTATTTTAAGAATAAATTGTGGTAACATTTTTATAAAATTAAGTTCAAAATAAAATTGTTTTATAAATGCACAGAAATGATATGTGATAATTGTGTTCAAGAAACATAAGCAAACTCAGTATTCTTAGTTTCTTTGATTAGTAACATTTTGCTGTTTAAAGTCAAATAATTTGCTCCATAAATCGGGCTTAAAATTTAGTCATAAACAACTACCTTCCACTTCTGTCATGCATACAGCTTAAATTAATTTGAAAGAACACCAATTGCTTTAAGTTGCATGACACGGATATGTTGAATGTTCAACTTTTATTGCCACTATAAGAATAAGAATTGTTTATACTATCATAGTTCAAAAGTCATAAAGTATTTATGCTCCTTCTAAATGTGTTTAATATTGTTCCCTTCTGGAGATACACTGATTATAAGGTAGAAATAAGAGTAATTATCTCTGGCACATAGAATATTCTCCTTTTTTTTTTTTTTTTAGGGGTATGGAGAAAGGAGGAAGTTGTATATCACTGCTATGCCCACATTATCAGTAAAATATCTTTTATGAAAGTATGATAAAATATTGGTTTTAAAAGTTGGCCTAGCGGGAATTATTTTATTTCTTCTTACAATGACATTGATTTTTATTCGAAAGGACAATTTCCTATTTTAGCTCTTTTTTTAGCAATTATAATTTGATATCACTCTTTTCCTTATTTAAATTATGCTATATGTATATATTTTAAAAACAGTCAAGTTTATCTTATACTTACTTCTACAGTATTATTTTAAGAATAAATTGTGGTAACATTTAATGTTAACTTAATGTAATAACATTTAATGGTAAATATAATTCCTCTAGATGACTGAAGCCAATAGGGTTGTCAGCTAGTCTTTAAAACAGAGCAGATTATGTTCCTGTGTCCCTAACCTACGAGCAAATGATATTACTGACTAGAGTGGATGTTACTCTCCAGAGTCTCTGTTTTTATTTAGTAAATAAATTGCCCATTTCCATCCATGCCCAGTGTCTAGTAGGAGACAGTATAAATCATTTTCCCTTTCTGGCCACCACTCATCCCCCATCTTGTCAAACTGCGCATTATAAACACAGAAAAGAAGAGAAGAAACAGTTATCACGGAAATGTACCCATAGTTCCATTAGCATGCTTTTTACAAAATGTCATATCCTAGCTGTTTTGAATTTGCCTTACAGATATTAAGAAATGGGATAGAAAGAGAAGGGGTAGAATATGACTGAGTGGCACACTATTTAACATATATAAGAATTATGCCATATACTATGGAGAAGTTTCCATATTCCTTTGTGCTTTGATTTTTACAACAATAAAGAGATAACATGTAAATATTTTCTAAAAATAACACCTGAATTCAGAATTTGTCCATACAAAATATTGACATTTTAATAATCATCATCTACCTAGTAATTCCTTATACATTTTCCTCCTCTTGGAATGCCTTTCCTTGTGTGTTCTCATGCAAAACTCCTATTAATTGTTTGAGAATCAAGTCAAACCTTTTTTTACTCCAGGATGCTGTTCTTGCTTTTTTTTTAATCCTCTGAAGCAAAGTTGATCAAATTTTCTATTGTACCACCATAGTAGCTCAGCTACATTTGCCAAACTTTATTTTGTTTCATACCCCCAAATAACTGCTCTGCTTTGTAGCCCATAAGCAACAGCTGGGCAGGGAATGTTTATTACACATCTTCACCTCACTAGCCCCCAACAGGAGCCCAACATGTGCTGGACGCTTCATTTTTTTGATGAATGAATGAATGAATGATTAAATGTATGAACAAATTGAGCATTATTCTAAGCTGAGTGGACACTAGTCAAAATTCCATAAACCTCATGAATACTCATAAATTATGCATTATAAGCTGGAGGAGTTTCACTCAAAGTAATAATAATCATCATAATAATCATTGAATCCTATTAAGTGTTAATTTCCATTTCAGAAATGAAATAATTGAGGCTGAGAGGTTAAATAACTTACCTTTATATATAATTATATAAAGTCTATCTAATCTATCTATCTCCAAATTGAGCCCAGGCAGTCTGACTCCAAAGCTATTACATAAACATAGCAAACTGGAGTATGTGGAAGATGAACAGGGTTGTCTCTTTAAATGGATTTGGACTTGTAACTTGTTGTGCATAGTACCATAATCTCAAATCAACAACGACTGGTAGTTATATTTTCTTAAGTTAACATATAAATATAACTGTCAAATAATTAGAGATATAGAAAGCTATAGTGTTGCATTCATATGAATAAGTCATGTTTTAATTATTGTTTAGTAATTAATCTGTAGCCCTGGACCTAGGGGTGGGTGAAATATGGAAGAAAATTAGGGACATTGTTGCTACATTATAGGTGAGTGAGATATGATCCCATTGGTTAATTGCAACCTATGCAGATGAAACAATTAGTGAATAATACAGTATTTTCACATGCCCCGGGCTTGCTTTTTATTCACTTACTCCCAACCCTTAATTTCTACACCTTCTTATCTGCTTGCCTCTTATATAATTATCTCTTTTTCTCTTTCAGACCTTATATTAATATTAAATGTAGCTTCTTGTCAAAATGTCTTCTTTGATCCTTAACCTAGGTTATTAAATATTAATATGTTTTTGGTTTTTTTTTTTTTTTGGATACAGGGTCTCACTCTGTCGCCCTGGCTGGAGTGCAGCAGCATGACCATGGCTCACTACAGCGTTGACACCTGGGTCTTAAGCAATCCTCCCACTTCAGCCTCTCCAGTAGCTTGGACTACAGGCATGGGCCACCACACCCAGCTATTTTTGTATTTTTAGTAGAGGTGGGGTTATGCCATGTTGTAAGATGTTTTTTTCCATAGCAGCAATGGCTATAGCCTAATGGGTATGTATCATGCTACACTGTAATTCCCCCTTAATTGTTCTGTTTCCCCTTTTAATCAGTCATTCTTTAAGTACAGGCATCGACGTGTTCAACACTGTATCCATAATTCTGAGAAAACTACATTAGTTAGTAAGGCTTGCATTATAGACTCAATGTAGAAAGTAAAAACTGTAAAAAAGAATACAGGAGAATATAATTCAATGAAAATCTGGATCTATGTCCAGTTAAAGCCAAGAGTCTGTTTGGTACCTGGGAAGTAAAAGACTAGATTATAAAGGGCAGTGAAAGTCGGAGTTTCGATGTAGTGAGGAATAAAGTCATTGTAAAGGGCAGCATAATATGGAGATACACAATAAATGTAGTGTCTAAATAAGAATCTGGGAGCCTCATAGAAGGATTGATTGGAGCAGAGGATGCCGGAGGGTAGATAGAGCAGTAATGACTACACTGGGAGAAATTCAGGCAATGGATGCCATTCTCATTACCATGGATGACGTTTATTGAGAGGTTGCTGTGAGCCATTATGTTTTACAAATGAGACTAACGTTATTAGTCTAATTCTAGAAGTAAGGAAACATGACACATATGAAGTGTGGTAGGGATCCTCTAAAACAATTCTTAATGGTCCTGCCTTTTTAATATCCATACCCTTATGTAATCTCTCTCCTTGAGTTTTGGTTAGACTTACCGACTGTTCTAACAACAAAGATCATGGCAGAAATGATTGAATGTCATTCCCAAGATTAGACTATAAAAGACTGCAATTTCCATTTTGAAAGCTTTCTCTCTTTCTCTCTTTGGATCACTCGCTCTAGGAAAATTAGCTGCCATAGTATGTAGAGGCAGACCTCACAGAGAGCCATGTGAGTGAGCTCGGAAAAGACCCACCATTCCCCAGTCACCTCTTCTTCAAATCTTAGAATAACTACAAGCAAGCCCCAATCAATACCTAGTTGCAGTCTTATGAGATTATCTTAAGCCAGAACCACTCAGCTCAGCTGCCATAAGATGTCTGATTTACAGGAAAAAAATGTAAATGATAAATGTTTTTCTGTTTTAAGCAGCTAAATATTGTGGTGAATTGTTACATAGCAATGGAAAACTAATACAGTAAGTGACATAGAGGGGATTTAAACCCAGGCTGATGAGTGTATATGAGAATCAGTGGTTTTAAGTTCACAGCAAAATTGAGAAGGTACAATGAGTCCCTGCAACAATACATGCATAGCCTCCCCCATTATCAGAGTGGTACATTTGTCATAATCAATGAATTTACATTGACAAACTATTGTCACTCAAAGTTCATAGTTTGTATTAGGGCTCACTCTTGTTGTACATTTTATGGGTTTAGAAAAATGTGTAATTATATGTATTCATCATTAGAGTATACTTTCTTGCCTAAAAATCCTGTGTGTTCCACAGGACATCTTGGTTGGTTCCAAGTTTTGGCAATGATTAATAAAGCCGTGATAACTATTGTTTGCAGATTTTTCTGTAGGCATAAGTTTTAATTTCCTTTGGTCAAACACCAAAGAGTGTGACTGCTGAATCACATGATAAGGGTATGTTTCCTTTTGTAAGAAACCACCAAACTGTCTTTTAAAGTGGTATGTAGTGATATCTCATTTTTTAATTTGCATTTCCCTGATGACATTGATGAGCAGCATCTTTTTATGTGCTTATTTGCCATCTGTATATTTTATTTTATGATCTGTTAAGGCCTGTAACCCATTTTAAAATCAGATTGTATAATTTCCTATTGTTGACTTTTAAAAGTTTTTTTAATATATTTTGGATAATAGTATTTTATCAGATGTTATTAGATGTGTCTTTGCAAATATTTTCTCCCAGTCAGTGGTTTGTCTTTTCATTCTTTTGACAGTTATTTTCACAGAGAAGGCACTTTCTGCTATGTCTATTTATTTCCATTGTGTTCTATTTTCTACACCTGCTAACTGAACATACGAAAAAGTAGTTTTAAGACACAAGTACAAGGAAAAATAAGGCATTTATCACCTTGCTGTGTCTATTGATCTTCATATTCTCTGTTTCTCCAAATTTGATTACCAATTGGACAATAACAGAAAAAAGTGACCAAAGTCTCAGCAGCTTTTTATCCTTTCTAAAGAAAGAATTATGGAGAAGTCTAAAGTCATTTGTTTTCTTTAGTGTATTAAAGCACATAAGTATAAAATGAGTTACAGAAGAATGACAATTTGAAATACTGTCTGCTGTGAACTGAATTTTGTCCCCCTGAAATTATTATGTTAAAACTCAAACCCCTAAAGTGATTGTACTTGAAGATGGGACCTTTGAGATAATTTATTTTATATGAGTTCATGAAGGTAGGGCTTTCATGATGGGATTAGTGCCTTAGTAAGAAAAAAAAAAAGGTATCAGACCTCTTGCACTCTGTCCACCATATGAGGATGCAGTGAGAAGTCACACTGCAAGTCAGAAAGATGGCCCTCATCAGGAACTAAATTGGCCAGCACCTTGATCTTGAACTTCCTATTCTCCAGAACCATGAGAAATAAATCTCTTGTTTATACTACCTAGTCTAAGGTATATTTTTATGGAAGCTCCAGCTGACTTTGACAGATATTGGTACTAAGAAGTGGAATGCTGCTGAAAGAAATATTAAAAAATGTGGCAGCGGCTTTAGAACTGGGTAATGGGTCAAAGCTGGAGGAGTTTGAGGTGCCTGAGATAAATATGGATGTTAAAAGCAATTTTGGTGAGGAATCAGACCAAAATAAGAAACATATTATTGCAAACTGGAGGAAAGGTTAGACTTGATATAAAGTGTCAAAGAACTTAGCAGAACTGTGTTCTAATCTTTCACGGAAGGCAGAACTTAGGAGTGGTGAAATTAGATATTTAACTCAGAAGACTTCTAATCAAAGTGTTGAAGGAGTAGCTTGATTCCTCTTGAATGCTTACAGTAAAATACAAAAAAAAAAGATGAAGTAATAATAGTTAAGTTAAAATGAACGAGAACTTGAAAATATTGGCAAATTCTCAGCCTATCCATATTGCAAAAACTGAGAACACTGTTCTTAAGAGAACACTTAGGGGGTAGCTGAATAACCATTTCATAAAGAGGTCATGGGTGCAACTAATGAACTTAATCAACTTTTTAGATTTTGTTAGTATGGACCATGGTGATATTCAGCCGCAAATGAACATTATTATCCAATAAACTAGAATAAGGAGACTGAAGGCATATCAGAGGTTATCAGAGACATGGACTAGGTTTCAAAAGGCCAGGGGGCCTCCACCAACAGCTTTCAGGGTGAAATTGTGCTGATGAACTTTAAGAGAGTGGAGACCTAGGTTCTTGGGTGTGGGATCTCTTTCTGGAAGAGCCACAGAGAGCAACTCCTACACTGGTAGGTCCAAAAGGTAGAGCATTGAACCAAAGAGGATTACTCTTAAATGTTAAGATATAATAGAATTTTTCTTGCTAAATTTTACACTTGCTTAGGACTTACCACCACTTCCTTCTTTATGTTTTCTCTCCTTTAGAGTGAAAATGTCCTTCCAGGCTATTCCACCATTAAATTTTGAAAGCACATTACTTGTCTACAAGTTTTTACAGGTTCACAGGTAGAGGAGAATTTAGGCTCAGGATGAATTATTAACTTCAATCTCAGCCATATGTGATTTAGATGATATTAGGTAAAACATTGGACTTTAGAATAGATGTTAGAATAAGTTAAGATTTTTGGAGCAAGTGGGATGAAATGGATGTATTTTGCATGTGAAGACATGAGTTTGGAGAGGGTGGTAGGCAAATGCTATGGACTGAATTGTGTACTCCTAAAATTCATATATGGAAGCCCTAACCCCTAACGTGACAGTATTTAAGTTGGAGCCTTTGGAGATAATTATCTTTGGATAAAGTCATCAGAGTGGAGCCCTGGGTTTAGTGCCCTTATATGAAGAAAAAGAGACACAAGAAAACATCCTCTCTTTCTCTTTCTCTCTCTTTCTTTCTCCCTGCCAAGGGAGGATACAGAAAGAAGGTGGCTGTCTGCAAGCCACGAAGAGACTTCACCAGCAATCCAATCAATCAGCTGGCACTTTGATCTTATACTTGCTAGCTACCAGAACTGTGTGTAATAAGTGTCTGTTTACACCACCCGGTCTGTAGCATTTGGTTATATGAGCCCAAACTGAAAGAAACTTGTTACATACCTTAGTGAGCAAAGTGAATTACAACATCACCCCAAAGTAACTCTTGTATCTCTTTATCCTGTGGTAAATATTAATTTTAGTGCATTCAGTGAGAAAACAAAATAAAAGCACCTATGATAATTTGGTATATGTACTGTAGGTTCAATAGTTTCATTGTTAAAAGTGCTTGAATAGTAAAATTAAATTTTAAAAACTAATTAAAACGTAGCATTCTCTATTTTCCTTATTCACTTAATTTCCAGATAAAAATAATTTAGAAAGATAAGTGCAGAAACAATTACATAAAAATTTTTAAAATATTTTCCGAATTTTTATTTAAAAATAACTTTGTTCAACCTCTTTAACAATCTCCAATGATATTGCTGATAGTTACTCAAAATTGAACATTAATACCATAACAAAGAGTGTGATTTAACACATTAAATTGATATCTGGAAAATAGAAATAATGCCAACTTATTTTTGGAAAAGAATTCATAACATTGCTTTTACATGATTATATTGATAGCTAACTATATTTTACTACATTATGAATTTGTGGTTTTTCTGAATCTAAACTTTAATTCTTTTTAGTTTTTCAAGTAATATTTATTATTCTTATCCATACTTTTTATACTATTGTGTGACATTTAATTCCTATCATTTTATGTCTATTTATTTGCCAAATGCAAAAATAGTAAAATCAAATAAATTTTAATTTCTCATATATATTTTTCTGTAAATTGATTGAATTATTATACCATGAAAATAATCCAAAAAGTTTATCAAAAGACATAATATAGATAGTATTGATATAAGAGTTCAAACAAGGATAGTTGAAATTTCCAATAATACCAATATTCATTGCTATTTCCTCCAATCTTGCTGCTTTTTGTTTTCCCCTGTAAATTTTTTTGTTCTTTTTAACTTGCCTAAGAAAGAAAGACCACATTAATCTTAGCAGAAGGTCCGGACAAATCTATCCACCAAGTCATTAGTTCAACTACAACATAGTCAGGGTAAATGATGGCTTCAAAGAAGAATTTGTTATAAACTCAGCCACATTGATTAGGAAGCCCAAGCAGATACATTCTCATAAATGCCCGCAGCAAAACGTGGAATAAAAGAAGGATCTGGTAGGATATCATTTAAAATTTGATTCTCTGTTGGTACAGTGACAGCACTTTAAAGATTCGTCCAATGATTTGGGCCATTAATGTTAATCATGGATGATGGTAAATGAACTTAAGCTTGAGCAATATTTATTCTATTGTGAACATATATAATTATATGGACATATTGTATATAGGTTAAAAGATGCAACATTTTCTGTCTAAAATTACTTTCCACTGATGTCTATTAGAGACGTAATAAATTAATATTACTTTAAAATATAAAACATAGATAATATCTGGCAGAAGGAGAAATCCTTAAGAGAAAACACTTTTCTGTATGGATTCATTATCAAAATATTGAACAAACTGAAATATACATTAACTTCACATTATTTGACAATTTCTACCTGCTCTGCCTAAGTACTTCTTTATTATTATTATTATTTAAGTTTTAGGATACATGTGCACAATGTGCAGGTTAGTTACGTATGTATACATGTGCCATGCTGGTGTGCCCACCCATTAACTCCTCATTTAGCATTAGGTATATCTCCTAATGCTATCCCTTCCCCCTCCCCCCCACCCCACAACAGTCACCAGAGTGTGATGTTCCCCTTCCTGTGTCCATATGTTCTCATTGTTCAATTCCCACCTATGAATGAGAACATGCGGTGTTTGGTTTTTTGTCCTTGCGATAGTTTACTGAGAATGATGATTTCCAATTTCATCCATTATGTATTACTTATTTTCTTGATTCTGACTCTGGGGGCTACATCAAAGTCAGGAAGCAATAATTTTTTAGATTTAAGCACTAAATGGCATGCCTATGTATGCATCTAAGATAGAATGTCATGTGGAAAGCAATACAGAATGAGGCAGGATGTAAATTGAACTGCTTGCCAGTCTTCCTGAACAAAATGTTCACATTTTGGCTATTAGATTGGGTTTAAATTAATTTTCAAAGAAGCAAATGTATATCTAAAAATAACCTTATAAACATTCACGAGGCATTTTTAGATTGCTTGGAGACAATAATAGCTATAGTCTTTTAAAATGAGTAAATTTTGGTAGATCTCCATTTTATGCAAGTATGAGTTATTGAAAGTATATTCCAAGATGTAATTAAAGGTGCAAAAGATTTATTGGGTCTGGGAGCAGGAGAGTCAGGTGAGACCCTTAAGACCATGGTGCAGGTCTGACAAATGTAGAAAGGGAGAGGGCAGAAAAAGGACTTCGTAAGAAGACTTTCAGACTGAAGTCCCTCAGTTGCAAGAAAATTTCAGCTGGTACAATAAGTCTTTTTTCCAGAGTCAGATTTTGGAAAAATGCACATCTTGCCAGAATGAGCCTGCTTAATACCCCTGCCATGCTCAGTCATTGGCTGGGAGCTTCCTGGGGGAAGTGTGCTTATAGTGTGAAGGCAGTAGTGGTTCCAGAGCTATAAAACTGGGATCAGTCAATTATGTTTCCCACATAAGATCTGAGTAACACATTTTCACGGTAGCCATAAGGTCCAAGATATTATTAATCATCTATTGTTTTAAAATATTCTATATAATATTTTCTAAGAGGCAAGGAAGAAGTGGCCTTCAGAAACAAAAATCTAGTTTTATAGTCTATTTGTTAAAAATTATTATTTCTTTTTTTTATTTTGCAGAGTGAGTGTAGTAAGATTCTGAAGTCTGTTATATTTTAGCTTGATTTCAAACAGAATCACAGGGCTTAGCTTTGGGAATACTAGCTAGGAAAAGAAATAGCCAAAATGTTTCTGTCATTATGACTGCAGAAAAGTTAATACATTTCCACAAGAAAGTGTGGTAAGTTAATTGGTGAATTACAAACAGTCATGAAAACAACACTTCCTATCTTGTGCAAGGTGGAGAATTTTTGGCAGTGAGTAACTCAGTTCTGTTATCTGGATATCAGAGTTTAATGCTAAATATTATAGGATTAAACTGGTCAACTACAAGAAGTGTTAGATCTCCACTTTATGCAAACCATATTATTGGTTTGCTACATGATATTTTATGAAAATAATAATTAAATGACATATTTATTGGCTGAAAGGGATAGATATTTTTGCTTTGTTTGTTGAGGTTCACTTATGAAATATAAGTGCCTTACAATTTCTTGCCCTTCTCTAAATATAAACACTGAAAAAATATATTTTATACAGTATACTAAGCATATTTCAATATTTTTGCTCTTTTGCTTATTATCTATACTGAGAAAATATTCCAAACAAAATGTGAGATGAATGTAACAGATGAGAAGCCAAAACTCTTTTATTTTACTTGTATTTCAATTCTTAAATGCACAAACACAACATGATAAACACATTTTGAGTGATATTATTTTGTAATATTACTATAATTGTAGTCAAGATTTACCAAGATGTTTTAATAACAACCAATTATTCTAAAGTTTTTTAGGGGAAAAATTATTTAAAAATCATGGAAAAATATATAAAGTATATAAAAATATATAAAAAAAAAATAAGAAAATTTGCTGTCAGATGTAAAACCATGTAATCAATAGGTTAGTGACAAATATATAGTGTTGCTAAGTATTAAACAAATATGCCTTATTTATTTATTTATTTATTTATTTATTTATCGAGATGGAGTCTCGCTCTGTCACCCAGGCTGGAGTGCAGTGGCACGATCTCGGTTCACTGCAACCTCTGCCTCCCAGGTTCAAGTGATTCTCCTGCCTCTATCTTCCCAGTAGCTGGGATTACGGGCACCCGCCACCACGCCTGGCTAATTTTTGTATTTTTAGTAGAAACGAGGTTTCACCATGTTGGCCAGGCTGGTCCCAAACTCCTGACCTCAGGTAATCCACCTGCCTCAGCCTCCCAAAATGCTGGGATTACAGATGTGAGCCACCACGCCTGGCCATAATTTTTGAACTCTTATTTTAAAACAGGTATTCTATTATTGTATATTGTGCTACACCCCAGAATTTAATAAATCACCATGTAAAAACAAAAACAAAGACAAAAACCAAATATGCTGATACAAAATTTTAAAGCACAATATTTGTATTTGGAAATAAATATAAGAGAAGTTTACATTTCAAAATTCTGTAAAAAGAATGTGCCAAATAACAAGTCTTATTGTATGATATCACAATACACCTGTAAGAAAGTTGACATATGTTTTTGCATCTAAAATTAACTTATAACCTATTAACGCATTTAATATAATTAGCTATAAATACAATTTTAAAAATTTTATATCTAAATAAGGAGTTGCAAAAGCTTTCTTCTTCTCAAAAACTAAAAGTAGAGCTGCCATATTATCCATCTATCCCACTGCTAGGTTTGTACCCAAAAGGAAGGAAATCAGTATATCAAAGCAATATCATGGGAGTGTAGCTCCCATGTTTATTGCTGTACTATTCATAATAGACAAGATTTGTAAGCAAACCAAGTGTCCAGCAACAGATTAATAGATAAAAAATGTGATACATATACACAATAGAGTACTATTCAGCCATAAAAAATAAATGAGAAGTGGAGGATACTATGTTAGTTTAAATAAGCCAAGCACAGAGAAACAAACTTCTCATGTTCTCACTCATCTGTGGGAACTATAAATTAAAACAATTGAACATGATATATTAAAAACCTCTATTTTTTCCTGTGATAAATATTACTACATGAAAATCGATAGCTTATTTGAAATAAATATGTACTTCACTATATATATATGAGGCTTAAATATCTTTTCCCTACCATTACCGTTCTTCCCTGTAGAAGTAGCACACACACACACACACAAAACAGACGACTTAACCTGTAGCTAATCAGTAATATGGGAAAAAAGTATATTTTTGTTGTTTTCAGCCACCCATTTTGTGTTTGCTCCACACATTACCTAGCAAAAGAATTCTGGGACATGTGATATGGAGGAGATAATTCTGTATTTCTTCCACATTATGTATGTCCCAGAATTATTTTGCTCAATCAGGTGGTTGATAAAATTCCTGAATACAAAAATCTTTTATAAAGCAAAGAAAGAAACAAACACAGACACCCTGATAGTCTGGCAACTCCATTGCCCCGGATATGGAGAAAATAAAATGGTGAGATTATACAGCAAACACATTTATTTCTATTTTAAAAAGCAGGATAGATCTCCTTGGTTGTATCCGGTAAGTAAACGAGCTGGAATATAACCTACTTAACAATGCAAAGCATTGATATTTTGGCCTAAAACCATGAATTTGTTGTGATTTAGCACTCAGGGAGAAATCAAAATGGATGTGTGAAAGTTATAAAATTCAAAATAAAATCACTTGTGTCAAATCCTGGCAATGGAGCCAGGGAAGGCCATAAAGCAAAGTCTCTCGTGCATGACTTGCCTAATAACAGGAACTGTCACAAGGCATTTTTCCAAACAGCAGCTCACTACATGAACTATGCAAGAACAGATAGCAGCACAAAGATAGCTAGTGGGTATATAAGAATACTTGCCTGACACACTGTCTCACACACCCAATCCCAAACTGCAAGGGCCTACCTATAACTCAAAGATTACAAATCCTACCAAGATTAGAAATCCTGTTCACATTTGTGAATCAGAATTTACCAGCTCTTATAAGACACTGCCAGCACCAATGTGCTTTCTTTCAACTTTCATAACCTCCTCTTTCCCGAATAAACCCCTGCTTTGTTCTTCTTCTCCAGATTTCTCTGAAGCCTATATGTATGTCCTAGATCATAACTCTACTTCTTGTATATCATTTCCAAATAAAATATTTTTTTTTCATATTTGAAAGAAAATGTTTATGTTGACAAAATCTGGTGTCAGAAGTAGGGGCTGAGGGACCAGTGGTTCTGGGAACTACATAAGGCATACCGTACCCAAACTCGGGACCCTTGACATCCCTGCTTCCACAGGTTGACTATTTACCCATGGAGAGTATTTCATAGATTAAACTTCCAGTGTTTTGTTTTGGTTGAGTTTTTTGGTTTTCTTTGGGATTTGCTTATGAGGGATCTTTTGCCCTTCTGTTTATGAGAACTTATGAGGAACTTCTCTCTTCTGTTTATGTAGTGTCCTATTCAAATGAGGCTTTTCGCTGCTGGTTTATGAAGGTTTTTGAACTTATTTTAAAACACATAGATAAAGAACACATATTTTAAATATGTGTTGAGAATTCATTCCTGTTGAGAATGCTTTGTTGTCCTTCCTGGGGTGAATATGTACTTTACTTTTTGGTTTTGTTTTGCATGTCTGATATTTCACCCTAGCACAAATTAAGGTGGGAAGATGTGTTCAGCCTTAGCACCAACTCTTCTAGATAAATTTATTTACAACATGTACTCTCAAAGGCATGACAAGATAGTACCCCTCTTTGGGATTTCAGCTGGCAACATGTTCAAACATGATGGGGATCAAACAGCTTGTTTTGCTTTGAACTAAACTAAAAAACTGTGGCTATAAAAGTATACAGTCCAAATAGGAACCATATCTCAACTAATATCTCAAGGTTGCCAAACACACTCGGGACTCAGACTTCCTCATTACAAAATGCTGCCTCAGAGCTAGCTGAAACTTTCCCCTCTAGAGCCTTCCCCTCCCCTTCCTACACCTCTTCCTTTTTATTGTTCTCTAAGCTAAACTCTCCTTTTTCCAAAATTCCTCAGCTATTCTGGCATATTGAATTTTTCAGGAAAACCACTTGAAAAACAGCAGGTACAAAAAAAATCATTTGGACCTTACTGCTGCATCTAAAGAGCAAAAGATAAAAATTTCATGTAACAGACACCCTCCTTATACTAGAAGGAAACACAGCACTCTTATCTTCAAGGACAAGGAATTGAAATCAAGAACATACTGTACAGATCTTATAAAAATAATTATTTTATCTTTTAAGCTTCCTTACATAATTTGGTACATTTTCATAGTTAACTATGGTTTGTTCAATCCAGTATATTAGTAACTGACTCTAACTGCTTTACCCAAAATTTGGTTCACAACCTTCATAAGGTTACTTATCAAGACAATTTTAAAAAATCTTTAATTTAGCCTTAACCCACCTTGTCAGAAATGTAATTTGGATCCAACTCTCTTCTTACAAACCAGTGAATTTATAATATTATGTTTTAGTCATGATTTTTAAAATAAAAACTATAAAGATTTTCTGTAAGATATTTTGTTCATCTGTAATTTTTATGTCTGTTATATGTATATGAGATTTTTTCTATCAAAACATGTAAAGACCTGTGACATGAAACTAACCCAGAACCATATTGAGTGAGAAAAGGGCAGCCATGCTTCCTATGTTGTTGGAGACGGCTCCAGACAAACATCTTGTTTGTGCCTCTGAGCTAAGATGGTTCCTATAACCCTAGGTGAGACACTGTGTCAGAAAACTCCTCCCACCAGCTGCCTGAAAGGGGCTTTCAACAGAGATTTCTGTTTTGGACTTGGAAACTGCCCAGTTGGGACTCAGCTGTTTTCTACCAATTAGGATGCTTGGTCTCCTCTGATCTGCAGATTGCTTTTTTCAAAAAAAATATAGCTTGCCTTTATTTTTCCTCCACAGACTTCATGGTCTTTTGTTAACAGACCTTGACTGGCTTAAAGAAAAAATTAAGTGCTTATCAAGTAATTTATCAAAAATATAGTAATTAACCCAAATGCCTTTGACAGGCATGATCCTCTGCACCCAGAAAAAGGTTTTGATTTTAATTCTAATTTTTTTTTTAATTTTAAACTATCTTTCGAATCACAGCTTTTTCCTGTTATAGTTCCTACCAAATTTTAAGTTGGAAGTGTTGTCTTGTGCTTTTAAAATAATTTTACTTCTCAAGATAGAGTTTTTCAAGTTTTTTAGATTCATATCTCAATAATTCAGTGTTTTACTGCATCTCACTACATGGGATTTACAAGTCATGCATCATTGCTTTCTGCTTTCTTTCCTTCTCTCCTCGAGATGCTACACCATTTTGCTTAACTAAAGTGGTGACTCTATCCAACTTATTTTTTGTCAATTCCTGTACCTTTTTTTTTTTTTTTTTTTTTTTTTTCAGTTCTGACTGCTATTGTGGCCTGATGCTGAGAATGCTTGTCTTAAAGACCTAGGAGAAAATCTTTCCTTCAGTATAACTTGATTCTGTACTCTTCACTTTTCTTGATGTACCTAAATTGTTTCATGTATCCACGCAGTTTCACATGCTCTTGCTTTTTCTAAAAGCCATGCATGCCCTTGCTCAAAGTATTGATTTTCTTGTTTATGTTATTCTTCTATAATATGGTGTATACTGATACCCTTAGACCATACACTTTTTCAATGTCTACTTGAATTCAAGTACCTTCTCATTAAGTTCAGCTTCCAACTTATCTAAATGTGCTTTCCGTAAGGAAAAAATAATACTGCAGCAGGTTTTTCTTTAGATTTTAATTAATCTGCCTACGAAATGGAGATTTTGTGTTTTATTAAGATGGTTTCTTGTGCTTTTTACTGTCTTTATTAGGTTTCGGATTTCTTGGAAAAACAGTCATCTCTAATAAGTGACGCTAAGTCTTCTTTACATGTATGTGAATGTGTTCTTGATGTGAATATTCTAAAAACCATGTAAAATTTATAAAGTTCTGATGATCCTGGTGTAATGCTGTCAGTCATTACTCTGGTTGTTATTTTAAAATACTGAATAAAATAAAAGTAACTAAATGTTCTTGTTAATTGTTTGTTACAATGAATTCTCATCAGATTTTTAACCATGGCTATTCTAATTTTTTTCATCTACAGTTTTGAGTCTTCTAGAAAGGCATTGACAATAGATGCATGAAGAAGACTAACAAGTACTCTTAAATACAGGTTTCTGATAATTTTAAAAATAATAGGCTAAAAAATTCTAGAACTATATTAAAAATAACAGACAAATTCATACAAGATTAAACAGAACAATAATTATGAAGGACTAAACTGCTGAACAATTGAATTTTATGACTTTTATTTAAAGTATTGCTGGTTGTTAAATATTTTATATTTCAGATTTAAGGAAATCTTTTTCTTTTAAGGTACCTATAGCTTACAGGAACTTGGTAAATTATACTGTTATGAATAAAATGGAAATGTTTGTCTTTTCTCCATATCTGATCTCCCCAAACTATGAAAGCTGCATATTTTATCTATGGTACCTATAAGCAATTTTAAATATGATATGTAAGTAAAAAAAAGAGAGTGGAAAAATTAGCTTTTAAAAAAGAGAATTGAATCTTTTTTAAAATTAGAATTGTTGGTTTTATCATGGCAGTTCACCACAATTGAATATTAGACCAGGGAATAAGAGAGAGAGAAGAAACTATGTATTTTCTGGTTTAGAGAATTCTAGGAACATTCATCTCTCTATATACTTTGTTTATGTTGACAAAATCATGAGCCTAGATTTCTGGGGCTCTGTCACAGTATTAAATTAGGCCTTTACTTTTCAAAGAAGATTTCCAAAAGATGCTCCAAGATAAATGTATGTATGGTAAAACGATCTTGAGAAATGCTGCGGACCATAATTACCTCCTGAAAATTTAAGTATCCACTATCACAACTTAAGATCTGATTACCTTGAAGTAAATAAAGCTATTTAATTTTATTCACAATTTCCAAGCTTATTTATCATGGGATGCTTTTTATCTAATAACTCCTCTCATAATCCTTCCAAACCAGTTTTTCTATAGCACATTCTAAGAAATGTGGATCTAGATGATCTAAGGAAATAAGATGAGGTTATGTTATTGTAAATTCCCTAGAACTGGCTTTCCTGATTTAAAATATATTTTGAAGTCTTTATTGTTACAAATATACAAAAATACATGTACATTTTAATAATATATCTTCTGACATAATTATAATATGATGCCCTTGTTATACATCTGGTGTCTCTTCTATAAAGAGTAAAACAACAACAAATATTACTCCTTTTTTAATATTAGAAGGAAATATATCTTTGTGTGAGTTATAGATTTTCTTTTAACACACTAAAGTGTTAGCAATTAGAAAACTGAGAAATTAAATGATTTATTTTACTAATACTTTATTTTTTGACACACATTTCTTTTTTATTAGTTCTCCTATTTTTAAAAATATGCATCTTTTATATGTTTAATTTGGGTAGACTGGCTCACATTCTTTCACAAAAGCATCCAGTTAGCATATGTAATACATATATTTTGCGATATTTTTCTAAATAACCTTTTAGAGTGTTATCTTTGTATACTCAATGATTTTTTAAAATGTTATTATATACATTTAGAAAAAAACTCATACTGTGCTATCAAGTAAACTGAATTCTAGATATTAAAAAATGTGGTATAACTGCTGAATGGGTTCATCTTGACAGCTGTTCAGACAAAGCCTATTTATCAAGACAGGGAAATTGCAACAGAGAAAGTGTAATACAGGCAGAGCTAGCTAAATGAGAGGCAAAGTTATATCATTACTCAAGTCACCCTCTTCAAAAATGAGGAGACTAGGGTATTTTAAAGGTAGTTTAGGGATAACTGGCTAGCCATATGCAGAAGATTGAAACTGGACCCCTTCCTTACACCATATACAAAAATCAATGCAAGATGGATTCAACAGTTAAATGTAAAACCTCAAACTATAAAAACTCTGGAAGACAACCTAGTTAATACCACTCAGGACATAGGCAAAGATTTCATGACGAAGACAGCAAAAGCAATTGCAACAAAAGCAAAAATTAACAAATGGGATTTAATTATAAAGAACTTCTGCACAGCAAAAGAAACTATCAACAGAGTAAAGAGACAACATACAGAATGGGAGAAAATTTTGCAAACTATGCTTCCGACAAAGGTCTGATATCCAGCATCTATAAGGAGCTTAAGAAAATTTACAAGAAAAAACAACCTCATTAAAAAGTGGGCAAAGGATATGAATAGACACTTTTCAAAAGAAGACACACATGCGGCCAAACAATCGTATGAAAAAAAAGCTGAACATCATCAATCATTAGAGAAATGCAAATCAAAACCACAGTAAGATACCATCACACACCAGTCAGAATGGCTATTATTGAAAGGCCAAAATATACAAGATGCTGGCAAGGATGTGGAGGAAACGGAGTGCTTATACACTATTGGTGGGAGTGTAATTAGTTCAACCATTGCAGAAGACAGTGTGGTGATTCCTCAAAGATCTGAAGACAAAACTACCATTTAACCCAGCGATTTCACTACTGGGTATATACTCAAAGTAATATAAATCATTCTATTATAAATACACGTATGCACATTTGTTCATTGGAGCATTATTCGCAATAGCAAAGACATGGAATCAACCTAACTGCTCATCAGTGATAGACTAGATAGAGAAAATGTGGTAAATATACACCATGGAATGAATATTATGCAGCCATAAAAAAGAATAAGATCATGTTCTTTGCAGGGACATGGATGGAGCTGGAAACCATTATCTTTAGCAAACTAACATAGGATCAGAAAACCAAATACCACTTGTTCGCACTTATGAGTGGGGGCTAAATGATGAGAACACATGGACACGAGAGGGGAACAACACACACTGGAGCCTATTGGAGGATGGGAGGATGAAGAGGATCAGGAAAAACAACTAATGAGTACTAGGCTTAATGTACCTGGATGATGAAATAATCTGTACAAAAAAAAACCATGACACAAGTTTACCTATGTAACAAGCCTGCACATGTACTCCTGAACTTAAATAAAAAATATCATTATTTTTTACAAGACAATAATAATTTTATTATTATTTTTGTAACAATACTAGCTTAATTTTAAAGAACAGCAGAAATTTTGATCATATATGATTACTATTCTCTGTAGTGCAGTATTGCCATTTTAGAAATTTGTGTAAAACATAACATTAACTATCTAGTATTTAAAAATAAAAATTAAAAAAATAAAGATAGTTTGTCGGGCAGCTGGCTAGGGAATAATGACTGCTGATTAGTCAGGTCACAGATGAAATCTCAGGGGGTCAAAGTGGGTTTTTCTTGCTGCCTTCTGTTCTTGGGTAGGATCACAGAACTAGTTGAGCCAGATTATTGTTCTGGGTGATGCCAGTTGGTCCATCAGAATGTAGACTGAAAAATGTCTTGAGCCCAATCTTAGATTTTACAATAGTGATGTTATCTATAGGAGCATTGAGAAGGTAAGGAAACATGTGGCCTCTGTCTGCATGACTCCTAAATCCTAATTTGTAATATTGTGGCCAAGTGGTTAGTTCTCCAAATGTGGTCTGGTTCCCAGGCAAGGAGTGGGGGTTGTTTCGGGAAAGTGCTGTCATCATCTTTGTTTCAAAGTCAAACTGCAAACTAAATTCCCCCTCCAGTTAGCTCAAACTAAGCTCAGGAATTAACAAGGGCTGTTTGGAGGTT
This sequence comes from Pongo pygmaeus, assembly GCF_028885625.2. Classification (NCBI taxonomy): domain Eukaryota; kingdom Metazoa; phylum Chordata; class Mammalia; order Primates; family Hominidae; genus Pongo; species Pongo pygmaeus. The sequence goes on along the minus strand of NC_072377.2, from coordinate 125,683,455 downwards.
AAAGGCAAGTTGGATTCTTCTAGAAAGGAATCCAAGTACCTTCTCATTAAGTTGGGTCAGATCTCTTTCACTGTCATAATTTTCTCATTGTTAGAATTTTTGCAAAGACTGTTTCAATGGTGTGTGACTTAAAAAAATTTCTTTTACCTTTTCTGAGACTTTAATTCTTCATCTGTAGAACTGGGGTAATAAGGAAACTTACCTCATGGTTATTGAGGATTAACAAACACAATGATATCAATGTATAAATTTTAGTTGCTTCTAAATTAGTCCTGTCTTTGTGGTTTCCCTGAAAAAGCAGCAGCTCAAGCAACGGCAAAAACATTTTCTCAGAGCTGATACCATAGCTTTCCCTTGAACCTCAGTTCCCAGAGTTCTCTAAATTAGGAAATAAATACTTTCTATTTTCTTTTGTATACCCACTGTCATGATGAAACTAATAAATCTAATTTTAAAAAGCCTCCAGTCTCCCCCTTTTAAAAACAATTATTCTGTCCCCTTTTGCTGTTGTTGCTATTGTTGGAAGACTGGTTGGGTATGTTCAATATATGAAAAGAATTAAAAATTATAAAAAACCTCTCAGGCAATCAATTGTGCCAAACTTAGTAATCATTTCTTTGCCGATGCATTTTCAGATACCACTTACTCAGGTGTTGAACGTGCCGCAATTCTCATTCCTTTAGACGACAGTCTAAGAGATCTAAATTTATATACTGTTCATCTTACTGTCAGCTGTTGACTTTTTCAGTCAGTAACTTTTTACAAGGGAAACTAAAACCTACTTTATTTCTTCTTCATTGTTTTTCTGTCCATTTAATGAAAGATTTCTATTTCTCAATCCTGACTTTCTGGAAGGAATAAAAAGGGAAGAGAATCTTCAAACAACTTGCGGAAATTATGCTATGAGTCAGAAGGAAGGTCAAGGGTAGAGTCCAAGACTCTTAATACTCATAGCTTTCTAGATATGCTTGCCTGTTTTTCAAGGAAAGGTTTCTAATTTGGCTAACTTGAAGTTTAATGGGGCTTAAGGGAGTCATTGCTTATGATTTCTCCTAACTGTTCTAATATGCATATGGCATATTTGGAAACTTTTTAGAATTTCTCTCCTGTGAGTGCTATTACTTACTAAAGCGAAAATCTTGATAAGTTGATCCCCTTGGTGGTTTCTTGACTCATGAGACAGATCATTAATGAGGCTGCATGCAGCAAATCCTGTGCTCTGCTTAAAAAAGGATAGTGAATTTATATGGTTGGGATACATAACTCTTTCTGAATGTATAAATTCCCATAAGCTCATAAAAGACATGTAAAAATTGACTGAATAGGGCTCAATGGTACTCTGTTGCACTGTCTTGCACAATAATATGGTATAATTTATCTTGGTTGTCCCATACAACTGAAGTAATATATTTAAAAGACACCTGGGGATACAAAAATAAATGAGATTTATGTTTGCATGCATTTGGAAATACTGATGATTAAAATTAATTTGAACAAAATACAACAAAACGATAATATTTTTAAGGTGAATATGATCAATTCTTCCTGACCAAATGCTGCTAAAATAAGGTATGCTTTATTGTTTTAAAAACTGTATTATTGAGAAAAATTGGTAAATTTAAAGGGCTACATGCACAAATTAAAAACACAAAAAATACTTATTAAGCATGTATTTTGGGCAAAGCTGTTTACAAGAGCATTCTTCAGAACATAGAGATATTTTTATTTATTTGTGACCATTAGGAATTTCATAATATATCAGGAGATATGACATAAGATTAAAACTATAATTCAAGACAGAATGTGATAAGTGGTTTATTCAAAATGTAACTGTGGGGGGGCTAAATAGAAGAAAATAATCTAAATTTGGTAAGGTCATTTTTATCTAAATTTTACTAGTTGTCTTAAGTTTGACATGAGTCTGATTTGCAGATAGCCTTAATTTTGAGAGAATAATAGGAGAACATAATCAATGCAGTAAATGCTCACTATGTCCCAGGTATAACATCAAATATACTCATAATTATATTGTTCAATTCCTGCAACAACTTTTTCAAGAAGCTATTACTAGCTGTATTTTACACATGATGGAACAGACTCACAGCAATCAAGTAGTTTTCTATGGTTACTAGGTGACACAATAAAAAACAGAAGCTGGGATTCTTAGATGTGAAAACTTCACTATCTTACCTCCTTAAGAATTTCTATTAAAAAACTGTATGTTTTTTCTAAAGTTTCTGTATAAGGAGCCACATTTAAACTGAAGAAACTGTCACAGTTAATTATAAAGAAATAAAATATTTTATTGTATTTATTTTTTAAATTATGAAAACCATAGGTCAAAAGAAGCAATAGAATGTTAACTGGTATATATGTGGAAGACAGATTCTTAATTTTAATTTTTTCATATGGAAACCATGTGTGTATATATATGCACAATATACTATATATGTATAATACATATATGCATAATATACAATATATATTATATATAGCATATATATATATGAATATATATACTTTTTCTGTCCACGGGACAAGGATTTTAGTCTATTTAATTTTTGTATTTAAGTTCCTAGACTAACACATGATAGATACTTGCTTGAATGAAATACTAGTTTGTTAATTCACGTGAGTAATTCGGCCATGCCTTTTTTATAAATTGTATAATAAATTGGTGTTTTAATTATTTCTGAAAACGGTGTGTAAGATTTACATGAAGTAAAACTTAAACTTATATATTTATTTTAAATGAACACATTTTTGAGACCACAGTTTGACACTCTTGAATTAATATAAGAGAGAAAGAGCACATGAGTAAAGGAGTCTATACCTGCCCAAACTGAACATGATAGACTCTTGATTAAGCCTAAACTGAAAATAGAATGTGTTGGAGAATGGTCAAAAAATGTGTAGTGTTGTTTAATTTGAAATCTTTGTATATGGATATCTAAACAGATTATTGGTGTATTAGTCTGTTTTCATGCTGCAGATAAAGACATACCTGAGACTTGCAAGAAAAAGAGGTTTAATTGGACTTACAGTTGCAGGTTGCTCAGGAAGCCTCAGAATCACGGCAGGAGGTGAAAGGCAATTTTTACAAGGTGGTGGCAAGAGAAACTGAGGAAGATGCAAAAGCGGAAACCCCTGATAAAACCATCAGATCTCTTGAGAATGATTCACTACAACGAGAACAGTATGGGGGAAAACACCCCCATGATTCAAATTACCTCCCACGGGGTCCCTTCCACAATGCATGGAAATTATGGGAGTACAATTCAAGATGAGATTTGGGTGAGGGCCCAGAGCCAAACCATATCATTCTGATCCTGGCCCCTCCAAATCTTGTGTCCTCACATTTGAAAACCAATCTCATGCCTTCTCAACAGTCCCCCAAAGTCTTAACTCACTTCGGCATTAACCCAAAAGTCCACAGTCCCAAGTCTCATCTGAGACAAGGCAAGTCTCTTTCACCTATGAGCCCGTAAAATCAAAAGCAAGGTAGTTACTTCCTAGATACAATGGAGGTACAGGTATTGGGTAAATACAGCCATTACAAATTGGAGAAATTGGCCACAACAAAGGGGTTACAGGGTCCATGCAAGTCTGATATCCAGTGGGACAGTCAAATCTTAAAGTTCCAAAATGATCTCCTTTGACTTCATGTCTCACATCCAGGTCACGCTGATGCACGAGGTGGCTGTGCAGGGTACACCCTCCCTCCCAGCTACCTTCAAGGACTGGCATTGAGTGTCTGCAGCTTTTCTAGGTGTACGGTGCAAGCTGTCAGTGGATCTACCATTCTGGGGTCTACAGGACAGTGGACCTCTTCTCACAGCTTCACTAGGTGATGCCCCAGTAGGGACTCTGTGTAGGAGCTCTGACCCCACATTTCTCTTCCACAGTGCCCTAGCAAGGGTTCTCCATGAGAGCCCCACCCCTGCAGCAAACTTCTGCCTGCACATTCAGGCATTTCCATACATCTTCTGAAATCTAGGCAGAGGCTCGCAACCTCAATTCTTGATTTCTGTGCACTGGCAGGCTCAACACCAAGTGGAAGCTGCCAAGGGTTGGGGCTTGCATCATCTGAAGCCATGGCCCAAGCTCTACCTTGGCCCCTTTCAGCCAGAGCTGGAGTGGCTGGGACACAGGGTTACCAAGTCCCTAGGCTTCACACAGCTCAGGGACCCTGAGCCCTGCCTAGGAAACCACTTTTTCCTCACAGTCCTCCAGACCTGTGATGAGAGGGGCTGCTGTGAAGACCTCTGAAATGTCCTGGAGACATTTTCCCCATTGTCTAGGGGATTAACATTTGGCTCCTTGTTGCTTATGCAAATTTCTGCAGCTGGCTTGAATTTCTCCTCAGAAAATACGATTTTCTTTTCTATCACATTTTCAGGCTGCAAATTTTTCAAACTTTAAGGCTCTGTTTCCCTTTTAAAACTGAATGCCTTTAACAGCATCCAAGTCACCTCTTGAATGCTTTGCTGCTTAGAAATTTCTTCCACCAGATACCCTAAATCATCTTCCTCAAGTTCAAAGTTCCACAAATCTCCAGGGCGGGGTCAAAATGTTGGTAGTCTCTTTGCTAAAACATAACAAGAGTCATCTTTGCTCCAGCTCCCAACAGGTTCCTCATTTCCATCTGAGACCACTTCAACCTGGACCTTATTATCCATATCACTATCAGCATTTTTGTCAAAGCCATTCAGCAGATCTCTAGGAGGTACTAAACTTTCCCACATTTTCCTGTGTTCTTCTGAGCACTCCAAGCTGTTCCAACTTCTGACTGTTACCCAGTTCCAAAGTCACTTCCACATTTTCGGGTATCTTTTCAGCAATGCCTCACTCTACTGGTACCAATTTACTGTATTAATTCATTTTCGTGCTACTTATAAAGAGATACCTGAGACTGGGAAGGAAAAGAAACTTAATTGGACTTACAGTTCCACATGGCTGCGGAGGCCTCAGAATCATGTTGGGAGGTGAAAGGCAATTCTTACATGACAGCGGGAAGAGAAAATGAGGAAGATGTAAAAGTGGAAACCCTTGATAAAACCATCGGTTCTCTTGAGACTTATTCACTACCATGAGAACATTATGGGTGAAACCACCCCCATGATTCAAATTATCTCCCACTGGGTCCTTCCTACAACATGTGGGAATTATGGCAGTACAATTCAAGATGAGATTTGGCTGTGAACACAGAGCCAAACCGTATCACATGGAAAGAAATTATCTTCATTGAAGAGTTGGCCAGATGCCACAAGCATTAACACACTTACAAAGCTTCAAGGATATACAAAAGATAGGATGCTGAGACTGTTGGTCAATATAATATCCATTCTGTCATAGACTTCTCTCTGGGTCCTAAAGACAACTACTACTAAGTATTAAAAAAAATCAAAACAACTACCTCACAACTCTGTAATACATAAATAACACATTCATAATTTTCTAAAACATTTTTATGGAAAAATAATCACAAATCCCATTTCATCAGAGCCATCACATTGAGAACACCAGTGCATTATTATCAAGAGTCCTGGCTGTTCAAAAGACCACCAGGATGGCTAAATAGTATAAAGGAGAGATTTATTGGTGATATCAGTTTGCAAACTGGGAAAAGATAAGGTTCTGGCGTGAATCAAAGGTGCTCTCCCTTCAAAGAGGGAAATGACAGGTTTGGTTTTAAGGCCTATATGGCTGTATCACACAGCAGAGTTGTACGTATTAGTATGTGACAATTTCTCATTTGTAATGGGGATTTGGGGATTAAGATGTTTCTTAACATTTAAAAAACTGTTTTTCAGAGAATGATTTCAAAGGAAGGATATAAAAATCTTCCCCTTCTTGCTCTGATTTTTAGTAAACAGATTGTTTTGGAAACAAAGAGATAGTAAACTGGTTTACTTTAGTCCCTGATATGTTCTTCTACCTATCTGTATATCTAGCAATGCATATCTTTTGGCTTAATATCGAGAAAATGTCCAATGTCACATCCATCCCCTCTGGTTATCAGTTCCCAAGATAGACTTAATGTTCTACTCAGCTTGACTAAAGCTTAGACAGACGGGTATATTCCCGACTGTAGGTCCTTGACCTCCCTCTTTATAGAGCATTTACTAAAAAAAAACCAAAAACAGTACCAAAAAACAAACAAACAAACACTCATAATTGTAAATACCCTTTCTGCCCCTTTGAGATGTAATTTTTTTATTTTATTTTTTTTTAGAGATACAGCAAATTTAATGAGTGGCTAGAGAAACATTTCAGACATATTGTGAATACAGGCATAAATGTGAGAACTTGTAGGTTTTTTTTTTTTTTTTTTTTTTTTTGAGACAGAATCTCGCTCTGTTGCTCAGGCTGGAGTGCAGTGGCGTAATCTCTGCTCACTGCAACCTCCACCTTCCAGGCACAAGCGATTCTCCCGCTTCAGCCTCCATAGCAGCTGGGACCACAGGCATGGGCATCACACTCTGCCAATTCTTGTATTTCCAGTAGAGATGGGGTTTCTGCATGTTGGCCATGGCTGGTCTGGAACTCCTGACCTGAAGTGATCCACCCGACAGGAACATGCAGGAGCAACTGGTTAATTTTTTTTCTTTTTTTTTTTTTTGAGATGGAGTTTCGCTCTTGTTGCTCAGGCTGCAGTGCAATGGCGGGATCTTGGCTCACCGCAACCTCTACCTCCCTGGTTCAAGCGATTCTCCTGCCTCAGCCTCCTGAGTAGCTGGGGCTATAGGTGTCTGCCACCACTCCTGGCTAATCTTTGTATTTCTAGTAGAGACGGAGTTTCACCATGTTGGCCAGGCTGGTCTTGAACTCCTAACCTCAGATGATCCAACTGCCTTGGCCTCCCAAGAAATATGAATCTTTGTAAAGGGTTCTTATGAGTTTTACAAGCCAGGGCTGTTTCTCAAGAATCTGAAAGTCATGTCTTCAAAATGTAATCATACAGAGATAGCATCAACACCTTCCAGTATCTGGGAAGGGATAACTTATGCCGAATGCCTTGCTCCAAGTTGTGAAACAACCTCATGTCATAAAAATATGCGAAAGCTTACTTTGTTTTGAAGCGGGTAGGAGGCAAATCCAATTATCAAAAGGAACGGCCTATGACCTTCTCTATGCAGCTTTTTAAAACCTCCAGTCTTTTCTTTGAATTGAAGGTGAGCTCAGACTGACTTCTGGCCTCCACTCTACTGCAATAGCCTTGAGTAAAATCTCCCTGATTGTCTACTGCAAATTTTCTTCTGATATCTGCTAAAATACCAATTCTACATCTTTTAAAAATAAATTAGTATTCCTGGGGGGAGGAGCCAAGATGGCCGAATAGGAACAGCTCCGGTCTACAGCTCCCAGCGCAAGTGACGCAGAAGACGGGTGATTTCTGCATTTCCATCTGAGGTACCGTGTTCATCTCACTAGGGAGTGCCAGACAGTGGGCGCAGGTCAGTGGGTGAGCGCACTGTGCGCCAGCCGAAGCAGGGGCGAGGCATTGCCTCACTCGGGAAGCGCAAGGGGTCAGGGAGTTCCCCTTCCAGGGGTGACAGACAGCACCTGGAAAATCGGGCCACTCCCACCCGAATACTGTGCTTTTCCGACGGGCTTAGGAAACGGTGCCCCAGGAGAGTATAGCCCGCACCTGGCTCAGAGGGTCCTACGCCCACGGAGTCTCACTGATTGCTAGCACAGCAGTCTGAGATCAAACAGCAAGTCGGCAGCGAGGCTGGGGGAGGGGCGCCCGCCATTGCCCAGGCTCGCTTAGGTAAACAAAGCAGCCTGGAAGCTTGAACTGGGTGGAGCCCACCACAGCTCAAGGAGGCCTGCCTGCCTCTGTAGGCTCCACCTCTGGGGGCAGGGCACAGACAATCAAAAAGACAGCAGTAACCTCTGCAGACTTAAATGTCCCTGTCTGACAGCTGTGAGGAGAGCAGTGGTTCTCCCAGCACGCAGCTGGAGATCTGAGAACCGGCTGACTGCCTCCTCAAGTGGGTTCCTGACCCCTGACCCCCGAGCAGCCTAAATGGGAGGCATCCCCCAGCAGGGGCAGACTGACACCTCACACGGCCAGCCAGGTACTCCAACAGACCTGCAGCTGAGGGTTCTGTCTGTTAGAAGGAAAACTAACAGAAAGGACATCCACACCAAAAACCCATCTGTACATCACCATCATCAAAGACCAAAAGTAGATAAAACCACAAAGATGGGGAAAAAACAGAGCAGAAAAACTGGAAACTCTAAAAACCAGAGTACCTCTCCTCCTCCAAAGGAACGCAGTTCCTCACCAGCAACGGAACAAAGCTGGACGGAGCATGACTTTGACGAGCTGAGAGAAGAAGGCTTCAGACGATCAAATTACTCCGAGCTACGGGAGGATATTCAAACCAAAGGCAAAGAAGTTGAAAACTTTGAAAAAAATTTAGAAGAATGTATAACTAGAATAACCAATACAGAGAAGTGCTTAAAGGAGCTGATGGAGCTGAAAACCAAGGCTCGAGAACTACGTGAAGAATGCAGAAGCCGCAGGAGCCGATGCAATCAAATGGAAGAAAGGGTATCAGCCCTGGAAAATGAAATGAATGAAATGAAGCGAGAAGGGAAGTTTAGAGAAAAAAGAAGAAAAAGAAACGAGCAAAGCCTCCAAGAAATGTGGGACTATGTGAAAAGACCAAATCTACGTCTGATTGGTGTACCTGAAAGTGACGGGGAGAATGGAAACAAGTTGGAAAACACTCTGCAGGATATTATCCAGGAGAACTTCCCCAATCTAGCAAGGCAGGCCAACATTCAGATTCAGGAAATACAGAGAACGCCACAAAGATACTCCTCGAGAAGAGCAACTCCAAGACACATAATTGTCAGATTCACCAAAGTTGAAGGAAAAAATGTTAAGGGCAGCCAGAGAGAAAGGTCGGGTTACCATCAAAGGGAAGCCCATCAGACTAACAGCGGATCTCTCGGCAGAAACCCTACAAGCCAGAAGAGAGTGGGGGCCAATATTCAACATTCTTAAAGAAAAGAATTTTCAACCCAGAATTTCATATCCTGCCAAACTAAGCTTCATAAGTGAAGGAGAAATAAAATACTTTACAGACAAGCAAATGCTGAGAGATTTTGTCACCACCAGGCCTGCCCTAAAAGAGCTCCTGAAGGAAGCACTAAACATGGAAAGGCACAACCGGTACCAGCCACTGCAAAATCATACCGAAATGTAAAGACCATCGAGACTAGGAAGAGACTGCATCAACTAACGAGCAAAATAACCAGCTAACATCATAATGACAGGATCAGATTCACACATAACAATATTAACTTTAAATGTAAATGGACTAAATGCTCCAATTAAAAGACACAGACTGGCAAATTGGATAAAGACTCAAGACCCATCAGTGTGCTGTATTCAGGAAACCCATCTCATGTGCAGAGACACACATAGGCTCAAAATAAAAGGATGGAGGAAGATCTACCAAGCAAATGGAAAACAAAAAAAGGCAGGGGTTGCAATCCTAGTCTCTGATAAAACAGACTTTAAACCAACAAAGATCAAAAGAGACAAAGAAGGCCATTACATAATGGTAAAGGGATTAATTCAACAAGAAGAGCTAACTATCCTAAATATATATGCACCCAATACAGGAGCACCCAGATTCATAAAGCAAGTCCTGAGTGACCTACAAAGAGACTTAGACTCCCACAAATTAATAATGGGAGACTTTAACACCCCACTGTCAACATTAGACAGATCAACGAAACAGAAAATCAACAAGGATACCCAGGAACTGAACTCAGCTCTGCACCAAGCAGACCTAATAGACATCTACAGAACTCTCCACCCCAAATCAACAGAATATACATTTTTTTAAGCACCACACCACACCTATTCCAAAATTGACCATATACTTGGAAGTAAAGCTCTCCTCAATAAATGTAAAAGAACAGAAATTGTAACAAACTGTCTCTCAGATCACAGTGCAATCAAGCTAGAACTCAGGATTAAGAATCTCACTCAAAACCGCTCAACTACGTGGAAACTGAACAACCTGCTCCTGAATGACTACTGGGTACATAACGAAATGAAGGCAGAAATAAAGATGTTCTTTGAAACCAACGAGAACCAAGACACAACATACCAGAATCTCTGGGATGCATTCAAAGCAGTGTGTAGAGGGAAATTTATAGCACTAAATGCCCACAAGAGAAAGCAGGAAAGATCCAAAATTGACACCCTAACATCACAATTAAAAGAACTAGAAAAGCAAGAGCAAACACATTCAAAAGCTAGCAGAAGGCAAGAAATAACTAAAATCAGAGCAGAACTGAAGGAAATAGAGACACAAAAAACCCTTCAAAAAATAAATGAATCCAGGAGCTGGTTTTTTGAAAGGATCAACAAAATTGATAGACCGCTAGCAAGATTAATAAAGAAAAAAAGAGAGAAGAATCAAATAGATGCAATAAAAAATGATAAAGGGGATATCACCACCGATCCCACAGAAATACAAACTACCATCAGAGAATATTACAAACACCTCTATGCAAATAAACTAGAAAATCTAGAAGAAATGGATAAATTCCTCAACACATACACCCTCCCAAGACTAAACCAGGAAGAAGTTGAATCTCTGAATAGACCAATAACAGGAGCTGAAATTGTGGCAATAATCAATAGCTTACCAACCAAAAAAAGTCCAGGACCAGATGGGTTCACAGCCGAATTCTACCAGAGGTACAAGGAGGAGCTGGTACCATTCCTTCTGAAACTATTCCAATCAATAGAAAAAGAGGGAATCCTCCCTAACTCATTTTATGAGGCCAGCATCATCCTGATACCAAAGCCTGGCAGAGACACAACAAAAAAAGAGAATTTTAGACCAATATCCTTGATGAACATTGATGCAAAAATCCTCAATAAGATACTGGCAAACAGAATCCAGCAGCACATCAAAAAGCTTATCCACCATGATCAAGTGGGCTTCATCCCTGGGATGCAAGGCTGGTTCAATATACGCAAATCAATAAATGTAATCCAGCATATAAACAGAACCAAAGACAAAAACCACATGATTATCTCAATAGATGCAGAAAAGGCCTTTGACAAAATTCAACAACCCTTCATGCTAAAAACTCTCAATAAATTAGGAATTGATGGGACATATCTCAAAATAATAAGAGCTATTTATGACAAACCCACAGCCAATATCGTTCTGAATGGGCAAAAACTGGAAGCATTCCCTTTGAAAACTGGCACAAGACAGGGATGCCCTCTCTCGCCACTTCTATTCAACATAGTGTTGGAAGTTCTGGCCAGGGCAATTAGGCAGGAGAAGGAAATAAAGGGTATTCAATTAGGAAAAGAGGAAGTCAAATTGTCCTTGTTTGCAGATGACATGATAGTATATCTAGAAAACCCCATTGTCTCAGCCCAAAATCTCCTTAAGCTGATAAGCAACTTCAGCAAAGTCTCAGGATACAAAATCAATGTGCAAAAATCACAAGCATTCTTCTACATCAATAACAGACAAACAGAGAGCCAAATCATGAGTGAACTCCCATTCACAATTGCTTCAAAGACAATAAAATACCTAGGAATCCAACTTACAAGGGATGTGAAAGACCTCTTCAAGGAGAACTACAAACCACTGCTCAAGGAAATAAAAGAGGATACAAACAAATGGAAGAACATTCCATGCTCATGGGTAGGAAGAATCAATATTGTGAAAATGGCCATCCTTCCCAAGGTAATTTACAGATTCAATGCCATCCCCATCAAGCTACCAATGACTTTCTTCACAGAATTGGAAAAAACTACTTTAAAGTTCATATGGAACCAAAAAAGAGCCCGCATCGCCAAGTCAATCCTAAGCCAAAAGAACAAAGCTGGAGGCATCACACTACCTGACTTCAAACTATACTACAAGGCTACAGTAACCAAAACAGCATGGTACTGGTACCAAAACAGAGATATAGATCAATGGAACAGAACAGAGCCCTCAGAAATAATGCCACATATCTACAAGTATCTGATCTTTGACAAACCTGACAAAAACAAGAAATGGGGAAAGGATTCCCTATTTAATAAATGGTGCTGGGAAAACTGGCTAGCCATATGTAGAAAGCTGAAACTGGATCCCTTCCTTACACCTTATACAAAAATCAATTCAAGATGGATTAAAGACTTAAATGTTAGACCTAAAACCATAAAAATCCTAGAAGAAAACCTAGGCATTACCATTCAGGACATAGGCATGGGCAAGGACTTCATGTCTAAAACACCAAAAGCAATGGCAACAAAAGCCAAAATTGACAAATGGGATCTAATTAAACTAAAGAGCTTCTGCACAGCAAAGGAAACTACCATCAGAGTGAACAGGCAACCTACAAAATGGGAGAACATTTTCGCAACCTACTCATCTGACAAAGGGCTAATATCCAGAATCTACAATGAACTCCAACAAATTTACAAGAGAAAAACAAACAACCCCATCAAAAAGTGGGCGAAGGACATGAAGAGACACTTCTCAAAAGAAGACATTTATGCAGCCAAAAAACACATGAAAAAATGCTCACCATCACTGGCCGTCAGAGAAATGCAAATCAAAACCACAATGAGATACCATCTCACACCAGTTAGAATGGCAATCATTAAAAAGTCAGGAAACAACAGGTGCTGGAGAGGATGTGGAGAAATAGGAACACTTTTACACTGTTGGTGGGACTGTAAACTAGTTCAACCCTTGTGGAAGTCAGTGTGGCGATTCCTCAGGGATCTAGAACTAGAAATTCCATTCGACCCAGCCATCCCATTACTGGGTATATACCCAAAGGACTATAAATCATGCTGCTATAAAGACACATGCACACGTATGTTTATTGCGGCATTATTCACAATAGCAAAGACTTGGAACCCACCCAAATGTCCAACAATGATAGACTGGATTAAGAAAATGTGGCACATATACACCATGGAATACTATGCAGCCATAAAAAAGGATGAGTTCACGTCCTTTGTAGGGACATGGATGAAACTGGAAATCATCATTCTCAGTAAACTATCGCAAGAACAAAAAACCAAACACCACATATTCTCACTCATAGGTGGGAATTGAACAATGAGAACACATGGACACAGGAAGGGGAACATCACACTTCAGGGACTGTTGTGGGGTGGGGGGAGGGGGGAGGGATAGCATTGGGAGATATACCTAATGCTAGATGACAAGTTGGTGGGTGCAGCGCACCAGCATGGCACATGTATACATATGTAACTTACCTGCACATTGCGCACATGTACCATAAAACCTAAAGTATAATAATGATAATAATAATAATAATAATAAAAGAAAAAAAAATAAATAAATTAGTATTCCTAATAATTTGAAATCATTAGGATCAAGTGTCACCTATTTGTTTTCAAAAATTTGTTTCATTTATTTAATTTTTGTAGCTTGCAGCCATTTACAACTTTCTCTTAAACACTTTTTTTTTTTTTTAATCCTAGTAGGTAACAGTAAGACGGGAAAGGAAATTTTGCCAATTTTATAAATTTTTACTATTTCTTAGCAAAAGATAAACATCTTTGTTGTGGGGAGGTGTTACATAAATGGATAAAAGATGTTTGAAAAATAATCTACAAATGTAATTGTCCATGCTATCTTTCCCTTCCAGCTGCCACCTTAAATTAAGAACGGCCTAGTTTTGTAAGTGTGTAAGAAAAGTACATTAAAAATGAAATAAAATATCCAAAGATAAATTAAACGGTGACCTAACCCAAATTTTTAATACATTTTTTCAAGGAGTCTGGAAATAATTGAGAAAATCAACGACTTAGGTCAGTATATCCAAAAGTCTGTTTCATGAAACACTAGCCCCCAGAATGCTATAAGGAAATAAAATTCTCTGGGTAAATAATTGTGAAAAATGCTGCATGTTATATTATCAACATGAAGATTCAAACTGCACAGTTTACAAAATCTAAGCATTGTGCTGTAAACCATGAGAATGTGTATAACTCAATAATTCCAAATTCATTTTTCTAAGGAAGTTTTCAAACTGGCTTATGATTTTCTTTCAGTGATTCTCAATGATTATATATACACATACTATATTGAGTAAACCAACAAGTTAGAAAGAATATTAAAATTTACTAAAATTATTTTGATCTTTAATATCATCCTAATTGAGTTTTTATAGCAGGATTTGGCACATTTTTATTTTTTAATTTTAAATACTTTTATCGGCTTCTTATTTCTCCTAAAACAAAACCAAAGTACTATAAAGTAGCATTCCAAATCGGTGCGTCACCCCAGCTATCATTGACCCAATCTGTTTATGCTTCTGCAAAAGAAGCTACGTATAATTTTTATGCCTTTTCTTTTTTTTACTGATGTAAACATCTTCTGTCTATGATCCCCTCCCAGTGTCACCCTCCTGAAATATATTTATTGGTCTTTAAGGCCCAGTGCAAACACTGCGGTGTCCATGATAAAATGGACATGTCAGCCCACTTTTACAGGAAAAGCCTCCTATACAAAGACTGGAAAGCTAAAAACTGTAGTTTTAAGATTATTTTGCAGCCTGGGGTTATACCTAGAAGGAATTTGGGATATATTTTATATCATTCAGATATGCTCTAAATTTGTAAACCAGCAGAAGACAGATTTTACTTCTGCTGCTGTTTTCACTGACAAATAAGATCTGGATATATTATTTTCTTATGGAAATAATAGCAGCAGTTGTGGTTCATAGTCTGGCTTCACGGCTGTCTCATGTATGATACATTGGATTTGCTGGTGTATATTACAGCATGTATGTAATACTTCTAATGCAGGCTGCTGTAACAGCCAATTCATGCCTGCATCCTAACTCAGAAGTGGCAACTGAGTTAGAGTTCCAGCAGCTATTGCTGAAGCTTCCTAATTACTCAGTCAGATTCCTAATCATAGAAGGGGATGAAGTTCCTCAATGGACAAGATCTGTTGTTTGGTTTTGGAGGCCATTCCATAAAGTCCAACTTAGTACGTTTCTTTATCTCTCCTAAAGATTTAAAATGAAACCTAGGTTAACAGTAATCAAAGCTCTTTCTGTTTAAACTAGTCAGAGTAGCTTCTGTTCTCTGCAACTAAATCCTGACCTTTAAAAATGTCATATCTTCTGAGAACTCTCTCATTTTGGGGGCATTTCACTGTTTTCTTATGGCAATTTGTATACATTAATAGCAATTGTTAATTTTTATTTTATGCGTATTCCCTACAGTGAAATCTTACCATACTTTATAATTGCCATTTCATTCTTCTGTGTGTTCCAAAAGGAAAACCTTTCTTGTGTCCTTTTTATAAAATTATATTTGAGAAGCTTGCCTTCTTTGGAATTCAACTGATTGCCTTGGTACTCAGCCCTGTGGTGGGCTTTAAAATTAAATGATCTGTCTTTCTTATTTTGTGAGGCTGGGAACAACCTTCTCTTGTCAATTTCTATAATTTAAGTGAAATCATAAACTACTCTTGTTTTTATGATTAATTTCCCAACAATAATTAGGCAAGCATTTCCAATATGCTATGTATATTATTTACATTTTATGATTATAATTTACCTGAAATTTAATGTGTAATGTGACAGATAAACACATTTTTATTGAATAATGCTTTCTCACTGATGTGAGCTGCAAACTTTATCATGTCCCACAAATGAGCATCTACTCTGGACATTCTTTCCTGCTCTAATGAGCATCTATTCTTCAGATATTACCACCTTGTTTTTCTTGTTGTAACTTGATAATGGATTTAATATCTGATAGCATATGTTTTCCTATCTATTCTTCTTTCAAAAAGTTCGTGTTATGTTCATTTTTATTTTTCAGATAGAATTTATAATTCATTTAATTTTTAACAATAAGCTCATTGCAATTATGTAAAATTGATAGATTAAGTAAAGGAAGTATTTGTATTTTTGAGAATCATCTTCCTGTCTGGGAAGAAAAGGTAACATTCTATTTATTCAGTTTTTCTTTGATTTTCTAATACAATTTTATGTTTTTATTCTTGTAATTTTTGAATATTTCTCCTGATTTTTATATTTGTTACTTTGAAAAGATATTTCGTTAAATTTTTAACTACTATTGCTAAATGCCAGTTGTACATACTTATGGGGCACATATGATATTTTTATATAAGCATATAACGTGTAATGATTAAATCAGAATTATTGGGATATCCATTACCTCAAGCATTTATCATTTCTTTTTGTTAGGATGATTCCAAATCAACTCTTCTAGTTGTTTTGAAATATACAATAAATTATTAACTATAGTTGCTCTATTGTGCTACCACACACCAGATCTTATTTCTTCTACCTAACGATATTTTTGTATCCATTAACCATACACTATTTATTCTGCCCTCCCCTCTATCCTTTTCACCCTCTGGTAACCATCATTCTATTCTCTATCTCCACGAATTCATTTTTGGTTCCCACAAAAGTGAGAACACGTGATATTTGTCTTTCTGTGCCTCGCTTATTTCACTTAACATGTTCCCTAGTTCTACCCATGGTGTTGCAAATGGCAAGATTCCATTGTAATAATATTTCATTGTGTATATGTACCATATTTTCTTTCTTTATCTGTTGATGGAGAGTTTGATTCTATATCATGTCTATTGTGAATAGTGCTGCAATAAACTTGGGAATGCAGCTAACTCTTCAACATACTGATTTCCCTTATACACTACTAGTGCAGATTTAAATTAGTACAGTCACTATAGAGAACAGTATAGATTATCCTCAAAAAACTAAAAATAGAACTACTGTATGATCTAGCAATCCTACTGCTGGGCATGTAGCTGAAAGAACATTTTAAAAAGCATTTCTCCAGCACTTTGGTAGGCTGAGGCAGGCAGATCATGAGGTCAGGAGTTCAAGACCAGCCTGGCTAACATGGTGAAACCCCGTCTCTACTAAAAATATAAAAAATTAGCTGGGCGCAGTGGCACGCACCTGTAGCCTCAGCTACTCGGGAGGCTGAGGCAGGAGAATTGCTTGAACCTGGGGGGCGGATGTTGCAGTGAGGGGAGATTGGGCCACCGCACTCCAGCCTGGGCGACAGAGCAACACTCCGTCTCAAAAAAAAAAAAAAAAAAAAAAAAAAGCATTCCCGTTTTTAGTTTATAAGTATTAACATTTTTGTTGTCCTTTCAAACTGCTACATTAGTAAATTCATTTTTAATAATGAATACATGCTTAATTTTAATAAATGTCCTTATGAAATCTATTAGGATCATTGCCTTAATACGCCCCTTGACTAATTAAGTGTTAATATTAATTTCGAATGTCTTTTTTTTTTTTTTTGAGACGGAGCCTCGCTCTGTCCCCAAGGCTGGAGTGCAGTAGTGCGATCTTGGCTCACTGCAACCTCCGCCTCCCGAGTTCAAGCGATTCTGCTGCCTCAGCCTCCAGAGTAGCTGGGATTGCAGGCTCAAGCCACATGTCTGGCTAATTTTTTGTATTTTTTAGTAGAGACCGGGTTTCACTGGGTTAGCCAGGATGGTCTCATCTGACCTCGTGATCCGCCCACCTCGGCCTCCCAAAGTGCTGGGATTACAGGCGTGCTCGAATGTCATTTTTTAAAATCAACTAGACATATGATTAGTTTATCTTCATTCACTTTTCCATAATAAACTCACAGATTTATTTTTCAATTACATTATTTTTTGTTTCTTAATGAACTAAATTTGACCACTGCATTTATTAATCCCTTTTCTTAAATTTTTTTTATTTTCTAATATATTATTATGATATTTTGATCAATGTTTCTTCTTTGCCGAATATTAGAATCACTTTTGGTATTTAATTTAAAAAAAGTAAATTTAAAAAACCAACTATGAATGCCAAATGCATTTCCAGAGATTCTAATTTAATCAACATTTAGGTGGGAGTTATTAAAAAATCTAATATGCAGCTAGAGTTAAAATAATTTGGTTTCAATATTTCATGTTAATATCTAAATTCTTAGAGTTATAAACTTGCCATCAATTATTTTTATGATGTTATTTCATAATTTTTGTTAGGTATCACTGTCCTATTATTATGTATTATATAATTACAGTTGTAACTTACTCATTTTTTCAATTAGTAAGAAGTTTTTTATTCTTATGTAGTTGTATTCCTTTGGTTATTATTAAAGTTAAATTATAGTACCATTATATAAACATATTATGATAAAATACAATTTATATTTTCTATTATTTGTAAATTATGGAGGTTTGTGTTACCGGTTTTGGTTATGAAAAAAAGAAATGTTAACTTTCTTTTGCCTATAAATTGTTTTTTCCAACTTAATTACCATTATACTAATAACAACAATATAAATAGAAGTATATATCTATATCAAATATTGACTTTTTGAGATAATCTCAAAGAAAATGTTTAAAATTTCACAGTAAAATTGTGATTTCATAACTTTCAAATTTATAATTTTTATCCATAGCTATTTTATGTAATGTCTTATTTTGATAGATAAATGCTGTACTGAATTTTACATTTTCAATATTATAAAATGTTTTATTTGGTTTAACGTAATTATTTTTGATTTGTAAGGTTTTAATTAGAATATCATATCTCTTGCTTCTATGTGTTTCTCTCTTGTATTTTTTTTGTGTTGTTACTTTTAACTAGTCCCATTAAATTTTTACATGTGCCTTTTAAACAAATAATTAACTGTTTTTAAACAAGATTTGGGAAATTTTAACCTCATATGTTAGTGTTAATATGTAAACATTGTCATTTGCATTAAATCTGATCTTTTCTTGGTCATCTTTTAGACTTTTTTTAATGCTTTTTAAAATTATTTAATCAAAAGTGCATCTTTTTTTACCCACTGACAATTTGTAATATAATATTTGAAACAACTAAATTCTATTAATTTATCTCAAAACACTTGAACCTACATTTCTCTAGTTTGAATATCTAATAAGAAAAAAATGAGCTATTCTCCACAAGCCGGTCATGTACGATAGAGAAATCAGAATGGTTTTACTCCCCTCCAATCCCCCTCCACTTTCCAGTTTTTGTTTATGAAATATAGGATTTTAAGTTAGTTATTATCACTATTAGTTTTAAAAAATTTATTAACATGTGCTTTCACTGTTAAATATGTATGGTGTTTTATTCTGTTTCATAACATCTATAAAAATTTTTTACTGACTAAAGATACAATGAAACCACTTCAGAATGTCAATATTAGTTAAAGCACTACTCAGACTGACCATTCTAATTAATGTAAAAATATCAAGCTTTCATACCACACAATTATTCTTGAAATTAGTATCAAGATTATTCCATCACTATATTCATAGAGTATTGTGTTGCAAATCCCAAATCAATTTATATATCTATTCTCTTAAATTTTCTATACTTGCTAGTACCAGGAGCAGAAACAGTTATTTTAAAATAGATACTTGCACACAAGCAATGTGAAGTAGATAACAAAACTGCAAGTTTTTCCTTCTAGTTCAGTGATGTATTTCCCTAGATAAGAAAGTGACATCTATTTTCTGTATTTTTTAATACATTTATGTGGAAAAAAGATGATTCTGGGATCTAGATCACAGTAATAGTATAGAATTGATTTAATGGACTATACCAATCACCTTTAAATGGTCTAAAAATTATCTTTCCCGAGTCAAGAAAAATTAACAATATCCTAATTGGGCTAGCTGCATTTTACTTTACAGGAATAAGAATTTAATAAATAAGAAGGGTGAGAGAAAACTTTTGGAGATGATGGGTATGTTTATAATAAAGATTGTGATGATTTCATGAGTGCATAATTATCCTCTAACTCAGCAAGTTGTATACATTACATGTGCACAGCTTTTTGTATTGCCAATCATATGTCAATAAAATGTTTTAAAAAGTGAAAGATAAGAATGCATTTTATAAGAAACACTGTAGTTTACATTTAAAACAATATGAGTTTTGGTTTCAAACAATGGTGGATTGGCGTTTCAACTCCCTGCTTATTATCTACGTAATTCTGTATCATTTAATCTCTGGTGCTTCCGTTTTCCCTTGAAAGGTTCCTAGGTACCTCATGGAGTTTCTTTGAAATGGAATAAATTAACGATTGAAAAGCACTTAGCACCATTTCTGTTGTGTGCTAGCACTCAGTAAATGTTAACTGGAGATTGGATATCTATTGTGACAATATATGGTTAAGCAGTTATATCATTTTGAATTTATTATGTATCATATGAAGAGCTGATATTCAAAATAGATACAGACAAGTACAATATCTATAGTAGCCAAAGTGACCTAACAAATTAGAATAGTCCATATGCCTTACTTACTTACTGGTGCCCACTTGCTAAAATCAGGAGGGTATGTGATATGAAATTTAAAAATTATATACTGAAAGAAAACTTCATGCATGTATCACTCTATAGTTATTCTTATATGTGCTTGTGTTTTGTCTCTTTATGTATTAAAAAGTATAATGTAAATAAACAATGCTTTTATGATTTCCTGAGGAAACAAAACACATAATCAGGTTTTAAGTAATTACCATATTAAATACAAGAGAAATAAGGCAACACAAGAGAGATTATCTTGATCAGCTACTTAATATTATTTTTATAATATAACAGTAAAAACTAAAAGAGATAAATTAACATAATTTTAAAATTAAAATAGTTTTTAAGTTGAGATATGGAACTGAGAAAATTGCAATTTAAATTACCTGGGATAAAAAACAATTAATGTAAATGTATATATTAAGGACATGCTCACCCTGTTTTCAAATAAATACCTACATACAGTTTAATATTTAAAATTGACTTATTAAAATATTCTAATAGAAGAATTTCAGCATATAATTTCTGAATTATGCCAAAATAGCTCCATCAGCGCTACAATAAGATAAGCAGTTATAATTTACATGAGTGCCAAAGTTTGAGATGCTTGATTTGTTAACCCCAAAAAAGCAGGGTTTATTTGCCTGGTAACAAAGAACGCTTCATGAGAAGGCAGGTTTTGATCAATACAAGTTTTATTACTTGGCACAAGTAAGGAAGACACAGGAACTATTCTCCAAAGCAGTGTCTTTCTGAGGGAAAGTGATAAGACAGTTTTATGAGAGGGGAGAAAGGAGGGAGAGTGAATCATTACATGTAAAGGAGGGGTTCCAGTAGTGCAAACACAGTGAGTCCTTATGCCAACTCATAGGTCGCATGTCATGGTATTGAAGCTGTAGCTTTTCTGGGGGTGGAGACATTAGCATGGTAATGAGGAAAGTTCACTTGGCTTCATCTATTAGTTGCCAGGATCTGTCAGAAGATGATTCCAACCAACAAAGTGATCATATTCCACACAGTGGGGAAAAACAGCCTGCAGGGCATAGGCTGTAAAACAGGCTGATTGCTCTGGTTGACTAATTGCCTGTAATCTCTGGAGACCTTCCCTGCCTGCTTACAGACTGACTGTTTAGTTTGCAATGACTCCTCTGAGGAAATGTTGCATAAAAATAATCTTGTCACTTGGATTTTTTTCTAAAAAAATGAATACATTAGAATGCTATGTAAATACAATTTAATAAAGCTGCATTTTTGAATGATTTAGGTAATCTCTCAGCAGTTTCATGTTTTATTTTAATACATATTTTTAAATAACAAGGTCTATGTCAAACACGAAGATGGAACTACTTGTCTATTTGAGATTTATTTTTTAATCATAAAATTCATGTAAGAAATGACTTCTTAGGAAGACAAAACATTCTTTGAAATTAGTATTCTTAATTCATTTTAATTTAAATGCATCTACCAGGTAACCAAGAATACCTTACGTATAAAAAATGATGAAGGAAAAATTTGATAATTAAATATACCATAGTGAATTACAATTTTTTACTTCAGCAAATATGGTGCCTTAACAGCCGGGTGTGATGTCTTACACCTGTAATCCCAGCACTTTGGGAGACTGAGGTGGGTGGATCACAAGGTCAGGAGATGGAGACCATGCTGGCTAACATGGTGAAACCCCATCTCTACTAAAAATACAAAAAATTAGCTGGGTGTGGTGGCCTGTAGTCCCAGCTACTCGGGAGGTTGAGGCAGGAGAATCGCTTGTATCCGAGAGGTGGAGGTTGCAGTGAGCCAAGATAGCACCACTGCACTCCAGCCTGGGTGACAGAGTGAGACTCCGTCTCAAACAAACAAAAAAAAAACAATGTGCCTTACCTAACTTGTACAAATTAATTCTTATTTTCAACCTATCTCAGTTAACAAAAATAAAGTACATTAATTACAAATTAATAAATTGCACCACAAGAGAAAATCCAGATCCTGCAGAACAGTTATGATTAAGAAGATTAAGAATGCAATTATATAGACTCAAAAAATATTATAAAAAATGTTGACGTGAACATACAAAATGAAAAACTACTGAAGATCATAATTGATATTGAAACGTTTTCAGTCAGATATTTTAACAAACAATTTATTAGTTAATATAATTACTTTTCTTTTGACAATGTGGGTGAATAAAATTGGGAGAAAAGAGACAAGTTGATCCACACTGAGAAATACCGAATGATGGGTTGAGACAGAAAAATTGTCTACCTTGTAATTTGTCTACTTCATTTGTTCATCTGTTGGAGTAAGAGGAAAAGAAAAACATACCAAAGTAGGGGTTTTGAAAAATTTGTCTTTTTCTTAATCATTTTATGAAGTTTAAGTCTCTTTTTTTATAATGTAAATGATTTCATTATTCCATTCCTGCATTGATATGGTTTGGCTCTGTGTCTCCACCCAAATCTCATCTTGAATTGTATTCCCATGTGTTGTGGGAGGGACCTGATGGGAGGTAATTCGAATCATGGGGGTGGTTTTCCCCATACTGTTCTCATGGTAGTAAATAAGTCTCACAAGATCTAATGGTTTTATCACGGGTTTCTGCTTATGCATCTTCTTTATTCTTCTCTTGCTGCTGCCACGTAAGAAGTGTCTTTCACCTCTCGCCATGATTCTGAGGCCTCCCCAGCCATGTGGAACTGTAAGTCCAATTAAGCCTCTTTTTCTTCCCAGTCTCAGGTATGTCTTTATCAGCAGCATGAAAATGAATTAATAGAATAAATTGGTACCAGTAGAGTGGTGCATTGCTGAAAAGATACACAAAAATTTGGAAGCAACTTTGAAACTGGGTAACAGGCAGAGGTTGCAACAGTATGGAGGGATCAGAAGAAGACACGAAAATGTGGGAAAGTTTGGAACCTCCTAGCGATTTGTTGAATGGCTTTGACAAAAATGCTGATAGTGATATGAATAATAAGGTCCAGGTTGAGGTGGTCTCAGATGAAGATGAGGACCTTGCTGGCCACTGGAGCAAAGGTGATTTTTCCTCTGTTTTAGCAAAGAGACTGTAGCAAAGAGACTGTTGACATTTTTATGTTGCCCTAGAGATTTGTGGAACTTTGAACTTAAGGGAGATGATTTAGGATATCTGGCAGAAGAAATTTCTTAGCAGCAAAGCATTCAAGTGGTGACTTGGGTGCTGTTAAAGGCATTCCGTTTTAAAAGGGAAACAGCATGAAAGTTCAGAAAATTTGCAGCCTGACAATGCAAAAGGAAAGGAAAACACATTTTTTGAGAAGAAATTTAAGCTGGCTGCAGTAATTTGCATAAGTAACAAGGAATGGAATGTTAATCCTCAAGACAGTGGGAAAAATGTCTTCAGGGAATGTCATAGATCTTCATGGCAGCCCCTCCCATCACAGGCCTGGAAGCCTAGGAGGAAAAATGGTTTCCTGGGCTGTGCCCAGGGTCCCCTAGCTGTGTGCAGCTTAAGGGACTTGGTGCCCTGTGTTCCAGCTGTTCCAGCTGTTGCTAAAAGGGGCCAAGGTATAGCTCAGCCCATGGTTTCAGAGGATGAAAGCCCCATACCTTGGCAGATTTCACATTATGTTGAGCTTCCAGGTGCACAGAAGTCAAGAATTGAGGATTGGGAACCTTTGCCTTGATTTCAGATGATGTATGGAAATGCCTAGATGCCCATGCAAAAGTTTGCTGCAGGGGCAGGACCCTCATAGAGAACTTCTGCTAGGGCAGTGCAGAAGGGAAATGTGGAGTTGGAGCCCCCATACAGAATCCCTACTGGGACACTGCCCAGTGGATCTGTGAGAAGAATGGTAGATGCCAGAATGGTAGATCCACCAACAGCTTGCACCATAGGCCTGGAAAAGCCACAGACACTCAATGCCAGCCTGTGAAAGCAGCCAGGAGAGGGGGTGATACAGCAAAGCTGTCCAATACTATGGGAATCTACCACTTCCATCAACGTTACCTGGATATGAGACATGGAGTCAAAGGAGATCATTTCGGAGCTTTAAAATTTGAGTGCCCCTCTGGATTTCAGACTTACATGGCCCCTGTAACCCCTTTGTTTTGTCCAACTTCTCCCATTTGGAATGGCTGTATTTACCCAATATCTGTACCTCCATTGTATCTATGAAGTAACTAGCTTGCTTTTAATTTTACCAGCTCATAGGTGGTAGGGACTTGCCTCATCTCAGATGAGACTTTGGACTGTGGACTTTTGGGTTAATGCTGAAATGAGGTAAGACTTTGGGGGAGTGTTGGGAAGGTGTGATTGGTTTTGAAATGGGAGAACAAGATTTGGAAGGGCTAGGGGTGGAATGATAAGGTTTGGCTCTGTGGCCCCACCCAAACATCATCTTGAATTGTACTCCCATAATGCCCATGTGTTGTGGGAGCAACCCAGGGGGAGATAATTTGAATCATGGGGGCACTTACCCCCATACAGTTCTCATGGTAGTGAATAAGTCTCACTAAATCTGATGGTTTTATCAGGAGTTTCCGCTTTTGCATGTTCCTGATTTTTCTCTTGCTGCTGCCAAGTAAGAATTGCTTTTCACCTCCTGTTATGATTCTGAGTCCTCCCCAGCTGTGTGGAACTGTAAGTCCAATTAAATCTCTATAGAATAATACATGCATTCTCAACAGTTTTTAAAAAAATCCTGAGTTATCCTTTCATCAAAACTTGAAGGTAAAAGTGTTTTCCCCAGTTTTAACAGTTTTAACAGTTATTTCTCATACATTAAGAAATGGCTTAGACTGCCTGAATCTGGCTTTCTGAAGTTGTAGCATGTAAGTTTATTTTTCTTCTTTCTGCTCAGTTCTAGGCAAATATCTCTGTACTGCAGCTTTGGATTTAGTGATCCTATGCCTAGACTATAACATCTAAAGTGTTTAGATGCAACCTAATAAATTCATTTATGCAATACCTAAACTTGAATAGTTATTAAACCATGGCATTACTCACCTCACAAAATAAACTTAAATAAAGTTATTTGTGTAAAAGCTTTAGCATAGTGCTTGGAAAATAGTAAGCCTTAAATTCATGATTGCAAGTTATTATTTCCAAGATGTTTTCTATTTTCTGGAACCAAGGATATATTATTTGATTCGTTGGCTGTACTGCTTACTTGTATTTTGTCTTTTAATTGCACAAATAATGAATTGGTTATCAGAATTTTTAAACTTACAATAAAATACAGTCAATATTAAGTGCAACTTGACATGTCACCTGTAATCAAATGCATCTCTCCAGAGACTGTGTCTATTAATTACACATTTGCACAACATATTTTTATATGTGTATAAGAATATACAATATAATTCTTCAACAAAAATGTACAACTACACTTACGTGTTCATAATTTCATATACATATGAATATTCCTCTTAGATTAATTTGTAAAAATTGTATTAATTATTTAAAAGACACGCTGAGAAAAAATGTACAATTAAATTTAAATAACTTAAACCAAAAATTTGTTGTTTCATAGTAATCCCTGTGAAAATTCTGGGGCTAGCAACCGACTGCATTTACTGTCTTTGGACTTCTAGGAAATAGAGCCTTTAAAACCTTGTCCATCCTGTGCATTATCAACCTTTTACATTTTTAACAATATTAATAGGTAAGTATTTATTTCATCATTGCTTTTTGAAATTCTTCACAGATTTCTTTCTACTTCAAATTATATTCAAGTCTTTTGATTATGTTTACTTTTTCCATTTGGTTGTCATTTCTAGTTGTTTAATTTATAGAAATTATGTTACATAAAATTTTAATTTGTAATATATTTCCTATCCATTATTTGCATTGCAAATATTTTCTTTCAGCAGGTTTGATTTAAACTTTGTGTATGGTGCATACACACACACACACCTATCCTATTTGTTCTGTTTCTCTGAGAACTCTATTGCAATTGCAACAGTATAAATAATGATGTGGTCAATATGTTTTGTTTAAATTATAAGTAATTTTTGATACACACTCTAATGATACTAATCTGGTTGTAATTAATCTGGTTGATATATTAGATAATGAAATTATATTTTAAAATATTCAGATATAAACTTTGTGTTTTATCTATTGTACATATTTTATATGTAGTACATGTATTCAAATTGTTTTATCATAGAGATTCTTCTGAAGGGAGAGAAGTGATCATGATACACTTACACGATATACATATTTAGATATATGGCTTTCAAATATTTTTATCAGCAAGTCTTTCCTTCAAGTAAGCCTATGTCATTGTCCTGGAAGAAAACAGTAAATCAATTCATAGGTAGACATTTCTTTGCTGTTTAGCAAACAGTTTTAACAGCCAAGTCTTTTTTTCCCTGTCATACACAAAAAGCCATAGTTTCCTATTTGTTTAGAAGCAATAAAATGCTATTATTTAAAAATTTTAAAAAGAGAAGCACACTATTAGTTGTACTAATGGTAGAATCAATGTTTTTAGAAAAGAGAAGGTCTTAAATTATAATGAAGAGTAGGAATTTGAGAGTTGCACTGATTTTTAATATTGTCATGACTTTTGCTAAGTTGGTTAGCCTAGCCTCACATCAATGCTATCATCTGCATTGATAGCACATCAATGCCATCATCTACTTACCTCCTATAGTTGTGAGCATCAGGTTAGTTATTCTCCTCAGAGTGCTTAAAACCATGCATGGCACATAACTGCTCAGTGCATGTTAGCTAATATCATTTTTATTATTATGATTGCTATTATGATTAGCAGTAGTAGTAATAATGGTATTTATAAAATAACAAGTCCGTAAACATACTAGGACGGGGACAACCCAAGACAGACAAACAAGACTGCAGCAAGAGAATTGGAATGTGTTTGAAATGTAAGGCCAAGACATCTAAACAAAACGCAAAGAGAAATGAAAGAAGGAGAGTGCTAATAGAGAAATGAGAGGGAGCAGTGGACCGGAATTCTGATGAAGTGGAAAATAGCTGTATTGGGAGTTATTGGATAAGTGAGTCGCATTTATAGAAGGTTGTGATCAGAAATGATTAGTTTCATATATCCCTACTCATCTGAGATACAGCTCATTCTGCAGAGCTGTTTCTAGAACAACATGTGGGCCTTTGTTATTTATAGATTTAGTTATTCCCTTCAAGAAATTTTCTTTTATTTTACCTTTGCATATATTTTTCTGTTCCATTTCTTAGGTTGTGTAATCCAGGTGCATTATTTTTCCTTATAGCAGAATGGCTTTTTCTGTCCTCTGTATCTATTAGTAATGATGAGTAGAGTGAGATATCCTAAGGCTTTCTCTTCGTAAGTAATTTACATTCCTTTCACATCTCTTCTTTTCTTTACAGTCCCAAATCTCCATTTTACTTCTGTTGTTTTGGTTACTTGTGAACTCAGTTAATTTCTATTTTGTTTTAATTATCCTTTCATCTCCTTCTGCTACTTCACCATCTTATCTACGAGCCTTAGAAGAGTTGGACCCTGCTTCTTGGTATAGACTCCTCCTGTACCATGCTCCCTGCTCATTATACAAAGCCACATATATCTTTTTCTTTCCCGTAAAGATGCAAAATATAGCTCCCTCCCCACAGAACATAGAGGTTAGTATAACTTCTTCAGAGGTTTTCCTTGGCTGTCACATTTAAAGCAGTTCCAGCACCACCAACATTACTCTAGAAGTTTTGCTTTATTGTCTCCATAACACTTGTTATGATCCTAAGTGTTAAGGTATAATTTTTACTTGTGACTTGTAGATCTCTATTTTTCTAGAATGTAAGGTCCATTTGAGCAGGGTCCTGATATGATAACTAGTATAATTCCTAGCACCAGAAATAGTGACTGAAATTTGTTAAACGCTCAACAAATATTTGTTGACTAAGAGACAAACTCAGTGACCAGAGTGCCCATGAGTCATTTTTAGAGAAGCAAAAACATCACAGTGATATTGAGCCAACCAAGAAATAATTTAATTTTTTTTTTAGACAAGGCTTTGCTCTTTTGCCCAGACTGAAGCACAGTGGCATGATCATGGCTCACTTTAACCTCTACCTCCTTGGGTCAAGCTATCCTCCTACCTCGGCCCTCCAAGTAGCTGGGACTACAGGCACGCACCAACATTCCTAGCTTATTTTTTTTTTTATTTTTTGTTTTTTGTAGACACAGAGTCTCACTATGTTGCCTAGGCTGGTCTCAAACTCCTTGGGCTCAAGTTATTCTCCTGCTTTGGCCTCCCAAAGTATTGAGATTACAGGCATGAGTCACCACGCACAGCAGAGAAATAAATGAATATTAAGAACTTAGCTTTGGGAGGCCAAGGGGGGCGGATCACCTGAGGTCAGGAGTTCAACACCAGCCTGGCCATCATGGTGAAACCCTGCCTCTATTGAAATACAAAAATTAGCCGGGCATGATGGCAGGTGCCTATAATCCCAGCTACTTGGGAGGCTGAGGCAGAAGAATCACTTGAACCCGGGAGACGGTGGTTGCAGTGAGCAGAGATCACGATCACGCCACTGCACTCCAGCCTGGGCAGCTGAGCAAGACTCTGTCTCAAAAAATAAATAAATAAATAAAAGTAACTTAGGAAAGAAAAGCTCTCTTTTTGAAACTGTTTGTTGACCCTAAAATTGGAATATAGTAAAAAGCTAAGCAATTGTGATAATTGGAGTTAAGAACAGAAACTACAAGTTGGCATGCAATACGGCTGACTAGATGCAGCCAGGAGGAACATCTGCCACCAAAGGACAGGGACACTGAAAAGACTAGCACACTGAGCAGATCTTCAGAGGCAAAGTATTGAGAACGGATGGAGGGATGACACAGACACTGGGCTGGAGGGGGAGAAAGTTAGGAACCCTGCACAGAACTACCATGCACAAGGACTCATTCCTGGCTTCCAAGGACTCCTAGTGAAGGGGTAAGCTGAGCAGGCAGAGAGCAACCCTCTCTCACCATTGGCCTCTGGAATCCTGGCAGAAGGGGTCCGCACAACCCCCACAGACACCTGAGTTGACCAGGAGAGATGTGGTAGAAGCAGGATTCTTGCCTGTGCAGATTCCGGAGGTGTTGGTGCGGGAATTCTGTAGTGTAGCACAGCCAGAGACATGCATTCTCCAAGGCTTACCATGCTTTCATAGAAGATTTTAGCCTTTGGGGAACTATTAGACCCAAACAGAGAAGGGCAATCTTGCTCATGAAAAGGGACCAATTCATCCTGAGTGCCACTCTGTCAGCTGGCCTCTACCAGGGACACAGCCTGTCTATGCCTGCTTGCAGTGCAGCCATGCACAACCAATGTGCCTCTTAGTAATCTGCATCATTGCTCCTGCACTGGCAGACTGTGCATGACCATTGGAGACATCCACCAGACCAGCCTCCGCCCACATATACCACCCCATCTGCACTCTCCTCCAACTGCAGCCTCTCCAGTGCCACTTTACAGGTAGGCAGTCACCCACAGCCACTCCTCACATTGCTTTACCTGTGCACATGTGCTTGGATAAACCTTACCTCTCCTACCCTGCTGGCATGAAAGTCACTGCACATGTGACTCTACTGTGTCACTGCTGCTGGCATGAGTAACCCACTGACCCCTCCAACCTCCCTTCTGCATAACCATTGCCAGTGCCAGTGCAAGCCCAGAGGCCAACAGCCCCATTCTTCCACCCTGCCATAGACATTGTTGCCAGCACAAATGCACATGTAAAGGCCAGCGGCCCTGTGCCATCATTGCCACTGGCATGAATGTGCTCATGGAGGCAGCCAGACCTATGCAGGAAGGCACCCCCATTCCTGTGCCAAGAGGGCCGCCGGTGTGAATGTGCACACAAATTTCAATGGCCTTACCCCTCCACCCCTCTGCAACCCCATCTTTGCACCAAAACTACTGCAGCTGAGAATGACTGGATGGAGACCAGCATCCACACACTCACCAGCACCCCATCCCAGCTGACAAGCATGCACCCCACCATGTTCACACTGCTGCTGGCATGGGCAAATGAGCATGGATCCTACTGCCATTACCCTATGAAGTGCTTTGGCTGGCCCCGCCCATTGGAATGCTCTGACCAGCAGTCTTGGAAAACCTTGGCCTTTCTAGTGCAGCAGGTTCCTAACACAAGGGGCAGAGATCAAAGCTGAGAACCCAGTACAAGCCTGTAAGATTTAGAGTATGCAGCCCAAGAGTGCTGAGCTGAGCCTTGGCCCCCTACAATCTTCCAGAATAAGGCCGATTGACAGAACCCATCTTATACCACAATCAAACCCACAGGAACATCAAAGAAAATTAAAGAAAAGAAGAAAAAAAGGACAGCAACTCAAAGATGGAAGGAACATGAGCCCACACAGATGAGAAGGAACCAGTACAAGAACCCTGGTGACCCAAAATGCCAGTGTCTTCTTACACCCAACCAACTGCACGAATTCCCCAGCAATGGTTCCTAACTAAGCTAAAATGGCTGAAATGACAGAAATAGAATTCAGAATACAGATAAGAATGCAGATTATTGAAATTCAAGAGAGAATCAAAACCCAATTCAAATAATCAAAGTAATACAATTAAATGACACAGGAGATGAAAGGCAAAATGACCATTTTAAGAAATAACCAAACTGATCTGATAGAGCCAAAAAGTTCACTTCAAAATTTCTGAACACAATTGAAATTATTAACAGCAGAATCTAACAAGCTGAGGAAAGGATCTCAGAGTTTGAAGACTGGTTTTCCAAAATAGACAAAAATAAAGAAAAAAGAATAAAAAATAAAACCTTTAAGAAATACAGGATTATATAAAAAGACCAAACTATATGTCTATTGGTATCCCTGAAAGAGACGGAGAGAAACTAAGCAAAAATTTCATCAACTTTGCTAGAGAGGCCAATATTCAAATTCAGGAAATGCAGAAAACATGTGAAAAATATTACACAAGATGACCATCCCCAAGACACATAGTCATCAGATTCTCCAAGGTCAAAATGAAAAAAAAATATTAAAGGCAGCCAGAAAAAAGGGGCAGGTCACTTAAAAATGGAATCCAATCAGGCTAACAGTGGAACTTACAGCAGAAACACAAACCAGAAGAGATTTGGGGCCTATATTTAGCATTTTTAAAGAAAATGATTTCCACACAAAATTTCATATAAGTCGAATTAAGCTGCATATGTGAAGGAGAAATATAATCCTTTCCACACAACAAAATGCTAAGGGAATTTCTTACCACAAGATTTGCCTAACAAGAGGTCCTGAAGGGAGTGCTAAATATGGAAAGTAAAGACCATTACTGGCCACTACAAAAATACACTTAAGTACATAGGCCAGTGACACTATAAAACAATCCTACAAACATGTCTGCACAATATTCTGCTAACAACACAATGACAGGATTAGATCTGTACATATCAATACTAACCTTGGATGTGAATGAGTTAAATGCTCCAACTAAGGGGCACACAGTGGCAAGTTGGATAAAAAATGAAGACCCAATGTTATACAGTCTTCAAGAGACCCAACTCATGTGCAATGACACATATAGGCTCAAAGTAAAGGAATGAAGAAAAATATACCAAGCAAACAGAAAACAGAAAAAAGTAGGGGTTGCTATTCTAATTTCAGACAAAACAGATTTTTAAACCAACAAAGATCTAAAAAGTCAAAGAAGGGCATTAAATTATGGTAAAGGGTTCAGTTCAACAAGAAGACATAACTATGCTAAATATATACATGCAGTCAACACAGGAGCACATAGATTAATAAAGCAGGATTTTAGAGATACACAAAGAGGCTTATGTAACCACACAATAGTTGGAGACTTCAGCACCCCACCAACAGTATTAGATCATCAGAGCAGAAAACTAACAAAGATATTCAGGACCTGAACTAAACATTTGACAAAATGGACCTAATGGACATCTATAGAACTCTGTACCCCAAAACAACAGAATATACAGTTTTTTCATCTGCAAAAGGAACAAACTCTAAAATAAAGCACACGATTGGCCATAAAACAATCCTTAACAATTTCAAAACAAGTGAAATCATACCAACCACACTCTTGGACAACAGCACAATAAAAACAGGAATCAGTACAAAGTAAATAGCTCAAAACCACATAGAAATTTATAAAGCTTCCCCAAATGACTTTTGGGTAAATAATGAAATTAAGGCAGAAATCAATAAATTCTTTGAAACTAATGAGAAGATAAAACATATCAGAGTCTTCGGGACACAGCTACAGCAGTGTTGAGTGAAGTTTATAGTCTTAACACCCATATCAAAAAGTTAGGAATATCTCAAAGTAACAACCTAACATCACATCTATAGCAACTATAGAAACAAGAGCTAGCCAATCCCAAAGGTAGCAGAAAACAAAAAATAACCAAAATCAAATCTAAACTGAAGGAAAATGACACACCAAAAACTACACAAAACTTTAACAAATTCAGTTGTTGATTTGTTGAAAGAATGAATGAGAGTGATTAGAGCTAGCTAAACTAATAATGAAAAAAAGAGAGAAGATTCAAATAAACACAATTAGAAATGACAAAGAGGATGTTACCAACAACTCCACAGAAATACAAGAAACTCTCAGAGACTACTATGAACACCTGTACGCATACAATTTAGAAAACCTAGAAGAAATGGATAAATTCCTGGAAACCTCCAATAATCCGACCAGGAAGAAATTGAATTCCTGAGCATATCGATAACAAGCTCCTAAACTGAATCAGTAATACAAAGCCTACCAAAGAGAAAAAGCCCAGGAATAGATGGATTCATAGCTGAATTCTATCAGATGTATAAGGAAGAGATGGTACCATTCTTACTAAAATGATTCCAAAAAAATTGAGGAGGAAAGACTCCTCTGTAACTAATTTTATGAGGTCAGTGTTATACTGATACCAAAACCTGGCAGGGACACAACCAAAAAAAGAAAATTTCAAGCCAATATTCTTCATAAAGATAGATGAAAAAATCATCAACAAAATAGTAGCAAACCAAATCCAGCAGCATATCAAAAAGGTAAGTGATCACAACCAAGTAGGTTTCATTTCTGGGATTCAAGCTTGATTCAACATATACAAATTAATAAATGGGAATCATCACATAAACAGAACTAAAAACAAAACACACATGATTATCTTAATAGATGTAGAAAAGGCTTTTGATAAAACTCAAAATCTCTTCATAGTAAAAACTCTCAACAAACCAGGCATTGAAGGAACATACTTCAATAAGAGCCATCTATGACAAACCCACAACCAAATTTATACTGAATAGGCAAACACTGGAAGTATTCCTCTTGAGAACCAGAACAAGACAAGGATGCCTTTTCTCACCAATCCTACTCAACATAGTACTGGCAGTCCTGGCCAGAGCCATCAAGCAAGGGAAAGAAATCAAAGGCATCCAACTAGGAAGAGAGGAAGTCAAACATTTGTAGAGGATAAGATAGATTTTATACCTAGAAAAGCCTACAATATTTGCCCAAAATTCCTTGATCTGATAAACTACTTCAGCAAAATTTCAGGATACAAACTCAAGGTACAAAAATCAGCAGCATTCCTATACACCAAAAACTTCCAAGGTAAGAGCTAAATCAAGAATACAATTCCATTCATTATAGCCACAAAAAGAAAAAATTATTCAGGAATACAGCTAACCATGGAGGTGAAATATCTCTGTAACAAGAATGACAAAACACCGCTCAAATAAATCAGTAATAACACAAACAAATTGAAAAACATTCCATGCTCAGGTATAGAAAGAATTAATATTGTTAAAACAGACAAATTCCCCATAGCAATTTACAAATTCAATGCTATTCTTATCAAACTACCAATAACATTCTTCACAGAATTAGACAAATCTATTTAAAAATTCACAAGGAACCAAGAAAGAACCCCAATAGCCAAGATAATTCTAGGCAAAAATAACAAAGCTGGAGGCATCACATTACCCTACTTGAAACTATACTGCAAAACTACAGTAACCAAAACAGCATGCTACTGGTACAAAAGCAGACACCTAGGCCAATGAAATAGAATAGAAACTCTAGAAATAATGCTGCACACCACAAACTATTTGCTGTTTAACAAAGTTAACAAAAACAAGAAATGGGGAAAGGACAGCAAATGGTGCTGGAATAATTGGCTAGCAATATGTAGAAGACAAAAACTGGACCCTTTCCTTATACCTTATACAAAAATCAACTCCAGATGGATCAAAGTCATAAATATAAAACCTAAAGCTATGAAAACCCTGGAAGATAACCTAGGGAATGCCATTCTCGGCTTAGAACCTGGCAGACTTTATGAGAAAAAATGCCAAAAGCAATTGCAGCAAACAGAAAAATAGACAAGTGGGACCTTGCTACTTAAACTAAAGAGCTTCTGTAGAGCAAAAGAAACTACCAACAAAATAAACAGACAACCCACAGAATCGGAGAAAATATTTGCAAACTATTCACCTGACACATGACTAATATCCAGATTCTATAAGGAACTTAAATTCATTAAAAAAACCCATTATAAACTGGACAAAGGGCATGAACAGACAATTTTCAAAAGACATACACACATCCAACAATTATTTCAAAAAATGCTCATCACTAATCATTAGAGAAATGCAAATGAAAACCCCAATGAGAAATCATCTCACACCAGTCAGAAGTGCTATTATACCCTGAACCTAAAATTAGTGTTAAAAAAAGAGAAACTAGATATTATAATGCTTTACAAAATATATCTCATAATAAGTAACAATATACTTGTAAAAAGACTAATATTCTCAAATTTCTCTGCTAGCAAGTAATGGAATGTGGAAAGTGAAATATCGAATTAGGAAATACCACATATTTGTTGTTACTTTTTAAGTCTTTTCCCCTAATATTAGAGGTATCTTTTCAGAATTTTTAACACTCAAGGTGAAGAAACAGTTGTCTAAATGTTTGCAATTCCTTCCTATTCATTTTATTTTATTTTTTCTTTATTGAATTCAATTAAAATTAACATTGGTATCTTTATTAAAACACCATAATGACTATATCATAATTTAAACGTATACATACTTATAGCATGTCTTTTATTTCTTAGAGACCCTTTCAGTATCCTGGTCACATAATTTGGGCCTTACTATTTTATTGTATATAGTTTTATAACTAGCTGCCAGTAACTTCCTTTTTTTCTTATCTCACTGCCTCCTTCCTGGAAACCTCATGCTAAGACTCATCTGAGTAAATCTTTATATAAAATGAACTGTCTGTGATAATTTTCACTGATAGTCATGAAACTAATTTGTGGACTCTGTTTTAGAAATTTTTCTTCTCTGTGTTTTGCATTTTAAAAAACTAAACATATAGCCTAAGTATTTTAGTTAACATGCAGTTAATCACAATCTTCAACTTATGGCATTCTATTTACCTCTTTTGTGTTTTATGCATTCATTTATCTACCCATTCACTTTCATGCCTATTCTGCATTCTAACTTCTACTGTTCATAATCCACCTTTCTAATCAATTTGTGTTTCTTCTTAACATGTTTTGTACCTTTTTAAAATTTAAGAACAATATGCATATAGAAAAACTCAATGAATACTCAGAAATGAAACACATCACGTAACCAGCACTCAGGTCAAGAAACGAAATATTACTAGACCCTCAGAACGACCCCTCATGCTCTCATCCACTTACTCTGTTACCACACCCCCAAATTATAACTATTATATTGACTTCTAATAACTTCCACTAGTTTTATGTAATTTTGAACTTCAT
Source organism: Pongo pygmaeus (assembly GCF_028885625.2). Lineage (NCBI taxonomy): Eukaryota > Metazoa > Chordata > Mammalia > Primates > Hominidae > Pongo > Pongo pygmaeus. Next base: position 125,647,338 of record NC_072377.2, on the reverse strand, counting down.
ATAAATTAAATCATATTTTATGCACTCAATTGTGTCTGGCTCCTTTTGTCTACATTAGATTGTGAAACTCATCCATATAGTTCTATGTAGAGACCATTCTTTCTCATTAATTTTTTTATTGTGTGACTATAATATGTTACCTTTAAAATATTGATGATAATGTGGGGCTATTTAATATAGCACTGATCTGGACACTCATGCACAAATCAAGTAATAAATATACTGATGTATTTCTGTTGAGTTTATATCCAGAAATTGAATTGTTGGCTCAAAGGTATGCTTTCAGTGAGTGTACACAGTATAGGTTAGGGAAACTCAGGCATGCTTCAGAGGATTTCTTGGTTTAAAAGACAGAGATGAGAACTTGAAGAAGTCAAGGTGGCTAGAGTTAATGGGAGAAAGTACCAACATGAAGAGAGATACACAGAAAGATAACACGAAAGACAGGCAGGGTTTTCCCCCTCCAACATTTAGTGGAATACTGAATAGGGCATGTATGTAAAGAAACCACCAAAAGCTGGCTTAAGAACCAACTGAAAATATTACACGGAACAGTTTTGGAGCTCACACAAATCTGGGAATATTGTCTTTTCCCACCAACCACACTGAGAAAGCTCATAATTCACAGGACATTGGGTGCAAAACTCAGAAGGGCATTGCCACTATAGTGAAAAATAGCAAGCCCTGGTGTGGAGGGGAAATGTTTTTTTTTTGTTGTTTGTTTGTTTTTTTAATCTGCATCCCAGTAAAAGGCTAGAGGATATTTACAGGAAGACAAAAATATCCAGTGCCCAAATAGTTAACATTTTTAAATTGCCTGGAGGTCAGGAATCTGGAAGCAGCTTTGGTGGGTGGTTCTAGTTTGGGAGGTTGCAGCCAAGATGTTAGCTTAGATTCTGTCATTACAAAGCTTGACTAGGGTTGAATGACGTGCTTCCAAGGTGGCTCACTTATATATCTGGCAAGTGCTGTCTTTTAGTATTATTAGAAGGCCTTATTTCTTCACCATCAATACCTTGCCAATGGGCTAATTTTAGTGTCTTTATGACAAGGTAGCTAGTTTCCCTCAGAGAAAGTGACAGATGAATGAGAGCAATGAAGAAATCATAATGCCTTTTATGGTCTAATCTTGGAAATCATACGCCATAAATTCTGCCACATGCTAACCATTAGGGGCAAGTCATTGAAAATACAGCCCACACTTGAGGCTGTATTTTCACCTCCATGTCTTCAAGTTCATGAATCTGTTCTTAAACCTAGCCAGTGTATTTTTTCACAGTCCATACATTTTCATCTCTATAATTTCAAGTTGAATCACTTTATATCTTACATGTCTCTTTAATATGCTCAAGCTTTCTTCTACATTTTTAGAAAATATAGAATATAGTAATTATAATGACTTTTTAAAGATTTTGTCTAACTCTACATCTACAAATTAGTCCTCTAATTATTCCACTATCTGAGTTATTTTGGGGGTCAGTTTCTGTTTATCAAATGTTCTCCTCATTATGGGTTGTATTTTACAGTCCTTTTCATATGTGGTTATTTTTCTTCGAGAATAGATACTGTAAACTTACTAAATTTGTTTGAGCTGTGGTAACAAAATGCCATACACTGTGTAACCTATACAGATTTTTTTTTTTCTCACAGTTCTGAGAGTGGGAAGTTTAAGATCAAGGTGCCAGCAGATTTGGTGTCTAGTGAGGGCCAACCTCCAGAGTAATAGATGGTGCCTCCGATGTGTCTTAACATGGTAGAAGAGGGCAAGAGAGCTCTCTGTGGTCTCTTTTATAGGAACACGATTCCTATTCATGTCCCAAAGTTCCCACCTCCAAATACCATCACAATGGATGTCAGGTTTCAACATATGAATTTTGCAGGGGAACATTCTCCAGTATTTACCCTATTGAGATTTTGATATATATAATTCTTCAAAATGTTCCTGAGCTTTGGTCTAGAATGAAATTAACTTATTTGAAAAAAGTTGTATCCTTTTGAGGCTTAATTTCAAAGGTAGATTAAAGCAACTTTTATATAGAGCTAATTCTGTCCTATTGGTGAAACAATGACCTTCTGAATGTGCTACCCCAAATATTAGGAAGTTTTTTTTTTTTCACTCTGGCTGATGGAAATAAAGAAAATATAATTAGCCCTCTATGAGCTTTGTGGATTGTTCCACCAACTCTTTCTAGTGGTTTTCTTCTCTGCTTCATGGAATTAATTTATGCAAATACGCTGATCATCACTATGTTGAAGACACAAGTGGAACCTTTCACATATCTCACAGTTCTCTCTCCCTACTCTGTGCATCTGTGTTTTTGTCTGGTGCTCCATCCTGCAAATTGGAGCTGCCTCGTACACCCTGATTTTCACCTCCATGACTTCAGCTCAAGAAGACTGCTAGGCACTATTTGAGTCCCCTCTCTCTGAGCTGTAGCCTGAAACTCTCCACAGAAGGTCAGCTGGGGCAACTATGGAGTTCACCTCATGTTTAATTTCGCTCAGTGACCAATGTCTCACAAAGTCTCTTGTTCAAAATCTGAAAAAAATTGTTTCATATATTTTATCTGGTTTGTTAACTGTATATGACAGAAACATAAAATGGTTTCTATTACTACAAATTTATCTTGACACTCATTCTCAACTCTTAGCAGAGTTTAGAAATTTTTGAGAAATATAATTGCAGCCACACTAGTTTGACATAGTATAAAACCACCGTGTGGTTGAAAAATAATGAAATCACATTGAGCCTGTTTAATCACTTGTAAAATAAGTTGCAAAATGGCCTAGTAATGTAACTATACCTAGTGGTGGCTCTGCAAGTATTAGACTGGAAACATATCAGCCTTGAGTAAAAATAATTATTTGAAAAACTTTCAGAGGAGTGGGGATTTTCTTTTATCTTGTAAAGTCAATTATGATATCATGATAATATATGAGATGTGGAGATTACAGAAAGAGAAAAACATGAGAAACCACATACAAGCTAGAAGACAGCAGGGTCTTCATGAAGCTGTGAGTAGCTCCATTCAGTTGGAGGCTGGTAAGCAAAATGGAAAATAATCGTTGCTAAGAGAGTGTTTGTATGGGGAGACGGAGATGTGTGCATCGAGTACCCAGCTAAGGACATAATATTTTATTCAGGAACCAATAGAAAGCAAAACAGGTATTCAAGCAGGAAAATAACTCAATTAGGAGAGAATCCACCATTTTATTTATAAGTACTATTAACTCTTGGTTATATTGTGCCTTGTTAATATAATTAAGCTTTTAAACCTGGGTTGAACAGTGCCATAAAAAAATACATAATTGATAGAATTAATGGCACAAAAAATTATGTTCTTCAACTGCAGCAGTTATTATTAGGAGTACCATCAGCATTACTTGGCAAATCCTTACATTTCTGTGTTCTGCAGCTGTTTTTCCCCCAAGGGCTCTACAAAACCCTTACCATCAAGCTGCATTCCCTTATAGAGAAATTATGAAGTTCCATTTTTACTTCTCAAAGAACTGGGCTTAGGTAAAATATTTTTTAAATAACACATATGCAGCATCAATTGTACCTTAACAAGCCAGCAATCATGATGATTTTATTACTCAAACATATTAATTTAGAAGAAAAATTATTCTAGTTAATAAGTAATATATGAACAAAGCTATTGCTTGACTGTTTTGACTATCTTTTCCTGTGTAAAACCTGTTTCTACCTATCAAAGATCATAAAAAGCAATGTAAGTTCAGTGTAAGCATTGAACTATTACCAATTAATATCAATTATGCAACCAGCAAATGAATGATGAAGATTTGCTCTACACTATACAATGAGTGGCACATTATAGCATTTTATTGAAGACTATTACATTAAGCACCCGACAAAACCACAATGTATTTTGGAAAACACCAAACATTGCAATTATCTAAATATATTTCAAACCTGTGAAATTCCTTTTTTTAATCTCTCCAGGATGAAGAAGAGGCAGGTGAGATTTCAACTGTAGATTTGTAGTTTTATTATTGGGCAATATCTAAGTGGTAAGTCATCACAGAGCAATGACTAAAGGAATATTTGATAGTTGTGAAAGACATGTGAATTGTAATCATTAAATAGTAAATATTACCATCTATGAAAATAATAAAGGAAGCTGCAATTCTCTGTGGAAATGTAATGTGCTTTTTTTTGTTCCTCAGTATCACCTCAGTCATTCAGAGTGGCTGATGTATTATATGGTATGATATGATGGGGCCAATTAACACCAGAATATGATTTGCCCCTGCTGCAATCAGGTTTATCCTGTTTACAAGAAAGCTATTCATTTTGACTAAAGTATACCTACAGAAGCCATCACTCAAAATATATAACTTGAAAATAGTAACTGTAAAACTAAGCATCTATTAGTTTACATAACTTAGGAGTTTTCTAGTTTAGTAACTTCTAACATGAGCAATAAAAGATACAACTTTTATTAGAAGCTACGACATATAATGTGGTTGATATCTTGCCAGAACTCTCTAAATTAATATTATTAATGGACGGGGGAAGGGTCTCCCAAGCAGTCCTCTTGCTCTTCTCTATGCTACAACTAGAGCAATCTTTCGTAATAAACACCAACGTGATTATTCCTCTTCTTAGGATAAAGTGTCCCTTTGTTCTTTTGTATTCTTACTGAGGCAAGACAGATAACAAGACAAAGTTAATGTAACTCTGCCTGTGAAAGTGAGTAAATAAGAAGTGACTAATGGGGCAAAATTCTTAACCTTAAAATCTCTATTATTCATCCCTTACATTTTGGTATAGGAAAAAACAATATGTACAGAACCAGAATAAATCCTAGTCCCCACAGGAGGCAGCTTGGATTCTAATAAAGAAAACCTACAGATACTGTATTTTGAACAGTTCTGATTTATTAGGTAATATGTTGAAAAAAATAAAATGATTAAAAAGGTAGAGCATTTCATTATGGGTAATCATGATACTAATTTATTATACTCCCCAAATAAGCAGTTGTCGAATGTGAAATATAGGAAGTGATGAATATTAACCACTCAAGAAAAAGTAAACAATCATTACTAAGTTGATTATTTTATTCCAAGGTAATATTTAATCTTCACTGCAGTTTTCTACTAATCTGTCAGAAAGTGTTTAAATTCAGTCTTTTATAGTTACAAGAATGTTCTTTTACCATGGAAGCTTTGACATTCACTCCAATAAACTGCAAGATGTTCGTTTTGAAAAATTCTATGCTAATTATTTACGTAAATGGTCTCACAATAGTCTTAGGATCACCGTGACCACATAGAATAGTGTATGAATAATAATATTTAATAGTAATCTATTAATATTAGTGTTTAAGACTATTCTAGATTAACAATGAATATTTTCATATGCAATAAGGACCCTATCTATCTACCAGAATGACTTTATAAATTGTTTGAGGGTTGCAATGAATAACTAGATGCTAGAAGATGGACAATATTGTTGATGTTTAAGAAAAAATAACAACTTAAGCTCCGCTTAGGCAAGCTTTTTTGTGTATGCATAATTTGCAATATTTTGAAACCTATTAAGAATTACATGGTGGTCATTAGTTTTAAAATGTATGAAGAAAAATATCTACTAAGCATATGTTGTAAAATACACCTGGAGCCAAGAAATCTTCCAAGTCAAATGCAAAAATTATGTACTAATTTTTGTTTCAATTATTTGAACTTATATTTTAAATTAGAACTAATATTCAAGTAATTATCTGAATTTTACATATAGCAATTATTGAATATCATTCTTTTTATTGGGTAACAACTATACAGAAACATGTTTGATTCATAATTTATTAAAAAATTAATTTGTTCTTAATTTATTAAATGATTAATGGATTTTAAGATTTTATAACCAGACTTTCTTCTAAAAGACATAAATGTTTGTTAATATTCATTCTTCCTTTTCTCTATGCCTTTCATTTTAGTCTAGATCAATTTGGTGGTAATAAAAGATCATATTATTCTAATAAATTATTTCTAAAAAATCAATATCTGAGCTCATGGTATCTGGGAATCTAGAATTGCAAATTTGCATATACAATGCTAGTTGTGATTCATTTTTCCTATTTTTTGTCCAGCTTTATTGAGCTATTCTTGACATACAACATTTTTATGCATTTATGGTATACAATGTGATGTTGTGATATATGTGTACATTATTGAATGATTACCACAATCAAGCCAATTAACATATTCATTACACACATAGTTACAATTCTTGTGTGTGTGCAGAGAACACCTAAGAGCAATTCTCTTCACAAATTTCATGAATATAATACAGTATTAACTATAGTCACCATGGCCCATGTTAGAGCTCCAGAACTTACTCATCTTGTAAAAATGAACTTTTGCTTATCAGCTTAAGAAGATTTCTCAGGATACAAAATTCATGTGCAAAAATCACAAGCAGTCCTATACACCAATAACAGACAGAGAGCCAAATCATGAGTGAACTCTCATTCACAACTGTGACAAAGAGAATATAATACCTAGGAATACAACTTACAAGGGATGTGAAGGACCCCTTCAAGGAGAACTACAAACCACTGCTCAAGGAAATAAGAGAGGACTTCAAACAAATGGAAAAACATTCCATGCTCCTGAATAGGAAGAATCAATATCGTGAAAATGGCCATAATGCCCAAAGTAATTTATAGATCCAATGCTATCCCCATCAAGCTACCATTGACTTTCTTCACAGAATTGGAAAAAACTACTTTAAATTTCATATGGAACCAAAAAAGAGGCCATAGAGCCAAAACAATCCTAAGCAAAAAGAACAAAGCTGGAGGCATCAAGCTACCTGACTTTAAGCTATACTTCTAGGCTACAGTAACCAGAACAACATGGTAGTGGTAGCAAAACAGATATACAGACCAATGGAACAGAAAAGAGACCTCAGAAATAGCACCACACATCTACAGCCATCTGATGTTTGACAAACCTGACAAAAACAAGCAATGAGGAAAGGATTCCCTATTTAATAAATGTTGCTGGCTGGGAAAACTGGCTAGCCATATGCAGAAAACAGAAATGGGACCATTTGCTTACACCTTATACAAAAATTAATTCAAGATGGATGAAAGACTTAATTGTAAAACCTATAACCATAAAATCTGTAGAAGAAAACCTAGGCAATACCATTCAGAACACAGGCATGGGCAAAGACTTCATGACTAAAACACCAAAAGCAATGGCAACAAAAGCCAAAATAGACAAAAGGGACCTAATTAAACTAAAGAGGTTCTGCACAGTAAAAGAAACTATCCTCAGAATAAGCAGGCAACCTACACAATAGGAGAAAATTTTTGCAGTCTATCCATCTGACAAAGGTCTAATATCCAGAATCTTCAAAGAACTTAAACAAATTTACAAGAAAAAACAAACAACCCCATCAAAAAGTGGGCAAAGGATATAAACAGACACTTCTCAAAAGAAGACATTTATGCAGCCAACAAACATGAAAAAAAATGCTCATCATCACTGGTCATTAGAGAAATGCAAATCAAAACCGCAATGAGGTCCCATCTCACGCCAGTTAGAATGGTGATCATTAAAAAGTGAGGAAACAACAGATGCTGGAGAGGATGTGGAGAAATAGAAATGCTTTTATACTGTTGTTGGGAGTGTAAATTAGTTCAACCATTGTGGAAGACAGTGTGGCGATTCCTCAAGGATCGAGAAGTAGAAATACCATTTGACCCAGCCATCCCATTACTGGGTATACACCCAAAGGATTATAAATCATTCTACTATAAAGATTCATGCACACGTATGTTTATTGCAGCACTGTTCACAATAGCAAAGACTTGGAACTAACCCAAATGCCCATCAGTGATAGGCTGGATAAAGAAAATGTGGCACATATACACCATGGAATACTACGCAGCCATAAAAAAGAATGAGTTCATATCCTTTCCAGGGACATGGATGAAGCTGGAAACCATCATTCTCAGCAAACTAAAACAAGAACAGAAAAGTAAACGCTGCATGTTCTCACTCATAAGTGGGAGCTGAACAATGAGAACACATGGACACAGGGAGGGGATCATCACACACTGGGGCCTGTCAGGGGGTGGTGGGCTAAGGGAGGGATAGCATTAGGAGAAATACTTGATGTAGATGACAAGTTGATGGGTGCAGCAAACCACCATGGCACATGTATACCTATGTAACAAACCTGCACGTTCTGCACATGTACCCTAGAACTTAAAGCATAATAATAAAAATAAATACATAATTAAAATAAAATGAGATCAACTATTTGTTGTAAACTACTCCAGAAAATAAAATAAGTAAAAAAGATGGAGGGTGGGGAAGAAGCACTGATGAAACAAATAAAATAGTGATGGTTATTGTAACTCTGATGGTTATTGATTGCACTCAGATTTTCTGTATGCTTGAAAATTTTTGTAATAAAATGTCTAAAGATCAGAGTGGCGGAGAGAACAAAACAACAAAAAAAATGAACTTTCATGGCCTTTGACTAACATCTCCCCATTTCCTCCAAGCTTCAGCCCAGACAACCACCTTTTTGCCTTCTACTTTTGTGTAAGTTCTAGTTTTTTAGATTCCATATACAAGTGAGATAATATTAATACAATATTTGTCTTTGTGTGCCTGGCTCAATAAATTTAGCATAATATCCTCCAGGTTCATCCATCTTGGGGATAATGGCAGGATTTTCTTATTTTTATGGCTGAATAATATCTAATTATATATAAAAAGACATATATGTATAATAAATATATATGTGGCAAAAACACAACTACTTCTGCACCAACCTAATATATATAAAAATAAGAAAATCCTGTCATTAGCGACAACTTGAATGAACCTGGGAGACTATATACATATATGGTCACCGTCTTTTTTTCCATCATCAATAGACATTTAGCTTGTTTTCATACCTTGTTTATTGTGAATAATGCTGCAGTGGACATGAGGATTCAGATATCTCTTTGAGATACTAATTTTTATATTCTTTAGATACATAAACAGAAGTTGGATTGATGGATAATATGATAGTTCTATATATCACAGTTTCTTTTTTCATCCATCCATCAATAGATATTCAGCTTGTTTTCATACCTTGCTTATTGTGAATAATGCTGCAATGGACATGAGCATGCAGATATTTCTTTGAGATACTGATTTTATATTCTTTAGATACATAACCAGAAGTTGGATTGCTGGATGATATGGTAGTTCTATTTTTAATATTTTGAGAAAACTCCATACTGTTTTCATAGTGGCTGTCTCAATTTACATTTCTGTCAAGTGTACAAGGGTTCTCTGTTCTCCACATCCTAGGCAATACTTGTTATATTCTGTCTTTTTAACAAATGCTATTGTAACAGGTGTGAGGTGATATCACACTGTGATATTACTTGCATTTCCCTGATAATTAGTGACTTTGAGCATTTTTGAATATACATGTTGACCATTTTTATGTTTTATTTTGAGAAATGTTGATGCAGGTCCTTTAGCTCACTTTGAAAAAGAATTTAGTTATGTTTTAATTGGTGAGTGCCACACTCATCCTTGCCCCTAGTGACAGGCCCTCCATCTGCTGACTGACTGCAGACCTTGAAACAGCCCTGTGATCTGGTTCCAGCCCTGCTAGACTTTGGCCTCAGAGGCAGTCCTACTCACCTGGGGATCTAGCAGAAACCACATTCACCCACGTGCCTTCTAACTGGACCATCAACCACACAACTCAACTACTGGTGATTCTTCAGGACATTTTAAGTCCAATAGATCATCCGCTTTTGTACAAAGACTTCGCTATAAGGATAGAAAAAGCTCTATTTTAAAATAATTTAGATAACTATTTATGCAATCTAGTATATGTACACTATTTTATACGTAGCATATTAGCCATCTATCAAATCATCTGTATCTACTTATTTATCTATATCACTTTTTAAAATTGTTTTTGGTGTAGTTAACCTATGCAAAATTTCAAATCAAATATTTCATTAAGAAATATTCTCTGAATGTCCTCTGAAATACAGATTTTAATATATGGGAAGTGGCATTGGTTTTAGTTACTGTCTTTACTGCATACTTCTTTTCTTTTTGAAACTAATATCAGTGTCTGAAAATCTTTCCTGAATTCTCATACAATCTTTTTAAGTAATAGATTATGAATGTCATACAACATAACAGTGTACTTGAATAATGTCATCATTCTTGGCCTTAATATTTGCATACCAAATCCTTTTGGTTCTTTTCCCCATTACCCTGACACACAAACTGATGTCATGTCCTTAGCATTAAAAAGTAGTTAATATGTGCGTGTGTTTTTTAAAATTTATTTATTTTTACCACATACTGTGGTGTGCTGTGATCAAGTAAGTCCTTTAGATTATTTATCTCACTTACTTTGCAAGTCAGTTTTCCAGTAAGACCTCATCCAGCACACATACAGAGGTAGCTCTGCATGCTTCATTTATAATATCTAATAACATTTGCAAGACATACTTAATGAGTTTGTCCACATAATAAAAATACAAGTATTTTACATTAGGTTTAAAGTATATCTAGATCTTATTGACAATTCAAATAAATAAGAAATTGAAAGCTCTAAAAGTGACTATGTTTTAGAAGTTGTGTGTTAAAAGGGAGATTAAGTCAGATGACCCATTCCAAGACTTCAAGTGATAGAATGTTCTCAGTAAACTAAAAATTTCTTATCACTATGGAAAAAGTATATAGATTACATGTCCAGAACTCTCTCTCAGGTGACAAGTTACTTCTTATAATCTTGATGAATTAATCATAGTCTATACAACTATGGACATAAAAGGAGCATTCAAAAATATGTAAATTTTATTTTTGCTCCAAGTATTTTATTAAATATTTATTGTGTGCTCAAAATGGACTAAGTTCCTCATCAAATTACAATCTATGAAAAAACTTTTACAGTGGAAAATGAACACACACGAAAAAGGGGAGTAGTTGATAAAAAGAAGCACTTCCAATAAACAAAAAAATAATAATATTTAAACCACAAGCACATACGCAGACACACACACACACCCCAATAGCATGTATGCTTCAGGATTGTATTATTCAGACTTCTCCAGAGAAACAGAACCAACAGAATATATACAGAGGGAGGGAGAGAAAGAGAGAGAGATCCAGATAGATAAAGGAGTGTGTGTGTGCGCGTGTGTGTGTGTGTGTGTGTGTGTGAGAGAGAGAAAGAGAGAGAGAGAGAGATTGATTGATTGATTTATTAAGAGAAACTGTCTCACATGATTATGGAGGCTAAGTCCCACAGTCTGTGGTATGCAAACTGGAGACCCAGGAAAGCCAGTTGCGTTAATTCAGTCTTATTTTTAATGCCTGAGATCCAAGGGAGTCCATGATAGTAAACCCCATTTAAGAGCAGGAGAGATGAGATGTTTCAACTCAAAGAGTGAGAAAGAAAAAATGGGGTGAATTAATCTTTCTCTACTTTTGGTCTATTCAGGCCCTATGTGAGTTTGTTGATACCCAACCACACTGGGAAGGGCAACCTACTTTACTGAATCCACTGATTCAAATGTTAATCTCATCTAGAAACACTCTTGCAGACACATTCAGAAACAGGATTTAATCAGGGCACCCCATGACCCATTCATGTTGACAAAATTAACTGTCAAAAGTTATATTGTTGATATTACTTTGTTTTTCCCAATGATATTGATGTGAGAGTAATGCCTGGCCTCATATTCAGCTAGCCAAATTTTTTAATCCAGTCCTTTCCATTAAAACCAAAAGCCTATTTTCTTTTGTGAAAAGATTCATGATTGGCTAGGACCCGGGGTTTATGGATTTTTGTATATACCTGTTGAAAAGCAGAATTTACTGATACAAGATTTAAAGTTGAAGACTTTTTTTTCTCTTCTGCTTTTCTAAAAGTAGCTAATAAAATAGTATTTTTTAACTCATAGAATTCATCCTTTTAAAAATAAACTTTATTGTTTATAGTTGAGGTTTACAACATAATGTTATGGGATACATAACATTATGTTCTTCTTTGTCTAGCTCCTCGAGGCATTATACCATTTACTTGTGACATATCTTCTTATTAATGTAGGCATTTGTTGCTATAAACTTTTCTTTTAGAACCACTTTTGTTGCATTCCGCATATTTTCATGGTATGTTTCCATTGCTGTTTGCCTCAATAAATTTTTAAATTTTCCTGTTGATTTTTTTGATCCATTGTTTATGAACATGTTGTTTAATTTTCAATATGTGTAAATTTTATAAACTCTTGCTGTTATTGATTTCTAGCTTCATACCATTGTGATCAGAAACAATACTAGATATAATTTCAATCTTCCTGAATTTATTGACTTGTTTTGTAACCTAACAGAGACTATCCTGAAAAATGCTCCATGTACACTAGAAAAGAATGTATATTCTGTTGCTGTTGGATGGGAAGTGAAGATCTGTATGTGTCTATTAAGTCCAAAGTACAGTTCAAGTCCAGTATTTTCTTGTTAATTTTCTGTCAGCTTAACCTATCCATTGTTGAAAGTATTAATGTCCTCTACTACTATTGTATTGCCATCTATTTCTTTCCTCCTGTCCATTAATATTTGCTTTATATATTTATGGCAATGGAATATAGGTATACCTTGTTATATTGTCCTTCACTTTATCGCAATTTGCAGATATTTCATTTTCACAAATTGAAATTTTATGGCTATCCTGTGTCAAGGAAATCTATCAATGCTATTTTCCAAAAGTAAGTGCTCACTTCATGTCTCTGCATCGCATTTTGGTAATTCTCAAAGTAGTTCAAACTTTTTTTGTTACTATCATATCTATTACGGTAATTGTGATCAATGATCTCCGATGTTACTGTTGCAATTGTTTTGGAGCATGATGAAAGCTGCCCATATATAATGGAGAACTTAATCAACAAATGTTGTATGCATTTTGAGTGCTCTACCAACCAACCATTCCATAGCCAGTCTCCTTAAGCCCCCCTGTTCCCTGGGACACAACACTATTTAAATTAGGCCAATTAATAACCCTATAATGTTCTCTAAGTGTTTGTATCGAGGGAGAAATTGCATGTTTCTCGCTTGAAATCAAAAGCTAGAAATGATTAAGCTTAGTGAGGAAGGCATGTTAAAAAGCAATACAGGCCATAAGCTAGTCCTCTTGCATCAAAGAGTTAGCCAAGTTGTGATTGCAAAGGAAAAGCTTTTGAAGGAAATTCAAAGTGTTATGCCTGTAAATACATGAATGATAAGAAGGCAAAAGAGACTTATTGCTGACATGGAGAAAGTTTTAGTGGTCTAGATAAAAGATCAAACCAGCCACAGCAATCTCTTAAGCCAAAGCCAAATCTAGACCAAGGCCCTAACCCTCTACAGTTATATGAAGGTTGAGAGAGGTGAGGAAGTTGCAGAAGAAAAGTTTGAGGATAATGGAGGTTAGTTCACTTTTCTTTCTTTTTTCTTTTTTTTTCTCTTTCAATACTTTGAGTATATCCTCCCATTCTCTGCTGGGATATCCACCTATAGTCTAATGAAGATTCCCTTGCATTCACTTGGTGATTTTTTTCTTGCTGCTTTTAAAATTCTTTCTTGTTTTTGAGTTTTGAAAGTTTGATCATACATCAAACAATTTGTTTTTTCTTAGGTTAGCTATTGCAATAAAAATTTTCAACTAAAATGTTTTATCTTTTCCAGAGACAGGGATAGGGGAAAGGATCCCAGGATGGCAACTGAAGGCAAGGGAACCTAGTGGTCATGATCAGTTTTTAGTGATTTAAATTAAAGTATAATTGGCTTCAGAGTCTATTTGGGAAGATAGTTAATCCAATAATCCAATAAGTGAATAATCTTGGACTATGTAAAATTTAAATCATGTGGCATAGAGTATAAGTTATACAGATATATAAAGAAAGGGAACAATATGAGGAAAACCACGTCAGCTTTTTTAGCCATACATATGTATGTGTTTGTATGTGTGTGTGTGTATATGTATTTATATATGAGTGTGTGTGTGTAAATTTATATATTATAATTATATATATGTTATTCAAAGACATTTAAAGCATAAACCATAAGTCATAAGAAATAGCTGGTATATAATCCTTAACCATAGCATAAGAATTAAAAGTAATTTATTTGGCAATCTTTAAATTTGATTTATATTAGATAATAAAAATAACTTATAGTCTGATATTACATTAACAAAATTGACTTTACTCATCACTCTGCCCAGAAACACTATATTCTCACAAGAATCCAATTCTGGGCACCACATTTCCTCATGAAAATATTTCTGACATGAGGTTGGAAAGACACTGACTACAACATCTATATGCCAAATAAACAGCAACCCAGAACTAATCTGCTATTCCATCAGATGTGCTTACTAAGAACTCTCAAGCAGATGTGGGAGAGTATTCCAACTCCCCAGTGAAAACAGTGTGATACATGGGCTAGAGGCTTCAGTTTTATTCACTCTTCACTTACTTACCCTCTTAACATTGCCCCCAAATAAGCATGCAACATCAAAACAGACAGCATTCACCAAATTCACTACAATTTAAATTTAACACAATAGAACGCTTGAAAATATTAGTAGAGTTAGATGCATATTAATAAAATGTGATCACCTTTTGCTATTAACAAGTGTAATTCTATCACTTGTCTCATTTAGAAAGTTATAATTCAGTCATATAAGGAGAAATGCAGAGACACTGAATAACCAAAAATAACCATATTTTATAGTGTGATTGTCTGTTTTATGAATAAAAGCCCAGACTTCAGAAGTCTACAGAAACATTTGAATCATTCTTTATAATAATGCTTTCATTACCTGAATTATTTATACAATGTCTGAGAGAGTGGATCAGATACAGGTGGTCTTAATTTATGTTAATCTAATCCCATGAAGATGGAGTTTTAGACAAGGCAGTGCTTTTAATTAGGTAGCTTTATAAGACAAAAATAGTTTTAATTTCTCAAAATATTGTGTATCTAAAGCAGTGCATGTGGATAAAAGATGGAAATAGAAAAAGTATTTGCTAACTTCAGGCAAATATTTCTTAGAACTTATTAGCTTTAACCATGAATGAAAAAAATGATAAATTGTCATTAAAATTATAAACGTGGTTTTTTTGAGAGACTATGTCAAGAAAATAAAATCCAAGACAGACCGGGAGGAACTATTTTCAATACATATATGTGACAAAATATTTATATGCAGAATATACGAAGAATTCTGGTAACTCAATAACAAGAAAATAAACTATTTAAAAATGGTAGAGTGATTTAAACTAATTTTTGATTTAGTTATAAATTGCAAAAGAAGAAATGTGAAAGTAAACAGACACATGACGTACTCAAAAAAAGAAGAAATTTAAAAGTAAATAGACACATGAAAATACTCAATATCACTAGTTATACAAAAAAGTAAATTAAAACTACAATGGGATGCTACTATACATTCCTTGAAAGATTAACTCTTAAAAGTTTGACAGTATTAAATGTTGCCAAGGATGTGGAACATCGAATTCCTGTGCATTACTAGTGAAATGTAAAATGTTATAACTATCTCCAAAATGAATTCGGCAGCTTTCTTATATTTACCAAATAACTAGGCAATTTAATTCTTATTTATCCAAGACTAATGAAAACATATGACCCCCACAAAGACATATACAATATATTTATAACAGCTTTATTCATAATGGTCCCAAACTGGACACAACTCAAAAGTATATTTTTTAAAAGCATGAAAAGGTGATATACCCAACAGTATACTCATGCTGTGTAAAAGAGGCCACACACAAAATGCTACATCATGTATTATTTCGCTTATGTAAAATTCTATTAATGGAACAGGTAAAACTAGTCAATAGTGACTGAAAGCATATCCCGCAGCTTCCTGGGTTTAGGAGCGGTGTGAAAGTTGCCTTGTGAATTTAATATACAGTGTTAAAAGAGAAAGCAGAAATATTCTATATCCATATTGGGGTGATTAATATTCATTCAACAGTACATTTAAAATAGTTGCATTTTATTTTATGTAATTTGTATCTCAAAGTTGATGTTTAATGTTAAAATAAAATATATTGATAGTCTATTTTTTAAAACTACCCCAAAATGTTAATATGCTCTCATGCATCTAAGGCTGAATATAATTTTCAAAAGGGCAGCACACTCAAGGCAGTCACAGTATTCACCCAAGCAGTAACACTGGATTGGTAATGAAGAATGATACATATTCTCACCAAATATTTAATGGTAATTATTTTATTTAGAGTATTAACAATGATTGTTTAAAACCAGGAATGCCCTCTCTCCCCACTCCTGTTCAACACAGTGTTGGAAGTTCTGGCCAGGGCAATCACGCAGGAGAAGGAAATAAAGGGTATTCAATTAGGAATAGAGGAAGTCAAATTGTCCCTGTTTGCAGATAACATGATTTTATATCTAGAAAACCCCATTGTCTCAGCCCAAAATCTCCTTAAGCTGATAGGCAACTTCAGCAAAGTCTCAGGATACAAAATCAATGTGCAAAAATCACAAGCATTCTTATACACCAATAACAGACAAACAGCCAAATCATGAGTGAACTCCCATTCACAATTGCTTAAAAGAGAATAAAATACCTAGGAATCCAACTTACAAGGGACGTGAAGGACCTCTTCAAGGAGAACTACAAACCACTGCTCAATGAAATAAAAGAGGATACAAACAAATGGAAGAACATTCCATGCTCATGGGTAGGAAGAATCAATATCGTGAAAATGGCCATACTGCCCAAGGTAATTTATAGATTCAGTGCCATCCTCATCAAGATACCAATGACTTTCTTCACAGAATTGGAAAAAACTACTTTAAAGTTCATATGGAACCAAAAATGAGCCCACATTGCCAAGTCAATCCTAAGGCAAAAGAACAAAGCTGGAGGCATCACTCTACCTGACTTCAAACTATACTGCAAGGCTACAGTAACCAAAACAGCATGGTACTGGTACCAAAACAGAGATATAGACCAATGGAACAGAACAGAGCCCCCAGAAATAATGCCGCATATCTACAACCATCTGATCTTTAACAAACCAGACAAAAACAAGAAAAGGGGAAAGGATTCCCTATTTAATAAATGGTGCTGGGAAAACTGGCTAGCCATATGTAGAAAGCTGAAACTGGATCCCTTCCTTACACCTCATACAAAAATTAATTCAAGATGGATTAAAGACTTAAAAGTTAGACCTGAAAACATAAAAACCCTAGAAGAAAACCTAGGCAATACCATTCAGGACAAAGGCATGGGCAAGGACTTCATGTCTAAAACACCAAAAGCAATGGCAACAAAAGTCAAAATTGACTAATGGGATATAATTAAACTAAAGAGCTTCTGCACAGCAAAAGAAACTACCATCAGAGTGAACAGGCAACCTACAAAATGGGAGAAAATTTTCACAACCTACTCATCTGACAAAGGGCTCATATCCAGAATCTACAATGAACTCAAACAAATTTACAAGAAAAAAACAAAACAACCCCATCAACAAGTGGGCAAAGGATATGAACAGACACTTCTCTAAAGAAGACATTTATGCATCCACAAGACACATGAAAAAATGCTCACCATCACTGGCCATCAGAGAAATGCAAATCAAAACCACAATGAGATACCATGTCACACCAGTTAGAATGGCAATCATTAAAAGGTCAGGAAACAACAGGTGCTGGAGAGGATGTGGAGAAATAGGAACACTTTTACACTGTTGGTGGGACTGTAAACTAGTTCAACCATGGTGGAAGTCAGTGTGGCGATTCCTCAGGGATCTGGAACTACAAATACCATTTGACCCAGCAATCCCATTACTGGATATATACCCAAAGGATTATAAATCATGCTGCTATAAAGACACATGCACACATATGTTTATTGTGGCACTATTCACAATAGCAAAGACTTGGAACCAACCCAAATGTCCAACAATGATAGACTGGATTAAGAAAATGTGGCACATATACACCATCGAATACTATGAGCTATAAAAAATGATGAGTTGATGTCCTTTGTAGGGACATGGATGAAGCTGGAAACCGTCATTCTCAGCAAATTATCCCAAGGACAATAAACCAAACACTGCATGTTCTCACTCATAGGTGGGAATTGAACAATGAGAACACATGGACACAGGAAGGGGAACATCACACTTCGGGGACTGTTGTGGGGTTGGGGGAGTGGGGAGGGATAGCATTGGGAGATATACCTAATGCTAGATGACGAGTTGGTGGGTGCAGCGCACCAGCATGGCACATGTATGCATATGTAACTTACCTGCACATTGCGCACATGTACCATAAAACCTAAAGTATAATAATAATAATAATAATAATAATAATAATAAAAGAAAAAAAAAAAAGACTGTGAGGTCCTGCTCCAGCAAATGGATGCAGGACACAGCAGTAAGGATGACCCAAATGCATAAGGGATAAATATGTCTGCTTTTCCTTTGTTCAGGTGTATTCTTTCTCACCATTGTTCCATCTGTGATTGAGCACCCTTTCTGCAGAAAGTAAAGATTGCCTTGCTGGAAAAACAAAACAAAACAAAAAAAACAATGAGTACAATAAAAGCCATGCTAAAAATAAAAAAAAAATAAAAAAAATAAAAAAAAGAAAACAAACAAACAAAAAAGAAAATAGTATTTTTCATTCTATGGCTTGACTTTTCATTCCCTTAACAGTGTCTGTCAAAAAAGTAAAAGTTTATAACTGATAAAGTCAGTCTTACCAAGTTATTCTTTTTATGTATCATTGTCATGCTTTTTATGTCATACCTGAAACTCATCATCAAATACAAGGTCACATAAATGTTTGCCCTAGATGTTTTATAATTTTAAACTTTGCATTTAAGTCTATGGTACATTTTGAGCTAATATTTCTCTAAAGTGTGAAGCAAGTGTCAAGGTTAATTTATTATCATATGATTATCCAAGCATTTTAATACTTTTATAAAAAGCTATCATTTCTCCAAGAAAATGGCTTTGAATCTTTGTCAAAAAATAATTGACTATATTTGTGTGGGTCTATAAATGTCAATTAGGTGAAGCTGGTTGATAGTGTTATTCAGGTCATCTATATGTTTACTCATTTTCAATCAATTACTGAGAGAGATATGTTCAAATATTCAATTACAAAGCAATTACAAATGAGGAAAAAAATTTTTTTTAAATTTTATTTCCAGTGCTTTTCATTTCTTTGAGTAAACTGACATCTGACCAATACCACATTCTATTTGCCTGAATAATTTCCTTTAACATTTCTTGTAGAGTTGGTCTGCTGGAAATACATTTTTTCAATTTTTATCTGGCGAAGGAAGTACTTCTTTTTTATTGTAATTTTTATTTAAAATATTGTTTGACTTATTGAATTACAAAGGTAGTAAAAAAGTTTTGATATGCACATTACAATTTATTTTTAAGGATACTTTCACTGGGTGCAGAATTCTGGGTTGTTGGGTTTTTTTTTTGGTTTTGATTTGTCTTTGTCAGCACTAGTAAGGTGTCTCTCAATTGTCTTCTTATTTACATAATTACTGACAATATGTCTATTGTAATTCTTATTTTTGTTCTTCTGTAAGTGATGTATTTTCCTTCTCTTTGGGTGCTTTCCAGTTTCCTGTTTTTTACAGTTTGAAAAAAAATGCCTAGATTTTTATTTTTTTTTGCTCTTTTCTCTCCCTTACATAATGCTCCCTGAGCTTCTTGAATATGTGGTTCGATGTCTTCAAGTGTTGCTCTGCCCTATTCTCTCTCTGTTCTCTTTCTGGGATTCTCATTAAGCATGTTAAACCATATGATATTGTCTTACAATTTTTGAATGCTCTGTTTGGTATTTTTTTTCATTTATTTGCTGGTTTGTTTTTCATACTTTGTATTCTTTCTACTTCAGTGGCGTGATTTCTATTGATTTATCCTCAAGTTCATTTGCTTTTCTCTCGTCTCTGTCAAATCTGCTGAGCCCATGAAAACCATTCTTTTATTACTTTTTAATTTCTAACCCTTTTGATTATTTCTTTTAATTCTCATTACTCTGCTGAAATTACTTATCCAATTGTTCATGTTATCCACCTCTGTCACTATAGCTTTTAGCATAGTAATTAGACTCATGTTAAATTCTTTGTCTGATGGTTTCAACATCTGTGTTATATCTGAGTAGTTTTGATTAATGCTTTCTCTTCAGACTGTGTTCTCCTTCCTTTTCTTATGCCAGTTATTTATTGAAGCCTGGAAAATTTTATAGAGCAGTGAATAATAAAGAAAATATTTTTTAGGATTGCAAGTGAGCACATCTTTCCTCGTGTTAAGATGATGTTTGTGTTAATCTAGTTAGGAATGGAATAAGAATAAACTTTCTTTTTATAGTTACACTCAGTACACCACAGATGTGAAATTGCTTTACTGATATCTTTGTTTTATGGCATGGCTTTGTCTTTCAGATCGTTTCTCTCAATATCTACTCCACTCTTTAATGTGGGTCCTCTCCCTGCACGGTTCACCAGAGAAAATTTATCTCCCACAGGTCACTCAGAAATACTTTAGTGCTATCATTAATCAAAGAGTTTTAATGTGCTGGTGGGGACTGAGATAATAGGGGCATTCTCTAACACTCTGCTTAAATCTCAATTTAGACACCCTTCACCTGGGTCCTGAGGGTCTGACCTTTACATGTGTCTCTGTCTCATACAGCTGCAATGCTGGATCTAATTGTCATTCTATTGCTCATCAGCTTTAGAATATTTATAATTTCTTGTTATCTTCCCTCATCAATAATCCACCAGTGCCCCCAAAAGCAATTACTTTTTTTTTTTAAATTTACCTACCATTGTAAATGTTCTATAGACATTTTTTGGTATGGCAAAAAAAAAAAAAAAATGTAGTTGGGTTGGGATGGGATTTTAATGGTGGATACCATTCCCTTCCAGCAATAATCACAAAGGAAGGCTTCTCAGAATTCTACCTGTGTGTGCCTGGTGGGATTTGTAGAGGCAAAGCGTGTAAGAGGGTTCAACCTATCTTACGTCCATGGCTCCCAGGGGCTTCATGCTCCCATGTTTGCCAACACTCAGCATATAGCAGTTTGTTAAAAACAATTTTAGCGAAATCTTCTCCATAGCTTACATTTATCTAGTGGCATGTGCCTCACATTTACCCAAATCCTTGTGTCTCATTTCTCCTGGAAGACTCCCTTCTCTCCCCATATTTCAGGTTAGTTGTTTGTTTTATTCCCTCTGTTCTCTTCTGAGTTAAAGAAGTCATTTAAGTTTTCCCACTTTTTTTTTTCTTGTTGTAAGGGTGGAGGTGACACTCTTTCCAGCTCTCTATATTTCTGAACTGAACCTGGACATAGATTATTTTTGAAACTACTCAGGTGCAATCTGAATTGAGAAACAAAACACTAGAATATGCATTTTAGTCAGAAAATAGAAAAAAGCTATACTGTGACCTAGATATTATAATACTATTTCATCTGGCCCCAAGCCATATTTCTGTCAATTTATCTTTCTGTGTTTATTCTAGTTTTGAATTGTCTAGTGACATTGACCTCTTTGTTTCTTGGGACACAATGTTTTTGTTTGTTTGTTTTTTCTTTTTTTACTTATGTTGTTATTTTTCTTGGTTCATGTGCATGTTTGTTATATAAGTATATTATGTGATGCTGAGGTTTGGGGTATGACTGAGCCTGTCGCCCACATAGTAAGCATAATACTCAATAGTTTGTTGTTCAACCCTTCCCCATTCCATCTCTTCCTCCCATCTTTATATCCATGTTTACCCATATTTTTAGCTTCCACTTGTAAATGAGAACATGCAGCATTTGTTTTTCTGTTTGTGCTTTAATTCACTTAGGATAATGGTCACCAGTAGCATCCATGTTTTTGCAAAGAAAATAATTTCATTCTTTTTAATGGCTATATAGTATTCCATAGTGTATATGTACCATGTTTTTCTTATCTAATCCACCACTGATGAAAGCCTAAATTTATTGCATGTTTTTGGTATTGTGAACAGTGCTTTGATGAACATATAGGTGCCTCTGTACTTACAATAGAATAATTTAATATTTTCCTTTGGATATATACCCAGTAATGGGGATTGCTGGGTTGAATGGTAATTCAACTCTTATTTCTTTGCGGAACCTCCAAATTGTTCTCCATAGTGGCTGGACTAATTTACATTCCCACCAGTAGTAGATATATCCATTTTTCTCCACAGCCTCACCAACATCTGTTATTTTTTTTTTACTTTTTAACAAAAGTCATTCTTACTGATATAAGATTGTATCACATTGCAATTTTGATTTGCATTTCTCTAATAATTACCAATGATAAGCATTTTTAATATGTTTGTTGGCTGCTTATATGTGCGTATCTTCTTTTGAGAAATGTTTGTTCCTGTCCTTTGCCCACTTTTTAATGAGGTTATTACTATTATTATTATTGCTTGTGAAATTAAATTCTTTATAGATTCTGGATATTACACCTTTGTCAGATGCATAGTTTGCAAATATTTTCTCCCTTTCTGTAGGTTGTCTGTTTACTTCCTTGATAATTTGTCTTGTACAAAAGCTATTTAATTAGGACTCACTTACTAATTTCTATTTTTGTTGCTGTATTAGTTTGTTTTCATGCTGCTGATAAAGAAATACCTGCAACTGGGAAGAAAGAGAGGTTTGAAAAACTTACAATTCCACATGGCTGGGGAGGCCTCACAATCATGGTGGAAGGCAAGGAGGAGCAAGTCACGTCTTATATGGATGGCAGTAGACAAAGAGAGAACTTGTACAGGGAAACACCCATTTTTTTTTTTTTTAATCAGGTCTCATGAGATTTATTTACTATAATGAGAACAGCATGGGAAAGAGCAACCTCCATGATTCAATCACTTCCCACCAGGTTTCTCTCATGACATGTGAGAATTGTAAAAGTTACAATTCAAGATGAGATTTGGGTGGGGACACAGCCAAACCATATCATTCTATTCCTGGCCCCTCACAAATATCATGTCCTCATATTTGAAAATCAGGCATGCCTTCCCAATACTCCCCAAAAGTCTTAATTCATTTTAGCACCATCTCAAAATTCCAGTCCAAAGTCTCTTCTGAGACAAGGCAAGTCCCTTCCACCTATGAGCCTGTAAAATCAAAAGCAAGTTAATTACTTTCTAGATACAATTGGGATACTGGTTTTGGGTAAATATAGCCATTCCAAATGGGAGACATTGGCCAAAACAAAGGGGCTATAGGCCCCATGCAAGTCTTAAATCCAGCAAGGCAGTCAAATCTTAAAGCTCCAAAATGATCACCTTTGATTCCTCACATTCAGGTCATGCTGATGCAAAAGGTGGTCTGGGGTAGTTTTGTCCCTGTGGCTTTGCAGGGGACAGCCTCCTTTCCAGCTGCTTTCACAGGCTGACATTGAGTGTCTGCAGCTTTTCTGGGTGCACATTGAGAGGTGTCAGTGGGTCTACTATTCTGGGGTCTGGAGGATAGTGGCCCTCTTCTCACAGCTCCACTAGGCAGTGCCCCAGTAGGGACTCAGTGTGGGGGCTTCAAACCCACATTTCCCTTCTGCACTGCACTAGCAAATGTTCTCTATGAGCACCCCACCCTGCAGCAAACTTCTGACTCCACATTCCTGCATTTCCATAAATCCTCTGAAATCTAAGCAAAGGTTTCCAAACCTCAATTCTTGCTGTGCACTAGCAGGCCCAGTGCCACACAGAAGATGTCAAGGCTTGGGGCTTGTACCCTCTGAAGCCACAGCCTAAGCTGTACCTTGGTCCCTTTTAGTCATGGCTAGAGCAGCTGGGATGCAGGACACCAAGTCCCTAGCCTGCACACAGCGCAGGGACCCTGGGCCCAGCCAATGAAACCACTTTTTCCTCATAGGCCTCAGGGCCTGTGATGAAAGGGGCTGCCATGAAGATCTCTGATATGTCCTGGATACATTTTTCCCATTGTCTTGGGGATTAACATATGGCTTCTTGTTATGTATGCAAATGTCTGAAGCCAGCTTGAATTTCTCCTCAAAAAAAGAGATTTTATTTTGTATTGCATTGTCAGGGTGCAAACTTTCCAAACTTTTATGCTCTGCTTCCCTTATAAAACTGAATGCCTTTAACAGCACCCAAGTCACCACTTGAATGCTTTGCTACTTAAAAATTTTTTCTGCCAGATACCCTAAATTATCTCTCTCAAGTTCAATGTTCCACAAATCTCTAGGACAGGAGAAAAATACCACCACTCTCTTTGCTAGAACATAACAAGAGTCACCTTTACTCCAGTTCCCAACAAGTTCCTCATCTCCATCTGAGACTACCCCAGCCTGGACCTTATTGTTCATATCACTATCAGCATTTTTGTCAAAGTCATTAAACAAGTCTCTAGGAAGTTCCAAACTTTTCCTGTCTTCTGAGCCCTTCAAACTGTTTCAACCTCTGCCTGTCACACAGTTCTGAAGTCACTTCTACATTTTTAGGTATCTTTTCAGCAGTGCCCCACTCTGTTGGTACCAATTTACTTTATTAGTCTGTTTTCACACTGCCGGTAAAGATATACCTGAGACTGGGAAGAAAAAGAGGCTTAATGGACTTACAGTGCCACCTGGTTGGGGAGGCCTCACAATCATGGCAGAAGGCAAAGAGGAGCATTTTACATGGATGGCAGCAGGCAAAGAGAGAGCTTGTTTAGGGAAACCCATTCTTTTTTTTCATTTTAAGTTCTAGGATATATGTGCAGAATGTGCAGGTTTGTTACATAGGCATACATGTACCATGGTGGTTTTCTGCACCCATCAACCTGTCATCTAGGTTTTAATCCCTGCATATATTACGTATTTATCCAAATACTCTGCCACCCCTTGGCCTCTAACCCCTGACAGGCACCAGTGTGTGATGTTCCCCTCCCTGTGTCCATGTGTTCTCATTGTTCAATCCCACTTATGAGTGAGAACATGCAGTGTTGGTTTTCTGTTCTTGTGTTAGTTTGCTGAGAAAGATGGCTTCCAGCTTCATCCATGTCCCTGCAAAAGACATGAACTCATTCTTTTTTTATAGCTGCATAGTATTCTATGGTGTATATATGCCACATTTTCTTTATCCAGTCTATCATTGATAGGCATTTGGGTTGGCTCCAAGTCGTTGCTATTATAAATAGTGTTGCAATAAACATAAATGTGCATATATCTTTATAGTAGAATGATTTATAATCCTTTGGGGATATACCCAGTTATGGAAATGTTGGGTAAAGTGGTATTTTTAGTTCTAAATCTTTGAGGAATTGCCACACAGTCTCCCACAATGGTCGAACTAATTTATACTTCCACCAACAATGTGTTTCTATTTCTCCACAGCCTCACTAGCATCTGTTGTTTCCTGATTTTTAAATAATCACCATTCTAAATGGTGTCAGATTGTTTCTCATTGTGGTTTTGATTTGCATTTCTCTAATGAACAGTGATGATGAGCTTTTTTTTCATATGTTTGATGGCTGCATAAATGTCTTCATTTGGGTAGTGTCTGTTCATATCTTTCACCCACTTTTTGATGAGGTGTTTGTTTTTTTGGTTGTTGTAAATTTAAGTTACTCATAGATTCTGAATATTAGACCTCCGTCAGATGAGTAGATTGCAAAAATTTTTTCCCATTGTGTAGGTTGCCTGTTCACTCTGATGACAGATCGTTTTGCTATGCAGAAGCTCTTTAGTTTAATTAAATCCCATTTGTCAATTTTGGCTTTTGTTGCAATTGCTTTTGGTGTTTTAGACATGCTTTGCTAACGCCTATGTGCTGAATGGTATTGCCTAGGTTTTCTTCTAGGTTGTTATGGTTTTAGGTTTTACATTTAAGTCTTTAATACATCTTCAGTTAATTTTTGTGTAAGGTGTAAGGAAGGGGTCCAGTTTTAGTTTTCTGTATACAGCTAGCCAGTTTTCCTGGCACCATTTATTAAATATGGAATCCTTTCCCCATTGCTTGTTTTTGTCAGATTTGTCAAAGATCAGAGGGCTGTAGATGTGTAGTATTATTTCAGAGGCCTCTGTTCTGTTCCATTGGTCTATATATCTGTTTTGTCTCTTTGTTCTCATTGGTTTCAAAGAACTTCTTTATTTCTGCCTTAATTTCATTATTTCCCAGTAGTCTTTCAGGAGCAAGTTGTTCAATTTCCATGTAGTTTTGTAGTTTTGAGTGAGTTTCTCGATCTTGAGTTCTCATTTGATTGCAGTATGATCTGAGAGTCTGTTTGTTATGATTTCCATTCTTTTGCATTTGCTGGGAAGTGTTTTACTTCCAATTATGTGGCTGATTTTAGAATAAGTGCTATGTGGCACTGAAAAGAATATATATTGTGTTGATTTGGGGTGGAGACTTCTGTAGATGTCTATTAGGTCTACTTGGTCCAGAGCTGAGTTCAAGTACTCAATATATTTGTTAATTTTCTGTCTCTTCTGTCTACTATTAACAGTGGGGTGTTAAATTTTCCCACTATTATTGTGTGGGTATCTAAGTCTCTTTGTAGGTCTCTAAGAACTTTTTTCATGAATCTGAGTGCTCCTGTATAGGGTGCATATATATTTAGGATAGTTATCTCTTTTTGTTTCATTGACTCCTTTACCATTATCCAATGCCCTTGTCTTTTTTATTTTTGTTGGTTTAAAGTCTGTTTTATCAGAGACCAGGATTGCAACCCCTGCTTTTTTTCCTTTCCATTTTTGGTAAATATTCCTCCACCCATTTATTTTGAGCCTGTGTGTGTCTTTGCACATAAGATGGGTCTCCTGAATACAGCACACTGATGGTTCTTGACTCTTTATACAATTTGCCAGTCTGTGTGATTTAGTTGAGGCATTTAGCCCATTTACATTTAAGCTTAATATTGTTATGTGTGGCTTTAATCCTGTCATCATGATGATAGCTGGTTATTTTGTACATTATTTGATGCAGTTTCTTTTCTTTTTTTTTTTTTTTTTGTGACAGAGTAGGACTCTGTCACCCAAGCTGGAGTGCAGTGGCATGATCTCGGCTCACTGCAACCTCCACCTCCTGGGTTGAAGAGATTCTTCTGCCTCAGCCTCCTGAGTAGCTGGGACTACAGGCGAGTGCCACCATGCCCAGCTAATTTTTTGTATTTTTAGTAGAGACAGGTTTCACCATTGTTAGCCCGGACTGTCTTGATCTCCTGACCTCATGATCTGCTCACCAAGGCCTCCCAAAGTGCTGGGATTACAGGCGTGAGCCACCACGCCAGGCCAGATGCAGTTTCTTTATAGTGTTATTGGACTTTATATTTTGGTGTGGTTTTGCAGTGGCTAGTACCAGTTTTTCCTTTCCATATTTAGTGCTTCCTTCAGGAGCTCTTGTAAGGCAGGGATGGTGGTGACAAAATCCCTCAGCATTTGCTTGTCTGGAAAAGATTTTATTTCATTTGTGCTTATCAGGCTTAATTTGGCAATATATGAAATTCTGGGTTGCAAATTCTTTTTTTTTTTTTTTTTGAGACGGAGTCTTGCTCTGTCGCCCAGGCTGGAGTGCAGTGGCGCAATCTCGGCTCACTGCGAGCTCCACCTCCCAGGTTCATGCCATTCTCCTGCCTCAGCCTCCCGAGTAGCTGGGACTATAGGCGCCTGCCACATGCCCGGCTAATTTTTTATATTTTTAGTAGAGACGGGGTTTCACTGTGTTAGCCAGGATGGTTTTGATCTCCTGACCTAATGACCCACCTGCCTTGGCCTCCCAAAGTGGCAAATTCTTTTAAGAATGTTGAATATTGGCCACCATTGTCTTCTGGCTTGTAGGGTTTCTGAAGAGAGATCAGCTGTTAGTCTGATGGGCTTCCCTTTGTAGGCGACCTGACCTTTCTCTCTGGCTACCCTTAACATTTTTCCCTTTGTTTTAACCTTGCAGAATCTGACAATTGGGTTACTCAGATTGAGAATCTGCCTTGAGGTTATTCTTCTTGAGGAGTGTCTTAGTG
Source organism: Pongo pygmaeus (assembly GCF_028885625.2). NCBI lineage: Eukaryota > Metazoa > Chordata > Mammalia > Primates > Hominidae > Pongo > Pongo pygmaeus. Next base: position 125,619,282 of record NC_072377.2, on the reverse strand, counting down.
GTGTTCTCTGTATTTTCTGAATTTGAATGTTGGCCTGTCTTGGTAGGTTGGGGAAGTTCTCTTGGATAATATCCTGAAGTGTGTTTTCGAACTTGTATCCATTCACCCCATCACTTTCAGGTACACCATTCAATTGTAGGTTTAGTCTTTTCACATAGTCCCATATTTCTTGGAGGCTTTGTTCATTCCTTTTCATTACTTTTTCTCTAATCTTGTTTTCACACCTATTTCAGTAAGTTGATTGTCAATCTCTGATATCCTTTCTTCCATTCCATTTATTCAGCTATTGATACTTACGTATGCTTCACAAAGTTCACGTGCTGTGTTTTTCTGCTCCATCAGGTCATTTATGTTCATCTCTAAATTGGTTATTCTAGTTAGCAATTCCTGTAACCTTTTATTAAGGTTCTTAGCTTCCTTCCATTGGGTTAGAACATGCTCCTTTAGCTCAGAGGAGTTTGTTATTACCCACCTGCTGAAGCCTACTTCTGTCAATTCTTCAATCTCATTATCCATCCAGTTTTGTGCCATTGCTGGAGAGGAGCTGCGATCATTTGGATGAGAAGAGGCTTTCTAGTTTTTGGAATTTTCAGTGTTTTTATATGGGTTCTTCCTCATCTTCATGGATTTTTCTAATTTTTATCTTTGAGGCTGATGACCTTTGGATGGAATTTTTGTGTGGGGGTCTTTTTTGCTGATGCTGATGTTGTCGCTGTCTGTTAGTTTTTCTTTTAACAGTCAGGCCCCTCTTCCGCAGGTCTGCTGCACTTTGCTGGAGGTCCACTCCAGACCCTGTTCACATGAGTATTTCCAGTGGCAGCTGCAGAACAGCAGAGATTGCTGCTTGCTCCTTCCTCTGGAAGCTTCATCCCAGAGGGGCACTGGCCTGATGCCAGCCAGAGCTCTCCTGTATATGATGTCCATCGACCTCTATTGGGAGGTCTCTCCCAGTCAGGAGGCACGGGGGTCAGGGACCCACTTGAGGAAGCAGTCTGTCCCTTAGCAGAGCTGCTGCATTGTGCTGGGAGATTCCTCCTTGTCAGGATCAGCTGCTCTCTTTGGAGCCGGCAGACAGGAAAGATTAAATCCACAGAATCTGTGCCCATAGCCACCTCTTCTCCCAGGTGTTCTGTCCTAGGGAGATGAGTTTTTTGTTTTTTATTATTATTATACTCTAAGTTTTAGGGTACATGTGCACAATGTGCAGGTTAGTTACATATGTATACATGTGCCATGCTGGTGTGCTGCACCCATTAACTCGCCATTTAGCATTAGGTATATCTTCTAATGCTATCCCTCCCCCCTCCCCCCACCCCACAACAGTCCCCAGAGTGTGATGTTCCCCTTTCTGTGTCCATGTGTTCTCATTGTTCAATTCCCATCTATGAGTGAGAACATGTGGTGTTTGGTTTTTTGTTCTTGCGATAGTTTACTGAGAATGATGATTTCCAATTTCATCCATGTCCCTACAAAGGACATGAACTCAGCATTTTTAATGGCTGCATAGTATTCATGGTGTATATGTGCCACATTTTCTTAATCCAGTCTGTCATTGTTGGACATTTGGGTTGGTTCCAAGTCTTTGCTATTGTGAATAGTGCCGCAATAAACATACATGTGCATGTGTCTTTATAGCAGCATGATTTATAGTTCTTTGGGTATATACCCAGTAATGGGATGGCTGATTTTTTTATCTGTAAGACCCTGACTGGAGCTGCTGCCTTTCCTTCAGAGATGCCCTGCCCAGTAAGGAGGAATCTAGAGAAGCAGTCTGGTCATAGCCACTTTGTCACACTGTGGTGAATTCTGCCCAGTCCAAACCTTCCAGCCCCCTTATCACTGTAAGGGGAAAACTGCCTACTAAAGCCTCAGTAATGGTGGGTGCCTCCCCCCACCAAGCTCAATTGTCCCAGGTCGACCTCAGATTTCTGTGCTGGCAGTGAGAATTTCAAGCCAGTGTTTCTTAGCTTGCTGGATTCCATGGGAGTGGGACCCACTGAACCAGACCCACTTGGCTCCCTGGCTTCAGCCCCCTTTCCAGCGGAGTGAACAGTTTTGTCTCACTGGGGTTCCAGGAGCCACTGGGATATAAAACAAACTCCTGCAGCTACCTTGCTGTCTGCCCAAAGAGCCGACCATCTTTCTTCTTGAAACCCAGGGCCCTGGTGGTATAGGCACAAAAGGGAATCTCCTGATCAAAAACTGGGAAAAGCTTAGTAACTCAGCCAGGTAGCACAGCTCTTCATGGCTTCCCTTGGCTTGAGGAGGGAGGTCACTGGCTCCTTGCTCTTCCTGGGGGAAGTGACACTGCACCCTGTTTCTGCTTGCTCTCCATAGATTGCACTCACTGGCTAACCAGTGACCTGAGTATCTCAGTTGGAAACACAAAAATCACCTGCCTTCTGAATTGGTCTCCCTGGGAACTACAAACCAGAGCTGTTCCTATTCGGTCATCTTGGCCCCTCCCTGGGAAATCCATTTTTTAAAATCATCAGATCTCATGAAACTTATTCTCTATCATGAGAGCAGCACAAGAAAGACCCATCCCAATGATTAAATCACCTCCCACCAGGTTCTTCCCACAACACATGGAAATTGTGGGAGTTACAATTCAAGATGAGATTTGGGTGGGGGCACAGCCAAACCATATCAGTTGCAATTACTTTTGAGGACTTATCCATACATTCCTTGCCAAGGTCAAGGTCCAGAATGGTATTTCCTAGGTTTTCTTCTAGGACTTTTATATTTTGAAGTCTTATATTAAGTTTTTAATCCATCTTGGGTTAATTTTTGTATATTGTAATAGGTGGGGGTCCAGTTTCATTCTTCTGCTGTGTTTAGCCATTTATTCCAGCACTGTTTATTAAATAAGAAGACTTTTTCCCATTTATTATTTTTGTCAAGTTTGTCAAAGATGAGATGATTGTAGCTGTGTGGCTTTATTTCTGGATTCTGGATTCTATTTCATTGATCTTTGTTTCTGTTTATTGTAACAGTAAGTACCATGCTGTTTTGTTTTCTGTAGCCCTACAGTATAGTTTGAAGTTTGGTAATGAGATGCCTCTGGCTTTCTTCTTTTTGCTAAGATTATTTTGGCTATTCAGCCTCTCTACAAGGAGCACTACAAAACATTGCTAAAAGAAATCAGAGATGACACAAATAAATGGACGAAAATTTCATGCTCATGAATTAGAAGAATCAATATTAAAATGGCTGCTCTGTCCAAAGCAATTTATAAATTCAATGTCTTTTCTAACTACCAATGTCACTTCTCACAGAATTAGAAGAAAATTCTTCTAAAATTCATATAATACCAAAAAAGAGCTCAAATAGCCAAAGAGACACACTATTTGTGCTCCAGCCCCAGAGCCTTTATACTATGTACTGTGCCTATAGTGCTGGTCCTAAGTTTTCTTATCACTTATTCCCATATTTCCTAAGGTGTCTGCCCATCACCTCATTCAAGAAGTTTTAATCAACTCCTTAATCTAAAGAAAAATGCCTTACTGATCATTCCTTATGTCCTTATTCTTTTTTTTTAATTCTTCACAATTTAATGAGAGAAAAAGAACTCCAAGATTTCTAGGTTGTGAGACTGGAGAATAAAAATACCAATACCAAAGTGCAGAAGTACACGAGTGATGCATTTTCCATAGTTTTTTTTATATCTATTATTGCCACTAGACATATTTTATCTTTATTTATTTATGTATTAACTCATTCTACTCATAGAAATGAAAACTCTATGAAGCCAACAACTTTAGTTTATTAGTTTATTGATTACCTGCTTTATCCTTAGTTCTTGGAACAACATCAAATGCATAGTTGGAAGTCAATATTCCCTAAATAAATGAATGATACATTTTGTCATTTTGGGGTATGCTTCCATTAATGCCAAACACTATGCCTGGTAGGCACTAATGGTTAAAATTCAAGGGATATCCTGTAATCTCAAGAGTTTAATGTCTAATTTATTTCACATCTAAAATGCAATTGAGTGCACAATACTAGGATGGGAGAAATTTGGGTAGAATCGTTGAAGGTTTCCCTGGAAAAAAATTCTAAGATGAACCTTGATGTGCTAATGGACATACAACAGGATTTTTTTTCCTGTGGTGTTTCTGCACATGCAAATGAGTTTCAAATAATTATTTTAGCAAGATTATAAATCTAGAACTATAGGATTTTACCCTGTGATAATGTCACTTTCAAAGCACACTAGAAAAGAAAATTTAGGTTTTACTGGTTTACTAAAAAACAGTGAGGCTGATCTAATGCAAATTTGATCTCACCAAAGCTAACTAAAATCCCTCATAGAATCCAGAAGAATCACACTACTAAATCAAGAAATTTGTCACTCAAACCCTTTGTTCCTCCTGTGCTGCTTCCTTAATCATCTCCTCACTTATGCTCTGAATGCTTCAGAATATAACAGTCTTCCCAGTGGCACCCTCTGCCTGAGAACTACCAAAGCACAGTCCCCTGGCAATAGCATTCCTCTTCCAATGTCACTACTTTGTCAAATGAATTCCCAGGTTTAATATTTCTTTTGTTTTTGTTTCTTCTTTTTTTAAAAAAGAATTTTCCTTTTTCTACTCTCTCTCTTCTTTTAATTTTCCTTGCCCTATACCTTCCTTCTGTTTCAAAAATGAATCCAGACAATAGTCGTCTGAAAATTTATCAGAGGAGCTAGAGCAAAAGTAAAATACGTGTTTTTGAGTTATTTGATAAGACAAGGCATAAGAACATGAACTCAATGTGTCAGGCCATTAGGGGATTTTGGAGGTTTATGAGAAAGATTAGCACAGTGGAAGTAGTGTTTTAAGAGGATTAGTCTGGCATCAGAGTGTCATGTGTATTAGAAGAGGTAAAGCTCTGCTCATAGAGAACTGGTAGCCAGCTGCTGTGGAATCCCCTGGTAGGAAATGAGGATAGTAACATAATTTTATAAGAAAGAACAAACTCCAAAGTTTCTAGGATTGTACAGAAAATGAAAATACTATTTTAAAAAATGGGTTTTAGAATCAGGAAGAACAGAACTACATGAGTAATACATTTTCCACAGTTCTTTTAATTATATCCATTTATCCTGTCCTTTGTGACAGCAGAAGTTCCTATAATAACTTAGTATTTTCTTTATGTTATTTTTAATAAAGCACAATGATAATCATCGTTTTGGTAATTATAAATTTCTACAGTATCATTGCTATTAATTTATGTCATCTGTAGGCTTACAAAGTTTAAATAATTTAATAGATGGCTTGAAGAACACAAAAGTAGTTCACTTAATGTACTACTTTGCTATATTTCTGAGATCTACAAGGCCTAATATAAATTTGTTAGTCTAGAAAATAAAATCCAATTTGAGAAAATTAAATATTTATTAAGAAAAATTTTATGGAATATGATGAAGTCTATCCGTACTAGTGATATACCACATGCAATTAAATGAGTTAATGGTAGGTTCGATGGCAGCAAGATATGAACACAGTTCTGTGAATTACATGTTGGTAAAATTTGCCAAGAAAGCAAATATGTTTATTTTGTCCCCACCCCCATAAAAATATTTAAACCTCAAAGTTAATCCATTTGCATTATCCAAATAACAATTTTAGGTGTCACATTTAAAAATTCCCAAAGTAAACTGAGATGTTTTAGTCTTGTGTTAACTTAGAAATATTTTCTAAAAATGTTTAATATAATTTAGACTTTGGAATAATGAAAGACTGAAGTAATTAATGATCTGTACATCTCAAAATATCACAAGAAGTTAAAATTCAAATAAATAGAAGAATAAGCTATACGGCCAACATACAATTCCATGTGCTTTTCAATTATGTATTCTTTTCTATGTATAAATGCATTTTTCTTTTTAACATGAAATTAATAAGACTCAATTAATGCAAATATTATTTCCTAATGGGTATGATAAAATTGTATATTAAAAGCTGATTTCAACCTTTAATATGTCTTTAAACATATCACTTGGTAATATTGTATATGTGTATGTATGTTTGTGTATGTGAATATCAAAATGTATTAATAAGTGAAATGTGTGAATTAGAGAAGACAGCAGTACAGCTCAGAAAAAGAAAATTGGTCTCAAGTATATGAGTCTGGTTTCAACATGAGGTAGTAAAAATATTTTTCTTTGTTTTGTTCATGGGTATCAGAATTTGTTGCTCTCACTTGGCCAAGTGTTCAGATTTGCCCATTTCCTATTCTCTGCCTTGTTTTGATCAATCTTTAGTCAGACTTCTTTCTTCTTCACAGACCCCTAAATTTTGGCTTGCCCCAAGTATGAGTGAGCACTAAAATGCAGAGCATGCTTTCTTAACAGCTCATCCCAAAATTAGCTGATTTCAGCAAGAAGCATTTCCTGTCAAACCCTCCTGATCATGCTCTCTGCTAATATCCTTGCTTGGCCAATTTTCTTTAAAAAAATCCTGCTAACTCTGCTTACACTTCCTTATAGCAGAAAATATTTTTATTTGATTTTTATGTGCTGCAGATCTTGAGATTAAATTGTCTTCTCCATTACAATCATCTTTTCAATAGTCTCTCTTTAAGTCTGGGTTTGTTTTTATTTGATACTCGAAAGCATGTACTCTTACTTTTCAATATCTGTTCATGTTCTAGTTTTCATTATGACTTTAGATAATTAATGACTAAGTAATTATAAACATTGTCCTTATGTTACTATATGCTATGAATTTTTAACCTGTGGTTTATTTGACCAAAATCCAGTAAAGACTACAGCCATATCTCATTCTCACTCATTTTTTTTTTCTCATAGTGAGACAGGATAGTTCTCTTGACCCCTTTGCAGGCATCATGAATGGGTGCCTTGCTTACTCAGCCCACAGTGCTCAAACTCCTTGTGAGAGGGGGGGGCATGCAGGTGAGATGATGCAGGAGCCAGGGTGATGCCTGTGGGCGCTGGCAGGAATGTACTGGAACAGGCACGCGGCAGCATCTAGGGGTTGTCTGCAACCTCTGGAGCCCCAGAGGGCATATGTTTTAGCCTTGCCATCCATGGATGGCTTAAGTGTTAAACAGCTCAGTGGAGAGTTAGTGTGACTGCCTGTTGTACCCGCACCCAGGTCGTCGTCCAGTGCTCAAGAGAAATGAAGTCACATGGACTGGGAGAGATTTTGAGTGGTGGAAGTGGCTCTTAGGAGGATGGGGAGCTGGGAAGAGACTGGAGTGGGAAATGGGTCTTCCCCTGGAGTTAGGCCAGCCCGGCCAAGCTCCTCTTCTACCGTCCCAGGCCAAACTCCTCTCCATCTGTAGTCTATGATGTCCAGCTGCTTCTTCTCCTCTCGACGTTCAGACAATTCTCTCTTCTCTGTGTGTGTGTTGAGTCTGGTCTGGGGTTCTTATGGGCACAGGATAGGGGGTATGGTGGGCCAAAAGGCAACATTCAGGCATGGTAACAGAGATATAAAGTTCTCATGTAGGGCTGTGGGTCCAGGTTTGAGGGTGGAGCCGTCGCCATGACCCTGCCCTCTTCTACCCAGTATTCACCTGCCTCCTGTCTGTATCAATAGTAAAATCATGTAATCAGTCAATGTTTAATGTTACCATGTTGGAGGTTAGCCCTCAAAGTTACAGAAAAACTTTCAAAATTGGCAGGATATCTAAGACAACCAGAACACTTTTGTCACCTCCCAAAAAAGGTTGCTTGGTAGCAGAAATGTTCTTACTCTGGGAGTATGTTCCTATAATCCAGGATAGGATACACAAGGACAACAAGGTAACCTTGAGGAAGTTTCTGCATGATTGTTTTACTACTAATTTTTCCAGTGTTGTAATGAAAGCTACCACAGTTTTCCTGTTTCATAGTTGAGGTGGGGAGTCATTCTTTATTTTGAGACTTACTTGTTAAAGTTGCATTCATTTTATTCAATTGAAGATATTCTAATTTAATCTCAAGATCTGCAGCACATAAAAATCAAACAAAAATATTTTCTGTTATAAGGAAGGATAAGCAGAGTTAGCAGGAATTTTTAAAGAAAATTGGCCAAGCAAGGATATGAGCAGAGAGCATTTGTATCACAAGTTGTATAAAAGCTTACTTGAATATATGACACAATGACTATCAGAAAAAAACCCCAAAATACTATACTTGTTTGATATATTCTTACTGACTGTAAGAGAGACACACACTTTCTAGAGATGTTGCAAAATCAGTTTGTAAAGCTTTACTAACATAGGTGTACCTTCCTTGACCACATCATTGGAAATTGGAGGGCAGAAACAGTTCAAAATTGGCCACATAAACGGTCCTAGCTTGTATTGACTTGACCTAAAACATACAAAGGCAGGCGGTTACTCATCCCTCACAAAATATTAATAGATTTTTTAAGATTTCTGTTTATTTTACCAATACTAAAAGGGCTTCTGTTTATTCCTTAGTTATCTAATGCAGAGCATCTGTGTGCTAGCTGATATTGTTGAACTGTTGCACAGGATTATGATGAAGTCATGTGTCACAGAATTCCATTTACCACTCAGAGCCCAAGCAGTGGAGCTCCATCCACAGTGTCACTGGGGCCACTACAAGCACCAGCTCCCAGCTTTATTATGAGTGAAAGAAAGTCTACTTTTCCTGAGTTAATATGTTAAAGATGATATAGAATTTATTTCTCAGAAATAACAGTTAATCAAGCAAAATAATTCTGTAAATTTATACAAAGTCAAATTTAACATAATTGTTTTCAAATATGTTCAAGTTGAACATAATTATGCTTGATAAAATTAAACATAAAATTATGTAAAATTCAAAATTTAATCATAATAATTAGATACTCATAGTTACTCCTATATAATAAAATGAAAATAATTACAACTCACTTTTCCATAAATTAAATTCTTCATGATATTTTGGCACTTACATTTTATGATATCTTATTTTCTATGGAAATTGTAATCATGTTGGACAGTATTTATTATAACATCATTTTCTTCAAATGGTTATTATTAACCTTTGGTTTTGAGGAGCTGTATTTTCTAGTTGTAATCAATTTTGGAAAATTAAATGCATCTCATATGCCAAAAAAAGCACTTCCAAATATATCCATCTGTGCATGCTGTAAGTATATTATAGTACTTCACTGGGAATTATATCATATTCAAAAGAAAGGGAATCAGTATATTGAAGAGATATCTTCACTCCCATGTTTGTTGCAGCACTGTTCACAATAGCCACGAGTTGGAAACAACTTAAGTGTCCATCAAAAGATGAATGTATAAGGAAAATTTGGTATTTATACACAGTGAAGTATTAGCCATCAAAAAATGAGATCTTGTCATTTGCAACAACATGGATGAAACTGGAGGTTAAGTGGAATAAGCCAGGCACAGAAAGACAAATATCATGTTCTCACTTGTTTGTAGGATCTAAAAATCAAAACAATTGAAAACATAGAGATAGAGAGGTGAAGGATGGTTACCAGATTCTGGGAAGGGTAGTAATGGGTGTGGGAGATTTAGGGATGGTTAATGGGTACAAAAATAGTTAAAGAATGAATAAGATCTACTATTTGATAGCACAACAGGATGATTCTGGTCAAAATAATTTAATTGTACATTTTAAAATAACTAAAAGAGTATAATTGGACTTTTTGTAACATGAAGGATAAATGATTGAGGAGTTTGATACCCCATCCTCCATAATGTGATTATTATGCATTACATCCCTGTATCAAAATATATCATGTACTTCATAAATACATGCATCTACTATGTCTCCACAAAAAATTAAAATTAAACTATATTTTTAAAAATGTTAATTTCTTAATACAATATTCATTGCAACATTTTTTAATATCAATTTTAGTTTTTAAAGAGTTGCAGTAGTTCGTGGCACTTTGCAATTTATTAAATTAAATATGTTGTCCTTAACACAGTATGCCTTACAATAAACTTTTGGTATGTAAATTTTATCTTAAATATGACTTCCTTATATTTGATAGATAACAATTATAAATGACTTTTAAATTAGGATTTGAATGATAGATAAGCAAAATAGAGTATTTACAGTAATACTTTTTAGTCTGCTTGAGTCATTCTAATATTCTACTATGAAGAATTTGGCAATAATTGCCTGGAGATACTGCAGTTTCCTTTGTATCAATGATATAGTTTTCATGGTCATCAGAATTTGTTTTTTTCCAAATAATCTTTAGTCCCTCTGATTTCGTAAGAATATTATGTACATTGAATTTAATTCTGAATCATTTTGCTTATAATATTATTTTTCTTTAAATATTATTCCCAATTAGTATATAAAGTTTGTCAATTTAAAAGTAAATATTATCAAGAGGATATCTTTCATTTCATTATTAGTATTTATAACATTATTAATGTCACCTATAATTTCTAGAAAATCCCTGAATTTTTTTCAGCTGAATTTTTCAAGTTATTAGAAAATTTTGGAAACAAAAATACTGTAAATGTAAAAATGAACACATACATCCACTATCTTAATTTGGTTATTGGTAGCATTGTGCTCTGTTTAGTCTTTATCTATTCATCTGGATATATTTTCTTTTTGCTAAATATTTGAAAATAAGTTTTAGATCTTGTGACACTTTACCCCTAAGCATTTCAGCATTTATATAGTAAAAATAAGAACAGTATATTCCATAACATTTATGTGTCACATGTAGTAACCCTCTTTTTCTAAAGTCATCTCATGCATTGCCCATATTCAAATCTCCACAATTGTTCCCAATCTTTTATGGTTTCATTATTTGGAAGCAGAATCTAAACAAAATTTACATGTTAAATTAGATCATCATGTGCTTTTAGAACCCCCAGATATCCAGATATTTTATAATGCTACATTTTTTATTACTATGGTATAGGTAAGAGAATAGACAAATAGGCCAATAGACCAAAATAGAAAGTTTAAAAAATGCCTACAAATATTTTATTTATGACCTAAGTAAAACAGTGTAAAATAATGTATTTTTTTTTCAGTAAGTCATTCTGGGTCCATTGGAGAGTTACAGGCAAAAATAAATCTTGACCTGTAGCTCACACCATATACACCAATTCAAGATGGATTGTAGATATAAATAGAATGGTGAAAGGTAAACCTTCTGAAATAAAACAAAAAATTCTTTCAGTGTTTTACTATCTAAGGTTTTATAGCACAACCCCTAAAACAATAATATTACCATAAATGAGAAGATTGATAACATCTACTGCATTAAAATTAAGGACTTTATTTATCAAAAGACACCAAGAAGAGATGGTAAAGTAAGACATAAAATGACTGTAAATATTTGCAATGCATATATATATATGTATGTATGTATGTAGTGGTTTCTGTAGTGTGCTAGCCACCAGTATTCACTTCACTGGTTACTGGAAGTAATAGTTGAGACTAGCTTAGGTTCTTCTATAATAGAAATTGTTCTCAGCTAAAGATAGCTGTCTTGTTTCAGGTCCAGCCTCTCCCATGAATACCACGCATCTAATGACTTGGTACAGTGGCATAAAGTCTTGAATCTCATGTCCAAATTTGGCAATATTCTGTAGACCCATTCAAGCTCCAGAGAGCCTGAGAAATTAGTTGAGGCCTTTGCTGTGACTTTCTTATAACACACCCTCTGCCTTTTCTCAATCTTGCTTCCTTTATTCCTCCGAGGGTTATAGTCCTGATATCACTCCACCATAAACTTCCTGCCAGCATATTTTTACCCCAAGAGTCTGGTTCATAAGAAATCAGACCTATGACAATCACAAGGAACTTACACAATTTGTAAAACTTTCAAGTCGATCACACACACACACACACACACACACAAAGACACACCACACTCAGGTAGAAAAATGAGCAATAGACTTGTAAAGGCACTTCAAAAAGAGAAATCCAAATGGCTAAAGAAAATGCCCAGGCTTTTTTTATCATCAGAAACATGTAAATTAAACCACGATAAGATATCTCTACAAACATACCAACATGGCTATATGAAAAAGGTAGGCAATAGAATGTTGGAGAGTATGTGGAACAAGTAAACCTCTCATACATTGCTGGAGAGAGGGCACAGTGTTGCAACTATTGTAGAAAACCGTTTGGTAGCATCTACTAAAGCTATAACTTAGCAATTCTTTTTTCAAATAAACTCAACAGAACTACGTGCACTGGAAGGAATGTTCAATGAAAACTCGCCCAACCTTATATACAATAGCAATCTTGGTAATACATATCAAGAGAAGAAAACTACTTTAAAGTTCACATGGAACCAAAAAAGAGCCCGCATCGCCAAGTCAATCCTAAGCCAAAAGAACAAAGCTGGAGGCATCACACTACCTGACTTCAAACTATACTACACGGCTACAGTAACCAAAACAGCATGCTACTGTTACCAAACCAGAGATATAGATCAATGGAACAGAACAGAGCCCTCAGAAGTAACACTGCATATCTACAACTATCTGATCTTTGACAAACCTGAGAAAAACAAGCAATGCGGAAAGGATTCCCTATTTAATAAATGGTGCTGGGAAAACTGGCTAGCCATAGGTAGAAAGCTGAAACTGGATCCCTTCCTTACACCTTATACAAAAATCAATTCAAGATGGATTAAAGACTTAAATGTTAGATCATATTGAAAATATTAAATCATTTAAATTTATTCTTCCTATGAGAGGGTATAAAGGAGCATAGGAACACCTCGAAACACATTATCACAGTAACATATCGACTTCAATGAATTTCAGAAGAGGAAACTCCTTTATTGGACACAAGTAATAGAATACATGGCTAGGAAAAACCTCTGGCACGTTTTCTCATTCCCTTCCCCTTCCCCCCAGGCATTTCTATTAAGAGCTTGAAAGGAACAGAACATTAATTGTATCTCAAAGTGATTGTTTCTCTCCTCCTATTTTTTTCTTTGGCTAATGCCATATGGTTGTTTTTCAAGACTACTGAGATCATGAAGGTAAGATAGCTTGAACTTTAGTTTGAAGCCTCATTAGATCACAATTTTTAGTATCAATAAGTTATTTTCTAATTAACACTTTCAGTGTTTACCAACAAAGTTTATAGAATACCATTCTAGAGGATAATATAAAGTAGATCGGTTTTTTTGATAATGTATAACTTTTCTGTTCTGAAAATGCCAAGTACGTATTATTTTTACATGAAATCGCCATTATATATGGAAGATGCTTACCAAATACAAATGTTTTTCAGAGGGCTACATATTTTGTGCTTCAAGGCCTATCTTTACTTTCTCTTGCTGGAGTGAAAAATTATGCAACCAATGCCACACCATTGCTAATACCTTGAAGAGTATTCCTACCAGTGAGAGTGAAAAATAGAATCTAATATAAAATAGTGCACACAGAAAATTTGTACATAGCAAAGTGAGAATAACATTCTGGGTCTTAGGTATTGATTTGTCCCTTAAGGTTCTTAAGTAGGAATGTAGCAGTTTTCTATAATTATGCATTTATTTTTCAGCACACTCAAAATAATTGGCAAAAGCATGTCACCTTTTAAAGAACTTCAATAATTAATCTCAAGATTGCCATAAAAATCACTGCAATTATTTTACTTTGGCTTAGACAGCTCTGAGTTTTCCTCAAAATCATGGAGCAACTTATAACTCAGAGAAAGATAACATAACTAATTTCTCTTATGTAAGAGCTGACCCAATGATGATCTTTCTCTGCTGAGGCAGATTGGTACTCAGTCTAGTTCATTTACCAGCTTCCAGAAAATTGAAAAGATATAATTTAAAAATTACTGCTAATTGTTAACAATATTAAGTTGATAACATCGACCTTCACTAAATATGACAGTTAAAAACTTTTATTTCCTCAAAGCAAATATATCATGCTATAATATGTGTTAAACTGTAATCATATTTATTCATAACTTAAGTACATATTTATATATTGAGGACATGATATATCTTTAACTCTCAAAAAGGTTAATTCACTTTTGCCCTTTATATATAAGATAGGGCATAAATCAAAATATTATTAATATACATAGTTGATATTGAATATTTTCCCAGAATTGTGAAAGTAACTTTTGATTTTATGAGAATTACATAATGTTTAGCCTGCAAAAATGGGCATATATTCTATACTACGCTAAGAGAACAAAATAATGCAAGTGTTACATATTATATAATTTCATAGGTTAATAAAAACAACTCCAAAATACCTGATGATCTTTTGGTGAAAGGTGGGCATCCAACTAAAAGACTGTAACAATCAACTTCTCCCAACTACCTGTGATTCTGAACCGAAAAGTCCCTCAAAATGAATAAATATTTGTTTTAAACTAAGGAATTTAAAAACAGTAACACCGAAAGATAATATAAACAAATGACCTTTTGCCAGAATCTAGAAAGAAGGTCACTTTCTCTGAGCTTGATAGTAATGGGTTAAGAAAATACTAGATAGATAACGAACTCATTGATGCATTTCTGGAACATGAAAGGCAGCCATCCCACCTTTGTGGAACGAGGCCAGCAAACATATCTACCAACCTTTCCATTTCTACTGCAGTGACTGTTTTTGTGACAGATGTGACCATTATGTACTTCTGCTCTCTATTCTTTCCCTTAATCTTTCTTAATAAACATAGTAATAAAAAGTCCATAGTAATAAGTATAAATAATTAAATAAGAAATGAGAAATCATTATTAATAAACATAGTAATAAGCCCATAGTAATAAATTTTTTATTACTTAAAATTATTTATTAGTTGGTATCTTTCTTTGGGTGGCTATGACAAAATACCACACACTAGGTGGTTTAGAAACAACAGAATATTTTTCTCACATTGCTGGAGGCTAGGAAGTCCAAGATCAAGGCTCTGGAAAAATCAATGTCTGATGAGGGCCCACTTTCTCTTTCATAGATATCCACCTTATCACTGTTTTCTCCCAACGTGAAAAAGACAAGGTAGCTCTCTGGGGCTTCTTTTTATAAGGGCACTGATCCCATTTATGAGGGCTCCCCCAACATGACCTAATCATCTCTCAAAGAATCCACTTTCAAATACCATCACACTGGGGGTTAGGTTAAAACACATGAATTTTGGGTGGATACAAACATTCAGCGGATAGCAGTTGAGGTGGAAGGGCTGAGAGAATGATTCTAAGTGAAGTTGGAATGATAAACAGAACTCAGATTATGCAGCATCAGATAGACTAAAGAAAGGAGTTTGAAAACAGTACTTTGCAGATTACAATGATATATAAGTATAGATAAATTTATTAATATATATAATTTGTAAATCTTCAAAGTTTTTTGACGAAATCTGACTTATTTTAAAATTCTCTTTTTTGAAATGACGGGAGAAGATTACTACTTCAAAATTTTCTGTTTGATTATTTTGAAACTTATGTTTTATAACTGAAAAATATTCTGAAATAGGCAAGGACTTTAAAAACTTAATAGCTACAGATGGTTGGTCAGTTAATCATAAGAGTATTGAGTAAGGAGTTATGAAAATAATTTATCTTTTAATTTTAATTTCACAAAACATATTTGTGTTATTGATAAATATTTGAAATCCAAAAAAAGCTTTTCCTTTCAATAAATACATTCTCATTTCATGTCTCATCTTCCTTGCATAAAACACCCTTAATGTGTAATCTAAATTTTATTTTTTTATTCCTTTGTGGCAAAGCATACATTTAAAATCAAGTATGAAGAAGTATAAGAATACAATCAAAGATTGCCCACAAGTTGTCCATACTTTTTCATTGCTTTTCTAATTTAATAGCAATTTATTTTAAAACAATTTTCTTTTATAAAGTTTTCCTCAGGACATCCCACATGGTTTTCTAGGCATCAGCAACTCTATTACATGTGATGATGAATATGATGGTATTGTAAATATATCAGTATAGCTTGATTTATATATTTAATTAAATGCTTCATTTAATTATAAGTCCTACAGAGACAAGAGAAAAATGGGATAAAAAACACAAGTAAGTCTCAGTAAGCAAATAATTCAGCTGTTGTGATAGAAATGCCTAGTTATGATGGAGAGTAGCCTATAAGCCATCAGTCATCAGCGTGTTGTAGGCATCAACTAATTAGTATATCTTGCAGAGGAAATGAAGAATGCCATTTAACGTGATTGGCCTTTTAGGAAGAGGCTAGTTTAAAGGGTCTCTCTCTTGAGCACACACACACAAATACACATACACTTTTTTTTGTATATACATGTGTTTTATATTTATGTTGTATTTGTGTGCACACACACTTTATATATACATGTGTTTTATATTTATGTTGTATTTGTGTGTATGTGTATTTGTGACTTAGAGTGGAATGAGAAATGAGAGTTAAGAAGAAAAGAAAGGGGTCAGGAGGACCAGGACTGATGGAACTGAGGAATTCTCACCTATATTTCAGACATGATCAATGCACTAAATGTTGGGGATCTACAAGTTCTCCCTAAGTCCCTGTGCCAACTGTTATTCTCCCCAGCATTATTCTTCTGATATCTCCTTACACCTCCAGGAAACTTTCTCATAGCTGGAATAAATGTAAGGAAACTCCACAACAGCTCTTGATAGCCTACATGTGGTCCAACTAGATGTATCTTAGGCCAGTGCAGAAACACCCATCCATAGTTTATTGTTGGAAAATAAAATGATTTGTGGCCTCAAGGATGTTCCAAATGGCTCAGCAAAAAATTTGCATAACGTATTACCTCGGGAATCACTGAGTTACTTAAGGTTTCTTTTCAAAGAATATATCATATTTAATCAGTTTGTAATTTTTTTCTGCCCTTAATTACATGAAACACCATTAAGCTATTCCACAGTCTAATATGTCATAGAAAATAGGATAAATTGAAAATCGTAGGATCCTCAAACTGGGTAAATTTTTTGCACTTTGATACCAGTACATAAGAATTAAATGTAAACCAAAAGTTCCATTAATCAAGGGCAAAAAGAAAAAAAAAACCACATACACAAAAAAACAACTGAATTAAACACAGTTCTTCTTCATTAGTTACACAAATAATGCAGACTATTTGCTATGGTCTGAGTATTTGTCTTCAAAAATAAATATGTTGAAATTCTAACCCCCAAGGTGATGGTATGAGGAGGTGGGACCTTTGTGGCAGTGATTAAGTCATAAAATCTGAACAGGGTTAGTGCCCTTAGAAAACATGCCCAAGGGAGCTTATTCTCATCTACCATATGAGGATACAAGGAGAAGGCATCACCTATGAGAAAGTGGGTCCTCACTAAACACTGAATCTGCCAGTACCTTGCTCTGGCAACTTCCAGCATGCAGAACTGAGAAGAATAAATTTCTGTTATTGAGAACCTACCCAGTTTCTGGTGTTTTGTTATAGCAGCTCAAACAGACTAAGACAATGCTTAAAAGAAACAAATACTTATAAAAGATATGCTGACATAAGGAAGATACTGGGTTATGATTTTGTTTGCTGGTTATGGATAGACTACATCAATGAAAAGCATGAAATTTATATATTTGTTCTAGTTAATAAAAGTGTGACCTTATATTTCAACAATAGGTCACTAGCAAGTTTTTTCACTTAATTGAAACATATTTTTTTTTCCTCTACCAAGTTCTACAAATAGTGTTTGTTATACAGTTGGCCCTAATCCTTCATTACAAACTTCAGTCAACTGTGTAATCCCATTATCTAATAGATTTCATTTTTGCTATTCTCAGATTCGGAATCTCAACCCTCTCCCCCACCTATCTCCTCAATGTTTACATACCTTTCATATCCCTCATTCTTATTAAACACTGAATCTGCTGCTGCAAGGATTATATGATATGTTTACTCAAATTAAGTGAATCTGCTTTGGTACATTACCAATCTCATTTATTAAGTTCTGCTTTAAAAGCTTATAGTGACTTTATGCCTTTTAAATTAGAGTGATTCGATATTGTGTGATAAATCAAGGTTATAAATATAAAGCTTATTTCTCATATCTGTGTTAGAGAATGGTGGGATTTATTTTCTGGAGACATGCATTTTATGACTAGATTACGCCATCTCCATCCCTTGGAACACGGCCCTCAACCCCACAGCTGAGCCTGGCACCAGCCCCATCAAAGGCAGCAACAGCAGGCAGCTTCTGTGCATGCATTGATTCATCTAGAACCATTCCAGTCCACACTCTACTGTTGAAGTCTGTTGATTTTCAACTGCGGATTCCTGACATCTACTTCATAGTTTGATAGCTGCTTCTGCTACTTTCACTTTTATCAAACATTTCCAAATTCCTTTTGGCCTATGAAACTTCAGTTTCTCACTCAGCTCTTTACTCAGCTTTCTCTGACTTTAAAATCTTTTCTCATTACACATTTTCTCTCCAATTTCATTCCTAACTTCTGCTAATTAGAAGTTCACCAGAAAGGCTAAAGAAGGGAAAGGATTCAGAAATGCAACAATATATTTAAAGTATTTCTCAAATAATCCCCTTTTCCTTTTAAAATCTCTCCCAGATAGGCTCTACACACACACACACGTTTGCGTGTGTGTGCGCGCACGCACATGTGCGCGACAGGGTCTTGCTTTGTCACCCAGACTGAAGTGCAGTGGCATGATCATAGCTCAGTGCAGCCTGGACTTCCTGGGCTCAAGCAATCCTCCCACTTCAGCCTTCAGCCTTCCACTTCAGCTAAGACTACCATGCCTGGCTAATTTTTTTTTTTCATTATTTTTTGTAGAGACAGGAGATCTCGCTACGTGGCCCAGGCTGGTCTCGAACTCCTGGGCTCAAACAGTCCCCCTGTTTTGGCCTCCCAAAGCACAGAGACTACAGGCATGAGCCAGTGTTTGGCCTGATGTTTCAAATACTCTGCCACTCTATAATGTAGTTTTTTTGTATGTGTTTGGGGTTTGGAGGTGGGAGTTGTAGGACTGCTAAGTGAGTCTATGAGTTCTTATAGGATAAAACTTCTCCATTTTTGCAGCTCCTACAATTATCATGTGCCTAGGTGTGTTACTTTGCATATGAAGAATTTAAGTGAAAATAAAGTCTGCCCTTTTAGGGAGATGGCAAAATCTATGTTTTTTAAGATACACTTTCCCACTCAAGGAGAGCACAAAATGCCAAAGACACAAGTGAATGAATACAGGATTCCAACACAAAACACACATCCTCATGGGCTCAAACATTCATTCCTGGTACACACATGTATTATTCTATAATTGGGATGGCACAAAATCTACCCATGTGTTTTTCTACTGATTCTACCCACTGAAAAATCTCTGCCTCACTAAGAGGTGGAAATTTTTACCGCTGCTGCCAATTCTGCAAAGAACAAAAAATTTCAGAAACTGTTGCTACATGATCCCATTTCCAGTTCACTACTTTTTATCCTTGTGTCAGATGATGCTATTTGCACTGCATCTGACATGGCCATCCCCCACTGGAAACACTTACATTTACATGAGGGCTTCAGGAGTGAATTAAATTCTGGTAACTACTGAGTGCGTGTGTTTGTCTTCAGGCACCTTTGCGCTGACATTAACCTTTCCTTTTTCTTGTAAGAGTACTGCACATATCTGAGAAATACCATGTCTTCTATGTATTCCTTGAATACACTGTCTCTGAGTTACATACATCCACTGCAAGGACACACATGTAACCCAGGCAAGTCAATTTGAGTCCTTCCCATAATTTTGTAATTGAATATGGAAGAATTTCAATTCCCTTGGATTTTAAGTAAAAGATGATAGGGTTATTGTTAGTTGCCCTTTTTCATTATATGGAGGAGCCTTATGTACAAAATAAATCCAGTAAAAAGTTAAAGAGATAAGAAAGTCCTGGTAGCATTCAATCCCATAATCACATTGCCAGTATCTGAAGTCTTATTTTTTTCCCTTCTTTCTGGTTTTCTGGGCTGCTCCAGTATTCTTTCCTGCTACTAAGAAAAAAAAAATCTTTGGTTTTTCTTCAGGTAATTTGAGTTGTTATTCCATCACTTGTATCTGAAGACAAATAACTAATACTAAGATAGTTGACTGGTAATCTCAGAGTTCACACTGTTTGCAGTCTGCTATGCTCTTGAAAAGTTCAGAAAATTAACCTTCTAAATGTGAAAACATTAGATCAATTCACAAAATGGTGGAAGCTTTCTAAAATATTATAGACTTTTTAAATGAGGTTGTAAGCTAATTTTCTAAATCAAAAATTTCTTAAAGTCAAAGGTGTTGTCCTTTCCTTCTTTTTGTAAAGTGTTGTACTCTCAAATGCCAGTTAGCAGTGATATTTACATCTTAATTTCAGAATTTGATTATTTAAAAAAACTACTTTTCCTACTTTAATTCTCATTGGTCTTATAGATAACTATGCACAGTAAAATATACCTCCAGGCTCTAGGTACTTCCTTTGTCTTAATATTCTTTTTTATTTAATCTGAAAAATCATGTATTTACTATACTACATATAAGATTATCTTAAAATTGTAGTCTGAATTAAGATAACATTGACCAAATAATTTTTTTCTTTACTACACAAAATATAACCTAGTGAAATTTACCTGTGCCACCTATTCTGAAAATTTTATCCATAATTTAGTGTTCTGTTTTATCTTCACTAACAAGATATTTACCCCCAAAAGCAGCAGTCATTTATAGTAATTCTGGTACCAACATCAAAGGAAAAAATTGGCTTAAAAATGGTGCAAAAGCCATTTTGTATTTTAGTACAATGCATCACAGAAAATAACATGAATACAAATTTATAATATAAATACTCCAAAAAGTCTGTCAGTACCCAGGGTATTTTTATTGCTATTTAACAATGGGTTTTTTGGATATGTTTTTAAGGGCCACATAAAAATAGATTCAAGGAACAAATTAAATTGAAGTCCTAGATTTAAGTGTTTGGTTTAAAGAACTTTCTACAACAAATTTCATGTTTATGTAGGAAAAGTTATATAACCTTATATGAAAATGTCATGAAGTATTTTCTATACTATACTAAATGTGCTCCCCAAGAGGAAAAAAAATAAAATATCTAAAATAGATTAAGATTACAAGACCATCATAGATCTTTTGGACATGCATCTGTTTACAGAATTAACAGTATACAAAATGTTTATTTCATTATGGACCATAAAGAAATGAGTTGGTGACAACTATCCTTTGAACCACATTATCAACTCACTTTAGCCACAAGCATGTCCTGGGTAAGTGTGTAAAAGAAATAGGTTCATTTATTCCTCATCAAATCATCCACAGGTTTACTTGGAAGTAAAGATGAAGGTACATAAATGTGAAATATGTCAAGCGTATTTTTTCTTTCTTTCAAATGACATCCCAAACATGGCCTCAGTAGCCTGAAATTATAAAATACTTAACTGGGTTTTTAGTCTACTACTAAGATTCATCAATCTGTTGTTGAAACATTCATTCAACAGTGTCAGTTTTTCTTTTACAATGGAGAAATTGTAGAAATGACAAATATTGTGGCTCCTCCACCACCTTCACACCCAAGAGAGTTGGTGGAACCAATGGTACCACTTCAGTTGCTGCCATCATTGCAACCTCAGCTGACACAACCACAATTACAAATGGATCCTCTTGGTATTATATGAGTAGGAAGTGATTGCAAACAGGCTGGATTTGGACAAAAAGCAAACTTAGACATGCATGTTTCAGGGTTCAGTAGTATGCTTCATGTTTCATACAGATAATTCATATTCAAAATTACATTTTCTCTTTAAACTAGATGGTATTCCTTATTCACTTACATTATAAATCTAAGACCATGTGATAAGCATGACTGGAGAGGTTTAATTTTTATAAACAAAAATAGCTATAAAATACAAAGGTGCTGCTGCATGCAACCTTATTGCAATCAGTATATCATTCCTGTGGCAATTTCTATCACATTATATTGTGAATAAAATTTTTCTGTAGAAATTAAATGATTTAAAAACTCACCTATATGAAACATTTAATGCTTTTCAGCCTGCTTTCTGACTGATTTTGCTATTTGATGTGCTAATTTGGGCAATCTTCGTCCTAAAATTCTTAACATGCAAGTAGAGCAGATCTCTGGCTTGATAAGATTCATGGTTGAGAAGAGTATAAAAAATGAATTATCCAAGCTGAGAACGAAATACTGGTTGGCACATTAAAACCAATGTGTTAACTACTGGTATTAGGACAGTTTGAACCAACCTTAGCCATGAGAAGTTTCTACGTGGTCTTTTCCTCATAAAATAACATATACATTGAGGTTGATGTGACCCATATCTAAGAAGGAGCATGCTATCCTTTTTTAGTTCTTTCAGGGCTGCATACACCAAGTAGCACATCCAGTTGTTTGCAGCTGGAATGTGTCCTGATTGGCCGATGCCCATAAAATAACAGTTATTACGTTGTCAAATGTCCTGAAGATTATTCCAGGATTTTAAGAATAAGTAACCCAAACATAGTGGAGGGTATTGCTAAGAAGAAATTTTAAAAATTAAATAAATGACAAAGTAATTACAATGAGAACTCTCTAAGATATCTGAAAATCTTGTATGTATCATTTGCACATCTAAGTTTTATTTTTGTTATACTCACTACTTGTTCCTCCACAATAGTACTAGAATTGATAAAATTAAAGATATTTCCTATTTTCTTCCTTCTTTTTTTTATTCTTTCCTTCCTTCTTTCCTCGTGTCTATTTTTTTAAGTCATCTGAAAAAGAGATCAAGGATGAGCTAGGTGAAAATTTGTTACTCAATATGTAATCAAAGAGTAAAACAAACTCCAAAAGTTTGAAGAAAGGCTTAGCTATACATAGAGAATGAAAAACATAGCTCTGGATTTTTAGAAAGAAAGAATTAGGGTTCAGCCTGAGATATGTGTTTGTGTTGCTCCGAAGTAGACAGTGTGGTACGTCCTTATTTATCTTTCATTCACAAGGAAGACCTCCCGTAATATATACTAACTCTTCTAAATTTCTATCAAGTGATTTTTGAAAATTACTTTATACATTTTATTATTTTTTTCCAACTTTAAAATATCTTCTGAGACACACACCCCCAAAATACTTAACAATGGAGGGAAGAGTATGGAGGAAACAGTGGTAAATAATACTGTCCCTGGCATATGATGTTTCAACTTAAGATTTTTCGACTTTATGATGGTGCCAATGTGATATACATTCAGTGGAAGCCATACTTTAAATGTTAACTTTCCATCTTTTCCAGGGCTACCAACATGCAGTACAATACTATCCTCCCCTTGCTGGGCAGCAGCAGTGAGCCACGGCTCAGTCAGTTATGTGGTCATGACGGTAAACAACTGACACCACAGTGACCTGTACGGCCAATGTTTTTTTGTTGTGTTGTGTTTTTTTAAGTTGTGTTTTGTACATTTACCTCCCATCATGTATACAAAATGCCCATGTTGGACTTATGATATTTTCAATTTACAATGTGTTTATCAAGATCAAGAATCCCATCAGAAGTCAAGGAGAATCTGTGCTCTTTATTGTTTGTATATCCAGAGCCTAAGCTAGAAAGATACTACAATGTTTAATAAACATGCATTGGAATAGCTTGGCAGACATTCCAGATCTTCTTTTTTACTTTAAAAGAAAGAAAATATGACCTGTGTTGGTGGATATAGGTAGCATTTTTATAAACTTGCTTTCCTTTGAGAACCATTTGAAATTTGGGAAGAAACAGAATCTGTATAAAAACAATATGTGAGTATTTTTCTGCTTTAAGGCTGAACTCAGGGAACACTGGACAAAACTCATTTTCAAAAGCAGACTGCGTTATAAGCCTAGATTGAATTTAAAGGAGTGAACTGAAGTATGTGGATTTCTTTTTTTTCTTACAGATAATGTGGTAGTTGTTTCTGTAAAAAGAAAAACATCAGAAAGAACTAGGTGAGTGATGCACTTGAGTACTCACTTGCCAATGAATATGGCAGGTCAACATGTCAGCATGCTATGTTAGAAGTACGCTGCTATGAATATTTCCTAATACTTATAGCAAAAGAGCTCAATCTATTTTACTTTAGCTCTCACCCTTATAAGAGCAGATGTCCAGAAAATAGAGCACCTTATCTCATTTTATTATTTAAAGGAAATGGCTCATTCTACTTTATCCCTATGATTTATTTTTAAATTAGGAATATTGATCCCCTGCCAACATTCGTACTTCATTTGGGAATATGTTTTGATCTCATGTTTGATCAGAGAATAAAGAAATCTTAACATTTAAATAGGTATGGGTGCCTGAAAAATGAAACAAAACATTAACAAGGAAAACAGCAAAAATATACCAAAATAATTATAATCCTTTCACTGATTTTTAGTTTCAATATTATTAATTATAATATATAGTAGACCTATATTTACTATTGATATGTGATGAAATGATTTTACTACATTGGTAAGAAAACAATTAAGACATCTCTAAATTTTATAAATGCTAATATAGTAGTTGAAAACTAATTGAATAGTTTAAAATTAAAAATATAAAAAAACATAAGCTCAAAAACTATGAAGATACCTCTGTCTAAATATCATCATAAGCGTAGGTTGGTGTTTAGACTTTGGAAGGCTCACCAGCAGGCGTATAATAGTGTGTGTGTGTGTGTGTGTGTGTTTTCATAAAGGGTTATTTTTAGGCTCTATCATTAATTCAACAAATATATATGATTATCTACTTTCTGTGAAGGTATTGTGACATGCTTTAGGCAGTAGTAAAGCTTGGAGTTTAAAAAGGGAGAGATATTGAGTTTTAAAATTATAATTAAAAATGTAGTGTAAGAACTGTGGTATTAGGAATTCAGAAATGGCATAATATGGTGAGGTAATTCAGCCTCCGAATCCAGATCTGGCTTCCAAACTGACTCCATTCCTTGCTATTGTAGTTGGTAAACAATTTATTGTACTTCTCTCAGTTTGCATTTCCATGAAATAGAGATCAAAGCAAATGTATACAGCTAATGTGAGCAGGCCTTCAACATATGTTGAATATTTCTTTCGGTTAAGTGGGTGGAAGGCAAAATCAGTAAAAGAGTACAAATATTTTAGCTAATTAAAACAATGTAGAAACACACAAAACTGAAAACATGTACATAGGCATAAACATTTTTTACCAGTCTTTAAAAATTTCATACAGGTGCTATCCCATAAAACTAGCCAGATTAAAATTATTTACTTCATAAAATAATACATCTTAAAAAGCAAACATTTACTTTGTAAAATCTAAAATTCCTTTAAAAACTTACAGGTTTTATCAGGTTTTACTATAATCATTAGAGTTTTCATCACAGACACCCTAATTATCATGCTTTCTTTAATAAGATTAACACTGAAAAAAGCTATTATTAGTAGGCTTCATGAACTATCACAAGTGATGTCATTCCTGTGCCTGCTATCTAGATTCAGAAATAGAGAAACTCCTTGCACTCCAGTACTTCTCATGTCTATTTTTAATCACTTCCTGTTTTCTTGCCCAGAGGTACTACTAATTTAACCTCTAAATGCCTAAATTAATTTTGCTTATTTTTGAATTCTGTATAAAAATCGTACAGACACACTCTTTTGCATCTGGTTTCTTTTACTCAACATTTTATTTGAGCAAGTCATCCAAGCTATTGCTTATAGCAATAGTTGGTTCATTTTCATTGGTATATAGTATTCTGTGGTATGATTAATTTACAATGTATTAATCAGTTTTCTTGTTGATGGACATATGTGCTGCTTTAAGTTAGAAGCTATAATAAATAAAGCTGTTATTTAAATTATTGACATGTATTTTGATTAGCACAAGTTCCCATTGTTTGAGTATAAATGCTTGTAGACTTATGATGGAGTTATGTCCTGATAAATCCATCACAAGTTGAAAATATCATTAAGTTGAATATGCATTTAATGTACTTAATCTACTTAACATCATAGCCTAGCCTAAATGTGCTCAGAACACTTACATTAGCCGACAGTCAGACAAAGTCAGCTAACTCAAAGCCTATTCTTAATAGAATGTGGAATATCTCATGTAATGTATTGAATACTGTATTGAAAGTGATAACAGGATGGTTATATAAGTACTCTGTGTAAGGTTTCTACTGAATGCCTATTGCTTTTGCATCATCATAAAGTGGAAAAATCAGATGTTCAATCATCATAAGTGGGAATCAACCATATATATCTTGAAGTCGAATTTCTGTATACATGCATTCAACTTAAATCCTTATTGCCAGGATGTTTTTCTTTTCTGTAACTCTTAAGTTCAGGGGTACAATTGCAGGTTTATTATATAGGTAAACTTGTGTCATACGGGTTTGTTGTATACATTATTTCATCACCCAGGCATTAAATCTAGTCCCCATCAGTTATTTTTTCTGATCCTCTCCCTCCTCACACCCTCCACTCTCCAAAAGGCTCCAGTGTGTGTTGTTCCCCTCTATGTCACCATGTGTTCTCATCATTTAACTCCCACTTACAGGTGAGAACATGCAGTATTTTTTTTTGTTGTTCCTGTGTTAGTCTGCTAAAAACAATGGTCTCCAACTCCATCCATGTCCCTGCAAAGAACATGATCTCGTTTTTTTGTGTGTGTGTGACTGCATAGTATTCCATGGTGTATATGTACCACATTTTCTTCACCCAGTATATCATTGATGGGCATTTAGGTTGATTCCATGTCTTTGCTATTGTGAATAGCTCTTCAATGAACATAAGCATGCGTATGTTTTCATAATAGAAAAATGTATATTCCTTTGGATATATACCCAGTAATGGAATTACTGGGTCGAATAGTATTTCTCTTTAGGTCTTCATGCTTTTCAAAGAGATTGTACCAAGCTATACTCTCATAAATCAGATATGGAATTCCCAGTTTATTCATATCCTCAAACACTTGATGTTGCCGATCTTTACTAATATGAACTGGCAATTCATTGTGTGTCTCTCTCTCTGTGTGTGTGTGTGTGTGTGTGTGTGTGTGTGTGTGTGTGTGTGTGTGTGTTTTAAACCACTGTATTGAGGTATGATTGACATAAAAAAGATGTGAATATTTAATTTAGCAACTTAGTTAGTTCGGAGTATACAAAATAATTATACATCCATGAAATCCTCACCTCAATCTATAGCATGAGCATATCCATTACTTCTAAAAGTTTCCTCCTACTATCTGAATATTATGATTATTTACTTGAACTTCCACAATGACTGTGGACTGTTATAGGTTAAATTATGTTCTACTAAAATTCATATGTTGAAATTCTGACCCCTAGTACCTCAAAATGTGACCTTATTTTAAACAGGGTTATTGTAGATGTTATTAGTTAAATGTAGATGTGGTCATACTACAGTAGAGTGAACCCCTAATCCTATATAGCTGATGTTACAGAAAGAGAAAATTTGGATACAGAGACATAGGGAAAACGCATTGTGAAGACTGGAATTATGCTGCCACAAGCGGAGAAATGGCAGATTGCCAAGAAGCCAGCAGAAGCTAGGAAAACAAAACAGAACAGATTCTCCCACAAAGTGCTTAGAAGAAATTAACTCTGCTGCTCACTTGATTTTGGATATCTAGCCTCTGGATTTAGAAGAAAATGCATTTCTGTTGTTGCAGCCACCTAGCTTATAGTACTTTGTTATGGCAATTCTAGCAAACACATATAATAACTCATGTTTAATTTGCATTTGTTTACTAATGTTAGTATTTAGATAGTCTCCTTTATGAAGTCCTTATTCTAAGAGCATTGCCATGAATCATCAGGAGAGGGGAACTTTGAGGTTGATCTGTTCTCCCTAGTTGCTTATGTGATGTAAAATATTTTCAGAAATATTCAAGTAATTGTCCAAAAAATGTGACGGAAGGAATTGCAAAACTGAGGCTGAACTGGCTCTGTGTCTAGTGCTATAGAAAGGATCACCAGAGCTGAGATTGGAAGGGCGTCATCAGAGCACTGGAGCCTAAGGGCACTGGGAGAGTTGAACATAGGCCGAGTTGAGAGGAGCCTATGGCACCGGGAGAGTTGAACATAGGCTGAGTTGAGAGGATGAGGAGGCAGTAAAAGACAGGTAATGAGTTAAACCAGATCAAACGTCAGCCTCAAATGCCAAGAAGAATAGTAGAAACCAGGGCAACAAGTGACACTTGAAGAGATCACAAATGGCAGAAGAGAATCCCAGCTTTTCTTTGCTTTGCTAATATTATATAAAAAGGATCTGAGACAAAGGAGAAGCAAGGATTGGTTTCCCAAGGGACTGAGCATTTTTATCCAAAGCAGACTGAAGGAAGAACACAAACTATTCATTTATATTTTCAGAGTAAGATAAGCATTAAATCAGATTAGACTTTTGTTTTTTTTTTCTGCTAAGCAGAATATAAGGCTTGGAGAAAGATTGGATGTAGTTGAAATAAAGCAATTGTATTTTCTTTTCTATTCATCAGATTTGAAGGAAAAGGTGTGACCTTCTCAAACATGTCAAATATCACATAATTCCCATTGTCAGGAAATTGATTATTTCATGACACACACACAAAAAAGGGATGAATTCCTGATTGATGTTCGGTACTTCTTTCTAAGAACAAAGAAAAAACATTGAGCTTCCCTAAATAGGAATATTCACTGAGGCATTGCTGTGGAATGCTAAAGAAAATGAAATTTTCAACCTTTGCAATCCTGAATTTGCACATAATGAGGCCACAGATTAACAATACAATTATATATTTTCTATTATAACTGTCAGTATACTTAGCACCCGTCCCCTAAAAACACTCGAATGTGTGATGTGATATTTTTAGCTCTGTGGTCCTGTAATTTTTTTGCATGCATGTAGCATGTTTCTTACTACCAAACATATTCTATGTGGGCTATTTGCTCTTAAGACAAATATAGTGAATTTTGTACTTGTTTCTACTTTGCAAGAGGAAGGATCACCTTTTCAATTTTGGGGAACAGAGCTTCTTCTTCAAATCATTTGAATGACCAAGAGAAGCTACAAACTCATTTTTTAAGGGTGTTTAGCAAGGTGGTTGGTTGTCAGCTTAATGTGAGAAAAATAAATAACATTTTATGCAGTAGTAAACAAATAGAGGAGTAAATAAGTTAAAGAGAAAACACCATTTACAATGCTATCAGAAAAAAATGTTATCTAGGAATGAATCAAAGTGCTAAGCCTTCCACAGGTAAAATTCTAAATTCTATTTATAACATATTACAGATGTCTTAAATAAAGTGATATGCTATGCTCACACATGGAAATATATAATATCACAGATATGTTAATTGCCATAAAGTTAATCCACATACTTAATGAAATTCCAATTAAGATCTAAACAGGAATTTACACAGAATGTTTTAATTCCTAACATTTAGTAAAAGATTAAAAAGTCTAAATCTATCAAAATAATTCAGAAAGAGAAAGATCAGGAAGGGATGTTCCCTTATAAATGGCAGGACTTATGAAGGAATTGAATTTTAGACAATGTGGTATGAACACAGAATGGCCAAATTAATCATTGTAGTAGAAGAGAAAGCCTAAAATCAGAAGCAGCTACTTAAGGAACATGTGACAAAGGCAGGATAATTTATTGAAAAAATAAGCAACTACTGAATAAATAGAGCTCTGAAGTTGATAATTCACATGGTAAAAAACAACAACAAAAGAAGTGACATACTATATACACAGTTCAACTATAAATCATTTAAGAATGTTAATGTCAGAAATAAAACATTTTAAACTTCAATTTAAAATTTAAGTTCTTACATTCTGGGTTTTGGTATAGAGTGGACTAGGGAGTTGCTTTTTTTTAAATTTTAAGACCCATTTAGCATTGTCCCCCCAAATAATTAGATTTTACTATTTAATATACTATTAAAGGTAAGAACTTCATCAAAAAGAAACCTTTAAAAAGAGTGAAAGAACAAATTAAAAATGGAGGAAAATACAATCCCCACAACCAACAAAGAAGTATTATCAATAATACTTTAGAATCACTACAAATCAGTAAGGAAAGTAAAAAATACCCAATTGAATAAAGATGGTAAATATGTATGAATAGACATTTTACTGAAGAAAAACTAAAAGAATAAAATCATTATAAATCAGAAAAAGGTTTATCAATACCACGATGAGATACTGCTTTACATTCCATCGACAAAAACTATGTGATGTGAGAGGGATGTAGCTCCACAGAATCTCTTCTTCATACAAGTATGAATAAATACAAATATTTTAAACAGTTCAGCATTTTCTCATAAAGAAAACATCACATACTTATAAGAAAATAATTTTACTCCTAAATTTATATTCAAGATAAACTTGCTCATATATAGTAGATGACATCTCCAAGAGTGATCAAGGAATATTGTTCACAGTAGAAAAAAAAACATTGGAAGTGATCCAAATGTTCAAGATGAGGAAAATGCAAATGAGCTGTGGGATATTTACACAATGGAATATCATAAAGTGGTAAAATGAATACACTATGCTAACATGCGGTAATATATATGAATATTTACAAAATACTATTTAGTGAAAAAATTTAACTGCGAGACTATACGAAGCATGAGGACTTTTAATAAAATAAATATAACTAAAGTAAAAAGTATACTTTCCTGGGAAAGATTTAGATGCACGTAATATCAAGAGGAAAGCATGTGGATGAGGAAAACAGGCTTTTGAAAGATAAAATTACATTAAGTCAAACAAAACAAGTTAAAGGGATGGACAATAGCATGTTTGGATGAAGGTTAAGTTGTTGTCTGATGGATTCACTTTTACTTCCAACATAAATAAAAATAAACTAAACATATAGAGGAAATAAAATGCTGGCCATATTTAGAGCAGCAATTAAAGTGGGTCAAGTTTTCTGATTAATCAAATTCAATGCTTATGACAGAAGGGAAATCCTAAGGAATTGTAATTAGCTATTACAGATGGGAAAATATGCAACACACCTAAACATTGTTTGATATAAAGAATGACTGGGTACACTGTCATTTTTATCTATCTATTTCATTTTACTCCAAAGGTTAATTTGGTAGAACTTCAGAAAACATTCTGATTGTACTGTGCTTCATCTATTTTTCATCTCCACTTCTGTACGCTCTGATTTCATTTTTATTTCTTAGCAGAAACACTAAAAGAGGATCTTGGGCACAAGCACTTGCCTCTATAGACTTAGAAGAGACTCCACCCTCTTGAGCAGGTTCCAACCACTATTAAAACTAAAATAGCCGGTTAAACATTTGACATTACTACAGTAATGGTTTCTTCTAGTCATAAGGTCTCTAGGCAACATTATATATCCATCCATATATCCCCCCCATTATCCAGTTAAGTATTAATATATAGAAAATGAACAGATGACATAAGAAGCCATGAGGAAAGAGATTGCAAAACATCCTATAAAATATGATCAGAGCTGTATTGTGACAGCCTGTTCACATGTTTGTGTTATTCTTTAAAATCAACTCCTGAATGTAGGGACAGTGTCATTTCAAAAATTGAACCAGTATGCCTCATAAGTTTCTGGTACTCTGTAGAGGTGAAAGAAGAAAGAATGAGAAAGAAAGAGAGGAAAGAAAGAAAATAAAGGAAGAAAGGAAGGAAGGAGAGAGAAAGAGAAAAAAAAGAGAGAAAGAAGAGAGAGAATAGAAAGAAACAGAGAAAAGAGAAAAAGAGAAGGAGAAAGAAAAGAAAAGAAACAAAGAAAGGAAAAATGTTTATTATATAATATATGCTATATCTTATATCATAGATCAGCTAAAAAACTAAGAAAATGGGCATTTTGATGAAGGGAAAAAATACAATGCTTCTCAGAAGGGAAGTGCAAAGGAATGTTTCTGATGAGAAGACATACCTTTACATGCTATGAAATTCAATGTTCTCACAAATATTTGAGAATATAATAGGCTACTATTCCCAAAAAGTAGCCTAGAGAATCATTTCTCTCTTTAGACTGTTTACTAAAGCTCCCCCCTTAATTAACCTGGTTATTGTTCCCATTCTCTTTCAGAATTGCATTCTCTATCACTCAAACACAGTAACTGTCACATTGCCCTAAATAACTCCCAGCTTGGCCACTCTGCATTGGAAGCATTTTTTTCTAACTGATAAAAAATAGTGCTCTTGGAAAAGATAATTTAGTAGAGTAGAATATCAGTGGATGGTCACATACACACTGAAGAGGAAAAGAAGGGGGCTAGAATGAATTGGTAAAAGAATACCAAGAAACCGTCAGATAAAACTATAAAACTACTGGAAGATAGAATGAAAATTGATGAAAGCAACACCACCACCACCTTCACAACAATCTAATAGTTGATGAGAACTGAAACTGCATAACCAGATAATAACTGTACCATTGGCTCATTTATTTCTTTGCAATGGCTTAAAACTCTGTCCTGATTTTTATATATGAAATTACTATATAAACATATCTAATTCTTGTGTCTTCTTTATTGATGGCTAATAATGGGTGATTTAAACTATGGTGTTTACCTTAGATATATGGTTAACAATATGAGATAATCCAAAGGTTTGGATCTGAACCAGATCACACGAGCCTATGCTCTTTGCTCCTGTTCACTGATTATTTCTAAAATACATCACAAATTTTCTGGTAACATAAACTATATATCAATTATTTCAAGTTTTGTTTTAAAAAAGGACATATATAAAGCAAAAAGCAAAATAAAAAAAATAAGAGTTCAGGTGATGGAACCCTCTTGAAACATGAATTTAAGAATGCCTGCTCACAGAATAGTAATGCCAAGATAAAACTGGAAAAATAGTTAAGAGAGGCCAGCTCTAAATAATAAATGAATAACACATCGTCAGGAGTAGAAGAGTAGATAAGAAACAAAGCACTCTTTAAACACAATTTCTAAAGACATCTATTTCAAACTTACAATCTGAAAGTGTAGGGGAACCCTGGTCTTTGGTAGAAAATTGCCCTGCCAGCCATGTGGAATAGAATAAGTACCCACACCTAAAAAAATTACAGTGACAGGCAGGTAAGGATTTTAATAAAAATGTAAATTATGACCTTAAAATCAACAAGGACTATATTTCTTCCAAATAGGCATCAGAACCTTACTGAAATAATATTAGCAAACAGAGGAAAAGCCAGAATAAAGTTTGAAATAAAGTATAACAGACATACTTGTTTGCAAAATAGCCTAAACCAGGTGTCCACAGAGTGGATAAGTGATAATTATGAAATGTTAATAAAATATTGAAAGTGTAGGGAATGAGCTTTGGACAGAGGTTTGGGAGAAAAGGACTGAAGTATTTTATAGAGAAGAAAAATTAGTTAGAAGTAATAATTAATATTCAATAAATAATGTGAATTATTATAATGTCTAAAACACGAGTGTATAAATAAAGCTACATAAAATATAAAATAACACATGCACTAAATGATTGAAGATCAGGAAAATAACCTCAGCAAAAACAGCAGTATTAGGCAGCATAATGATTTTTTAGTGTTGTCTTTGAATAGGGAACATTTGAAGATTACTGTACGTAGTCCAATTTGAGAAAAACTTCTCTATTCAGGTGATAGATAAATGGGATTAATGCAAAAAGTATAAAATGAGAATTAAAGAAAATAACTTTACAATAATACAATAATTAAAACTAAAATAGCCAGTTAAACATTTGACATATTAATTTTACTAGTCAATGAACACAAGAGAATATACTAGTACATACATATCCACTTCCGGCAAATTAATAATAATACATAATACGAAATACTGTCTATGTGAAATCCTTCTTAAAGGTAGGTTGTATAACCAAACCAGAACTCTTTTCTAAAATCACAAGTATAAAAAACATGAATATCAAAAACATCTCCATGGTTCATTAACTCTTCTAATGTGTCATGTTTTTCACTATACAATCATTTTTAAGGAAGACTAATCACAGATATCAAAAAGTAACACAGCACTCTCCCAGAGAATAAACCATTTCAGAAACTGATAGAATATTTTGTCTCATCTATGTAAAAGTTAGAATTGACATTTCTTGCTTAAAATTTATAAATCTACAACTCAGAACAACTATTTAATTAATATAAAGAAGCTATATCTATAGAAAAAATGTGAATGGGCAACTGAATTTCATGAATTTCCAAGAACAAATATTATGTATGATGCCATAATGGGAAGTTAGGATTTGCCTTACAACTTGGTTATGACAAATTCTATAACCTGTTAGAAGAGATTAACACAAATCATGAATGGTTTCTTTTCATTTGTTTCATCATTGTTGTACCTGATATACACCCTGCCAGCAGAGTGGAGTGACTAATGTGTGATTAGAACAAATACCATTTACCTTTGCCTGTCTGACAAACTCATTTTCATCCTAAAAGATAAATCAAACATTTTCTCTGCTGTGAAGACTTGTAGGATGCTTTTATGTTTCTTACATTCTCCTTCATCTGTGCTTCAAGAACACTGTACGTATATCTCCTAGGACCCATTGCAATACTTGGGTTGTTTGTTTGCAATTCCTGTTTCTCAAGAGTATCTCTGCATGCAGAAATTGTTGTGAAATGCTTGTGCAATGGAGAGAGATAAACAAATGATGGGTTTTGCAGCGTTATGATCTGACAAATAAATCGTACGGAAGCCAGAAAGGCTCCCTAGCTTGCTGGTTTTGTGATTACGAAGATTCTTAACTTCAAACAGTAACAGAAAGTGACTTCTCACTATCTATTTATCAAGTGGCTGGTTCCTACTTATATCATTCAAATTATTCACCATCAGTTCAAATGTATTTTGAAATATTGTCATTTGTCACTGCCTTATAACATCCCTTGCATGGTTTTTAACAACCTTATTTTCTTCATTGAATATTTTAAAGCTTTTCTTATGCAAGCTTCTTTTCCTACTAAATTTTGATACCCCAGAAAGCATTGGCGAACACTAGAAGAGACCTGTTTGCAACCAGACTGAGGAGCTCAATTGTTTTTACTCTGAACTCAATAATTGTTGCTTGTTATTAATTTAAATAAATTGGCTATATACTTATTCAAAAAATATCAAAGGAAGCTAGAAAGAAGACATTTGTGCAAAAACTGCCAACTTTCTCAAGTAAATCTTTCTATACATAATATATCCACTACATATATAGTGTGTATAAGTATATATAAATGTTCGAAAATATTAAAAAATTGTTAACTTTCTTTTGTTACTTCCAGAAATGTTTACCTTGAATGAAGTTGGGTATGAGATAAGGTTTATAGAAAGAAGTGTTTGTTTCCGGTGGGAGTTATTTCATTGCCTTCTTAGAATCATCCTTTTAGTGTACCAGAATAAATCTGTGGTAAGAAACAGCTTGTGATGGTGAGCATTTTTTCATGTGTTTTTTGGCTGCATAAATGTCTTCTTTTGAGAAGTGTCTGTTCATGTTCTTCGCCCACTTTTTGATGGGGTTGTTTGTTTTTTTCTTGTAAATTTGTTGGAGTTCATTGTAGATTCTGGATATTAGCCCTTTGTCAGATGAGTAGGTTGCGAAAATTTTCTCCCATTTTGTAGGTTGCCTGTTCACTCTGATGGTAGTTTCTTTTGCTGTGCAGAAGCTCTTGAGTTTAATTAGATCCCATTTTTCAATTTTGGCTTTTGTTGCCATTGCTTTTGGTGTTTTAGACATGAAGTCCTTGCCCATGCCTATGTCCTGAATGGTAATGCCTAGGTTTTCTTCTAGGGTTTTTATGGTTTTAGGTGTAACATTTAAGTCTTTAATCCATCTTGAATTAATTTTTGCGTAAGGTGTAAGGAAGGGATCCAGTTTCAGCTTTCTACATATGGCTAGCCAGTTTTCCCAGCACCATTTATGAAATAGGGAATCCTTTCCCCATTTCTTGTTTTTCTCAGGTTTGTCAAAGATCAGATAGTTGTAGATATGTGGCATTATTTCTGATGGCTCTTTTCTGTTCCATTGATCTATATCTCTGTTTTGGTACCAGTAGCATGCTGTTTTGGTTACTGTAGCCTTGTAGTATAGTTTGAAGGCCATCAGAGAAATGCAAATCAAAACCACAATGAGATACCATCTCACACCAGTTAGAATGGCAATCATTAAAAAGTCAGGAAACAACAGGTGCTGGAGAGGATGTGGAGAAATAGGAACACTTTTACACTGTTGGTGGGACTGTAAACTAGTTCAACCCTTGTGGAAGTCAGTGTGGCGATTCCTCAGGGATCTAGAACTAGAAATTCCATTTGACCCAGCCATCCCATTACTGGGTATATACCCAAAGGACTATAAATCATGCTGCTATAAAGACACATGCACACATATGTTTATTGCGGCATTATTCACAATAGCAAAGACTTGGAACCAACCCAAATGTCCAACAATGATAGACTGGATTAAGAAAATGTGGCACATATACACCATGGAATACTATGCAGCCATAAAAAATGATGAGTTCATGTCCTTTGTAGGGACATGGATGAAATTGGAAATCATCATTCTCAGTAAACTATCGCAAGAACAAAAAACCAAACACCGCATATTCTCACTCATAGGTGGGAATTGAACAATGAGAACACATGGACACAGGAAGGGGAACATCACACTTCAGGGACTGTTGTGGGGTGGGGGCAGGGGGGAGGGATAGCATTGGGAGATATGCCTAATGCTAGATGACGAGTTAGTGGGTGCAGCGCATCAGCATGGCACATGTATACATATGTAACTTACCTGCACATTGCGCACATGTACCATAAAACCTAAAGTATAATAATAATAATAATAATAATAATAAAATTAAAAAAAAGAAATAGCTTGTGTATTGAATATCCACTGGATAATTGAGGTTGTCTTTCTCTAGATAATTCTTACTAAATCCTGTGATTTAGATTTATACTTAGGAGCCATTGAGAATTTACTGTGTAGCATGACAGACATTATTCTCTTTGTTTGCTCTATATCATATTTTGCAGTTGAAAATCATAACCTCTTCTCAGATCCAAACATATAGTTTGCCAGAAATTTCAAAACAGAATGGTGGAAGATGCCTTCTAATAATTGCTTCTACATAACAGATCGCTTTTGCCACCTGATCTATTTTAAATGGCACAAAACTGAGGTGAACAAGTGGTATTAGACCCAATAAACTGATGCATATGGTATGTTATTCTCTAAATCCAGAATACAAAAATTATTATTTGTTAAGACTTTCAAAAAGTTGACAGAGTAAAACATAGGCAAAAACATGAAAAAAAGATTGTTTTATTTCATGCCTAGGCACAGAAGCAGAGGATTAGAACTGAGAAGATTCTTGGAAGGAACGTGATACAACCCCTTGATTTATAGATGAGGACATTTAAGACAGTAGAAATTAAGAATTTCCCCCAAAGACATCTGGGCATAAAAGAAAAAAAATAAATAGTGTAAAGTCTTAACATTAGTATCATAGGTAAACACATTACAATGCCTGGCTCAGGCATTGGCACTATGTAGACCTCCAAAATACTTGAATTCTCTTTCCTCTTCCCTTTATTTTTTCACCACCATACAGAGTATCATAACACACGATTAAGAATATCATTTCATGACCTGGGTACATAATCAATATTCTGGGTACATAATCAATATTCTGTCACCTAGTAGCTGGGTAACCTTGGGCAATTGTAGACCCTCTCTGTGCCTTGGATTCCTCAAGTATAAATAAGGACTACAGCATAACTTGTATCATAGAGTTATTGGGAAAATTAAGTAAATATATGTGAAACTGCTTAGAGTCACGGTATACAGGACATACTAATGAAAGCTACCTGTTAATATTATGATAATAATGATTATAATTTTCTGCTATATCATTTCTTGGCATTTGTCTACTTACAAAGCATCCAGTGCCACCCCACTTTTTTTGCTCTCTTATTTCTCACACCAATTATTGAGGATATTTATTAGTCTCCTGTTATCCAAACTGACTAGCCATATAGTCTAAGCTGTCAAACTGTAATAAAAAACTGAAGATATTCTGACAAATTAGTTCATCTAATATTTATAGTGCTAATGGTTTAATATATCACACTTGTCAAATACAGTTTTCATTTTAAGTGTAATTTTTTTTAATTATTGATATTTAAATAGTGAGAGAACTATATAGAGGAATATAAGACTGTGTGGAATCAATAGGGTCTGTGTTTTGGAGTTTGTTAGGGTCTTATCTGGGTGGCTAGTTGGTTTTTCCATCTGCAGGTAAAACCAACCATTACAAGTAGACAATAAATAATTTTAGCTAAAGATTCTGCTACATTACTTCTACATATGGCCAAATTTGAGAAATATCAAAATAATAGAAATTCTATTCAATGTGATCGATGAAGAGATTTATAAATTAAAAATAATTTATAAACTGGAGCAAAATATTGACCCAAAAGTGTGTATACTTGGTATGTATTTTATATGTGTGAGTGTGTGTAGTCAAACATGTATACACACTTATATTCATATATAGTCAAACACAGAAGAGACATTTTCTTTCATCTAACATGCAAAAGTGAAAAGATTAGAGCTAATTATAATTTATCCTGGAGACTTCACTTTAAAACAAATCAATTGTCCTAGGTACAATAATATGAACATTTATAATGTTTATATTTTAATAGATTTTCATTGATATTGCTTTTTCATAAGCATTCTCTTATTTTCTCTAAAAGCTTCAGGGAAACAACCGTGTTATAAAATAATAAAAATCTAGGCTAAATTTATGATAATTTTGTAGTCATTTTGCTTTTCTGTGTATATCCTGTTAAAAACATTTTCTTCGTCTCCAAATAGAAAACAGCAAAATAAATCAAAGTCTTTACTGGTTTTTACCCACTGTAGACTTACCAGCTATGACCAACATTGTTGCTGCATGCAGACTACCAACATCAAGAGTAAAACGCTCTCTGAAATATTGTTAAACTTTAAAAATCACACATAATATCTTAAGGGATAAATTCCAAGTCATATTAAAGTGACTGAGCTGAGAGTTTCTATTAACATTTATAACCTACCTGTATGCATTAACAAATCTTTTTTTTTTTTTGCTTTTTAAAGTTCATTATGTATTTTATTTATTTTTATTTTTTTATTATTATTATGCTTTAAGTTTTAGGGTACATGTGCACAATGTGCAGGTTAGTTACATATGTATACATGTGCCATGCTGGTGTGCTACACCCATTAACTCGCCATTTAGCATTAGGTATATCTCCTAATGCTATCCCTCCCCCCTCTTTCCACCCCACAACAGTCCCCAGAGTGCGATGTTCCCCTTCCTGTGTCCATGTGTTCTCATTGTTCAATTCCCATCTATGAGTGAGAACATGCGGTGTTTGGTTTTGTGTCCTTGCGATAGTTTACTGAGAATGATGATTTCCAACTTCATTCATGTCCCTACAAAGGACATGAACTCATCATTTTTAATGGCTGCATAGTATTCCATGGTGTACATGTGCCACATTTTCTTAATCCAGTCTATCATTGTTGGACATTTGGGTTGGTTCCAAGTCTTTGCTATTGTGAATAGTGCCACAATAAATACAGGCAACCTACAAAATGGGAGAAAATTTTCGCAACCTACTCATCTGACAAAGGGCTCATATCCAGAATCTACAATGAACTCAAACAAATTTACAACAAAAAAACAAACAACCCCATCAAAAAGTGGGCGAAGGATATGAACAGACACTTCTCAAAAGAAGATATTTATGCAGCCAAAAGACACATGAAAAAATGCTCATCATCACTGGCCATCAGGGAAATGCAAATCAAAACCACAAGGAGATAACATCTCACACCAGTTAGAATGACAATCATTAAAAAGTCCGGAAACAACAGGTGCTGGAGAGGATGTG
Organism: Pongo pygmaeus; assembly: GCF_028885625.2. Taxonomy (NCBI): domain Eukaryota; kingdom Metazoa; phylum Chordata; class Mammalia; order Primates; family Hominidae; genus Pongo; species Pongo pygmaeus. The sequence continues at coordinate 125,579,441 of NC_072377.2, read as the reverse complement.
GAGAAATAGGAACACTTTTACACTGTTGGTGGGACTGTAAACTAGTTCAACCATTGTGGAAGTCAGTGTGGCGATTCCTCAGGGATCTAGAACTAGAAATACCATTTGACCCAGCCATCCCATTACTGGGTATATACCCAAAGGACTATAAATCATGCTGCTATAAAGACACATGCACACATATGTTTATTGTGGCACTATTCACAACAAATCTTTAAAATAAGACTTTTTGGCCGGGCACAGTAGCTCACACCTGTAATCCCAGCACTTTGAGAGGCCGAGGCGGGCAGATCATGAGGTCAAGAGATAGAGACCATCATGGGCAACATGGTGACACCCTGTCTCTACCAAAAATCCAAAAATTAGCTGGGCATTGTGGCGCATGCCTGTAGTCCCAGCTACTCAGGAGGTTGAGGCAGGAGAATCACTTGAACCCGGCAGGCAGAGGTTGCAGTGAGCTGAGATCACACCATTGCACTCCAGCCTGGATGACAAAGTGAGACTCCATCGACAAAAAAAAAAAAAAAAAAGCATTATTTAGGGAGGGAAAACAGAGACACCTTATTACCTAAGGAATATTATAAAATCTGAATAACTAAAGAAAATAATGAATAATGGCACTGTCTACTGAAAATAATGGCAGTGTCTACAATCTGGAAGAAAGGGAACTTTACATAACGGACATTGACTATTTCCAGCTCACTGACAAAATAATTCCTATCTTGAATGAGGTGCTGTTTACATTTCAAGTAATAAAACTTCCACATTTCCAGACAGTTTTCACCAGACTTGGAACTTAATTATATCTGACTTCAATGATCTGACAGTCATGAAAAGTTTGGTATTCCTGCCTGTATGAGAGTTAAGTTACATTTCTCATTTTAAATTCTAAAGTGGCATTTGCTTTTCTTCATAATTCTTGAGAACTTGGTTAATGTGTCTGGTCCTCTTAGAAAATTCTCTGTTCTCAGTTTGCTGATATACATGTGTTTTGAACCAGAACTAAAACTAAGGCACATTTACTAAAGTGATAGCTTAGTGTGAATCTTGTGAGACAGTCAGCTGTTATTTCCCAGGAGACCCAAGATAGCTCCATTGACTGCTTTTTTTAAATATTTATTTTGTAATACTGCATTGCATAATGATTATGTATAATGAGCATCACATACTGAAGTGAGAAGGCTAGATGCAAAAAGTCAATGATAACAATAATAGTAATAATACACTTTACTATTTATTAATAAGGCCTTTACCAGGATTATCTCATTTAATAATCATAACAGTCCTATAAGAAGAGTATTAGTATTATTATCTTCATTATTTTGATGGAGACATTGAAAGAAGCATATACCAATTTGGCCAAAGCCAAACAGCTAAATGGAAGAGGTCAGATTTGAAACCAAGCAGTCTGGCTACAAAGCTGTGCCCTGAGCCACCATGCTAGACTTATTTGGTTTGCTAAGAGGGAAGAATCATTTAAAGTCCTGACTTATTCATTTTAACACTTGGCACAGTACCTTGGCTCTGGAAGTTTGATAAAGGATTGAGTTGAAAAGCACTCAACATCATTAGGACTATGAACTCTGCACTGAGCTAGCTCACTGAACAAACAACGTTGTAATAAAAAATAAGGTCTAGTATGCCTTTCAAAATTAAATTTCAGATTCTAAATCCTGGATGTCTAATAAGCATTTTCTAACAGATGTGATATCTTTCCATTCTGCCTATTGAAAATGAGTAATTATATTTGCATAAAACTAGCTTTTAAAAATAATTTTCAATGGTTACAATACTTCTTTCGTTGTGGTGGTTGTTGTTTTTGAGATAGGGTGTTACAGTGTCACCCAGATTGGAGTGCAGTGGTGTGATCACGGCTCACTGCAGCCTTGACCTCATGGGCTCCAGTGATCCTCCCAGCTCAGCCTCCTAAGTAGCTGGGACTACAGGTGCACACTACCAACACCTGGCAAATTTTCAAAATTTTTTGAAGAAACAAGGTCTCACTATGTTGCCAAAGCTGATCTCGAACTCCTAGCCTCAAACAATTCTGCCTCAGTCTGCCAAAGTGCTGGGATTATAGGCATGAACTACTGCACCTGGCCTGCTTTAAACACTTCAAAACCCCATTAATGTGACTCTGTATTTTTTATTTTGTCTCTTAATAATTCAATAGACCTGTTTTAAGATAATCTGGATACACACACTTTACCACCTCCCCATAACCAAAAGAAAAAAATGTAAACATTCATTTATTAATAGATGATATGTTATTTTCTTAAACCAAAAAATGACTGTGTCTGACAGTCCTACTAGGTAATTATATCATAAAACTGTTTAAAATTTAATTATTTCCAGTAAATTCTTTCTAAAATTGAATATTAATATTTAACATTAATGTTGTTATTGTTATCGCAGTGTGTGTTTTGCATACCATTTATCTGCTAGGTGCAATAAGGATTAGCAGTTTGACAGCATTCCATGTGAGCTTAAGCTAAAGTAGAGATATAGCTATAATAAACTTAAATTTTTTCCCTATTGAAAATACTCCTGACTATGCTGTATAAAATAGGATTTTATAGCTTTCACCAAAAATTCATCTATGCATTGAAGCAGATTTGAAACAACTATCTAATGGGAATACTGACCCTATCCTTTCCGCCTTTTCATGGAGCTGACATGGTCTTCAATTCAGCACAAGCTTTACTTGGCCTCCAAGTGATCGTTCATCTCAACTTCAGTCAGAAGACTGTTGAAGGATGTAGATGTATGTCCAATGGAAGAGCTGCTCTCCAGTCACTAGCCACCCCATCTTATACAAGGCTCAGTTGAGGAAAACCATATTGTAAAGTGGGTGGTGTAGAACATTTCCCCTATTTCTTATTCAGATTAGCACAAGGTCAAGGATGGTATTTTCTCAGCCACTCGAAGCATTACTTTTACTAATTTCACTTTGATGTTTTGCCACTAGCCCACGCTAAAGGTCAGAGTAAGAAAAGGTCTCATGAAATTAATACTTAAATATACACATGGATGTTGTTCTTAATTCTATTTCAACACATTTTGCTTAAGAAAACTGCTAAACTCTGTCCATTCACAGAACAACAAATAAATTTTTTTGAGCAGTCACTTTATTTATATCACACAGACACTATAGATTCTATCCTTGGAAAGGTTTCTCCTTTTCTGATTTCCTATGTGAATATGAGAACCTAATTTTTGGCTCAGATATCAAAGAGCATGTATGGGTGATTATGGCATGATTTTAAGTATTACTCTGGATATCATTTTATACAGTATCAATTTTTAAATGCTTAACTTTATGCTATCTTGTAGGTTATTTACCTTTTTAAAGTGACATTTTCCTTGAATATATGCATAGACTATAAAGTTAAGTGCCTTAATGATCTTATTTGCAATCCACCAAATGATTTAAGCAAAAGGTACTCATTAATCTAACCTCTCTAACCTCATCCTATGCAATAACAGTGTATTTTTCTCTAAGGTATCTAGACAGATTTTCCATGATGCTTTCTGGAATTACTGCTCTAAGGTGAAAAGATTCAAGATGAGAGGTAGAGCTTTACTCTTACTTGGTACATGTTAATTCTGACAGAGAAGTCTACAGAAGGAAGAATAGTCTATCATTTACAGTCCAAAAGACATTTTTGGAGACATCTACGTATGCGAAGCACATAATGCCCAAGTTAAAAATTACATATACTACAAACAAATTTGAAATATAAGCAAATGTTTTCATGGCATGGCTACCAGTACTCACTGGTGCTGACACACAGGCTTGATGAAATCATGGCAGCACATTCTGACCCCCTTTGCTTTTGCAATCACACATTTTCTCCTTAAAGCATTATTAGGATAGTAATGCCAACTTCAAAACTAATTATTATTTTAAAAAAATCAAAGATTTGGAATTTATCTGCCATTTTAAAATTCATAGTCAAAGAAGTGAAGAGTGGGTCACAAGAAGAAATATCTACAGAAGTCAACAAGGTGATGAAATAAGCAAACTTGGAGAGTTTGGTTGTGGTTAAATGGAAAGGGTGCAGACACTATTTCTCTTAGAACGATTGATGTCATCTGGAAATAAGAACTCTAACAGCCTGATTACCATGCCAGAAATATCTGAATTTTTAAAAAAGTCAAATAATTTTGAAAGTATTTTAAAAATTAAAATGCTATGCAGGCCAAAGAAAACAGCCTGCCAGTCTGTGAATTTTAGCTAAAAATGTGTATAAATACCTCAAAAGACAGCTTGTATTTTTAAAAATGAAACCTGGAACATTTTAAAAATAGTTCTTGGGTTTAAATTGTACATCAAATCATGAGGAGTTAAAATATTTATATTTGTGTGGCCATACATATATTCAATAAATCATTAGGTTATATAAATACATGCAATTTTGGAGAAAAGACTAAAAATTAAGTACTCCAGCTAATAGTGAAGAAATTATTTGATAATTGTGATGAGTTTATATTAGAAAATATTTAACCTAATTTGGTACATATTAAAGAGTAGATCACAAATATCAGATGATGATTAAAATAAATATCTGGATTGAATTTTGTATCATCAGTAAAAACAGACAAATAATTGATTGGGATCAAGTGGTGTTATTTGTTGCATCATTTTGGGGCATATTAAATTCCACATAACTAGTAAATCTCTCTCAAAACAACCAGATAAGTATTTCTAGACTACACTGTGCCATTTTTATTTTGCCTGAAATAAAATCATGTTTTAATCATCTCATCTCCCAAACCAAAACCTGCTGTATTCCACGTGATATTAGAAAAATCAACTAATATTTAGATATTATGTATTGAAAAACGTGAATGTTATGAGAATGGATCTCTATCATTGCTGCTTAATTCATTCACATTTTTAACCCCACATTGTTTTAAGAATGATTCTTGAAAATATATAAACAATATATCTTGAAAAGCTTCTGCACAGCAAAAGAAATTATCAAGAGTGAAGAGACAACTTTCAGAATAAGAGAAAATATTTACAAATTATGTTTCCAACAGTAGACTGACATCCAGCATTTACAAGGAACTCAACAACAACAACAATGAAAATAAATAATCTCATTAAAAAGTGGGCAAAGGACATGAATAGACATTTTTCAAAAAAGGACATACAAATGGCCAACAAGCATACGAAAAAAAAAATGCTGAACATCACTAATCACCAGGGAAATGCAAATAAAAAACACAAGATGAGATATCATCTTATACCAGCTAGCATGGTTATTATTAAAATGTCAAAAAATAACAGATATTGGTGAGCATGTGGAGAAAAGGGAACTATTATACACTGTCGATAGGATTGTAAATTAGTACAACCTCTGTGAAAAACAGAAAGGCTATGTCTCAAAGAACTAAACATAGAACTACTGTTTAATCCAGGGATCCCACTACTGGGTATCTACCATCCATAAAATAAATCATTATATAAAAAGATACCTGTACTCATGTTTATTGCAGCAATATTCACAATAGCAAAGATATAGACTCAACCTAACTGTCCATCAATGAATGAGTGGATAAAGAAAATGTGGTTTATATAAACAATGGAATACTATTTCAGCCATTAAAAAAAGGATGAAATCATATCTTTTGCAACCACATGGACAGAACTGGAGGATGTTATCTTAAGTGAAGCAACTCAGAAACAGAAAAATAAATACCACATGTTCTCATTTTTTAAGTGGGAACCAAATAACGTGTAAACAGAAACAGAGAATGCAGAATAAAAATGACATTGGAGATTCAGAAATGTTGGAGGATGTGGGGCTGCAGGATGAGAAGTTACTTACTGGATACAGTGTACATTATTTGGTGGATGGTGACACTAAAAGCCCAGACTTCACCTCTACACAATATATCCATGTACAAAACAGCACTTGTACTTCTTCAATTTATACAAATACAAATATATACTTAAATGAGTAAGCGAAAAGTGATTTAAAGTGACAAAAATGTTTAGAAAACAATGTGAATTTATGTATGGACAGACACTCACACATACAAACACACACACAGGAACACGGGAAAACATTTGCTAAAATAAGATCCAGGTAGCAAATGATCCACACATAAAATAATCCCATGCCTTTAACTCCTTTTTTTTTTCTTTTTAAGCCAATGCTTGGTCAAATATTTAGCTTTAAACTTTTTAAAATTTCTAATGACCAAAACAAATGGTGAGATATGGTTAATTATAGAAATGTCTATAAAGAAAAAATCAATGTCTTCATTTTATTTTTGATACTAATATGAGAGAAAGCTCTGCTGCAACTCTTCAAAGAATTAACACAATGTAATATTTATCCCTTATCATAAATATAAGAATGGAATACCTAGCTTCTCTTCTTTTGTAAAATTTGATACAAAGGAATCACATCAGAATAAAATCATTGAGTGATTAATATATAAATTATATTAATTATAACCTTACATTGTATAATAATATGCTATAATACAATTTGATTAGATACTCCTAATGGCATAGCTTCACTTTGTGTGAAGATCATAAAGTTGCTAGAGCAGCATTTCTCAACCTCAGCACTATTAAAATTTGAGCCCAATATTACTTTTGTGGGTAGCTGTGTGGTACATTGTAGATGGTTTATCAGTATCTCTAGCCTCTATTCACTAGATGCCAGTAGCCCTGCTCGTCATTGTGACAACCTGAAATATACTTAGACATTGCCAAATGTACCCTGTGGGAGAGGGAAAAATCACCTCTGATTGAGAAACTGTTATACAGGAATGGAAAGATTACATGAAGTCCCCCATAAATAGCATCCCTTTATGCTGAGGTTGTGAAAGCTATTAAGTGGCTGCCTATTGAAGCTTAGTCTGTCTCAGAAGTACCTAGAACACAGGTCTTTGTCAGGGAGAATGGTCTTAATACATTCAGGCATTGAGACTTTACACATTGGCTGAAAATCTATTTGTCAATGTTTTTCTCATTTTTCAACTAGTAATTTAATTTTACCATTGGAGATACCAATCAGTTCTATTAAATAACTTCTTTGGATCCAAGATTCTACTACATTCATGATTTTTTAAAATTTTAAGTTCTAAGATACATGTGCTGAATGCACAGATTTGTTACATAGGTATACATGTGCCATGGTGGTTTGCTGCACCCATCGACCCGTCATCTAGATTTTAAGCCCTGCATGCATTAGGTATTTGTCCTAATGCTCTCCCTCCCCTTACCCTCCTCCCCAACAGGCTCCGGTGTGTGATGTTCCCCTCCCTGTGTCCGTGCATTCTCATTGTTCAGCTCCCACTTGTGAGTGAGAGTATGTGGTGTTTGGTTTTCTGTTTCTGTGTTAGTTGGCTGAAGATGATGGTTTCCAGCTTCATCCATGTCCCTGCAAAGACACAAACTCATTCTTTTTTATGGCTGCATAGTATTCCATGGTGTATATGTGCCCCATTATCTTTATCCAGTCTATTATTGGTGGGAATTTGGGTTGATTCCAAGTCTTTACTATTGTAAATAGTGCTACAATAAATAAACATGTGCATGGGTCTTCATAGGATGATTTATAATCCTTTGGGTATGTAGTAACGGGATTGCTGGGTCAAATGGTATTTCTAGTTCTAGATCCTTGAAAAATCCCCACACTGTCTTCTACAATGGTTGAACTAATTTACACTCCCACCAACAGTGTAAAAGCGTTTCTATTTCTCCACATCCTCTCCAGCATCTGTTGTTTTCAGACTTTTTAGTGATCGACATTCTAACTGGCATGAGATGGTATCTCATTGTGGTTTTGATTTGCATTTCTCTAATGACCAGTGATGATAAGTTGTTTTTTTTTTTTTAATGTTTGTTGGCTGCATAAGTGTCTTCTTTTTAGAAGCGTCTGTCCATATCCTTCACCCACTTTTTGATGGGGTTATTTTTTCACTTGTAAATTTGTTTAAGTTCCTGTAGATTCTAGATATTAGGCCTTTGCAGATGGATAGATTGCAAAAATTTTCTCCCATTGTGTAAGCTGCCTATTTACTCTGAAGATAGTTTCTTTTGCTGAGCCAAAGCTCTTCAGTTTAATTAGATCCCATTTGGCAATTTTGACTTTTGTTGCCATTGCTTTTGGTGTTTTAGTCATGAAGTCTTTGCCCATGCCTATGTCCTGAATGGTATTGCCTAGGTTTTCTTCTAGGGTTTTTATGGTTTGGGGCTTTACATTTAAGTCTTTAGTCCATCTTGAATTAATTTTTGTATAAGGTATATGGAAGGGGTCCAATTTCTGCTTTCTGCACATGGCTAGCCAGTTTTCCCAGCAACATTTATTAAATAGGGAATCCTTTCCCCATTGCTTGTTTTTGTCAGGTTTGTCAAAGATCAGATGGCTGTAGATATGTGGTGTTCTTTCTGAGACCTCTGTTCTGTTCTGTTGGTCTATATCTCTGTTTTGCTACCAGTAACATGCCATTTTGGTTACTGTAGCCTTGTAGTATAGCTTAAAGTCAGGTAGCGTGGTACCTCCAGCTTTGTTCTTTTTGCTTAGGATTGTCTTGGCTATATGGGCTTTTTTTTGGTTCCATATGAAATTTAAAGTAGTTTTTTTTCTAGCTCTGTGAAGAAACTAAATAGTAGCGTGATGGAAATAGCATTGAATCTATAAATTACTTTGGGCAATATGGCCATTTTCATGATATTGATTCTTCCTATCCATGAACAAGGAATGTTTTTCCATTTGTTTGTGTCCTGTCTTATTTCCTTGAGCTATGGTTTATAGTTCTCCTTGAAGAGGTCCTTCTCGTCCCTTGTAAGTTGTATTCCCAGGTATTTTATTTGCTTTGTAGCAATTGTAAGTGGGAGTTCACTCATTTGGTTCTCTGCTGGTGTATTATTTGTGTATAGGAATGCTTGTGATTTTTGCACATTGATTTTGTTTCCTGAGACTTTGCTGACATTGCTTATCGGCTTAAGGAGATTTTGTGCTGAGACGATGGGGTTTTCTAAATATACAATCATGTGATCTGCAAACAGAGACAATTTGACTTCCTCTCTTCCTAATGGAATACGCTTTATTTATTTCTCTTGCCTGATTGCTCTGGCCAGAACTTCCAATACTATGTTGAATAGGACTGGTGAGAGACGGCATCCTTATCTTGTGCTGGTTTTCAAAGGGAATGCTTCCAGCTTTTACACATTCAGTATGATATTGGCTATGTTTTTTTTTTTCAGAATGATAATGAATTTAATTGAGCTGCTTTAAAAATCTTTACTAAGCACAACTCATCTTTAAAATATGGAAGCATTAGTGTTATTATATTTGGTTACTGTAGAAAGGGTATGTTAAAATTAATTTTTTTTAACAAGTAATTTGAGCAGGGCAAGGTGGCTCATGCCTGCAATCGCACACTTTGGGAGGCTAAGGCAAGAGGATGGCTTGAGCTCTGAAGTTTGAGACCAAACTGGGCAATATAGAGAGACTTTGTCTCTACTAAAAACATATTTAAAATAAAAGAAAAAATTAGCCAGTCACGGTGGCATGCACCTGTAGTCCCAGCTACTCCAGTGACTGAGGTGAGAAGATCACTTGAGTGGGGGAGATCCAGGCTGCTATGAACTAAGACGGCACTACTGCACTACAGCCTGGACAACAGAGTTGAGACATTCTCTCAAAAAAAATTAAAAAATAATAATAAAGATAAACAAATATCCATTGAGCGCCTGATCTGTGTTCAGCATTGTATTGATGCAAAGAGTACATAAAGAACCTCTCCTCAAAGCCCTTAATATCTGATACAAAAACTAAGTCTATATCACCAATATGTAATCAATAACTATAATGAACACTAACAATTCTGTTCTATATTTCCCCAATTAACAAATAAACTTGGGATGGATCATTTTAGATACAAATTAATTTTCTCAATAAAAATTTCAATTTTATTTCACAACAATTTAACATCCTTAAATATTGATTTTTTTTTTAAAAAAGTCACATATTCTTCAATACCTGAAGGTTTAGAGAATGTGCTTTTATGTAATACATTCTCTCTAGACAATCTGAATTAAGAGCAACACTACATAAATCACACCAAAGCCTCATTTATTTGCTTATATAACCTTAGAAACATCTCTCGGCCTTTCATAATCAATTATGAACTTTCTTAATCCTGCTTCCAAATTGTACTTTCATTCTACAGATGAAAAGTACCTTTGTAAAATGAAAAAAAAAATATTTTCCAAAAAAATCTCAGAGGGTTGTTGATAAGACCAAAGGAGGCTGTGTATATAAACATGTTTTCAAATTACTAATTTTGTTGTAAATAATTTTGCAAAAGCAAAAAAAAAAAAAATGGGTACACTGATGGTGATTGAAGGAGAAGCTCCTAGCTATTTCTCGGAAATTCACTTTGTCTTCTTTCTAGGCTCACAATTAAAAGGTATTTTTATCTTTTTTATTGGCAAATAATAATTGTGCATATTTATGGGGTACAATGTGATGTTTTTATCTATGTATACATTATAGAAAGATTAAATGCACTTAATTAGCATATCCATGATCTTGCCAACTCATCATTTTTTGTGGTGAGAACACTGACAATCTACTCTTTTAGCAATTTTGAAATATATAATACATAATTATTAACTAATTTTCAAGTTTCATCTCCTTTATGAAGTCTCCATAAATTAATTCTTCTTCTCATATCCATTACTGACTGGTATTTCTCATTGGCCATATATCAATTGTTATCTTGTATTTTTAGCTATCTCCCTTCTCACAAGATCATAAGAAAAACTTTGAACTCCTTGAAGTTAGAGCTGGAGTCATATGTACCTTGCTGTGTCTAATAGTATTTAGCATATGGTCTCCAATTTAACAGTCATTAAATATTTGAAAGTCATTACAGTAATAATTTTCACATCTTTTATTGGAAACATAAAAATTAATCTTTGGGAAATAGAATTGTTGGAAATGCTTAAATGATAATTGCTTTTTTCAGACAGGCTCTTGTTCATATAAATAATTATGAAAGTAATAACTAAATAGTACCAGTTTATTATCGATGCCTCTCTGATATTGCTTAAGGGACAAGACCGGACAGACTACTTTAAATCAAAATAAGAGAATTGTATATTTGGTACATTAAAAAGAAATTGTACTGCTGTCTGACAAAAGTTGCCTAGGTAGGTAGAACACTGTCCCTGATTTTAAGTCCTGTGAAATTTATTGTGGTACTCAACATTTCTCAGTTGGCTTTCTCTCTCTTTTCTATCAAAAAATACATGTTTAATATTGGATACTGATAAACATCTTTATAATTTTATAAAATTTTAAGATCAGCATCATAATCAGTATGTAACAGTAGCTATTGCACATTTTAAAATATTTTATTTGAATTAGGTGAATATTGTGGATTAAATAATCAAGATGAGAACAATTTTATTTATCTTTTAACAGCCTGAAACTTAGTTTTCTAGACTTGGTTTCCAGAAACTGCCAAGTTGTTTATTCAATGAATAATAAATAATGAATTCATTTAAAAAGTAACCCATCAGTTACTTAAACCAGAGGACTTTTTAAAACAACTTCTTTATTCCAAGTATATTTACTTAAATACTATATTTTTTCTTCTTGATCAAAAAAACGATTTGAAGTAATGAGAGCATTTTAATTTTTAAGTTGGAAAGATACTTCTTCCCCCTATTTATTTTTTTAATCCAAAAGGGTTTATAAAGCATTAAATTCATAGCACACTGTTGAGATTTATTGGAGTCTTTTTTTGTTGTCTTTATTACAAAAGAATCCTAATATCTATAACATCACAATACTCTAAAATAATAATATAAAGCAGGGACTCATATATTTGTTTTCACCCTGACATAGCACAGGGGCAAGATGATGGCTGCATATGGTAAGTTTTTCTGTGTGATAGAAGAGAGAAGGGATGTTGAAAGTTATAGGTGATTTATAATTTGAGATTTATAGTACAGATGTGGGTGAAGCTGGAGTAGACAGAAGGCCTATTTCTAAATAAAGTACTATCCATTTTTCCAATTAGGAGATAAAGTATAAGAATATATTTAAATAATAAATTTATTTTTTATGCTAAAGAATAATTTTCATATAAATGCCAAACCTAGAACTATCACAAACAGTGGATCTATTTTATAAAATATTATTAAAATTTTGTTAAACATACACAAAAGTTGAACAGCAGAAATTTTTCCACATGACAAAAGAAATGTAGATTAAAACAATAAAATGATCTTAAATGTGGCTTATTTTCCTACTTCCAACTCTTACGCAGAAATATTTTTTCAGAGCAGAAGGTGATCTCCTTGACACAATTTTGATGACTAAATGAGCTGCGAAGCTGCAAACAAATGATTTGTGAAAAGGTGATAGAAGGAGAGGGTATGAGTAAGGAACCACCTCTCTACCCTGCACTTTGTACAGATAGAATTTCTGCTGCTTCTGTAACTTTATTATAAAGTCCACTCAATTCAATTATAGAGTAGTGAAATTTTGCAAATAAAAATAAAAAATATTCAGTTACAATTGAATTTCTCATAAACAATGAATATTTTTAGTTTCAGTATCCTTAGATAATATTTGACATACAGGGATATCATTTTATTATGCTATGCTTTATTGCATTTCACAGATATTGTGTTTTTTGCAAACTGAAGATTTGTGGCGACCTCGTGTGTAGCAAGTCTATTGGCACCATTTTTCCAACAGTATGTGCTCACTTCATGTTACTGTGTCACATTTTGGCAATTTTTGCAGCATTTCAAGATTTTTAATTATTTCTATAGCTCTTATAGTGATCTGTGATCAGTGGTCATTGATGTTATTATTGTAATTGTTTTGGAGTACCACAAACCGCACCCATAGATAAGACAACAAACAATGCATAAATGTTGTGTGTGTTCTGACTGTTTTGCTGACTGGACATTGCCTATCTCTCTTCTTCTACTTGAACCTCCCTAATTCCTGAGGCACAACACTAATAAAATTTGGCCAATCAATAATCCCACAATAGCCTCTAAATATTCAAGTGAAAGGATGACTCACACATCTCTCAGTTAAAATCAGAATCTAGAAATGATTAAGCTTATTGAGGAGGACATGTCAAAATCCAAGACAGGCCGAAAGCTAGGCCTCCTGCACCAAACAGTTTGCCAAGCTGTGAATGCAAAGGAAAAGTTCTTGAAAAAAATTGAAAGTGCTACTTCAGTGAACTCATCAATGATGACAAAGCAAAATAGCCTTATTGCTGATATGGAGAAACTTTTAGTTTCTGGATAGAAGGTCAAACCAGCTACAACATTCCTTTAAGCCAATGCCTAATCCAGAGAAAAGGCCCTATCTGTCTTTAATTATGTGAAGACTAAGAGAGATGAGGAAGCTGCAGGAGAAAAGTTTGAAGCTAGCAGATGTCAGTTCATGAGGTTTTAGAAAAGAAGCTGTTTCCATAACATAAAAGTGCAAGACGAGGCAGCAAGAGCTGATGTGGAAGCTGCAGCAAGTTATCCAGAAGATCCAGCTAACACAATTGATTAAGCTGGCGACACTAAAGAGCAGATTTTTAATGTAGGCAAAAGAAACTTCTATTGAAATAAAATGCCACCTAGGAATTTCATAGTTAGAGAGAAGTCAATATCTGGCTTCAAAATTCAAACAATAGGCTGACTGTCTTGTTAAGGGCTAATGAAGCTGGTGACTTTACATTGAAGCCAATGTTCATTTACCATTCTAAATATTTAAAGGCCCTTAAGAATTATGCCAAATCTACTCTGCCTATGCTCCGTAAATGGAACACCAAAGACAGAATGACAGCACATCTGTTTACAGCATGGTTTACTGAATAGTTTAAGTTCACTGTTGAGACCTACTGCCCAGAAAAATACATTTATTTCAAAATATTACTACTCATTGTTAGTGCACCTAGTCACTCAGTGCTCTGATGGTGATGCACAAGGAATTTAATGTTGTCTTCATGTCTGTTAACACAACATCCTTTCTATAGCCCATGGATCAAGGAGTAATTTTGACTTTCAATTCTAATTATTTAAGGAATGCATTTGATAAGACTATAGCTGCCATAGGTCACGATTCTTCTGATGGATCTGGGCAAAGTAAATTAAAAACCTTCTGGAATGGATTTACTAGATAACATCAGGGACATTCATGATGCATGGGAGGGAGTCAAAATGTCAACATTAACAGGAGTTTGGAAGAAATTGATTCCATCTCCCATACATGACTTTGAGGAATTCAAAACGTTGGTGGAGAAAATAACTACAAATGTGGTGGAAAAGCAAGAGACCTGTACTTAGAAGTGGAAGCTGAAGATTGGACTGAATTGCTGAAATGTCAGCATAAAACTTAAACAAATGAGGAGCTGTTTCTCATGAATTAATAGTTTTTTGTTTTTTTTTTTTTGAGGTAGAATCTACTTCTGGTACAGATACTGTGAACATTGTTAAATGAAAACAAAAGATCTAGAATATTACATAAATGTAGGTTTTGAGAGTATTGACTCATTTTGAAAGAAATTCTGCTGTGGGTAAAACAACACGACATGCTACAAATCTTTCATGAAAGGAAGTGTCAATTGACACAGCAAACTTCATTGCCGTCTTATTTTAAGTAATTGCCACAGCCACTCCAGCCTTCAGCAACCACCATCCTGATCAGTAAGCAGCCAACAACATTGAGGCAAAACCTACCACCAGCCAATTACATGTGTGTGTGTGTGTGTGTGTGTGTTTAAAACCTTCCCTGAATAGACCATATATACATATACGTAAAACCTTCTTCCCTGAGTAGACCTAACTCCCAAACTCCAGGGAAAAGTAGCATGTGAGAGGCTAAAAGCATTTTGGAGAATCTAATATATTACATTTAAGATAAAGTTTATGTGATTAAGTTTATAATCAGTGTTGGAATGTTTAGGAAAAACTTGCTTTACATCTATAAGTTTTTGATGTAATAATTGCATAATGTACTGACAGAATTTTTTTGTTTAAAGATCAATAAATTGATCATTAAATAACAAATAATAATAAAAGTATATCCAAACATGTTAAAGCCTTTAGAAAACTGTCACTAATTTTCATAAAAGGAGCATCATTTCAGACCCTGCTTTAGGGTTCTTTGGTTTTATGAAATATTTAATTTTACAATGCCATTGGAAAAAGAGAAATAAAAGTGTTGTCACTGTAACAAGTTAATAAAGTTTACCTATTATGACATCTTTCTGTCATCTCCTACATCACTAATGTTCACTCTGTTATCCTAAACCCCATAATGTCTCCCCTCTTCCTTAAAATGGGTAATGTATTTAAAACATTTCAGATCCTACCCTTGAAAAGAAAAACAGAATTATTATTTACAATTTAATTCCATTTTGGGCTCAGAAAAAAAACCATGTACTTAACCTGAGTTCAAATATAAACAACAAACAAAAGAAACATGAAATACCACTCTAATAGGATGACCAGTAACGTGATCTCAATGATAGCTAACATTTTCTGGACTCATGCCCTCTTCCTATTATTGTTCCTATTATTTGCAAATGATGATAGGCTTTTAGAGGAATCTTGTGAGGCACATAATATTGTTGTCGTTATTTTACCCTAAAGGATGCTTAAATGCAGAATGTTTAGATGGCTTATTCATGTATGTACAGCTAAAAATATGAAAAGATAATAAAACAGGTGACATTACACCGGAGTAAATGTTTGGAACCAATTCTTGAGCTGTCAGCTTATTAAGAAAGACACTACAGGAGACATAAGAATGCATGCCAGAATCTTTTGCTTTGACATAACAATGATTTTGATATTATTTAGATATATTACTATGAAAATAACATAATTATAATATGGCAAATTTGAAAACACAGTATAGACATAAATATAGTAAAAGAGGTATAATTATGTAATATAACATAAAGTTTAATGCCTAAACTGTGTTACTACTTTTACACTATATTTGTTAGTGTGTGTGCTCTCTCTTAACAGGTAAACTGGCCTTCATTTGCTATCTTATTGTTAAGGTTTGGATTTGTGTCCTTGCCCAAATCTCATGTTATCCGCAGAGTTGGAGGTGAGGCCTAGTGGGAGGTGATTGGGTCATGGCAGCAGATTTCCTCTCTTGATGCTGTTCTCCCAAGAGTTCTTATGAGATCTGGTTGTTTAAAAGTATGTGGCACCTTCCCGTTCACTCTCTCTTCCTCCTGCTCCAGCCATGTAAGATGTACTTGTTACCATTTTGCCTTCTGTCATAATTGAAAGTTTCCTGAGGCCTCCCCAGTAATGCTTCTGGTACCTCCTGCAGAACCATAAGCCAATTAAACTTCTTTTCTGTATAAATTACCCGATCTCAGGGATTTCTTTATAGCAATGCGAGAATTGACTAACAGAAAATTGGTACCTAGGAGTGGAGAATTCCTATAAAGATACCTGAAAATGTGGAAGTGGCTTTGGAACTGGGTAATGGGCAGATATTAAAACAGTTTGGAGAGCTCAGAAGATGACAGGAAGATGAGGGAAAGTTTGGAACTTCTAAGAGACTTGTTGACTGGTTGTGACCAAAACGCTGATATGATATGGAAAGTGAAGTCCAGACCGAGGTGATTTCAGATGGAAATGAGGAAGTTATTGGGAACTGGAGTAAAGTTCACTCTTGCTGTGCTTTGGCAAAGAGATTGGTGGCATTGTGCCCCTGCTCTAGGGATCTGTGGAATTTTAAACTTCAGGGAGATGATTTAGGGCATCTGGTGGAAGAAATTTCTAAGCAGTAAAGCATTTAAGAAGCGGCCTAGGTGCTTCTAAAAGCCTTTCTCGTATGCATGAACAAATGACTTGAAAAATGGGATCTAATTAAACTCAAGAGCTTCTGCACAGCAAAAGAAACTACCATCAGAGTGAACAGGCAACCTATAAAATGGGAGAAAATTTTCGCAACCTACTCATCTGACAAAGGGCTCATATCCAGAATCTACAATGAACTCCAACAAATTTACAAGAAAAAAACAAACAACCCCATCAAAAAGTGGGCGAAGGACATGAACAGACACTTCTCAAAAGAAGACATTTATGCAGCCACAAAACACATGAAAAAATGCTCACCATCACTGGCCATCAGAGAAATGCAAATCAAAACCACAATGAGATACCATCTCACACCAGTTAGAATGGCAATCATTAAAAAGTCAGGAAACAACAGGTGCTGGAGAGGACGTGGAGAAATAGGAACACTTTTACACTGTTGGTGGGACTGTAAACTAGTTCAACCCTTGTGGAAGTCAGTGTGGCGATTCCTCAGGGATCTAGAACTAGAAATTCCATTCGACCCAGCCATCCCATTACTGGGTATATACCCAAAGGACTATAAATCATGCTGCTATAAAGACACATGCACACGTATGTTTATTGCCGCATTATTCACAATAGCAAAGACTTGGAACCAACCCAAATGTCCAACAATGATAGACTGGATTAAGAAAATGTGGCACATATACACCATGGAATACTGAAATTTATATTTAAAAGGCAAGCAGAGTGTAAAAGCTAGGAGGATTTGCAGCCTGGCTATACGGTAGAAAAGAAAACCGCATTTTCTCAGGAAGAATTCAAACCAGCTTCAGAAATTTGCATAACTAAAAGGCAGGCAAGTACTAATAGCCAAGAAAATGGGAAAAGGCCCCAAAGGCATTTTAGAGACCTTTGCTACAAGCCCCTTCCATCACAGACCTGGAGGCCTAAAATGGAAGAATGGTTTCATGGGCCAGGCCCCTGCGCTGCCTCGGGAAACTGCTCCCTGAATCCTGGCAGCACCAGCTTCAGCAGTGGCTAAAAGAAACCACGTACTCAGGCTGCTGCTTCAGAGGGTGCAAACCATAAGCCTTGGCAGCTTCCACATGGTGTTAAGCCTGCAGTTGTGCAGAGTGAAAGAGTTGAGGCTTGGGAGCCTCTGCCTAGATTTCAGACGTATGGAAAAGCCTCAACGTCTAGCAGAAGCCTGCTGCAGAGGCAGAGCCCTTATGGAGAAACTCTACTAGTGCAGTGTGGAGGGTAAAGGTGGAGTTGGAGCCGCGACACAGATTCCCTATTATGACACTGCCTAGTGGAGCTGTGAGAAGAGGACCACTGTCCTCCAGAACCGAGAATAACAGATACACTGGCAGCTTGCACAGTGCACCTAGAAAAGCCACAGGCACTTAACGCCAGTCCTTGAGAATAGCCCTGGGGTATGAGCTCTGCAGAGCCCTAAGGGCAGAGCTACCCAAGGCCCAGGGAGCTCACCCCTTCCATCAGTGTGCCCGGGATGTGAGACATGAAGTCAAAGGAGATTATTGTGAAGCTTTAAGGTTTAATGACTTCTCTGCTGGATGTTGGCCTTGCATGGGGCCTGTAGCCCCTTTCTTTTGGCTGATTCCTCCCTTTTGGAACATGAGTATTTATCCAATGCCTGTACCCCATCGTATTTTGGAAATAACTAACTTGTTTTTTATTTTACAGGCTCATAGGCTGAAGGGATTTGCCTTGTCTCAGATGAGACTTTGGATTATGGACTTCTGAGTTATTAACTAAATGAGTTAAGACTTTGGGGGACTGTTGAGAAGGGATGATTGTATTTTGCAATGTGAGAAGTTCAGAGATTGGTGAGGGGCCAGGGATGGAATGCCATGGTTTCGATTTGTGTCCCTGCCCAAATCTCATCGAGTTGTAATCCCCAGGGTTGGAGGCGGGGCATGGTGGGAGGTCACTGGATCATGGCTGCAGATTTCCCTCTTTGGTGCTAATTCTCCTTATAGAGAGATCTGGTTGTTAAAAAGTGTGTGGCACCTCCCTGCTACTTCCTCCTGCTCCGGCCATATTAAGATCTACCTATTTTCTTCTTGCCTTCTGCCATGATTGAAAGTTTCCTGAGGCCTCCTCAGCCATGCTTCCTGTACAGCCTGTGGAACCATGAGCCAATTAAACCTCCTTTCTTTATAAGTTACCTTGCCTCAGGCATTTATTTATAGCAATGTGAGAATGAGCTGATACACTTATAAACCAACTGGGTTTAAAGAAGAAATGCTTTTTAGAGCCAGAGAACTTGATTCTCTTCTTACCCTGAGTACCTCACCAACAAAAATTCAAATCCTAAAATTGAGATATAAAACTCTAAATGTAAAAATATTCAAAATAGACTTATTTTAAAACTTTTGCTTCAAAGTTGTATTACAGATGAATGCAGACAACACATTCATCTGTGTTTTCTGTGTAATATTTGGAGTAAATATATTTTAAAAATAACCAAAATTAGTGTTCATGCAACTTCAGACATAATGAATTAAAATTACTTAGGCCCCCAAAGTCGAAGGTAAAAGGAATCTGGCCTTAAATCCAGAACTCACTACATTTTATATATGAGAAATGTTGGTTAGTGGTCACAACTTCCATGGTATCTAAATAGGAAAAAAAAATTTTCTTATATCTTGCCTTAAATAATTATAGCGTTGAAAGGGATTAACAATATTCAATTTTGAATAGTATTGTTAATCAACAAGTTATCAGGACCTCTGTTACCAGGAGGTTAGAAAACGAGCTGGCCACAAGACTGTCTTTCAGCTGTTGGGACAGAGTGCTATCAGTTAATTGAACTCTGGGAAAACAATGCATTTTCCTTGTTCCTGAATGTGATTACCCCAAAACTAGCTGAAGTGAAAAAGAACAATTAGAATGAAAGCAGAGAACCTGGCCCAAGTGTGTGTTTGACAAGAATGAATGTAGGAAGGCCAAATCTAGGATGAAATAAAAAATGCTGAAATAATTAGCTTCACGGGCTCTTAGCATGCCCCAAGGAAAAATAAGCCCCAATTTTCCCAATCTTTTAAATGGAAAGTCCAATGATACCTTCTGAAACTATAACATGGGCTATGGATAGAACCACAGAAAGCTTCAGGTATGGTGTCTCCTTTACAGAATGAAGGTGCTAGCTGGATATGTAAAATTACAATCTCTACTGATGCAAACTATTAATTAAGGTAAAGTTCTTGAAAATTACAGTACAGTCCCACTACCAATCTCACCCCCCCAAATCCAGGGTATTGACATAGTAAAAACCAAGGAGTATATTCAGATATTGGAAAGCCATACACTTTCTATGGGGATTTTACTAGACATTATTGGCCAAGTAATCTAGAAAAAAATTCCCCTGTGTTGGGAACAAGGACACACATGTTTCACCTATTAAAATACTGTGAATAATTTTACTGAAAATATTTATAAATGTCTAAACATGCATATGTTATATAGAAACAAACCTCCAAAGATTAGCTAAAAATACCCAAACATCCCTTGTAAAGCTATTAATTAATCACCATTGATAATGCAAATAAAAACTTATCCCTAAAACATGTTATTTAAAATGCTGTAGTGTCTATTGTGATATGGTTCTTGTGGAATTTAGATCAGGAGTCAACAGACATCTTTAAGCAGCTAGATTGTAAATATTTTTGGTTTTGTAGACCAGGGGTTCCCAACCCAGTCTTTGGCCTGTTAGCAACCAGGCCACACAGCAGGAGGTGTGCAGTGGGTGAGCGAGCATTACAACCTAAGCTCTGCCTCCTGTCAGATCAGTGGCAGCATTAGATTCTCATAGGAGCACAAGCCCTATTGTGAACTGTGCATGTGGTGGATCTATGTTGTATGCTCCTTATGAGAATCTAATGCCTGATGATCTGAGGTGGAACAGTTTCATCCTGAAACCATCCTATTGTTCCCCTTCCACCCTGTCCATGGAAAAATTGTCTTCCATGAAACCAGTCCCCGGTGTCAAAAAGGCTGGGGACCACTTTTGTAGACCATACATTCTCTGGCACAACTACTTCACTCTGTCATTCTAATGCAAAAGCAGCCATAGACAATAAGTAACAACTGAGTGTACCTGTATTCCAATAAAATGTTGTTTATAAAAGCTGGTAGTAGGACAGATTTGGCCATGGGCTGTACTTTGCCAACACTTATCTAGATCATGTTGTAAAAATAAATATCTATGAAAATCATTCTTCAGTATGGTGGACTTCTAGAGTTTTAAAAGTCTAAAATTCCTTTTGTCTGAATGTTGTTATATTCACGCGCATCTTTAATTTTCTTTTCAATTTTTGGATAACACATTACTGAGATAATTACTATAATTACTTGAGGTCCATTAAAATTGGAATTTGACTCTAAAGCTAACTGGCTTGAGTAATAAATACGACACTTTTACCAACGAAAAAAAATTGAATGGGTGTTCCAGGCAGTACCTCAAATGTTCACATTCATGTTTTAGGAGACAAGTATCTGTGCATCTCTCACATTTCTGCTCATCTTGCAATCAGAAGCACTGGCAGCTTTTGTTCGTTCTACATTTTTAAAGATGCTGGTGTAGTGAACAGCTTCAGAAGATATAGTGTCTCCATCTGGATCAGAGTGTGTGCCTGTGTGCTGTCTGGTATTACAATCTTCCTTTATAAGGTAAAGGATGGGCAGGTTTGCTTGCAACCCATTATAAAATATTCAGGCTCCCTAAGCTCAATGTTCCTCAGCTTTGACAGAAAAGAATCTCACCCTATGGATCTTGGGGGTTAAAAGGAATCTATGCAAACATAAAGCTTATACTTCTTGCTGGGCCATGAATAACAAAGTTCTTTGTCTCTGATCCAGGACTCTCATGTATTCTGCCAGCATCTATTTGAAACTATGGCAGGCTAATTTGTTAGCGTACATATAGGATAAAATTTCACACCTTCTATAGTTCTTGATAAACTGAATTGTTCTTTTCATCATCCTTATTTCTTTTGGTATAAATGCAATCTAAACTATTAAGTGCTCTATTTTTTTTTTACTTTCTCTAATTCCTTTGTAGATTTAATTTTTTTAATTAAGTGCTACAGTGTAGTCATAAGAGAACATAACATGTCCTCAAAGTTAAAGCAAAGAATATTTCTCAAAATAAAATATGTTCTCAGGTTTCTTTAGGTAAAGAATAGGCCCACTTTTTTTTTCTTTTTTGTTTCCAATGAAGTCCGTTTTCTTAAAACCAAAATGACTTTCCAAATATACTTATTTTGAGATGCAGCAAGTTTACAGGATCTTTCCTGAAATGGAAAATTTAAAGAAGGGCAAAAGTCAAAACCTTTTAAAACTGGATACTCTGTGACAAACACCAGAAGGTACCTTGTCTCTTCAGATTATTCCCATGTACCTTTTTTTTTTTTTTTTGGCACAGTCTGTCTCAAATTAACAAAGAAACACTGATAAGTTAGGGTAAAAAATGCTCACTGTAACAAAATATATGTAAACTTCTTTGGATTGTCTTGTATCCCTCTGTTAGGCTCAGAATGTAGGTGAAGCAGTTCTTACAGCCAGTGTTGTGCAAGAGCTGCTTTCTATCAGCTTGTGAGCCAGTGGTTTAATGTTCAGGAATTTTGCAAACTGGTTAAAAAACTATCATTAGTTTGAAATCATCAATAATGGATATATACATGACCTAAGTCAGCAAACATTACAAATTATCAACCAGAACTTTTACTTGTTTTCTGAAGAGCTGTCAGCACATAACTTATGCCGTTATTTAATGACAAGTCCTATCCCTTGCATCCTTTCCTAAACTTACAAATGAATTTTGTATAACATCTTGAGATAAATGGACACTAATGTTGTGCATCAAATGTATGTTTAACTTATGTTAATTAAATGCTTTTCTTGCATAAGAGTTTATTATGTAAGTTACTAAAAACAAAAACCCAAAACAAAAAATGAATTATTTAATTCCTTGCTTAAATACCATGTCTCTACTTCCATATCCTTCATATATATATATATATATATTTATATATAAAACGAATTTCTGCATTTTAATCATCTCTCTCAGTTTTGGAAGAAGTTAAAAGGAGAAATGAGATGATAAAGAACATAGTGACAAAAAACTGTAACAACACAAATTTAAAATGCCCTGAAAAAAATAACTTTTGCCCTCAAAAGTATAAGAACCATACCAAAGGGAAAAACAGTATTATATTCTCACAAAATAATCATAGACAGCTTTAGAAATTACTTGCCTTTCCTCCAGACCTTTAACAAATCACGAGTACATGTTCCGGTAATAAAATAGCTTTATATTGTCAAGATCATTTGCATTGCCTTTGATTTATCATTTATAAGTCAAGTCACTTTCCCTGAAGATCCTACACAACAATATCCTCTTATACAACATGATCTACTTTGTACTGACCCAGGAATTCATATTAAAACCTCTTGACTTTTGTTGAATCAGACCATACCAGATTTTCTTAGAAATTACTCTGATAGTCGCAATCAGAAAGTTGGACACATGCCTCCAACTACACAGTATTTTCCACACAAAGAAATAAACAAGCATGGCATCACCTAATTTAGACATCAGAAATAAAATATTAACATCACATATCAAAGGGCACACATACCTAAACTCCTTATCACCACCAGATAAAATGGGAAAAGGAAAGCAACTAATTCCGATTATAATCACACGTATGTATTTTGGAAAGGCGGGTGTCAAAAGCTGTACTCTGGCCTGTGCTATTGTTAATGATTGCTATCTTTCTAGACTGAACTAGTCTTAGAGATTTAATTATTTGTTGGCAAATAAACGATGAATTTACAGTAAATGCTTCAAAAATTCTTTGGTGGCATAGGCCAACTATTTGCTGTGTATGAGGTATTTAAGAACTGTGCTTCTCAAACTGATATACATACATATTACCTGAACAAGTTTTAGTCATCTATTTTATTCAACCACTGAGGTATGGCTGACATATTTAATGTACATATTTAATGCATACATCTTGATGAGTTTGCATCTGTGAAGTTACCACCACCATCAAAGCCATAAACGTATTTCACCTCCCAAAGTTTTCTTCCTTCCTCTTTATCATTTATTATTGGTATTATTTAAAGTTATACTATTTCAGATTCTGATTTAGTAGGTTTGGGGTGGGACCTGAAATTCTGCATTTTTAACAGGCTCCCAGGTGATGGCAATGCTGGTAGTCTTTGGCGTAGCAAGGGATTAATCTTGCTGATAAATTGTAATCATTCTTAATCATATTTTCCTGTGTTTGGCTTTGAGAACTAAAATATTTAACACCTGCCCTAGAAGTCGCCTCAGATGCTTCATTATGGAATATTACCTTCAATTTTATCAGTCCTGCTTGGTTTTTCCATAAATGTATGGCCAGTTGGCCCAAAGTGAGCCAGAACAAGTATGCTTACCTTCACATAAGATCTCCAAACTCCCACTAGTGTTATCCTACTCAGCCTCTCATTAGAAGATGTTTTCTGCTTTACATTATGAAAAGATTGGGCTCCCTTAAAACCTTATCAGGATGACCAGTGTATTAGTCTACTTTTATGCTGCTGATAAAGACCCGAGACTGAGAAGAAAAAGAGGTTTCACGGGACTTACAGTTCCACATGGCTGAGGAGGCCTCACATTCATGGCAGGAGGTGAAATGCACTTCTTACATGGTGGCAGCAAGAAAAAAAATGAGGAAGAAGCAAAAGCTGAAAGCTCTGATAAGCCCGATGTTGTGAAACTTACTCACCATCACGAGAATAGCACAGGAAAGACTGGCCCCCGTGATTAAATTACCTACCCCTGGGTCCCTCCCACAACATGTGGGAATTCTGGGAGATACAATTCAAGTTGAGATTTGGGTGAGGATACAGCCAAACCATGTCAACCAGTAAGATAGAAACCACTTATAGATCTAGGGACCTTGTCTCACTGAAAAACATACAAAATAACAAAATGCTAAATTAATTGGTATCTCACCACACACATGCAGGCATGCGCACACACACACACACAAAGAAATAAGTACATGAGGTAATGCAAATGTTAATTAGCTTGATTTAGTTATTCTACAATGCACATATATTTCAAAACATCACGTTGTCTACCACAAATGTGCATCACATTTATTGTCAATTAAAAATAAATAATAAAATTAATTGAGTATAACAGTACTTTACAGTTAACCATTAAAAACAAAACAGTCAAACAAAAAATTTGAACAAAATTACGTAGTTTCTATAAACTATATTATGTTTTACTTTGCTCAACCTGACACAAATCATTACCACCTTGGGAAATTATATTCCAGTTACTGGTTCTCTGCCAACAGCTGAGCTGAGCCTTGATGAATCTATCCACACCTGTCCTCAATGTTCGAGCCAGACTATTTGTCAGAGACCCTACCATCTGGATGATATTAAGATATTGTTCAGACTGGAACTCACTCTTGGAGTGCGATGTGTCTCATCTGAGCACCTGACAATGCCAGAACAGATGCAAATGTGTGGGATAAATTTATTAGTTATATATGGAACACAAAGAGAGAAATCATTCAGAACATTTTTCTGGCCAGGTGCTAGGGCTTACATTTATAATCCCAGCACTTTGAGAGGCCAAAGCGGGAGGAATCTCTTGTGGCCAGGAGCTCAAGACCAGCATAGGCCACATAAGGAGTCCTCGTCTTTACAAATAATAATTACAAAATTAGCAGGCATGTTGGCACTCACCTGTGATCCTAGCCATTTAGGAGGTTGACATGAGAGGATTGTCTGAGCCCCGGAGGTCAAGGCTGAAGTGAGCCATGATTGTGCCACTGCACTCCAACGTGGGCAACAGAGTGAGATCCTGTTTAAAAAAAAAAACCAAAAAAACATAAAAAGAAAAAAGAAAACGTTTCTGCTTTAGTGCATTCTACATATATATGAATCAAAAATTGCTGAGACTTGTGTATTACCAGTGTTTGGGATGATTTGGATGTTTCTGAATTAAAATGAATACAGCGAATATTGGTTTTTCTTTTGCCTCAAAGACAAAACTAATATCAGATATTGATTATGCAGTTGTGAACCCTCAACTCCTGAAATGATTTAATTTTGCATTACTGACTTTTCAATACTTATGTTAAAAGATGTATGTTTGTTACATATCTTGATATTGTCAATAAATAAGAGCGACCTCTTCTCATTCTAAATAAAGATAAGACAATAAATTTACAAGCTGAGTACAGAGTGTTTGTGACTATAAAATAATATTTATATATTTACTTTAATATTCATTTCTGTTATACAACATCATTATCAACTTTATTTGTGTTTATACCTATTTGTTTTCTATTTACTGGTTTCTTCAAACAAAAAGCTCTTGAATTTACTTTTCATTTTCACTGCTTTTCTGATTTATTAAGTTTAGTTTTTATTATTATTATTTTCTCTGTTGGCTTTCCTTGTTTATTTTTCTAAATTTTTCAGTGAAATGATAACATCTTTGCTGAAAATTATTTTTAAAATTTTATTATTATAGACATAATAATTTTGGTTATAAAAATATGAGAGTATAGAATAATAGAGACCTCCATTGATGTTTCCTTTATACAATCCTTATGTCTCCTATTTTAGCTCATACACTTGAGGTAGCTATTTCTTGACTTAGCCTTCTGTAAATTTATAGAAATATATAAATATATGCACATGTGAGTACATAAAAAATGGCATATTTTATCTTATTTGTTGCAACTATTAATATTTTAAATTAAACCTTAGAAATATACTCTCATACAGCTCTCTATTCTTTGAGAATATCTAAACTGAATGAAATATCTTTCTGATATATTTAAGTGTGTTCTATTTTTCTGTATTTACATTGCTTTCACTCTACTTGTATGTAATTCTGCTGTGCTCCAATGTATATATATCTATAATATATATTTCACTAAAAGGGTATGCACATTTTAAAATTTGAAATACATACATAGTAAAATTACACTGTACAATTTTGTGCCAATTTCCATCTTTACAAAATTGTTTGAAAGGTCCTATTTCCCTCTATGTTCCCATTCTTTACTTATCATCAATCCAATAACTGTGAAATTAAATCTTCTTCTAATTTGCATTTATTTTATTATACATGACATTTTATTTCATAATTACTTGTACCTTTGAAATAATTACCAAATCTTGATACTGGATTTCATCTCTGATTCATGTCAGTTTGATTACACAATTCAACCATATGTGCTATCTCAGCATCTTACAGAATTACCATGAAGAATGAGGGAATATGTGGAGAGAAAAATAATTGCAGATGAAATGAGAAATTAAGAATGGTACATATCTTTTCCATTCAATCTACTTTGTACTTAGCTTTGATGGAAAAGGTTTAAAACTCTTATTTGAATGAGTTTTTATTTTTTTAAAAAAATATAGAGAGTTGAATCGAAAAATTCATTGAGTCCCTCACTTCAGGAAATGTGCTAATAGATTTCTATTCCTCTAATCCTCCTCTCTTGACGAAGATTTAGATATATAGACAAAGCCAACCTAAATCTTCATTAGCCCTCAGCATTAATCAGCCAAATCCAAGAAAAGACATGGAAAAGACTTGCTGAACCCTAACCAATTTTCAGAAAGACTTATCTACTAGGGTTGTCTTTTTTATTAGCCTACACTTGAGGTCTCTTATGGCAGCCATTGAGAGATTAATCAGTAATCCATAGTAAATTTAAGCATACGTGTGTGTGTATATCCTATTCTTTGTCTCAATTTCATTGTGTTTATATTTGTTATTATTAATGTTTTTCAAAATTTGTCTGCAAATATTTCCTTTAAATAGGTCTATGTTTTTTTCCTTGAAAACATATTACCAAAGTCCGTGATACAATTGGAGTCATAAATAAAGTTATTTCTGAACAACAAATAACACATTACTGTGTTACTTATTTCCAAATATTTATAGGAAATAAGTGTTTTTAACGATTCCTACTTGCAGATAGCCATATTTCATATGCCCCTTTAAATTTAATAAATTAATTACTTGCATTTGAGTGTATGTTTAACCTCAGGGAAGACGTTTATAAAGCACATGTTCTCTATTGTAATAGAGAACAGAATTCACACATGTCCATGGAAATATTGCTGCTAATGTATTCCAAATTGTGATAAAATCATTAATCTTGCTTTTGAATTACTATATCTATGGGTTATTTGTGAGATTTGCTATAGTCTCATAAAGAAAGTCTATACCCTTGGCATATTTAAATCTATAGTTTTGTGTGAGCCTCTGAGAAGACAAGTGGGTAAAGTGATTTCACATTCTAAATTAGTTTCACAGATAATGACATTGTTCCATTTTAAATGTTTTCACAGTCTACCTGTACTTTCTAGTTGACTGCTAATTCTCTGACAGCCAATAGCAAAGACAATCAGGGTACCAAAATAATTGCATAATAATTTTTCCCAATTATTTCAAAGCAAGTCTAAAAAGCAGATAAAATTCATGTTTATCATTTTTCTTTCTTCTATTTTATAAATACTCATAATTTTATATAGTACTAATACTCATAGAAAAAGCATAAGGGAGATAGAAGCTTATAAAAAATAAATATTTTTGACATTTGATTAAAATTAGTTTGCAAACAGTATCAAGTTATGTAAGGCTACTTGAGAAGAGAAACTAAAGTAACACAAAAATGATGACACATGTCTTTCTGTTCACAACAGTCATTCAAGTGCAGGTGAATGAGAGCACTGCATTTAAATATATAAAATAAATATATTCTGCTTCCCAATAATTACATTACATGAAGCCCCTAAAGAACTATCTCTCCTTTATAGAATTCTTTTTTTCCAGTCAATCCAGTCTTTGTATTTGTCTCTCCAAGGCTTGCTACTCATGTGATTATACAAAAATGGAAGAAAAAGAAAGAATCAAAGATGATCCCAAGATTTCAGGATAAATACCTAGCAGAGTGATTATGTTTCTGTTTAAAATGTTAAAAATGAAATAAAAGTTATATGAAAAAATGAGTTAAATTTTAAAATGAAGAGTTTGAACTCACTATTTCTTCTTATAAATTAATGCATAGCACAGATAGAGGACTGCAATTTCATACGAAAGTTGGTATATCTCACTACAAAGTAAGAACTGAGACTTAACACATGATCTATTCACCTAAGAAAAATATATAGAAAAAGAACAGATCTAGGTCAAGGGCTCAGGGTTGGTGTTTGCACATAATTAAGGAATGGGAACTGGGGCCAGCAAAAGAAATAAGACTCTCCAAAGAATAAAGAATAAAACAATAATACAACTAATATTAATACAGAATAGTAAACTATTCTGTCTATAATAATAAAAAATAATGCAGTTGATTCACTATTAATAGAATATATGCTTTCAAGCATTATTTATACACTAGTAGTCATGGGGAATACATACTTATTTTCACTTATGATCCAGAAGCAAGACTTATTACAAAAAAGATGGCCTAAATTAGAAAGGAAGGTGAGGTCCAGAGTAGGAAATAAACCATCTGGGTTTTTTATCTACAAATCAATTTTATTCCGTACTTACTGCATTTTCAATGTACAGGACTGTGTACAACAAAGAAGTAAAATACTCAGTAACTAGTCTCAAAGATATAACAAGCCCAGTGTATTAAGCAGACACAATGGCAAGTTGGTCTTATAAGGGACAAAAGAATATATTGAAGGGCTGAAATTAAGGGCACTAATCTGGTATTTGAGAAGAGAGATGATTGTGTCCTCCACTACAGAGAGGAATGTTTCTTTTAAGTGGAAGGAATAGAATTGAACATAAAGGATGGTTGGCCAAATAATGCATGGGAGTTTTAACCACCTACTATTCACACAGTTGGTAAGAAAGGGATGCCACAAAAGGGTGATGGGGATGACCAACCACACAACACCCAACACTGGCCAAATGAGATCTACAGCAGTTTGTTAGCCCCATATACTCACAGCCTGGGGTAGGAGGGCACAGAACTCCATAGGCCCCCACATGGATTACATTTGGAAACAAAGTGACCAAGCAGGCAGTGTGGGAAGTAGACTGTTTAGTGTGAAGAGGGTGGGGTGACCCCTGGTTGCCATGCAGGATGTCGTTTACTTGTTTTAATAATTTCCTGGGTGAGCAGAAAACTGAAACCATTTATTTAGAAATAAGCAGATATTGTACCCTTTTTCCTTAACAAGGAGAGTTGTTTGACTAGAGGCCTTTAGCTGTGGGAACACCATGGAGAGGTAAATATATGGTTAGGCTATTTGAAGGCCTCCTGATTTCACTAGATGTCAAGACAGCATGTAACATCGAGCCTCAGTTTTAGGCCTTACATTGCAACGGGGAGACAAAACATAGCCCAATATAGAGAAAGGAACATGCATAACATGTGCAGGAAAGAGTGAGACATTCTCTTTCTTCTTTCTCTCTCTCTCTCTCTCTCACACACACACACACACACACACACACAGTGTTACTACAAATAGTAGTAACACTATTACTCTCTGACAGCTGTGAAGATGAATAAATCTTTCCTTATGGCTTCCCAATATGTCTCTTCCTGATGAATGCAGGGGTCAGGTGATTTTACTGATGTCTATCAGATGTCCCAGAAAACAAGTCTGAGCATTTAAAGAGCCTGATGCAGGCCCATCTGGAGGGCAAGTAGGAAAGATCTACATCAAACCAGGAGAGGAAAATAGAATGTTTAGGAGCCTCAGTGAGCAGGTGGAGACTGGGCTCCACTTATCATTTAGTTACAGCAGTATGTCAGGCTTTCTCGGTCCAGAAGAGTTATCCCAACCCACAGAAGCAGAGTTATAAACTCCCTGTCACTCTCAGTAACAACGGGAGTAAATAGTTGAGAGACTGCCACATAATCTGTCAATCATCACCACCTTTTATTTACCTAGTGCCAAAGCAACTCTCTAATCCATGTCTTTAAAAGGCTTCTAGAGCTGGTTTTCAGTGATTGGAGTGCCAAATTTATTCTGGACACCTGGAATGTATCTTTGGAAAGGTATGACAGACTCCCACTAGCTAGTATTTTCATTGCAATGATATTATTATGATAAGTTGAATAATAGATTTTTTCTGCTGATATCATGATGAGCATATGTTGTCTACACTTGATTATTGTACAGTTTTTTCCCTATATTTTTTATTAAAAGCAAATATTACCCTATATGCACTGTGTATTTGAACATTGTCCTTTTAGAATATATTAATACATATGCTCTAGAATCACAAAAAGGATCTCAAGATCCTTGTTGTTTTAGAGTCCTCATATATTTAATAAAATATGTCCCCATATGTTACAAATTATATTTTCAATTCCTTCCCTCAAGAGACCCATAACAAGGCAATGAAATCACTTTGTAGAAGCCAATTCCTTGACATAACTCTAAACACAATCTTAATGCTCACAGATGAAGCTCTCAGATACTCAGGCTTTTATGCTTGGTATTAAAAGCTCTCTTTTGTCTCTTAATAAATAAGAAACATGTTTATTTTTACAAAAGACATACTTCTGCAAGAAACTAATTTTATGTATTCACATTATCCCTTTGTGGCCTCATCTTTGACCAATATCAGTTAATTCCACCTACATACTAACCTGAGAAACTGCAGTTTAAAAAAAAAATTCTACTCCATTGGTCACAGAAAATAATGACAACACTTAATAACTTTAATACTATTCACATATAAGATACCACTTCTTTATGCAGTAGATATCTCTTATTTAAAAGTAAAATTTTGCAGCTAAAGAAATAGCCTAGAGGAATCCATATGTAGGAGAGAGCTCATGGGCTCCGCATCGTAGGTCTTGTATGGTCTTACATATTTTAACCTCCTTGAAACTCAGGTTACTATCTGTTAAATGAACATAAAAATTCTATCCTAAAAGGATTTTTGTGAATGTGGCATTGTAAATAGAGGGGTGATTGTGGCACTGTATCCCGGCTGCAACTGACAGATGCCTAATAAATGTTATTTTGTAGTTTAGTGCTTTCTTGTAACTCTCATTCTCCCACGGTAGTTTATGTTTTTAATTTTTTAAGAGTACTTATTTTACATGAGTTATGCATGTTCATTTTACAAAAGGCATCAAATGTGAATAATCAAATTGAAGCAAACAAATGTGCTAACAGCTCTTCCATCCCAAGACAATAACTGTTAACCCTTTTAGTATAACATTACCAGTCATTTTTGTTCATGAATATGTATCTTTGACAAAATTGTGTCTTATTTTAAATCAGTTTTATTTTCTTCCAAAATCCTCTGTAACAAAGAAATATTTATAGATTATAATTGTTAAGCACAAATATACTAACTTGACAAATGCATCATAGTAACTGTTTTGTTGCACATTTAACATGCTTTCAATTTAAGTTTAATTAGCAATGCTATAAATGAATATATGTCCAATTAAATTTTACACTCAATTTTATCTTTTCAGAATAAGTTCCACAAATGGCATTACTAACTGAATTGGCATGTATACATTTTTATATATACATATACTCAAAGGAAAAAAGATTTCCTTGGTCTCTAGTTCAAATAACAAAATCCTACTTGAAGGTAATTTGAATTAATTGAGTCTTTCATTGTTATAAAATAGTCTTGAAACAGGAATGCCCTCTGTCATCACTCTTATTCAGCACAGTATTGGAAGCTCTGGCCAGGGCAATCAGGCAAGAGAAAGAAAGGATTTTAAATAGGAAGAGAGGAAGTCAAGTTGTCTTTGTTGACAGACGACATGATCCTATATCTAGAAACCCCACTGTCTCAACCCAAAAGCTCCTTAAGCTGGTAAACAACTTCAGCAAAGTCTCAGAGTACAAAATCAATGTGCAGATATCACAAACATTTCTATGCACCAACAACAGACAAGCAGAGAGCCAAATCGTGAATGAACGCGCATTCACAATTGCCACGAAGATAATAAAATACATAGGAATACCACTAACAAGGGAAATAAAAGACCTCTTCAAGGAGAACTACAAACCACTGCTCAAGGAAATCAGAGAGGACACAAACAAATAGATTAACATTCCATGCTCATGGATAGGAAGAATCAATATTGTGAAAATGGCTACACTACCCAAAGTATTTTTTTTTCTTTTTTGTTTTTTGAGATGGAGTCTTGCTCTGTTGCCCAGGCTGGAGTGCAGTGGCGTGATCTGGGCTCACTGCCACCTCCGCCTCCCGAGTTCAAGCAATTCTCCTGCCTCAGCCTCCCGAGTAGCTGGGACTACAGACACCCGCCACCACACGCAGCTAATTTTTGTATTTTTAGTAGCGATGCGGTTTCACTATGTTAGCCAGGATGTTCTTGATCTTCTGACCTTGTGATGCACCCGCCTTGGCCTCCCAAAGTGCTGGGAATGCAGGCATGGGCCATCACACCTAGCCAGTTATAAAATATTGTTAAAGGGCAGAATTAGGTAGGTTTGAAATTTTTTAAATACAATAGGCAATAATAATGATAATAACATATATTACTTCTGTAGGGTTTACTTTGCATTAAGGACTCTTTGAAGGCAGGAGGCTAAAGTGTATCGTCTAAAGGTGATTTAAAGAAAGTAATATAAGCACATTAACTTAGAATCATTTTGTTAAACTTGAAATAGCTAACAATCTCTGCAGAGGTTTTCATATAAGGGAGTTGAACTTTGGGTGGAAATGGGTAAGGTTAGGAATTGTTATTTATTAAAGGCTTTCTTGTACTATTTGGTTTTATAACTTTATATGTGATTTTAAAATAAAGATAAATTAATAAACGCTAGGCTGATTA
Source organism: Pongo pygmaeus (assembly GCF_028885625.2). NCBI lineage: Eukaryota > Metazoa > Chordata > Mammalia > Primates > Hominidae > Pongo > Pongo pygmaeus. Next base: position 125,545,742 of record NC_072377.2, on the reverse strand, counting down.
TTGTTAAACTAGTAAAAATATATTTATAAAAACATACCTATACATTATAAATAAGGCCTTATGCATAGACATTTTGAAAAGCTCTATATCATTATTTCTACAGAAGGACAAAAAAAATTCATAAACTGATCCAATTGATTCACTTCTGGGATGATTCTATTCTAGGAGCATATTTGTAACTATGACCTTTTTTGGCCTTAAGAAGGTTATAGTCAGATTATCTATATTAATGGAAAATAGAAAATAATCTACATATTCTAAAATTTCAAGGCAGTCATTTTATAAACATTTTGTCTGGAAGTTTTCATAAAATATTAAGATTTCAAAAATATGTTTACTGAAATTAAGAGAATTCAGATAATAGAATGCTGACATTATTTAAATAGCATTAAAGAACAAGTTTTTTAGATCGGTTTCAAATGAGTAATAACATGGTTCTCTGATTCAGTGTTGTTTAATATGCTTTTATTAAAGATAAATACTTGAAAATGTATACTTCCTTGGACTTTGCTAGGATAAATATAATAAGTCTTTGTAGCTTTTACTATGATTGAATCCCAAAGCTTAGGATTTTGACTTTTATTAAACATAACATTTATTGATCTTTCGACTATGTAAATGTGGTGTAATAAAACTTTACCTTTGTCTGTACAGTATACGAAATCTCCAGCAGACTAGAATCATTGTAGACATGTCCTATCTTTGTACCCTACTAAGCACTGAGAATTACACAACTCTCATAAACTGTGAGTAGCAGAAAATCAGCAATTTCTTTATCAAGAAGCCAATTTCAAGGTGAATGATTTAGGAACTTCATGATTTTAGAAGAGGGGAAATATCCACGTATGTATTAAGCTTCTGACTTGATAGAAGAGAACAACACCTGGCATCACAGTCAAAAATATACTGTTGAATTATAATTAGATAGATACAGAGACACTTATTATTGAAAAATTCTATAAATTGAAAAAATTATGGTTGTAAAAATTCAATCATATTCTGTATGTTAGCTGGATCCACAGAGCATTAATGAAAATAAAAATTATAACAATACTATGAGAAAAATATATTCTAATCTGAATAGATAAAGACATTTTTGGTATAGCAATGTTTCCATAAGGCTAATGACGAAATCCAAAAGATATTTTAAAAACAACATAGCAACAACAACAACAACAAAAACACCTTGTAATTTTGATTTTACACCACAAGGGATTTTTCAAAAGTCACAAATGACTCTGGTTTGCTTCTATAGACATTGCATCTTCTAGTGGTCAACTTCAGCAATCTGACCATTATAAATATGTGATAACACTAATTCATTTAAGCTCTTCAAGAATAATGTAAAATGAGAATAACATGCCACACAAAATGTTATTAAAGAAATAAAATTTATGAAAAATCCTTAACAGAGAATCTGATACCTAGCAAACTCTTGGTAAATTCTACTTCCATTTCCTTTACTAATTATTCTTGCTTTTAAATGTAATTGCTCTAACATTTGTAATTTTCTTCATGATTTCCCAGAAATCCAAATATCTCTTTTTTCAAATAGCATAAACCTAGATTGGAACAAATTAGCACTGGAAACTTTAGAATTATCCTAAAGCCACAACTGTATTTAAAATACAGTTCGGTATAAACTTCGATCACAATTGAAATTCATATAGAATTGTTTTCTGAGATTAAAGAAAAAATACACAGTATAGATATACATATACAGAAACACACATACACAAATTCATATATACATTTATGCACATAGTAGAACTAATAAATATGGTATAGAAATATCAATTTTTTTTTTTTGAGATGGAGTCTCGCTCTGTCACCCAGGCTGGGGTGCAGTGGCGCAGTATCTGCTCACTGCATCTTCCGCCTTCTGGTTCAAGCTGTTCTCCTGCCTCAGCCTCCTGAGTAGCTGGGATTACACGTGCCTGTCTCCATGCCTGGCTACTTTTTTGTACTTTTAGTAGAAACTGGGTTTCACCAAGAAATATCATTTTTTAAATGATAATCCGCTATAGAAAAGCCACTTTGTGAAACATGTTAGATAATTTGCTGTATGGGCTCCTAATTTCTCATAGGTAATGGTCTAAATATTAGGAACGTAACTAGCAAGATGTTTCTTAAGTTCAGAATTTCAGAGTAGAAATTTTAGTATTAGCGCTCCTCTATTTAATCAAATTCACTTATTTTCTTCTTTGCTGTTTGTTATTGTCATTGTTTCTTTGTTTTGGTTTGGTTTTAGATACCACTACTATTCAGTTTCAGCAAATACTGCAGGGTTTCTTATCTATTTAAAGCATCATAGAGTTTTAGTTTTCAGTGGTATTCTAAATACAGAACATCCTGTTTTATTTATGCATTTCCATATATTCTAATATAATAAAGAAATCTCATCTTTATTTATGGTATTTAGGGGAATAATGATTTCTTTCAACCATCAAATTAAAGGGCCAATCGTTTTGGTTTTATTCCTTCTGCTCCTTGGAATGCCAGCTTCTAGTTAAGAAGCTGATAATACAAGTGTTTTAATTGAGACCACAAGATGGAAAATCAAAGGACTAGATTTCTACTTCCAAATGAGCTACTGACTGGCTGTGTAGTCCCAGAGAAGCATAACTTATCTCTGGGCCAATATTTTATAATTTATAAAATGAAAGGATTCTACTATAGTATTAATAAACATCTAGTTTCACAAATGGATTTATATTATCAATGATTTTCCAAGTGTGTGTTGCAGCAGATCTCTTAAACTCTACAGGTGTAAATATAAATTGCTAAAACTCTGTACAGAAAAATAAACTATCAACAGAGTAAGCAGACAACATACAGACTGTGCATCCAACAAAGGTCTAGTATCCAGAATCTATAGGGAACTTAAGCAATACAACAAACAAAAAACAAATAACCCCATTATAAAATGGGCAAAGGATATGAAAAGACACTTCTCAAAAGAGGACATGCATGCAGCCAACAAATACATGTGAAAATGCTCATTATTACTAGTCATTAGAGAAATGCAAATCAAAACCACAATGAGATACCATCTCACACCTGTAAAATGGCTAATACTAAAAGTCAAAAAACAACAGATGTTGGTGGGAATGTAAATTAAATGGTGTAATTAAGAGAACTCTTATACAACACTGGTGGGAATGTAAATCAGTTCAGCCATTGTGAAAAGCAGTGTGGATATTTCTCAAATAACTTAAAATAGAGCTACCATTTGAATGAGCAATCCCACTGCTGGGTATATACTCAAAGGAAAATAAATCATTCTACCAAAAAAAACCACATATGTTCATTAGAGCCCTATTCAACACTGTGGACATAGAATAAACCAGAGGCCCATCAATGGTGGACTGGATTTAAAAAGTGTGGTACATATACAGTATGGGACTCTATACAGCCACAAAAAGAATTAAATCATGTCCTTTGCAGCAACGCGGATGCAGCTGATGGTCATTATCCTAAGTGAACTCATGCAGGAACAGAAAATCAAATACCACATATTCTCACTTGTAAGTGGGAGCTAAACATTGAATACACATGGACACAAGGATGGGAACAACAGACACTGAGGACTGCTGAAAGTTGGGAGTGGGAGGGGAGCAGGGGTTGGAAGGCTACCTGTTGGGTACTATGCCCACTACCTGGATGATGGGATCATTTGCACACCAAATTTCAGTGACAGGCATTTATTCATATACAAAACTGTACCTGTACCTCCCAAACCTAAACATAGAAGAATTTAAAACAATTAATTAAATAGATAAATAAGTTTCTAAAATTACCTTGGAAATCAATTTGGCATTACCTCATAAAGTTGAAGATCGACCTACACTATGACAGCGCTTCATAGCCTAGGGAAATTCTTCTAAACATGAATAAGGAGATTTGTGTAGCAATGCTCATAGCCACAATCTATTACATACCAAAGCTAGAAATAACCCAATTTCCTATAAGAAGAGTAGTGGATAAACTGTTTGCATAGAGGACTAAAAGTGAGTGAGTCACTGTGGGACACATCAACATAGATGTATCTTAAAAGCATAATTTTTTTAAAGTCATGTATAGATTAATCACATTTTTCATTAATATAGCTATATAAATGTCTATAATTTAGGGTATGCCCTTATGTGATAAAATATAAACAATGCCAAAGAATAATTAACACAAAATTCAAAAAAGGATATTCTAAAGTAGACAGAAAAAGATGTCATTGGTGGAAAGTGCTCAGTGGCTTCAACTTCTATTTCTTAAACTATTTATCAATTATACAGAACAATATTGTATTATCTTTTAAATTATACCTAAATGTTGCAAACACTCTTTTGTATGTAATATGTACATATAATTTTTATGTTTTCAAAATTAATACTTCTAAAATGGTTAAATTATTGCTGTCATTTATTTAAGCACAGAGGTCTTCTAAAATCACATGATGGATGTTTGCAGAATCATCATAATTCCTGTAAATGATAAGGATACCATCATCTCCAGTTTTCATTCTGTTGAGGTGGAAAAAGATTCACAAACCTTTTCCATAGCTTTATTTTTACCTTTAGCCTTGGTGGTGATCAGCATGACACTAAATTTCTTCACCACTGGTTTAATGTGTTTCTAAATCCACATTCATAATAATCATCTTTGCTCATTTACCTAACGTGTTTATCTGCCAGTGTCAGCAATGGCTGCTAGAGTAATTGAAATTCTCACTTAAGCAGCTGAACTGAGAGGGCTTATTCTGGCCTTATGTGCTGGAGAGAAACTCTCTCTGCTTGCTCTTATTTCCAAAGGTCACTAAGGCTCTTTTAAAAGATTTCTCTATTCATATCTTTTGTTACTGAAAAGTTTTGGTTCTAACCCTGAAACAACTTGTATCACTTGGAAGATAATTTTAAGTCATCCCAGGGATGGAAAGAGCCTTGAAATGCAAGCAAAAGCCTTCAGCCACAGTGGTATTATGAAGACTACTTTTGTTCCATCAGCATTCCTCTGGTGAGGTGTCCAAGGCAATTAGTAACACCTATTCAGTGCTTCCTGAGCGGAGATCACCATAAGAAGCATGCAACAGAAACACAAGAGCCAGCAATTAATTATGAGTTCAAAAAAAACCTTGCAGGTAAGAAACCTTGTCTCCCAGACACCATGTCACACTTACACTCTGTAAAAATTATGGTCCTTAAAGACTAAACAAATCTTGCTCTCACACATAGGTAGAAAACCACCATCGGCAACGATCGTTAGTGGTAGTCTAAAAAATATCACGGGCCATACAGAAAATGGTTAAGGATAAGTAGAAAGCATGAATTACCTCATATTTTCAGACTATAAAAAAAATTTAATTTAAATATTAAATTTTTATACAAATAAGTATTTCACATGTCAGAGAGGAAAGTTTTGTGCTGTTTATGATTGAGGCATAGATGAATATTGCAAACTATCCAGACCAATATGACTTGAAAGGGCTTAATTGAGCAGTATCAGAACAACATAGTGTCTGGGCTAGGGAAAACGATGTGGCTGGAGAGATAGGTCAGTACCCAGCAACAGAAATCAGAGAGAGGTCATGGAAAGGGTTTCTTTTACAAAAATGTAGAAAACTGGGTAAATCTATAGATTCATGAGTCTTTCATTCCTACTTATTCAAATTTGCAAAGAGTGATTTCAGCTAGAAAATTACCTTCTTTGAGAAAGACAACTAAAGTATAAAAGATGGGAAATACATCCACCTTTTCTGTCAGTCGTTAACGTGTGTGGTATGAAAGACAAAATTAAGGAGATGATATATTAAGGCCAATGGAATATGGAGAACATTCGTTAATGAAGAACATCTCAAAGAAAAGGAGGGGGTCTGCTTTTTATAGAGGTACGTTAATAAGGGATTCATCTAGATGTCTATGAGAGTCATGAAGAAGGGTAGAGTTGTGAGGATGGGTCATGGAACATGCAAGGCAGGGTGTTCCTTTGCTGTTAGCCCTGTCCCAGAACATAGGGTAGGGACATACTTAATCATTGCTGCTTTCTGAAGCACAGGGCTTGAAAAATGTCTTTAGTTAATCTCAAGGACTTTTTCATATATGGTGAGAGATAGAAGTCCAGTTTCATTCTTGTGCATATGACATTCAAATTTTTCCAACACCATTTATTGAATAGAATATCCTTTCCTTGGTATGTTTTTGTCTACTTTCTTAAAGATCAGTTGGCTGTAGGTATGTGACTTTATTTCTAGGTTGTCTATTGTGTTCCACTGACCTATGTGTCTATTTTTATACCATAACTATGCTGTTTTGGTCATTATATCCTTGTAGTATAATTTGAAGTCAGGCAATGTGATGCCTTTAGCTTTATTCATTGTGCTTAGGGTTGCTGCTTTGACCTTTCAGGCTCTTATATCTACACCAGTCAGAATGGCTATTGCTGATGAGGAGAAAAGAAAATGCTTAGACACTGTTGATGGGAATGTAAATTAGTACAATCTATATGAAAAACAAATATGGATATTTCTCAAAGAACTAAAAGTAGAACTACCATTTAATCCAGAGATCCCACTACTAGGTATCTACCGCCCCAAAAATAAATCATTATATTAAAAAATGCCTGCACTCATACGTTCTTTTCAGCAATAGTCACAATAGCAAAGATATGGACTTAACCTAACTATTCATCAATGGATGAGTAGATAAAGAAAATGTGGCTTATATATACAAATAAATACTATTTCAGCCATAAAAAAAGATGAAATCACATATTTTTCAGCAACATGGATGGACATGGAGGACACTATCTTAAGTGAGGCATCTCGGAAACAGTACATCAAATACCATATGTTCTCACTTATGAGTGAAAGCTAAATAATGTGTACACATGTGCATTGAGTGTGGAATGAGAGAGATTGCAGACTCAGAGAGGTGGGAGGGTGAGAGAGGGGAAGGATGAGAAATTATTTCAGGGGTACAATGTTCATTACTTGGGTGATAGCTACACTGAAAGCCCAGACTTCCTCACTACCCAATATATCTACGTAACAAAACTGCACTTGCATCCACTAAATCTATAATAAAAATAAAAAATAGCAAAAAGAGCAAAGCTGGAGGCATCATGCTACCTGACTTCAAACTATACTACAAGGCTACTATAACCAAAACAGCACGTTGCTGGTACCAAAACAGACACATAGACCAATGCAACATATTAGAGAACCCAGTAATGAAGCTACACACCTACAACCATCTGATCCTCTGTCAACAATGTCAAAAAAATAAGTAATGAGTAAAGGATTCCCTATTCAATAAATGGTGCTGGGATAACTGGCTAGCCATATAAAAGAGGTTGAAACTGAACCCCTACTTTTCATCATATACAAAAGTTAACTCAAAATGCATTAAAGACTGAAATGTAAAACTTAAACCTATGGAAAAAAAGCTCTAGAAGAAAATGTAGGAGATACCATTCTGGACATAGGTCTAGCAGAGAATTCATGACAACGACTCCAAAAGCAATTGCAAAACAACCTAAAATTGACAAGTGAGACTAATTAAACTAAAGAGGTTCTGCACAGCAAAGCAATTATCAATAGAGTAAACAGTCAACCACTTAAACAAAGTAACAAGCAAAAAAAAAAAAAACAAACAAAACTCAAAACAACAATCCCATTAGTAAATGGGCCAAAAATATGACCAGACACTTCTCAAAAGAATGCCTACATGGGGCCAACAAACATAAGAAAAAATGTTCAATATCACTAAGCATTAGAGAAATGCAAATCAAAATCACAATGAGATATACTATTTCACACCAGACAGAATGGCTATTATTAAAAAGTCAAAACAGCAGATGCTGGTGTGGTTGTGGACAATAAGGAACACTAACATACTGCTGGTGGGAATGTAAATTAGTTCAGCCATTGTGGAAAGCAGGGTAGCAATTTCTCAAGGAACTTAAAACTAGAATTCGACATAGCAATCCCATTACTGTGTATACACCCAAAGAAATATGAATTATTTTACTATGAAGAGAAATGCATGCATATATTTATCACAGCACTAGTCACAACAGCAAAGACATAAAATCAGCCTAGATGCCCATCAATAGTGGGTTGGATAAGAAAAATGGGGTACAAGTATACCATGGAATACTATGCAGACACAAAAAGAATGAGATCATACCCTTTGCAACAACATGGGTGCAGCTAGAGGACATTATTCTAAGTGAACTAATGTTGGAACAGAAAACCAAATGCCACGTATTTTCATTTATGAGTGGGAGATAAACATAGAATATGAATGGACACAAAGAAGGAAACAATAGCTACTGGGGCCTACTTGAAGGCGGAGGGTGGCAGAACAGTGAGGAGTGAAAAAATACCTGTCAGGTCCTATGCACATTACCTGGATGGTGAAATAATCTGTACACCAAATACCCCCAACACTCAGTTTAACCATGTAACCAATCTGCACAGGTACCCCCTGAATCTGAAAGGTGGAATAAATAAAAAGTAAAAAATATTTTAACAAATAGAGTAGCAAATTAATGTTCATCTGATCTTATTTTTAATATATTTTGAAATTAAAAATTGATAAGCAAAAGTAATAACTGATTTTAGGTTATGATATAACTATAGGACTGCATCATTACATCTTTTAGTGGATAGAAGAAGAAAAGAGGGATCTTTCTACTGTCAAACTTATTTATCTCATAGCATAGACCCTAGGTAACCAAGATATGAGAGATGGGATAAGGTCACTTTTGTGATTATCTTCACGATTACAACAGAAAAAGAATCATTTCTTTCTATGATTGTTCTATGTGTGATTTTTTTTCTGAAGTTTTATAACAGAGCTCAACTTTGAACAAATTTACTCAAACTTCTGACATATTTATAGAGGTTCTATTTATTTAGAAAGCTTTATTCTGCAAAGAAAAAAGTAAATGCTGAAAAATCACATTGAAATCTTGACTATCAGTTGTCAAGTTCTTAATGAGTCCCTGGGCAATTTTTATCTTAGAGACTGGTCAAATGGGATGCAAGCCAATGGTTGGCAAAGCACGAAGGAATTTGGAAATACCTATTAAAATATAACCTAATTTAATTACTCTTGATGTTAGAAAATGTTTTTCATAATATTCTTAAGAAACAGCCCGGCTTATTTAAAATACATGGAAAAGCAAAATACTTTGTTTTAATGTATTTTTTAATACAAATCTCCTTAGAAAGGTGGAAATATTTGATAAAATGCCATTAAGCAGTGTTTTATATTTTTATATCTGTAGTGTCTTTCTTGAACCAGTCTGCATATCTTATGATTTCCCTTGACCCCAAATCTTTGTTTTGTGATTTAATTTGAAATATACGTCTTTAGATTTTTATAAAGTATGATATTCTTTAACTGATACACTTCAGTGAACCCCAAAATGAAGGAAAAAATTCAGAAATGTTTTAAGTTAGAAAACGTAATCCTTTCTTAAAATTTATAACTTTTTACCCTTTTGATTTGAAATAATTTTAGACTTCAAGAAAACTGCAAAAAGTGGAAAAACTTCCACATATCGCTTACTCCCATCCCCATTCCTCAAATGGTAATATTTTATCACATTTACCACATTTGCTTTTTCATTTTTTTCTGTCTCTCTGGTTAATCATTCCTAATATTAGTCAAATGGATTAATCTTTTCAAAGAATAACCAAATATTGGGATTATTTTATCTCTATAATATTTATTTGATTTCTATTTCATTAACTTTATCTCGTTTGCTTCTTTGAATTTATTGTGTTGTTCTTTTTCCAATTTCTCAAGGTGAATGTTTAGCTCATGAGTCTGAATCCTCTTTGTTATGTTAATATAAGCAACTAGGGTTATACATTTCTCTCTATGACCTGCTTTCAATAATTTATTATGTTATTTACATTTATTGAGTTTTAAGTGTCTACTTATTTTTATTATTTGATCCATAGATCACAAAATAGTGTGGTTTTGATTTTGCAAGTCTCTTCCCTGTTGCATAATGACTTAGTTTCATTTTGTTTGGAGATGATGATATGTGTGATATGCAATGTGTGAAGTTTCTTGAGTTATTTTATCCTTGTATATAACTGATAATGATTCTTCCATTAAAAATACGTATTATCTAGTTATTGGATAAAGTGATTAAAAATGGTAATTGTGTTGTTCAAATTGGCTATACTATTACTGACTTTTTTGTTTGCTTTATCTATTGAATACTAAGCAATGTTTTAAAATGTGTGTCTATAATGATGTATTTGTCAAATTTATTTGTAATCCGAACAGTTTCTATTTTGAATCTTTTGAAACTATTATGTAAAAAATAGTTTATAATTTTATATTTTCTTTGAAATTTGATTTTTAAAAACTATATAACAATCTCCTTATTTCTAGTAATCCCTTTTGTCTCGTCTTTTTTGACTGGTAATAATATAGCTACAACAGCCTGTCTTTTGTTAGTATTAGGAGAACTGTTTTACATCCATTGACTTTTAATTCTCAAAGCAAATTTCACCAGACAATATCAAACAGGAAAGGGAGATTTTATTCAAAGATTTGCAATGAGAGAGAGGCTAGTACTCAACCTAAAATCAACTCCTATGAATCAAAAACCAGGAGTGTTTTTAAGTGCTAGAGGGAGCTAGTGAAAAAGTATTCCAGGATGTTAGGGAAGGTTGATCAATGGGATTGTGTCCAGAAGACTGAGTCATTCCTGAGTTTGTTAATGTTGTACTTGTGATTAGGCTATCTGGTTTTGCTAATTGGTGCTGATAGAAGGTAGACTCCTAACTACTCACAGAAACTTGGAGATAAGGGTTCTGTCTTTTTTGATGACTACATTTCAAAAAGATAGTTCCTAGGTCCTTGATGAAGACACTCCTGAGTAGTAAAATTGGCAAGAGGTTTTAAAAGTGATTTTAATTTCAAAAGTGCAGAGAAAGAATTTAAAAGTACAAGTTTTCTAAAGTAAATATTGGTCTGAATTTTAGTCAAGCTAAAGGGAGCATTGAACTTTCTTGGTCACATTTCCAAGTTCATATGTTTTAAATGAGTTGTTTATAAACAGTTATCGCATCAGTCTTCAAAAACAGCTTTTTGCATATAAATACTAGGTTGAAATTACTTTTCTTCAATACTTTGAAGAAAACTTTACAACATATTTTGGTTTCCATAATTGCTATTGAGAGATGAGCTCTTATTTTAATTGTCTCTTTATAAGCATTTTTGTTGTTGTTGCCTTCAGTTTCATTATTATGGGTCTTGATATGAAATGAAATTATTTTTATTTATCCTGCTTGAGGGTTTGTTGCATTTTCTAAATACAATATTATTGTCATTCATTAATTCTGGAAATTCGCTTCAAATATGGCCTCTTTCCAGTTTTTTTAAATCTTTTTTTTGTTTTGTTTGATTTTTTGGCCTGCTTCTGGATCTCCTATTTCTAAAAGTTATCTTTGGTTCTTTTCAAGCCTGACTATCAAATTTTAATAGGCCCTTGCTTCTTCATCATATTTTAGCTTCCTTTTTTGTTTCTTAAAATATACAGAATGTCGATCTATTTTACCATTCTGTATCTATTAACTTCATTTTCTGTAATTTTTGTGGATATAATTCTGCATGCATTTCTATTCATTCTTACTGTTTTCTTATCGCCATTTATACCTATATATAATGCATAATTATATATTTGTTGTTTACTTTGTATGTGTTTATATACATATAAATTGTGAACTTGAGTCCTTTGCAACTCTGTCTTTGGGAATATGTTGAGACCTGAGTTTAAATGGACTTTTTTCAGAGAGATTTGGCTTTGTTTCTGCCAGATGCCTAATGCCATTGATGACCCAGGAACACTCATAGTAAATTTCTGACATTAGAATTTCCAGGATTTCCAAAGAGTTGAATTTCAGGTATCACAAATACTAAGAGTCTGGCTTCTGGTTAAGACTTCTCAAAGGAGAACTTTGCATATTTGTTTTTCTCTTCCATGCTTAAACATAACTATTCAGAAACATACTTTCACAATTATTTTATGGAGGAAGTTTTGGTTTGTTTATTTGTTTACCTACTGCCTACACTGAGCATGTTGCTTATTTGGGTTCCCAGATTTCCTCGGGTCTAAAATCTAAACTTTTCCTCAACCTGTTCAGACCCACAGGCTTTACTGCTGCAATGTATGGCAGAAGAGATTAACAGATACCCCTTGAGCAAATGTACAATTCAAATTAACCTACTCTTGTGAAGTCTGTTTTTCTTATTTATGCCATGGAAGTAATTTTCTTATATTGCCTGTGTCACAGGCAAGCTTCTACAAATGAAGCTAACATTGTAAACAGCATTTTCAGTGATGCTATAATATGATGAATTTATTTGCCTCTAGACTTTAAGCTGGTTCCAACATATACCTAGTATATGTGAAGACATTCCAATGGGTATATATACTTATTTAAGATTTTTGTATTCTATTTTCGTAATAGAGATTTGCTACATTTTTCCTTTATTAATTTATTTTTGCCTGGTTTCAGTGTCAAAGAAAGTTGCTTTATAAAATGATTTAAAATGTCTTCTCCCTTTCCCCTTGCTTTAAAATAGCTTTTAGAATAGAGATATTACCTTTCCTTTGAAATTTAAGGTTTTTAGTAGATAAAGACATATGTAGCATTGTCTAATGTGATAAAACCTGGGATGACTGTGTGTATATTTATCCATATTCTCACCTTCCACTTCTCAATCCTGGAAAAGCATGTAAAAAGGGAATATTCCAAGTAATTATTATTCATTTATGTGTTTTAAAATCCATGATTTTTTCCATTTAATTACAAGTTGTATGGCATTCTTAGGTTGCCATCAGCATTGTTGGTTAGTTTTGTAATTTTAACTTCCTCTTGGATTTATAAGGTTGGGCTGTATCCCCACCCATATCTCATCTTGAATTGTAGCTCTCAAAATTCCCATGTGTTGTGGGAAGGACCTAGTGTGAGGTAATTGAATCATGGGGGCAGGTCTTTCCTGTGCTGTTCTCATGATAATGAATAAGTCTCACAAGATCAGATAGTTTTATAAAGGGGAGTTTCCCTGCACAATCTCTCTTCTCTTGTCTGCTGCCATGTAAGACCTGCCTTTTGCCTTCCATCATGATTGTGAGGCCTGCCAAGCCACGTGAAACTGTGAGTCCATTAAAACTTCTTTTTCCTTATAAATTACCCAGTCTTACACTTGTCTTTATCTGCAGCATTAAAATGGACTGATACAGGAAACTGGTACCAGAAGAGAGGGTCACTGCTGAAAAGATACCTGAAAATGTGAAAGTGACTTTGGAACTGGGTAACAGGCAGAGGTTGGAACAGTTTGGAGGGCTCAGAAGAAGACAGGAACATGTGGGAAAGTTTGGAACTCTCAATAGATTTATCAAATGGTTTGACGAAAATGCTGATAATGATATGGACAATGAAATCCCGGCTGAGATGATCTCAGATAGAGATGAGGAAATCATTGGGAACTAGCGTAAAGTTGACTCCTGTTATGTTTTAGCAATGAGATTGGCAGCATTTTGCCCCTGTCCTAGAGATTTGTGGCTCTTTGAACTTGAGAGAGATGATTATGATATCTGGCAGAAGAAATTTCTAAGCAGTGAAGCATTCAAAAGGTGACTTTGGTGCTATTAAAGGCACACAGCATAAAAGTTTGGAAAATTTGCAACTTGACAATGCAGTAGAAAAGGAAATTCCATTTTCTGAGGAGAAATTCAAGCTTGCTACAGAAATTTGCATAAGTAATGAGGAGCCAAATGTTAATCCTGAAGACAATGGGAAAATGTCTCCAGGGCATGTCAGAGATCTTTGCGACAGCCCCTCTCAACACAGGCCCAGTGGCCTAGGAGGAAAAAATGGTTTCATGGGCCAGGCCCAGGGTGACTCTGCTGTGTGCAGTCTAGAAACTTCGTGCCCTGCATCTCAGTTGCTCCAGCCATGACTAAAAGGGGCCAAGGTACAGCTTGGGCTGTTGCTTCAGAGGGTGCAAGCCCCAAGCCTTGGCAGTTTCCACGTGGTATTGAGCCTGTGAGTGCACAGAAGTCAAACAATTCAGATTTAGGAACCTTTCCCTAGATTTCAGAAGATGTATGGAAATGCCTGGATGGCCAGGCAGAAATTTGCCGCTGGGGTGGGTGCTCATGGAGAATATCTGCCAGGGTAGTGCAGAAGGGAAATGTGAAGTGGGCATCCCCACACTGAGTCCCCACTGGGGTGTTGCCTAGTGGAGCTTTGAGAAGAGGGCCACCATCCTCCAGGCCCCAGAATGGTAGATCCACTGACAGCTTACACCCTGTTCCTAGAAAAGCCACAAACACTCAATGCCAGCCTGTGAAAGTAGCCAGGAGGGAGACTGTACCCTGCAAATCTACAGGGGTAGAACTGCCGAAGACCATGAGAACCCACCATTTGCATCAGAGTGACCTGAATTCGAGACATGGAGTCAAAGGAGATCATTTTGGAGCTTTAAGATTTGACTGCCTCACTGGATTTCAGAATTGCATAGGGACTTTAGCCCTTTCATTTTGACCAATTTCTCACATTTGGAATGGGTGTATTTATCCAATGCCTGTATCCCCATTTTATCTCGGAAGTAGCTAACTTGCTTTTGATTTTACTGACTCATAGGCAGAAGGGACTTGCCTAGTCTCGGATGAGACTTTGGACTGTGGACTTTTGAGTTAAAGTGGAAATGAGTTAAGACTTTGGGGGACTGTAGGGAAGGCATGATTGGTTTTGAAATGTTGGGACATCAGATTTGGGAGGAGCCAGGGGTGGAATGATATGATTTGGCTGCATCCCCACACAAATCTCTGCTTAAATTGTAGCTCCCACAATTCCCATGTGTTGTGAGAGGGACCCGGTAGGAGTTAATTTAATCACAGGGGTGGGTGGGTCTTTCCCATGCTATTCTCATGATAGTGAACAAGTCTCACGAAATCTGATGGTTTTCTAAAGCAAAGTTTCCCTACACAAACTCTCTCTTTTCCCGTGTCTTCTGCCATGTAAGATGTGCCTTTTGCCTTCCACCATGATTGTGAGACCTCTCCAGTGATGTGAAACTGTGAGTTCATTAAACCTCTTTTTCCTTATAAATTACCTAGTCTTAGGCATGTCTTTATCTGCAGTATGGAAACAAACTAATACTTGGATCATTTTTCTTTTTAAAAAACTAACAAACAATAATGATGGCCACCTAAGTATGCCATAAGCCATACAATTGATCATTAAACAGAAAAAAAAATGTGGATTTGATTAAATGCAAATGTGTTATTTTTTCTTTTTACAATCAACAGTTATTTGCATGTAATGATTTGCACTTAAAATGCAGATGTATTAAGTGGAACTAAGTATAGTTTTTCCCATGACTTCTATTTACATTCACTTTTTATTTTGTTGTAGTACAATTTCAAAAAGTTATTTTAGAAAAGTTCATGGATGGTTAATTGGCTTAGTCTTTAGATATCTGAAAATATATTAGTTCTTTAGTTTACTTCAATGATTGTTTGGCCAGGTTTAGGATTCTATGTGCATATTCTTTTCTCCTAGCTCTGTGAAGTTCACTGAAGTGGTGAAAGCATGAGCCCTGGACCAGCTGGCTGGCTGGTTTGATCTCAGCTTTGCCAGTTTCTAGAGGTGGGGTCTTGGGCTACTCATTTAACATCTCTTGGCCTCACTTTCTTCATTTCTAATATGGGACTATTCATTGTTTCTCAGTTTAGTTGTGAGCAGTGAACACATTTATTCAAGTTCATGTGTGTAGATTCATCATTTAGCTTATTATGTTCTGTTGAACACTATAAACTCGGGCTAGTAACTAGCTTCTGTTTGTTCTTTGGAATACTTTGTAAGTAATAGAACCAGAATATAAGACAAATAATCCAAATCGATGCAAACTAAAGGTACAATCTTTACAGTTAAGTTGTAAAAGGAAAAAATGCATATATCTAACTGCCCAGTAACAATAAAATATAAGATTTTATATCATGTGATACTGTATGATACCACATAATGATTTCATTGAGTACTGTACAATATTCTCTATTGCATTTTTCTGGATTTCCTATCTATAACGTTTAAATTAGAAAGACTTATCAACTATACATGAGTGGTGAAATGCACCCCACTCTTTGGCTTCTGGTAATTACCCTGAGATTGAATGGATTGTCAAAATACTATTAGGTACTCTGCATATCAGTGCTTCCCCTAACCAGTTTACAGTTGGATTGTGATTCCAGTTTAAAGAAATTCCCTGAAGATCAGCATTCTTTCAAGGTCTGCTCCTTTTACCATTAGACTTCAACTAACATGAATAAGGTGGCCTTATCTCTTTAAGACTTATTTTTCTAGCTGGATAGCCAATATTCTGAGTAGTAAGAAAATATATAATCTAGTTTATTTCAACAACTTTTAATATAGAAGGATCATGAAAGGAAATGAGTTATGACTTCAAAGTACATGGAGGAATAAACCCAGAGGCTTCAAGGTACACTGGTGTTAGGTAAATTAAATCACTAAAAAAATTACTCTGTCAATTCAATTTACCTTGCACATTATGTACAGATGCCTTTCCAGTTTTACTAATGAGAAGAAATTTTAGATAATATTTAAAAATATGCCCCAAATTATTTGACATTTGGTAGATGTTAAGAAATGCAGTTAAAATAGTAAACAATTTGAATGATTGAATATGTTACCTGTGCTAGTATTCATTTCCTGTCGTTTATTCATGGGAAAGGAGAAAAGGAAAGGTCTATTTGTTTAGCCATTAAGTGCATTCATTTCCATACAAAGTAGATATCCCAAATGGGGACTCCTTATTTCCAGACTATATTCTGTATGAATTTAGAAGTTGGCACACACAGAATCATTGCTAATTAAACAGCTCATGTCTTTGATATAATCAGTTGCAGTCAGTTTTAAATCCTTAAAATATTTTGAAACAAAAGTAACTTGTGGCAGGTTGGGGGAGGGAAATGATTCATCATCTCAATCTTTCTGGAAGCAATAAATCAGTGTAGTTGGCAGACCAATTTTCTAATGTGAGTTTGGCAAAATATTTAAACAAATATGATGTAGAACATCTAAGGGATTATCTCTAAAAGGCCATTTCCCACATTTCTTAAATACTCTGAGACAAAATAATCTTAATTAATCTTACCTCTCCTGAGCCACTCATGATAGGCCATATGTTGTTATTTATTATATATGTTATGCTTTACCTATTACTAGTTGATAAACTGGTCTTTCACAGTTAAAATGGTGCTTTTTAATTTACCTCTGGAGGTTCAGGCATAACACTACATCTGTCTCTTCCCTCTAAAATAAGGTTCTTTATCTTTCACACTGGTGCATGAATTTCTGTGAATTTTGTGACTCCTTTTGTGTGAAGATTTTTGTCCTACATAGTTGTATGTGAAAGGCTGCACAACACTCAGGGTGTAAATCTTTATTTTTCTGGAGTAAATTAAAATGGAACAGGCTCTCACTAGCCAGATTAGTGGGAAGTCCAGCATATTGTTTATCCTCCCGCCACTACTTCTTTCCTTCAGATGATCTGAGAACCTCAAGACATGCAGGAATTGAGCTCTAAAACAAAAGTCCATTATTCTCCCTCTCAAGAAGGAAATATCTCTATAATCTATCATCTGGCTAAAATTGTTATTTCTCTTGCAACATTTGGATGCCAGTGTTGAACTCTAAATCCTCCACCAAATGTAGCAACCCCACAGGTTTCCACTGCGGTCAAGTCTCACTGGCCAAATTTGCAGTAAATGTGTGCTTCCTAGGCTATTTGTATCCTTTTCTAGTTCCAGACAACTTACTGCCTTTAAATCATCACTTTAAAGAGCTGTTACTTCTTTTTCTGGATAATAGTTCTTGATTATTCCCTAATAATGTTTCCATTTTGAAACACTATTGGCTAACTTCTTCTTTTCTACAGGAATATTGTTTACTCGTTGTTGATAATTTTCCTCATAAAAGAGGCTAAAATAGACACTACTTACTTTTCACTGCTTACACCAGAAAATAAACAACCCCTCCAGACCCAAACATAAGCATATGTACAGATAGGGTGTACTAATGTAGACAACAGATGCAGTGGAGAAATTTGGCATTTTAAGATAAATCAATCTGATTAAATGAACTAATCAAACTTTTTTTAAAGACTTGAAAAGTGGGTATACAGAAACCTTTTTAGATATATAATACTCTGATGGAAAGAGTCACAGTTAAGATGCTTTATTTAACTATCTTTCAGCAAAAATATTTGAAGTCTGTAAAATATTTCAAGAGATTTATTCTAAGCCAAATATGAGTGACCAAGGACCTGTGACACAGCCCCAGGAGAGCCTGAGAATATGTGCCCAAGGTGGTCGGTCTACAACTTGGTTGTATACATTTTAGGGAGACATCATTCAACACATGTAATATATTCATTGGTTTGGTCCTGAAAGGTGAGACAACTGGAAGTCAGGGCTTCCAGGTTCGTAGACAGATTTAAAGATTTTCTGATTGGCAATTGATTGAAAAATTTATCTTAAGACCTGGAATCCGTAGAAGGGAGTGTCTGGGTTAAGATAAGGGGTTGTAAAGACCAAGATTCTTATGTGGATGAAGCCTCCAGGTAGCAGGCTTTAGAGAGGAAAGATTGTTGATGTTTCTTATCCGACTTATATAGGTGCCAGAATCTCTCTTGGATCAGGGAAAAAGATGTGGGAAGGGACAGGGATTCTCTACAGAATGTAGATTTTTTTCCCCACAAGATACAGCTTTACAGGGCCATTTCGAAATACATCAGAGAAATACATTTTTGGGGAAAATACTTCAATTTCTTTCAGGGCCTGCTATTTGTCAAGTGATACTATCCTAGAGCCAGGCTCAAATTTGGTGTTTTATTGCTACAAAAAGTCTTAAGGTCTCTGCTTCCATGTTAATACTGGTAAGTTGTGCCCAAATACCAACAGGAGGAGGGCACAATGAGGCATGGCCAACCCCCACTCCCATCATGGCCTGAACTAGTTTTTCAAGTTAACTTTGGAATGCCAGTGACCAAGAGGAGGGGTCTGCTCAGTCCACTGGAGATGTCTTAGAATTTTATTTTTTGTTTACATGTTCACAAGTTAATGGCTCACCTGATAAGTATACTTATTTTCTAATATAACTATGATGGGCATAACACAGAGAATTTTCAATGCTATTAGTTCATTATCTAATTACTAGGAGCTCTGTTCCTATTTAAGTTAGCTACTTTTCTTAACCTTGATTATGACCATTTATTATTATTGTAAATATAATTTAATTGTAATTTATATAAAACTATTAAATATCTGTGTAAAAAGAAAAAAGACTGTTAGTATGGAAGTAAATTTAATGCTTTGAAAAGAGTTTAAGGACATAAGTCACTTAAAATATAAAATAAAATTGAAACTACCTGTTGAATTAGCTATGTCAAAGTATAAATTTTTCAAACATTCACAAAATGACTTTTATAAAAATATAAAATGAACAAAAGTCACAATGTTATTTAACTCATTAATAAAGGACACTGGTTAGATTATAACACAATTTCCAAAAGCATTAACAATATTATGGATATATAAAAAACAAAGCAAGCTCATTTAAATTGGTAGGTTAGTTATAAAACTTAACCAATATCTTAAAGAGCATCAAAACCGTAACTTTTGTCAAAACACTTTAGATTAATATATAACTTCACCATATCTAGATTCTGAGATGGAGCAGGGACCTATCTTAGGGGCCTGTGGGCCCCTGCCAAGTGTGAAAATAAAGGAAAATCTTGAGTTCCTTCATGGGAAATTCCAGGCACCTAGCTAGACCTAAGAAATAAGTAAGTAGCTTGATGAGCAATAAGGTAATAGTGGCTTAAAACAATTGTAAAAGAAGCTAGAATTTTGGGGTGTTTGGTTCCCTATAGAAACTAACAATAGCATCTTATCATAGGTCTCTGAGCTGTTTTTCAGAAACCTGGACCCCCACCAAAGGGATCCTCTGACACCTAGACCTAAGATAAAGAAGAACTAAGGGTTGGACTTTGATCACCATTGTTTGTTCTAAATTTCTTCCTGAGGGAGCTGGAGGAAGTCGCACCCCACAAACCACACCTGCTTCAGGATATCCTACCCTTTTAGGTTAAAACCAATGTACTTACAAGACATGGGAAAGGTCAGAATGTTAAGCGTTAGCTGCCTGAGCCTCTTTACTTAGTGCCCTGCAAACAAACGCCTCCTTGCTTTCTTCCACTGCAAACCTCAGTGTGGATATCTGGTCTTACTATGTGGTGCAAGTGGACCCAGTACAGTTCAACAAAAATTCAAATCAAATAACAAACAGAAAAGTCAATGTATATTCTTCTAAAAATTAAATACTACTTGGGTAGGACCTATTAAATAGTATCTCAGTATGAAATTTGAAGAACATGCTACTTCCCACTGATTTTTAAATCTAAATATATTTTCTTAACAAATGCCGGAGAGGTAAGTCTAAATTTGGTGGGGGATAATATAATAAAACTATAGATGAAATATACAATCAGAATGCTTTGCACCAATTCTTTAAAATCTGGCTTCATTTTAAGAAAACTCAAACTCAAACTCAAAATTTTAACCTGTGGTTTATACAAGAAAAATATTGCTGAACTCCTTTAAAAGAATGCATACTCAAATGAGAAATCTCAGTCTGTACCACAAGACCAGCAAATATATATTTCAAATATTATAGTTTAAATTATATTTTTAAATAAATATGCATTAATTTTATGATTATTCATTGGTAGCTAATAACATCTTTGTCCAAACACAGAAAGATAAGTGACCTCCACTTTATTATGACAGTGAACAATTGTAAAATCTAAAATGTGTGACAAATTTTACATTCTCTTTACTTTTTAATTATCTTGCCTGTTTAATAGTTATGTGGCACTGGAAAGAAAACAAGAGTTTTGACCTAGCCACCAATTAGCTGTGTAGATTTTAAAAAGTTATTTAATTTGAGCAGATTTCTGAGGTCACAGCTAGATTAAAGGTTCTGTAATCTTGTATTTCTAGGCTCTCTAGCATGTGTGAAGGTAGTGAAGTGGGCCTTTAAATAAGATTTAACATAGTGTATTCAAAAGGGCTAGGTTTTGCAGCCAAATAAATCAGAATTTGCATTTCACTTCTAATACTTTCTAGTTATTGACTTGGTTCCAACATTCAGCTCTTCTAAGCCTCAATTTCCCTCTCTTTAAAATTGAGGTAATAATAATTATATGCCAACGTGTTTTGAAGATTATAAAAATGCATCCTGAATAAATGCTAACTTTGGCAATTACTATTTAAATACTTCAATAACATTATTAACGAATAAAATAAGTGACTAATGATCATTATTAAGGAACTCAGTGTCAAATCTGAGAACAGGTACAGCCTACATACTATAAATACATTTCAACCTGCATTTTTGAGATATATTGAGCATTAGTCAGACACTTACAGATCCAGGACAATGACTTCTTGGGGGCACTAAATATCACTCATTCTTGATGACTCAAGGATGTTAATCTAGAAATTTTCCTCTATGCACATTTAATTTCCCCCACTCTAATGGATTATTCTTGTGGTATTATATAAGATACATTACAGAATAGAGAAATGTATAACAAATATAATCTTTACGTGGATGTTAAATGGATCAGATTAATGAATTCTGACAATAGTGGAGGGTTAAATTGACAGAACATGAAGATTGATTAGATATGAACAATGGGATTGTAAGAGTGATGATGGTCAACTGAATTATGAAATAATAGTCTGAATTCCTCAGAGCATGATCATAAGTATAAGGCCGCCTACAGTGAAAAGCATGATCCCCAATGTATTGTTCTATTTTCTAAAGTATCTCAGTACAATATTCTTCAATCATGTTAACGGATTTTGTTCAAATGAGTCTACCTCTACCTACAAAATGTTTTCATTACTCACTATTCAAAAACACAAATTATATTAAGAACCTGGATTTATTTCTATGTCCCACTGTGTATTAGTCCACTTGTGCACTTCCCAAGACTGGGTAATTTATAAAGGAAAGAGACTTAATTGACTCAGAGTTCAACATGGATAGGGAGACCTCAGGAAACTTACAAACGGGCAGAAGGTGAAGAAGCAAAGATCTTCTTCACATGGTTACAGGAGAGAGGAGAGCAAGGAGTGAAGGGGGAAGAGCCCCTTACAAAACCATCAGATCTCGTGAGAACTCACTCATTATCATGAGAACAGCATGAGGGAAACTGTCCACATGATCTACTTAACTCCACCTGTTCTCTTGACACTTGGGCATTATGGGGATTATAATTCAAGATGAGATTTGGGTGGGAACACAAAACCTAACCATATCACACTGCTTATAAAAATTATCTCTAATATTTATGTAATAAGTGGTTAAACTCTTTAAATGCTATAAGTGACACTTCATCTCTTAGCAAAACAAGATTATTTTTGCTGTAATATTCATCCATTGATATGTGTTTTGTCTTCCAAAGTATATCTATTATCTTGACAATATGAAAGTCCTTGATATGGTTTATGATAGGTAAAACCTCAACACTGTATAAATTGCTTTCATTTGAAACACATCAGTCTTCTTTTTGGGTGTGTTGATATATGATTACATTTAATTCAGAAATTAAAGCTAAAAGAAACATTAGTAATCAATTAAACTAGCTCGTTTCCTGAGAAATGAATACACTGAAATCCAGAGATGTAAAACCACAAATCATTCACTCTTCCAAGCCAAAAGTCAAAAAAACAAACCTCCTTCCTCTCTTTTTAATGTTTACAATTACCTGTTCCTGCCATGTGTGAGGCAATTTTTAAAAGCTACGGTTGATAAATATATAAAACAGACAGAAAATACACCCTCAAAAATCCCTTCATGAATTCAGTGGACACTTCTGGCTTATCGGAAACTGTAATTCCTAGGGCTTTTTCACATTGTTATGTCAG
This sequence comes from Pongo pygmaeus, assembly GCF_028885625.2. NCBI lineage: Eukaryota > Metazoa > Chordata > Mammalia > Primates > Hominidae > Pongo > Pongo pygmaeus. Next base: position 125,522,696 of record NC_072377.2, on the reverse strand, counting down.
ATTAATTCTAACTTGTAAATTTGATTTTTAAAACCTGAAAGTAGGTCTTTATACTTATTCATCTTAAATTTCAGCTTTTGGTATTTAATCATCATTTTAGCTTGCTTAGGTCTGTTTTAATTCTGATTGTGTTTTCTATCATAATTTATTACTCATTTTCTAAAATTAGATCAATATATCTAATGTTTTAATCAAACGTATGATCAAAGATTTAAGAATTCTTGAAGAATACCACTAAAACCAAACGTTTCAATAAATAAGGGAATAAGAGAGATTGCATATTCAAACAGCACTCAAACAAAACAATGCTTTGACAAGAAATTTTATTTAAATCAAGCAAGTCTTATTAATAACTTCTCTATTAAATCTACCTGTAAAACTTTTGGAATAATAGAAACTCACATAAATGTAAGTCAAAACACACACCAGGTATAATTAATAATAGTAGAAAATGATAAACTATTTAGAGAAACAATTATATAAACAGTGACCTACAGACTTATATAGCAAATTATAACATTTAAACGGAGAATACAGCAAACTTGTAATTCTGGAAAAGCGATAATTAAAAATATCAGTACACGTTTTTTACTATTATAGAGCCATATGTTTAGACCCTCACACAGATATCTCAAGCTTTACATTTCTTGTTCATCAATGGAAATTGGCCTTTGTTGAGGAGACACAGTGGAGTGTATCCAATATTGAAATCAGCTCTATTTTTTTAAAATCTGATATATAAACTTCCATTTCAGTACTCTATTTTAACATATAAAGTATAATTTCAACTTTATGTAAATTTATATTGTTGTTATATTTGGAAATTCCTTGTGTCTTTCCTATATGCCTTTTCTCCCAACCACTAACTTTATTTAGCCTTGCCTTGTTATATATAATAAAAAATTATAATAGCAGAATATTTCAGTATATTAGACAACATTTTGCTGAAGAAGTCCATTAATATAGATAGATAAAATGTTTGTCTTTGTTCAGAAGCAATAATTTTATTATGACATTATGTTTTCTTTTCTTGGAAGTAGAAATGTTCCTGTTTTGTTTCTTTATGTCTGGATTTTCTCCTAAACGTATAAGGCACCGAAATAATATAACGCATTAAAATATCTCAATAAAATAAAAAGTAATTGTAAACCCTAAATCAAACATTGCATTTTTGTGTTTGAAAGCAAATATTGGTGCCCTCCATAGTGTAATGGATATTAAGCAGTGTTGGGAGATAAATTGCTGTCTACGAAAATGCAGCTTGTAAATATGCAGGTATCTACCTCTCAGAGGACAAATGACTATTTATGCCTGGCAAGTGCTGCATTAATTTTATTGCTTATGCATCTCCTGGGAGGTAACCGGCAAACTGCCACATTTTTAAAAAATTACATGTAAGTTTCCTCTGATCCATAGTCTTTCTTGCTTATAGACTTTTTTGTTCTGTTTTTTCCAGACTGTTGAATTTAAGAGCAAAGTAATTAGAATCTGAGATATCGAATATCAATTTTTATTTTTCCTTTAGGGCAAGAACTGCACATTAAATTTCTCTTTCTCTTAATAAGAACTTGTTGTAAACAGTGTTCAAATACATCTTGTACATTTCAGATTCCTATCACTTTTCACCTTGACTATTGCAATATCCCTAGATGATATCCTAACTCATTTCATTACATAGGCAGAAAGCTTAATAAATAATGAAGTGCTTACTATGACATGTTTCTGTTAAATGCCTTCCTTGGATTTCTATATGTAATTCAAGCTCTATCTCTTGGCCTTGTGCCTCAATCATACTAGTCTTATATTTTTCTACTGCTCATCTAAAAACTTACACTATAATAATAGGATACCAGATGTAGTCATACAATTACACATGTACACAAACACACACACCACAAAGCATAAATACACATGTCTACGTTGAAGGTTTTTTTTGTTTTTGAGAAGATTCTATTTACATAGGAAGCTTAACTCAACGTCATGTTACCTTTGACTTACAATTTATATTTAGTAGCAGACTGAAAAAACTTTACTATTCTATAACAAGATTGGTTAATAAAAATAGATTGAGCAAATTGAAAGATGAAAGCTACTCATGTTGTCATGTCAGTAGGACATGATATAAAAAGCACCAGAAGTTTTGACGTTTAATTTAAAACTCCAGGTTTGGTTGCATACATTTTTGTTCATCAAAGGTCTCTTTGCCGTGATACCTTTCAGAATGTGGAAGTGAAAAGATAAAGGGTTTTGCCTCCATTTGTAACATTTATATCCATTTTTTCTCAATATGTTACTTTATTTTAGAAACTAAATTTTCTAATGTGTAGAGAGACTTATACTAATATATGACCTTTCAGGTTATGAATATAAGTAATGCTTTATATAAAGAATCCTATACAGTTCTTGACAAATAATATGTAATAAATATTAGACATAATTATTCATCAAAGCTTAGGTATCTATTTTATTAATGACAGAATTCAGAAGATTAAAATAGAACATAGAGAAGTTTCTTTGAATAATTATAATTTATGTTGGATAAATTATTTCTGAAAATAAGTTAACAACTAGAGAAAGTGACAAGTCATGAAAGAAAAGAATGTGTGATAAAAACATTATTATTTTTTGCCTTGCACTGGGTTGAAATCTTGTTCCCACTTTCTTTCTTGCTATTATAAGTTAAAATTTTAAAATATACAGTATAGACTTGATGAAAATATGTTGAATCATCCCTGATTATGCCTTTAGATGACTCTAGAAAAAACATCATTGATTTATATGGGACTAAGACACTAACACTGTTCAAAAAGGGAACCCAGTAGGGTGGTATGATAAAATATACATTTATGTTAAAAAAAAAAAAAAGGATAGGAACTCACATCCAAAGCTCTTTTTCTAGTTTAGAAAAGATGTTGCACAATGATTTAGAACTTTAGGTAATAAATCTTTAATATCAATATAATACATTTAAATAAGATAACCAATTTGAAATAAGAGTTATATATTATACTTCAGATGACATAATTTATGAATTCTGAATTCAGGGCACCTTAAAAATATTTTGTATAAATAACTTTTCTGGGGTTGTTTTCTCAGAACATAAATATACATTTTCTCACTCTTTCCCATGCTGGATAGGATGGGAGGGTTGATAGATTGAGGGATGTTATCAATTTAATACTAATTCACAAGAAGATTTATTTCTGAGATTTGGTTTATATGTTTTTAACTTTCTGAAAATTTTCTTGTCTTTCTTTTTTTTGCAGTGGATGGGTAGATGGGATTCAGGGAAGAGCTTGCTAACTTCAGTATCAAGTTCATGAACAAATTCTCCAGAAAAATATTCTGTGAATCTTGAGATTAGTCAACTAAGTTTTTGTCTCTGCTCACAAAGCATATTGTGTGTTAGTCTTTGCATTAGTCCATTCTCAGAGAAATACCTGAGACTGGGTAATTTATAAAGAAAAGAGGTTTAATTGGCTTACAGCTCCACAGGCTGTACAAGAAGCACGATGATGGCATCTGCTTGGCTTCCAGGGAGGCCTCAGGAAATGTAGAGTCATGGTGTAAGACAAAGGGGGAGTACACCTCATATGGCCAGAGTAGGAGGAAGAAAAGTGGGAGAGGTGCTACATACTTTTAAACAACCACATCTCATGAGAATTCTACCATGAAAATAGCACTAGGGGATTGGTGCTAAACCATGGGAAACCACCCCCATGATCAAATCACCTCCCACCAGGCCCCATCTACAGCACTGAGGATTACATTTCAATGTGATAGTTAGGTGGGGACACAGATCCAAAACATATCATTACACCCTGGTCCCTCCCACATCTCATGTCCTTCTCACATTATCAAAATACAATCATGCCTTCCCAATAGTCCCAATGTCTTAACTAATTCCAGCTTTAACTAAGAGTAAATGGTCAGAAGTCTGACTTGAGAAAAGGCTAGTCCTGTCTGCCTATGAGCAGATAAAATGAAAAACAAGTTGGTTACTTCCAAGATACAATGCAGGTACAGGTACTGGGTAAATACTCCCATTCCAAAAGGGGGAAATCAGCCAAAAGAAAGGGGCTATAGGCCCCGTTCAAGTCATAAACCCAGCAGAGCAGTCATTCAATCTCAAGGCTCTAAAATAATTTCCTTGACCCTATGTGTCACATCCAGGGCACACTGATGCAAAGAGTGCACTCCTGATGCCTTGAGCAGTCACGCTCCTGTGACTTTGCAGGGTTTGGTCCCCATGGCTGCTCTCAAGTCTGGCGTTGAATGCCTGAGGCTTTTCCAGGTGTGTGGTGCAGGCTGTCAATGGCTGTACCATTCTGGGATCTGGAAGATGGTGGCCCTCTTCTCACAGCTCCATTAGGCAGTGCCCAAGGGGGGACTCTGTGTGGGGTCTCCCACCTTACATTTCCCCTCTGCACTGCTGTAGTTTAGTAAAGATTCTCCATGAGGGCTTTGCTCCTGCATCAGGCTTCTGCCTAAATGTTCAGGCTTTTCCATACGTTCTCTGAAATCGAGGTGGAAGCAACCAAGCCTCAATTCTTGCAGTCTGTGTACCTGCAGGCTCAACAACACATGAAAGCCACCAAATCTATGGCTTGTATCCTCTGAAGCAGTGGCCCAAGCTGTATCTGGAGCCCTTTTAGCCATGGCTGAAGCTGGAGTGGCTGGGACACAAGGAGCAGTGTCCTGAGACTGTGCAGGGTGGCAGAGCACTGGGCCTGGCCCACTAAACCATTCTTCCCTCCTAAGCCTCTGGGCCTGTGATGGGAGGGGCTTCCACCAGGGACTCTGAAATGCTTTCAAAGCCTTTTCCCCATTGTCTCTGCTATTAGAATTTCCCATCCTTTTAGTTGTGTAAATTACTGCAGACTGCTTGAATTACTCCCCTGCAAATGGGCTTTTCTTTTCTACCACATGGCCAGGCAGCACATTTTTCACTTTTACACTATGGTCACCTTTTAAATATGTTCTAGTTTCTGGTCACTTCTTTGCTCATGAATATAAGCTTTGGCTGCTAGAAGCAACAGGGGCATATCTTGAACGTTTTGATGCTTAGAAACTTCTACCAGATACTCTAATTCATCTCTCAAGTTTAAAGTTCCACAGAGCCCTATTGCAGTGGCATGATGTAGCCAATTGCTTTTCTGAGAAATGAAACTGACCTTTGCTCTAGTTTCCAATAAGTTTTTCATTTCCATCTGAGACCTCATTAGCCTGGCCTTTACTATCCATATCACTACAAGCATTTTGTTCACAACCATTCAACAAGTCTCTAAGATGTTTCAAATTTTCCCTCATCTTCCTGTATTCTTCTGATCCTTCCATACTCTTCCAATCTCTGCCTGTTACCCATTTCCAAAGCTGCTTCCACATTTTCAGGTATCTTAATAGCAATGCCCCACTTCTAGGTCCCAATTTTCTGTATTAATTTGTTCTCACACTGCTATAAAGAAATACGTGAGACTGGGAAACTGTATTTGTCCATTCTTACATTACTATAAACAACTACCTGAGATTGGGTAATTTATAAAGAAAATAGGTTTAATTAATTCACAGTTTTCAGGCTGCATGGGAAGCACAAAGGCTGAGGAGGTCTCAGAAGACTTACAATGATGGTGGAAGGTAGAGGGGAAGCAGGTGCATTTTACATGGCTGGAGAATAAGGAAGAGGGCAAAGGGGAAGGTGCCACACATTTTTAAACAACTAGGTCTTGTGAGAACTCACTTTCTATCATGAGAATATCAAGGGGAAAATCCACCCTTGTGATCCAATCACCTCCTGCCAGCCCCGTCCTCCAACATTGGGGATTAGAATTCAACATGAGATTTGGGTGAGGAAATAAAGCCAAACCGTAACAGTAATTTAAAAATAAAATAGTTTCTATTGGCTCATCGTTCCTCAGGTCGTACAGGAAAAATGATGCTGGCATCTGCTCAGTTTCTGGGGAGGCATCAGGAAATGTACAATCATGGCAGAAGGCAAAGGGGGAGTACACCTCCCATGGCCAGAGCAGGAGGAAGAGAGAGTTGGGGAGGTGCTACACATTTTTAAGCAAGCAGGTCTCCTGTGAACTCCATCATGAGAACTGCACTACAGGGATGGTGCTAAACCATTAGAAACCACCCTCGTGATCCAATCACCTACCACCAGGCCTCACCTACAGCACTGGGGATTATATTTCAACATGAGATTTGGGTGGGGACACAGATTCAAACCATATCAGTGTTCTGCTGTAGATTCTTCAAAAGTAGGAAACATACCACATTTATATGAAATTCTAGGTCATAGGAAAATACCTCATATGTAATATGAATTAAAATATAATTCTATGTTTCTAATTATGCATTTAAAATATTTAATATTTTTAAATTGACTAGGAAAGGACCTAATGTTTTCAATCATACTAAATAAAAAAGGTAGACACCTTGTTTAATCCCCCACAAAAAACAATTCCAAATGTCTTCTCTCAGCTACTGCAGGTAAATTCTGCTTATATCACACAATATTTTGTAGTTATAGAGCCTACCCTCCCCTCTCTTATCAGATGCAGTTCACGTTCCGCTAGGTTATGTTGGCCAAATGAGAAGAAGGAGAGACACCTGAGTGGGGTACTTATTGTCCACTAGGGCAGAAGATTCTGCATTAACTTCAAATGAAGAGGAAGGATGATGGCTCTTAACTTGGATAGTGGATCACTTGTACAGTCTTAGAGAGTTTGAGGGAATCTGAGAATTTGTGATTTTCAGGGGCATTAAACTGAATTGTCCTTATCATAATCCCATTCTTTCCCAAGATGGAACCTGGCCATGGCATAACAGACTTGCCTTGCTTGATAATTGATTTTTTGTTTTTTGGCTAATCTGGAATTATGTCCTGGGCCATTTACTCAGCTTCTGCTACCCTCTCTCTTCAGTAGATGCGACTAAGGAGGCCCTCTGACTTTCAAATCTGTTTTCAGTTCATGACTAGTTTTCTCAGTTTTTGGAATCCTGTTCTAATAGGTACCCAGTTCCATCATTCTTGGAGTTACTTCTCCTTCTCCTATATTTACCAAACACACGGACTATTATACTAATTAATACATTAATTTTCACTAGTATGTCCTTTAATGTACCACTGAACAATTAAACCAACATTTTTTGGGATTTATCAGTACTTATAACCAGTGATAGTGTTTTTACTGCCACCCAGGCAGTATGTGATTCAGCAACCAGCTTTGCACACCCGATTTCTCTGACTGCCTGCTTCCCTATGAAGCGGCTTCTAAGGTATAGTTTACTGTACATTTTATTAATTAAGGAGTGTTCTCGTGATTAACACCTGTGGAAAGAAGGAGGGGAAAGCAGGATTAGGCAGAGAAAGATGCTGAGCTTCAATAAAAACCCAAGGACAGGTTTGAAACAGAGACTTCAAACTAGGATGGTGTTAGATAGAAAAGACCAATACAAAACAAATATTAAGATGATAACTATGTTGTCTAAAATATATACATATATTGTTTGTGTATGTGTGTGTCAGTAATTTTACTACTTGTGAACAGAGTAATATACCAAATAAAATTCAAGATTGATGAGCTGGATTAAAAAATACAACTACATAGGTCCTAAAAGAGACCCATTTAAATATAAATAGAAATTAAAATGTTAGCAATTGGAAAAACTATGTGACAAAACCATTAAGTAAAATAGGTAATTTTTCCAATTAGATTTTAAGGAAAGAAACATCAGAAAAAAATAGGAATTTTAAAATGTAATTTTAAAATACCAGGTTACTGGGAAGATATAAAATTCATCAATTATTAACTATCGAATACAAGCTTGAAAATACAGAAAGCAAAAATTGACAGAACAAAAAAGAGTAATAGACAAGCACATCATAGAAGCAGACTTTTAGGTTTTACTTAGAAGAATTTAAACCTTTAAGCCTAAGAAGAATTTATATCTTTCACACAGTAACCAATGGAATATGGAAAAAATAAAAGAAATAAAAAGAGAATAATGTTTCCAACTCTCTTTATTAAGTAACTAAAACATCTAAGCATGAAATATACATTAAAAGAAAGGAAAACTTTAGGCCCATATTTTTCAAAAATATACAAAAATTCAAACAAAATATTAGCAAATGAAATCTGATATTGCATAGCATGACCAAGTTGGCTTCACTGCAAGTACGTAATGTCTTTGGTTCAATTAAATGAACTTTGGTTCATTTAATTATTTCTCCAGGTGAATTAAAAAAGAGAAATATAATTGATTAACTGAACTTTATTAGCGTAACATCTGTTTAACAAAGGGCATCCTTAAGAGAATGAATAGACAAACCAATTACTGGGAGAAGATATGTGGACTATATCTGACAAATGACTACTAGACTACAAAAAGAACTACTAAACTCAATAATAAAACAGCAAAGGTCTTATTTTTTTAAAAAAAATGGATAAAATGCATAAATAGACATTTCAACAAAAATCTATCCAAATCCCTAATTGGGATACAGAAAGATGCACAAAATCATTAGTCATCAAGGATATGGAAATTAATTTATATTGTTTAAAATTTAAAAGAGTGAAAATGCTGAATGATGGCGAGAAAGTAAAGCAACTGCAACAATCATAGCATATATGTTATCATAATAAAACATACAATATATATATTAGCCAGTAATTTCAACTCTATTTACATATTCATAGGAAATTATTTGTATTTATCCAGGAATAATATGTGCAAAAATGTTCACAGCATGGTGAACCAAACTTGAAAATAGCCCATTGATAAGAAAACAGATGTATTGTGATATAATCATAGACAACATAAGTTAAAAATAAGAAGTTATATATACAAACGTATGTACATCACAGTCATTGTGTTATGTTGGGAAAGTAAAGACACAAAAGAGTGCATACTACAAAATTATTTTACATGAATTTCAGGAGCAAACAGCTATTGCATGGTGATAGAATTGAGCTGTGTGTGTGTGTGTGTGTATACACACATTATATATATATACACACATATATATGTATACACACATTATGTATACATTATATAGATACATATTTTAAAATGTCCAATAAAGGACATACCAAATGTGAGTAATAACAAGTAAGATATTGAAATATAGCTCTGATGTGATTGGTAGAGCAAACTTACCAGCACAATATTTAGAAACTATGTGTTACTGGAGACCATAAATTTTCAGTGGCTTAATTCAACCTGATCATGTGGTTTCTCCTGCAGCAATTAGTCGTCCATATGTTGAGAGATGCAAGAGTAACGGTTGTAAGAATCCAAAGTAGGTGCTCTGGCAACATGGGTAAGAAAATGAATAGTATTAAGATGGCAAGGCTAGGCCAGAGAGGAAAGAAAGGGAAGCCTTTTAACAATGAACTGATAAATTTGGTAAGAGTGACCCATCTAGAGACAAGATCTCTCAAAGAGGAGAAAGTGTATAGAAATGTAAAAGAAGGGGAATATATATATTTTGTAGTGCAAACCCCACTCTTTCCGTCTGTACCTCTGATAACTCCTTGGGTTTAGTCCTTCTCAATGACAAACTTATTCAGCAAGATATTCCATCACTTTCTGCACTTGTTCATATGGCTCCCTCTTCATTTCAGGAAGCAATTGCCTCTAAGATATTCCCTATGCTTCAATTATGTTCATTTCTCCACTCTCAAATCTATTCAATTATCAAATCATCCATGAAGCCTTTTTGGATCCCTTGCACCTCTGAAGAAAAACCATTTCTATGTGATTTACCAATAACTTTTCTGATTTCCTAGAGCTGTATTAAATTAAATGTAGCTGTTTAACCTGTATGTATCCCTCTACTCCACAGACAGTCTTAAGAATATAGAATCTGATCTTGTTCCTGTTCTTAGGACAGTATGCAATACATAATATAGTAGCTCCACAATAAATGAATGGTTGGATGAATACAAGTTCCTGTACTGTTCTCCTTTTTCTCCTTCTCCTTCTTCTCCCTTTTCCATTCTTTTTTTTTCTCTTTCACCCTTACCCCTTTCTTTTCTTCCTCCTATTCCTCCAGGTCTCTCCTTCTCCTTCTCCTTCTCCTTTTCCTCTTCCTTCTTCTGATTGTGGGATGGTTCTAACTTCAAATAACACTTAACAGTTAAGCTGTAATACTCGTTTTCCTTAGTGGATATTTATAAAATAAAAATGGATGGTTATAACAAGAGGGGGATAAATGGATTTGCAGAGTAATTTTGCTATACTTTGAAAATACGTTTACATTTTAATTAGAGCTTACATAAAAGCTAAGCTGGTACCCCATGGAATATTGTAGTCACCACTCTCATTAAGGAAGTAATTAAGTTCCTAATTACATTGGTTTATGTCCTAGATAACAGCCAAAAATAAAGACATTCTCATCTAGGACTGTATACTCTAAAATGAACTAATTACACGTGTACATTCATACATGTATGCCTTTTTCTACTGTTCTGCTTTTCCGAAATGAATTTTCTCACCCTTTCTGCTTGACTAAAACCCTACTCATAATTTAAAGTTTAGCCTAAAGATTTAAAAATCATAGCTTTTCATGACTTTCACTTTATTTTCATACATAAACCCCAAACATTCTTTTCTCTTTTTAAATTTTACAGATGTACATGAAAATGTTATTTGAAGATTTAATAAATACAAATACACAAAGAAAAATATTAACGTTCCATCCTTCCTCACTCAAATTTCACATCCCTAGTCAGAGGTATGTATTATCTTTATTTTGGCAAACTTCCTTTACATACATCTATTTGTAAACAAAAACACTCATATACACACAATATACACACATATATGTATATAATATATATACACACATATTTGCTACATAGATAGTTTTTTTATCACCGATATTATCATGTTCTATGGTTCTGCAATGTGCTTTAACTTAATAACACACTTTAAAAATCTCCCTATCAGTACATTGAGCTTTAACAGACTCCTTTAAGAGAATACACACTGTTTTATAATATGGAAGCACCCTCTTTGATGTAAAAATGTCCTTATAAATGGACACCTAGGTTCTTAGAATTTTCCCGCTATTACAAAAGTGCTGTAAAATATACAAAAGATAGTTTACTGATATGCTGGTATTTTAACAAATTGATCTCCAAAAGAACCAATTTATGCTAAAACTTATGAGTACTCATTCTTCACATACTCATTAGCACTGTAATTAATCTTTTAAATTCTGCCTGCCCTATGAGTAAAACAGTAATTTATTGTTATTTAAATTTTGCATTGCCTTGATTTCTAGGAAATCTGAGAATAATGTTTTCATATGTTTACTGGCCATTTGTGCTTTTGCATGTTCATTTCCTTTGTATATTATTTGCCTAATTCTTTACTCTTTTCATTTTATTTTTCTTATTTGTGTCAGAAGAGGTTATAATATAGTTCACACATTATCTAATTCACTTTATAACAACCTATATTATATCCCTTATCTCACTGAATTTAAGCAATTATAGTAGATTTCATTTCTTTCTTTCTAGACTTGTAAAAACAAATAGCAGAATAGAAACTTTAAATCTATAAACAAGCAATACAAATGTCACATACAAGTGCAAAAGATCACTTTTCAGCTTAGGACAGCTGGGGTAAATACATAGTGGGGGTGTGAGATAATAAGGATGCATTCATAATTTGGGAGCACATTCAAATATTTTCTTGTAAATGTTTTACTTTATTTATGCTATCAATGCTGTTTCTAGCCACAAAAATAATATGTGCTTAAATAACTAGGAATCTGAGCATCTGATGTAGAAATGAGTATAGTAGCTGGATAATAACTTTAGAAATTTCAGATATATGTATATAATTTGAATTAATCTCTATAATAATCTCAGTAATAACTAGATAACTAACACCTTACTATTTGCTAGGTATGACATTTCCATTTCTCATAAGAACTCCTCAATTTACAATTCATTTATATCTCCATTCAAGAAATTATACAAATGACTAAGAGAGATGGAATAATTTGTCACAGGTTCTGTATCTGGCAAATGACCGCTCTGAGTTTTTAAACCTGTTTTAAGTGACACCAAAGCCTAATTATATTCTTCCACATACCCCTGTTTCTCTGGAATCCAAATGTGTCTTCTTCAAATATCTAGACATACAACTTGGTGGTATTGAATTTTGGTAGGCAACTGCGATGGACAGAGTAAAGATATCCATGTCCTAATCACTCCATTCTGTATATATGGAAACCTACATGGTAGAGGGGACTTTACCTCTGTGATTTAGTTAAGAATCTTATAATGGAGTCATTATCCTAGATCATCCAGTGGGCCCAATGTAATCACGAGGGTCTTTATAAAAGGGAGCCAAGAGAATCAGAGAGAATTTGAATGTGCTACTCTGTGGGATGGAGGAAAGCAAGTGGCCTCCAGGTGCTGGAAAAGACAAAAGAACCAATTCTATCTTTAAGAATGGTCTTGGGAGAATTGGTTCTTTTATCTTTTCCTTCACCATTTTGGCCAGGATGGTCTCAATCTCTTGCCCTTGTGATCCGCTCGCCTCAGCCTCCCAAAGTGCTGGGATTACAAGCATGAGCCACTGTGTCAGGCCATATTTCAACTTAATTTGATGCTATTTGAATTAAACAATAATAAATTGAAAGTCAGATACTTGCTTTCATTTCCTACACTTTACTGTATTTTCATTATTATATTTTTTGAAAAAAACAACCAAGCTTAAGGATAGAATTAAGCATAAGCGGTTTTACTTTTAACTTGACATTTATGAGAATGTCATTAAATGGTAAATTTAAATAAAATTTAAGCCTAACAACATTGTCATCATAGATTTTATAAGGGAGTCAGTAATTTATTGGGTGTGTTTCTCTGCTTTTAACATTTTTGATATCTATAATTATTTTGATTGATACCTTGTGTAATTTGGATAGAATAGAAATTGTGATGGCAGCAGGACAATAGAGCATTTATTTCTTTTTTCTTTCCAGCTTTTTAAACTCACTAATTATAAAATTGTATTCTGTGACTATAAAAATGGGCTACTGAGATTTAAAAATTTATACTATATTAAGGTTAGCAGAGTCCTTAGATATTTATCCAACCCCTAACATTTGCATTTCAGAAAATTCAGTATTGCTAAGGAATTTATGTAAATCAAATAGTTAATCAAAGAACTAGGTATAGACCCAGAATCCATAATTCCTTAATATGTGTGTGCATGTACATGTGTGTACATATACATGACATATATGTATAAATACATGTTAATGTATATATGTATATACATATATTCATATATATATAAAGTATACATTTTATATTATGGTGCTTCATGAGACTGGGGAAAAAATACAACTAGGTAGGCATGCAGTCTCAAAACCATCAGTTTTGATTTCAAATTACTGACTAGTAAGACCATAGATATTTACTTATAAAAAAGGAAAATAGGCAAAAATCACTTCATTTGTTTTGAGCTATTTATGACAAGTGGACTATAAATTTGAATTGTTTTAAAAAAAACATAGTCTTAGAGTCAAACAAATTAGCAACATGACAATGGTTAATAAGGGTAAATCAAAGTGAGGTTTTTTATGGATGGACAAAAATACTTAGCAGTGAGAATAAGCTTAAGATGAAGCTCAAAGCAACCATGTAAGCATTTAAACATTATTATTATATTATATATTGTTGTGGAGCTTTCCTGTGAAATGCTTATCTTTGCCTCCAATTTGTCTTTTCTCAAATTGTATCTGGTTTTACAGCACTTTTTAATTGTTTTGTTTGTATTGATTAAACATTATTTTGACATAGGATTAGAATAAATATAGCAATTTTTTTATTTAATATTTTTAAAGAGACAAATTTATTTAACTACAATCTTACTTCTGTCTTAAATAATTAGTCATGTGTACCCACATGACTCAATTTATTTTAACTAGTAATTTTTGAGTACCTTCTATGTAACTGATACTGTGCTTGATATTAGGGAAGCAAAGATAAATAGAGTCCATGATTCTGAAAAGTTCATAATTGGCTTCACTGAGATTAAAAAAACAAACAACATAATCAAATTATAATACCATATGCATTCATTGACTCTACATATAATTGTTGAGCATGGTGCCAGGAACCAACAGCGGTTCCCACTCACCTGAAACCATTTTGTAGCTGATGGAGGAGAAAGATATTACCCAAATGATAACATAGAGAAATGTAAAAATGCAAATGTTAGAACTGTGGTCAAGGAGAGATAAATAGTACTATGATATGTTGTAATGCGGGATGAGTTGAGATAGAGTTCTAGATGATGAAAGTTTTCAGCAGAGATATGAAGAACAAAGGCATTAGCTAGGCAAATAATTCGAAAAGAAAAACTCTCCAGCCAGAAAAAAACTACGTATAAAAGTACAAGAGGTTTGAGAAGTACAAGGAACTATGTGAAAACATGAGAGACAGAGAGATGATTGATCAGTCTGGCAGAAATGAGAAGATTGCTGAGGAAATAAGGCCAAGATAAGCAAATGGCTTACCGGGTTAAATACTGTTAAAGAGTAGAGAATGATAAGAATCGTAGAGGTCATAAGTAACTTAGCAGAAGTAGTTTCAGCAACTGCTGAATCAGAGAACAGAACCATACTGAAGTGAAGAGTCGTGAGGAAATAAAGACATCAAACTAAAAAAACTTGAATAATTTTGCTGTGAAGAAACAGAGATTTGTTAGCTGAAGAGTGATACGAGTTTGAGTCAGACTATTTTTCTTTTGTATTTTATGGAAGAGCCTTAAGAAAATTTAAGAATTCTAGGAAAATGTTTAGTATTTAGCAAAGAGGATATTTATAGTTAAAAGTCCTTTAAGATGGCAGGGGACAATAAAAATCAATCTCAGATGAGAGAATGAACAGAGACTCTATTTTCATAGTAAGACTATAGGATAGATAAATATGTATTTGGTTTTATGTTTGTTAACAGGAAAGTGATGGAATTGCAATATGTGTTTTCTCTGTTCTCTTTGAAGTAGGTGGTTAATTCAGGTGATAAATGTTAGGGTTATGGAAAGTTGAATGGTTAAGGAAAGTGTGCAAATTTAGAGATGCAAACAGTATATATGCAAGTATAAAAGCACAGTTGACCAGTAGTCGCAGAAGATTACTAGGGACTGTGTGGACCTATTTAAACATGGTGTTCGTGAATTAATTGTACATCCAATCTGATCTTCCTCTGTGGCCTTCTGTAACACTGATTCACACTGTTAGGCTTGATTTTACACAGTTAGAAAGCAGAGTTTTAATAAAAAGACAATGAGCCACCTACAATAAATCTGGAGAGAAGAAGGAACGGAGAAATGTTGAGAAGTCAGAATACACGGGAATTGATCACTGCATAGATATTATCTACAAAGCAGGGGTGACTCCTGGATATTATTCATTATGATAAAGAATAAGAGTAAAAATGGAAAAAGGAATGCATTAGAGGAAAGAAAATGAGCTTTTCTTTTGAGATGCTGATTTTAATGTTTTCATGGACATTGGTATGGCAAGGAATAGATCCAACATTCAGCTGAATGTTGGATAAAATTAACCTCAACAATATTCTAATGTAGTAACACTTATTTGTCAAGCATTAACTTAGAGTAAGTCTTTATTTAAATTCTGAGAATAGATAAGATTTCTCAGGAAGGCCACCACAGATAGATTTGACTTACATATACTCTTCCCAATAAGTTGAAATAAAAGATTACAGTGTTTTAGAATATCAAATAAATTTGTCCTACAATAGCATTTAGTTGTTGGAAAAGAGCCCAAAATATAGGCCTGTATCCCTCTAGCCTAAGAATATATTGATGAAAAATATTTAAACATGACTAAAGTTTAAGCATGACTAAAGTTTAGTCATGTTTAAATATGACTAAAATAAAATCACTAGAGTATAATTTATATATATACATATGTATGGACTATATATTTCATAAATGTGCAAGACTGAAAACACGTGTACACATTTGAAGCAAAATGTGTATTAGATGGGTACTCTCATCGATACTCAAAGCTCCCTTTTAAAGCTACCTTCAAATTAGTAGCTCTAGTTCAAAATCAAATTTTGGTCTAGGTTCTATTTTTTCTCATGAATCAAGTACTTTTTCTCTAACTTGAATAATGAATCATCCATATTAAATTCATTCATTTCATCACTCACAATAAAAATCTCTAACAAATTCATTAGTTTGCTGATAGTATGAATTGCTAATGCATTATCTAATATATATATTTAATAAATTATGGTTTCACAAAGAAATCACTATATAGTGCTATATGTGCATTTAGTCTGTCACATTTAAAAGTTTTTATTTTTATGAATTAGGACTTAAGTGATTTACGTTTAATTTGCAGAAGACAGATCTATCTATGAAAAGATAGTAATGATAGTAGTCAGTTCTACAGACAAGCCAAAATTTTTCTGCACTTTGTCTAATTGTGATATTTAATATTTAGTCATAACAGTATTAGATTTATCAGATTTTGCCAAATTTTACTTCCATTCACAATAATTTGGGGAAAAATGAAACTTGATTTTCCACTTAATATTATGTTAAACTTAACACTTATACATTAAACAACCAAACCGGTTAATATGGTGAATTCTGTATTAAACTGAATGCATTGCAGTGCTCTTGCTAAATGTTCTTCTTACATGTTCTAATTTGAGGTCTGGATGCATACTTGGTGAAAATGTGGATATGATTTTCAGGGAAGACCATTCTTTCATTAAAAGAGAACATCCCCACCCCACACACACATACATATGGAAGTCCTAGATACTTTATTGTATATTTGATTATATAAAGATTATCAATAGCTTCTTCTGCAATTGGAAATTTCAAGACAGTAATTATGTGCTATCTTTACAGATATCTACTTTATAATAATGTCAAACTAGTATATGCGTTTGCCATGTTGAAGTACAAAAAGCAAATATTCAACTTAATGTTCCAGTGTTCATAATTCAGAAACCCTATTGCCTTTCTCCAGAAAGCCATTTTATATAACATGTTACAACTTTCAGTAGTCAAAGAATAAAATTGTCTAGTTTGTTTATACAGTACAAAAGATTTAGTTTGGATCATTATTGTGTCACATAAGTATCTAAAAGTTTCGGTTATTCTGCCAAATAACACCTAAAAGTTTTGGTTATTCTTCATACTCTAAAGCATCCATTTAGAAACTGAGGGAGTGCTTAGAGTGAGCAAGGAGGACAGAAAGCACTGTTCTTACTCTCTCCAAGAGGTAAGTCCTGGTTCTTCTCAACACTTGCTACTGCAGCTGCAATTTAGATGTACCCTGAGAAAGATGGCAGGATATAGGATAGATAAATATGTAGTTGGTTTTATGTTAACCACAAATCTGCTTTCATTACTGGAAGAGTATTTCTATTCCTGGTTTTCCTTTAGATTCAGCTTATCCTCTTACCTATGAGAGCTTTGACATGCGAATCCTAGGAGAATAGATGTAGGGGTGAAATCAGCCTCCCCATAACCAGTTTTTAAGACTGACCTTAATGCCTGTCCGAGAAATAATGTCTCATAACATGCGAGAACAGCAAATAGGCCTATTGTTAAAATAGGCCCTGCAACAAACAGCTTGACATTAGCACAAGTCTTGGTTATTTTTCCATATATTTAAATATTTTATACAAATATAAAAGTTCTTTTTGAATCTTTCTTCTCTGACCAACGTTTCATCTTTGAAAGTTATTAGAATATTTGTTGAAAGATGAACCTTAAAGTAGAGGTTAATTAAACACTGTAATTTTCATGGAGATTCAAGTTTAGGAATCGTGTTCAAAAGTATTATTATGGTTACATTCTGAACCTTGTTACATGAGTATAGGCTTCAGAAAAACTTATCAGGGTAAGACTTCATATAAGATATCTTGCTATTGATTATATAAATAAAATTCCGTTCAAAGATTTGCTTTTATGCATTATAGTTTGCTATTCCCTGTATTTCAATAATGTGTTGTGAAATAATTGTCTTGTCTTAACCACATTCTGAATTAAGAAGGAACATGTACCCAGGCTTAAACCAAAACAGTCTGGGCAAACAGTAACATTCTGGGAAAGTTACTTTATTTTATTTATTTTTTTGAGATGGAGTCTTTCTCTGTCGCCCAGGCTGGAGTGCAATGGTGTGATCTTGGCTCAATGCAACCTCCTCTTCCTGGGTTCAAGCAATTCTCCTGCCTCAGCCTCCCAAGCAGTTGGGATTACAGGTGCCCACCACCATGCCTGGCCAATTTTTGTATTTTTAGTAGAGATGAGGTTTCACCATGTTGGTCAGGCTGCTCTCGAACTTCTGACCTCAGATAATGCACCCGCCTCGGCCTCCCAAAGTGATGGCATTACAGTCAGAAAGTTATTTTTGAAAGAAAAAGAAGTAAGCCATAAAAAAGAAGAAAAGTGGATAGAAAAATTAACTATCAGTGACCAGAAGAGATTTATGAAATATGCTATCTTTCTTCAGGGATTCCCAGAAATACCAGTAATACACTGAACTACCAGTAACAGACTGGGCTTTCAGCATTTAAACAGAATGTGACTGTTGCTACTGAGGCTTCAAGGAAAGTGCAGCCCCGTGTGTAGAAGATCCTTTGATGATTCATGTTGCATGTTTTAATCTCCTGCATCTGATTATTTATCCTAGGAAAATATTGCAGTGAGGTTGGGGTATATGGCACATATAAAAGGTAAATAATTTTCAATAAGAAAAAGAGATTTGGGGGAGGAGCCAAGATGGCCGAATAGGAACAGCTCCGGTCTACAGCTCCCAGCGCGAGCGATGCAGAAGACGGGTGATTTCTGCATTTCCATCTGAGGTACCGTGTTCATCTCACTAGGGAGTGCCAGACAGTGGGCGCAGGTCAGTGGGTGAGCGCACCGTGCGCCAGCCGAAGCAGGGGCGAGGCATTGCCTCACTCGGGAAGCGCAAGGGGTCAGGGAGTTCCCCTTACAGGGGTGACAGACGGCACCTGGAAAATCGGGCCACTCCCACCCGAATACTGTGCTTTTCCGACGGGCTTAGGAAACGGTGCCCCAGGACAGTATAGCCCGCACCTGGCTCAGAGGGTCCTACGCCCACGGAGTCTCGCTGATTGCTAGCACAGCAGTCTGAGATCAAACAGCAAGTCCGCAGCGAGGCGGGGGGAGGGGCGCCCGCCATTGCCCAGGCTCGCTTAGGTAAACAAAGCAGCCTGGAAGCTTGAACTGGGTGGAGCCCACCACAGCTCAAGGAGGCCTGCCTGCCTCTGTAGGCTCCACCTCTGGGGGCAGGACACAGACAATCAAAAAGACAGCAGTAACCTCTGCAGACTTAAATGTCCCTGTCTGACAGCTGTGAGGAGAGCAGTGGTTCTCCCAGCACGCAGCTGGAGATCTGAGAACGGGCTGACTGCCTCCTCAAGTGGGTCCCTGACCCCTGACCCCCGAGCAGCCTAACTGGGAGGCACCCCCCAGCAGGGGCAGACTGACACCTCACACGGCCAGCCAGGTACTCCAACAGACCTGCAGCTGAGGGTTCTGTCTGTTAGAAGGAAAACTAACAGAAAGGACATCCACACCAAAAACCCATCTGTACATCACCATCATCAAAGACCAAAAGTAGATAAAACCACAAAGATGGGGAAAAAACAGAGCAGAAAAACTGGAAACTCTAAAAACCAGAGTACCTCTCCTCCTCCAAAGGAACGCAGTTCCTCACCAGCAACGGAACAAAGCTGGACGGAGAATGACTTTGACGAGCTGAGAGAAGAAGGCTTCAGACGATCAAATTACTCCGAGCTACGGGAGGATATTCAAACCAAAGGCAAAGAAGTTGAAAACTTTGAAAAAAATTTAGAAGAATGTATAACTAGAATAACCAATACAGAGAAGTGCTTAAAGGAGCTGATGGAGCTGAAAACCAAGGCTCGAGAACTACGTGAAGAATGCAGAAGCCTCAGGAGCCGATGCGATCAAATGGAAGAAAGGGTATCAGCCCTGGAAGATGAAATGAATGAAATGAAGCGAGAAGGGAAGTTTAGAGAAAAAAGAATAAAAAGAAACGAGCAAAGCCTCCAAGAAATGTGGGACTATGTGAAAAGACCAAATCTACGTCTGATTGGTGTACCTGAAAGTGACGGGGAGAATGGAAACAAGTTGGAAAACACTCTGCAGGATATTATCCAGGAGAACTTCCCCAATCTAGCAAGGCAGGCCAACATTCAGATTCAGGAAATACAGAGAACGCCACAAAGATACTCCTCGAGAAGAGCAACTCCAAGACACATAATTGTCAGATTCACCAAAGTTGAAATGAAGGAAAAAATGTTAAGGGCAGCCAGAGAGAAAGGTCGGGTTACCATCAAAGGGAAGCCCATCAGACTAACAGCGGATCTCTCGGCAGAAACCCTACAAGCCAGAAGAGAGTGGGGGCCAATATTCAACATTCTTAAAGAAAAGAATTTTCAACCCAGAATTTCATATCCTGCCAAACTAAGCTTCATAAGTGAAGGAGAAATAAAATACTTTACAGACAAGCAAATGCTGAGAGATTTTGTCACCACCAGGCCTGCCCTAAAAGAGCTCCTGAAGGAAGCGCTAAACATGGAAAGGCACAACCGGTACCAGCCACTGCAAAATCATACCGAAATGTAAAGACCATCGAGACTAGGAAGAGACTGCATCAACTAATGAGAAAAATATCCAGCTAACATCATAATGACAGGATCAGATTCACACATAACAATATTAACTTTAAATGTAAATGGACTAAATGCTCCAATTAAAAGACACAGAGTGGCAAATTGGATAAAGACTCAAGACCCATCAGTGTGCTGTATTCAGGAAACCCATCTCACGTGCAGAGACACACATAGGCTCAAAATAAAAGGATGGAGGAAGATCTACCAAGCAAATGGAAAACAAAAAAAGGCAGCGGTTGCAATCCTAGTCTCTGATAAAACAGACTTTAAACCAACGAAGATCAAAAGAGACAAAGAAGGCCATTACATAATGGTAAAGGGATTAATTCAACAAGAAGAGCTAACTATCCTAAATATATATGCACCCAATACAGGAGCACCCAGATTCATAAAGCAAGTCCTGAGTGACCTACAAAGAGACTTAGACTCCCACACATTAATAATGGGAGACTTTAACACCCCACTATCAACATTAGACAGATCAACGAGACAGAAAGTCAACAAGGATACCCAGGAATTGAACTCAGCTCTGCACCAAGCGGACCTAATAGACATCTACAGAACTCTCCACCCCAAATCAACAGACTATACATTTTTTTCAGCACCACACCACACCTATTCCAAAATTGACCATATACTTGGAAGTAAAGCTCTCCTCAATAAATGTAAAAGAACAGAAATTGTAACAAACTGTCTCTCAGATCACAGTGCAATCAAGCTAGAACTCAGGATTAAGAATCTCACTCAAAACTGCTCAACTACGTGGAAACTGAACAACCTGCTCCTGAATGACTACTGGGTACATAACGAAATGAAGGCAGAAATAAAGATGTTCTTTGAAACCAACGAGAACCAAGACACAACATACCAGAATCTCTGGGATGCATTCAAAGCAGTGTGTAGAGGGAAATTTATAGCACTAAATGCCCACAAGAGAAAGCAGGAAAGATCCAAAATTGACACCCTAACATCACAATTAAAAGAACTAGAAAAGCAAGAGCAAACACATTCAAAAGCTAGCAGAAGGCAAGAAATAACTAAAATCAGAGCAGAACTGAAGGAAATAGAGACACAAAAAACCCTTCAAAAAATAAATGAATCCAGGAGCTGGTTTTTTGAAAGGATCAACAAAATTGATAGACCGCTAGCAAGATTAATAAAGAAAAAAAGAGAGAAGAATCAAATAGATGCAATAAAAAATGATAAAGGGGATATCACCACCGATCCCACAGAAATACAAACTACCATCAGAGAATATTACAAACACCTCTATGCAAATAAACTAGAAAATCTAGAAGAAATGGATAAATTCCTCGACACATACACCCTCCCAAGACTAAACCAGGAAGAAGTTGAATCTCTGAATAGACCAATAACAGGAGCTGAAATTGGGGCAATAATCAATAGCTTACCAACCAAAAAAAGTCCAGGTCCAGATGGATTCACAGCCGAATTCTACCAGAGGTACAAGGAGGAGCTGGTACCATTCCTTCTGAAACTATTCCAATCAATAGAAAAAGAGGGAATCCTCCCTAACTCATTTTATGAGGCCAGCATCATCCTGATACCAAAGCCTGGCAGAGACACAACAAAAAAAGAGAATTTTAGACCAATATCCTTGATGAACATTGATGCAAAAATCCTCAATAAAATACTGGCAAACAGAATCCAGCAGCACATCAAAAAGCTTATCCACCATGATCAAGTGGGCTTCATCCCTGGGATGCAAGGCTGGTTCAATATACGCAAATCAATAAATGTAATCCAGCATATAAACAGAACGAAAGACAAAAACCACATGATTATCTCAATAGATGCAGAAAAGGCCTTTGACAAAATTCAACAACCCTTCATGCTAAAAACTCTCAATAAATTAGGAATTGATGGGACGTATCTCAAAATAATAAGAGCTATTTATGACAAACCCACAGCCAATATCATACTGAATGGGCAAAAACTGGAAGCATTCCCTTTGAAAACTGGCACAAGACAGGGATGCCCTCTCTCACCACTTCTATTCAACATAGTGTTGGAAGTTCTGGCCAGGGCAATTAGGCAGGAGAAGGAAATCAAGGGTATTCAATTAGGAAAAGAGGAAATCAAATTGTCCCTGTTTGCAGATGACATGATAGTATATCTAGAAAACCCCATTGTCTCAGCCCAAAATCTCCTTAAGCTGATAAGCAACTTCAGCAAAGTCTCAGGATACAAAATCAACGTGCAAAAATCACAAGCATTCTTATACATCAATAACAGACAAACAGAGAGCCAAATCATGAGTGAACTCCCATTCACAATTGCTTCAAAGAGAATAAAATACCTAGGAATCCAACTTACAAGGGATGTGAAAGACCTCTTCAAGGAGAACTACAAACCACTGCTCAAGGAAATAAAAGAGGATACAAACAAATGGAAGAACATTCCATGCTCATGGGTAGGAAGAATCAATATCATGAAAATGGCCATCCTTCCCAAGGTAATTTACAGATTCAATGCCATCCCCATCAAGCTACCAATGACTTTCTTCTCAGAATTGGAAAAAACTACTTTAAAGTTCATATGGAACCAAAAAAGAGCCCGCATCGCCAAGTCAATCCTAAGCCAAAAGAACAAAGCTGGAGGCATCACACTACCTGACTTCAAACTATACTACAAGGCTACAGTAACCAAAACAGCATGGTACTGGTACCAAAACAGAGATATAGATCAATGGAACAGAACAGAGCCGTCAGAAATAATGCCACATATCTACAAGTATCTGATCTTTGACAAACCTGACAAAAACAAGAAATGGGGAAAGGATTCCCTATTTAATAAATGGTGCTGGGAAAACTGGCTAGCCATATGTAGAAAGCTGAAACTGGATCCCTTCCTTACACCTTATACAAAAATCAATTCAAGATGGATTAAAGACTTAAATGTTAGACCTAAAACCATAAAAACCCTAGAAGAAAACCTAGGCAATACCATTCAGGACATAGGCATGGGCAAGGACTTCATGTCTAAAACACCAAAAGCAATGGCAACAAAAGCCAAAATTGACAAATGGGATCTAATTAAACTCAAGAGCTTCTGCACAGCAAAAGAAACCACCATCAGAGTGAACAGGCAACCTACAAAATGGGAGAAAATTTTCGCAACCTACTCATCTGACAAAGCGCTAATATCCAGAATCTACAATGAACTCCAACAAATTTACAAGAAAAAAACAAACAACCCCATCAAAAAGTGGGCGAAGGACATGAACAGACACTTCTCAAAAGAAGACATTTATGCAGCCAAAAAACACATGAAAAAATGCTCACCATCACTGGCCATCAGAGAAATGCAAATCAAAACCACAATGAGATACCATCTCACACCAGTTAGAATGGCAATCATTAAAAAGTCAGGAAACAACAGGTGCTGGAGAGGATGTGGAGAAATAGGAACACTTTTACACTGTTGGTGGGACTGTAAACTAGTTCAACCCTTGTGGAAGTCAGTGTGGCGATTCCTCAGGGATCTAGAACTAGAAATTCCATTTGACCCAGCCATCCCATTACTGGGTATATACCCAAAGGACTATAAATCATGCTGCTATAAAGACACATGCACACGTATGTTTATTGCGGCATTATTCACAATAGCAAAGACTTGGAACCAACCCAAATGTCCTACAATGATAGACTGGATTAAGAAAATGTGGCACATATACACCATGGAATACTATGCAGCCATAAAAAATGATGAGTTCACGTCCTTTGTAGGGACATGGATGAAATTGGAAATCATCATTCTCAGTAAACTATCGCAAGAACAAAAAACCAAACACCGCATATTCTCACTCATAGGTGGGAATTGAACAATGAGAACACATGGACACAGGAAGGGGAACATCACACTCTGGGGACTGTTGTGGGGTGGGGGGAGGGGGGAGGGATAGCATTGGGAGATATACCTAATGCTAGATGACGAGTTGGTGGGTGCAGCGCACCAGCATGGCACATGTATACATATGTAACTTACCTGCACATTGCGCACATGTACCATAAAACCTAAAGTATAATAATAATAATAATAATAATAATAAAAGAAAAAAAAAAAAAAAAAAGATTTATAGAAGCTACTGCATTAGCAACTTTTTCTGCAAATCAGTGTGGAAATATCACAACAGAAAGAAATAACAGTTTTCTAGAAAGTGTTTTCCTTCAAAAGACACACAGTTTTCAGATTTGTGCTGAATCAGCATAGCTAAGCATTGGAAAAACTCACATATGTATCATGGGAGAAAGGTGGAACTGGCCTTTGAAGGATTTAGAATCACAGTGATTGACTTAATTGAAACTGTGGGTCTAAGACTTCCTTTATTTTGAGTATGTGCAAATGTGAGAGGATGGTTGAGCATACTGTTAAATTTTCTATATTTGGTAACAGCACCAAAAGAATGTACCTGCTTTTCTAGGACAGGCTCCATACCTTGCAGAGCAATTCCAATACCAAGGCTGATCATCTGTCCAGAGATGGTCATAAAGCTCACAGACCAAATGTGTGAAACATTTGTTAAGTATTTAGCTACTCCTGAGTAGCTTTCACAGCTAGCTAAATCATTTTCTCCAAGTGGTAATTGTTTTGATGTCCCAAGACATTAAAAGCTATTAGAGTCTAATGACCCAAGTCTTGTTTTTCCTGTCAAGGTGGAAACTTTTTCTGATGCTCTAGCTTTTTTTTTATTAGTGTTTAACTGGCTACTAGTCTTACAAAATACACTATTATGTCCATCTACACACCACAAATCAAATATATTCAGTAAAATTATAGGTTTGGAAAAGTTATATTTTTAGTTCATTTTTTACTTTACTGAAAATGTCTTGTATATCCAAAATAGTCATTTACATGTTCCAATGAAAGAGATAAGAGCATCATCAACTGACATAAAAACCCACATGTAGCAATATTATTTTTGTGGGTTTTTTTTTTGCTACCAAGATTTGCAGTCCATATTTTAACAGAGCTTTTTAAACTTCACCTGGTGAAACCTTTTGTCATAACCATGATAAAGTAGGCACTGGTTTTATTTTATGTTTTTTAGGTAATTATCTCCTGAAGAAGAGTCCAAGCAATGGTGACAGCCGCTCCAGCCAGACTGGGATCATCCCAGCTGCAGCAGGGAGGTGTGGCTGGGGCTGCCTGCTCCACCCAACAGGGAGGAGCCCCGCCCTTTTGGGCAGGGCTGCAACCGCCCAAACCGCCGCTGCAGACTCAGGCACCCCTGCACTCTTGGGGGCCTGAGAAGGCGGTCCCTGCTCTTGCAGGCTCGGAAATGCCTGCCCTCTCTGCCTGGCTTCTCCCTGCTGTTGGTGCACCCTGGAATCTCAGAGCAAAGTCGGCCCAAGCCTGGGAGCCAATAACAGTGGGAGGCAGAGTCCTAGGCAGAAGGGGATGGGTCCCTGGTAAGGTCCCTGCCTCAGACCAGGGAGCACCTGAAAGCTGGGGGGTCAGGCTGCTGGTCCCATTGACTGGAGTGGGAACTGGTGCCTTTTCCAGGCCTGCCCATGGCCACCCATGGGCCAGTCAGCGCACACTTCCTCCCCTCTGAGGCCCATAAAATGCCCCAGGCTCCCCCAAGAGCTGAGCAGAGGTTGGGCGGAGCAGCAGCAGAGAGGAGCTACTCTCTCTGCTAAGAGCGTCATAGACTTGCAGAGACCTGCAGAGACTGCCAAACTGTGCCCGGAATTGGTGGGTTCTTGGTCTCACTGACTTCAAGAATGAAGCCGCCGACCCTCGCGGTGAGTGTTACAGCTCTTAAGGTGGCGCGTCTGGAGTTTGTTCCTTGTGATGTTTGGATGTGTTCGGAGTTTCTTCCTTCTGGTGGGTTCGTGGTCTCGCTGGCTCAGGAGTGAAGCTGCAGACCTTCGGGTGAGTGTTAACAGCTTTTAAGGTGGCGTGTCTGGGCGCGTCTGGAGTTGTTCCTTCCTCCTGGGGGGCTCCTGGTCGTGCTGGCTTCAGGAGTGATGCTGCAGACCTTCCAGGTGAGTGTTATAGCTCATAAAATCAGTGTGGACCCAAAGAGTGAGCAGTAGCAAGATTTATTGCAAAGGGCTAAAGAACAAAGCTTCCACAGTGTGGAAAGGGACCCAAGGGGGTTGCCACTGCTGGTTGGGGCAGCCTGCTTTTATTCTCTTATCTGGTCCCACCCACATCCTGCTGATTGGTAGAGCCAAGTGGTCTGTTCAGGGTGCTGATTGGTGTGTTTACAATCCCTGAGCTAGACACAAAGATTCTCCAAGTCCCCACCAGATTAACTAGATACAGAGTGTGGACACAAAGGTTCTCCAAGGCCCCACCAGAGTAGCTAGATACAGAGTGTGGATTGGTGCATTCACAAACCCTGAGCTAAGACACAGGGTGCTGATTGGTGTGTTTACAAACCTTGAGCTAGATACAGAGTGTCGATTGGTGTATTTACAATCCCTGAGCTAGACATACATGTTCTCCACATCCCCACCAGACTCAGGAGCCCAGCTGGCTTCACCCAGTGGATTGCCAACTGGGGCTGAAGGTGGAGCTGCCTGCCAGTCCCATGTGGTGGGCCCGCACTCCTCAGCCCTTGGGTGGTCGATGGACTGGGCGCCATGGAGCAGGCGGCGGTGCTCATCGGGGAGGCTCAGGCTGCACCGGAGCCCATGGAGGGGGTGGGAGGCTCAGGCATGGCAGGCCACAGGTCCCAAGCCCTGCCCCGCGGGAAGGCAGCTAAGGCCCGGTGAAAAATCGAGGGCAGCGCCCATGGGCTGGCACTGCTGGAGGACCCAGTACACCCTCCGCAGCCGCTGACCTGGGTGCTAAGCCCCTCATTGCCCGGGCCGGCAGGGCAGGTCGGCTGCTCCGAGTTCAGGGCCCGCCAAGCCTACGCCCACCCGGAACTCCAGCTGGCCCGCAAGCGGGGCACAGCCCTGGTTCCCGCTCTGGTCTCTCCCTCCTCACCTCCCTGCAAGCTGAGGGAGCCGGCTCCGGCCTTGGCCAGCCCAGAAAGGGGCTCCCACTGTGCAGTGGTGGGCTGAAGGACTCCTCAAGTGCCGCCAAAGTGGGAGCCCAGGCAGATGAGGCGCCCAGAGTGAGCGAGGGCTGTGAGGACTGCCAGCACGCTGTCATCTCTCAATACGACCTGCAGACCTGCCTAAGGAGAGGAGCTACCCTCTCCAGGGCCTCCTCTCTGCTGAGAGCAGCGGACCTCGGCACTGCCAGTGAGTAGAGAGGAGTTACTCTCTCCAGGGCCTTCCCTCTGCTGAGAGCAGCAGACCTCGTCACTAACAGTGAGTAGAGAGGAGTTACTCTCTCCAGGGCCTCTTCTGTGCTGAGAACAGCGGACCTCGGCACTGCCAGTGGGTAGAGAGGAATTACTCTCTCCAGGGCCTCCTCTCTGCTGAGAGCAGTGGACCTCAGCACTGCCAGTGACTAGAGAGGAGTTACTCTTTCCAGGGCCTCCTCTCTGCTGAGAGCTGCTCACTTCATGGACGACCTGCCTGCCCACAGAAGGGAACTTCCCACTGTGGATTTCCTTCTGAACTGTTCTAACGCTAAATAAAGCTGCTCTTCATAATCTTCACCCTTCGCTTGTCAGCAAACTTCATTCTTCCTGGCTTCAGGACAAGAACTCAGGCAAAGGGCAAAGGTGCCACCAGCAACAGAGGTTTCAGGGAAAGAAAACTGATACCTTAAAGATCCTATAACACAAGTGTGGTGCAGACATTCTTTACTGTAATTTTTCCTCTTTGTGGAGCACTGTTGTTTATTCTGTGAAAGCTTAATACCCTATATTACAAATGGTACATAGCTAATCAAAATTTTAAAGAAAACATGACAGTAGATTGGATAAAGGAGAAAACTATAATGTTGGTTATTTAATTACACTGGAAATCCGTTTACATTCTCCTTTATGTGTAATTTCAGATATTTTAACCTTTAATGTAACATCAGCTTAAACATTGTCCCAACTAAAGAGGAAATCTATTGAAGAAATATAAACAAAGTTAACCTCTTACTAATCAAAGTAGTACATGTGACAAGGGAGAAAAACATAGAGTGCAAACTAAATGCTGCACTTCCTCATTTGTCTTGGGAAAAATAAACAGGAAAAATATGCCCAGTTATTTACTCTTATGTGAATTAATCTTTTAAATACCCATTAAAATGATCAAGTTGGGTCAAGACAAGCTACTATAATGCTAAATTACATGTAGCATTTGTTTAGCAGCCGTAGAGAACAAATGTCAAATCTGACATTTAACTTGAATTGTAAGGTATATTTTAAAAATATACAAAATTGCATTTGAAGTTTTAGAGAAATTTCCAGGCCTTACTAGGCTACTAAATTTAAATGCTTATTTTTAAGTTTGTATAATTTTTTTATAATGCTTTGTTTTAAGTTTGTATAATATTTTTTCTTATCAGTCATTGCTTTTGATTTTAGAGGAAAAATATATAATTTTTCACCAAATTTCTATTTTGTATATGATTTATTTTCATATACTCAGCAAATATTTACTTATGTTTTACTGCGTGGCAGTTATCACATTAAAGATTGAGTACATGTGGATGAAATAGAAAAGAAAATGATACCATTTAAAATTAGTGCCAAAGTCATTTTAATAATAAAGTGAAATAAAAGGAAAATATTTCAGTAATTCTAAACAAACTGAGTTTTCACTTAGGGATCAAAAAATATGGCTTTGCTTGACGGAAGAAATACAAGCAAGGAGTTAATGAAATTTTATTCTGGTAATTAATGGAACTATAATTGAAACTTTGTGTGCAATTATGCATTTTTTATAACTGGTACAGCCTGTCATAATCAGTAACAACTGACTATTGTTAAACATGCAAACTCAAAATTTAAAGAGAATCATAAAAAGTTAGATTTGCCCCAATACCACATCTATTATAACAACGTGAACATTTTAAAACATATGTTACAGCTCTTAAATGTGTTGCTTTAACATTGAAAATAAATCCTAACAACATATGGAAACCTCACAACTGAACCTAACAAAACAATACAAAGTGAGAAATTCTGAAGAGAGAAGTTTCCTGAGTCAGTGTGGGGAAATGTGATATAGCAAATAGCCGCATTTTATTTTATTAATACTTTATTTTTAATTTTTTTTTGAGACAGATTCTCACTTTTTTGCCCAGGCTGGTGTCACCCAGGCTGGAGGGGAGTGGCAGGATCACAGCTGGCTTCAATTCCAGCTCCTAGACTCA
The DNA here is from genome assembly GCF_028885625.2 of Pongo pygmaeus. Taxonomy (NCBI): domain Eukaryota; kingdom Metazoa; phylum Chordata; class Mammalia; order Primates; family Hominidae; genus Pongo; species Pongo pygmaeus. The sequence goes on along the minus strand of NC_072377.2, from coordinate 125,492,706 downwards.
AAGGATCCTGCTGCCTCAGCCTCCCAAATAGTAGGAACTACAGGCACACACCACCACACGTGGCTAATATTTTTATTTTTTGTAGATATGGTGTCTCCCTATGTTGCCCAAGTTGGCCTTGACCTAGGTTCAAGGTTTGCTTAGCCTCCCAAAGTGCTGGGATTACAGGCATGAGCCACTGCATCCAGCCCCACATTTTCAATGAGCCTTAATATCTAGGGCCAACAGACAAGTCACAAAAATTTCAGTGAAAATTCCCGTGTCTTTATTGGAGTGTGGTTCTACTGGAGTTTCTGAATTGAGAATAATAGAAGCAAGATAATTGATTAAAACTGAGAGTAATTAGTTTGTAATGACCTGAAGAACCCTATATATTCAAGCATTGTGTTATAACCTTCTCTTTAGGCCTGTATTTTTTTCTATGTACAATATGTCTACCATGATAGTCTGCAAACTTTGGAAATATAATTGTTCCTATTTTCCCATTTCAGTTAGACAGTGATGCCACAAAATGCTATTGTAGATAATACAGAATAAATATCTCTATTTGCTGCTTCTATTAAAAAACAGTCAGTGGCTCATTGGGGTGTGTGTGTGTGTGTGTGTGTGTGTGTGTGTGCGTGTCTGTCTGTCTGTCAATCCAGCATCAAATCTACAAGAAAAGAAAAAATGAAATTTACTCCAAATACTGAACTCAGTACCACTTCTTAACTTTACAACTAACCCCTGTAGTCTTTCCAGGACTCCAGATTCAGAATAACTTAAAACGTGTTACTTTTTGTGTATTTTGTTCTTTTTCTTCTATGTTTAATTCTTAAATCTATAGCCACAGCTCTGACCAATTTAATTTCTTATAAACACAAACTGGATATACCAACATGTTCTTCCTGGGCTGGGACACCACAGTGTCATAAAACATCAGACTGAATGAATTGCTAAAACTTATTAGGCTTATGTTTCTGACAGAAACAGTAAAGAACACATTTTTAAGAGAATAATTATAAATTATATTGTTGAATTTAAAAGTTAGGAGATAAAAATTAAATGAAAAAGAATTAGCATTTATGCCTCTTTGTAAAATTTTCTTTATTCACATTGAACCAAGCTAAAGAAAAAGAAGTGAAAAAGATCATCCCTACTGAAAGAGAATGCCTCTAGCTTCATTACACAAATGCACAGTGTTCCAGCAATTTAAATAGAATTTGGAGCAAATGAAAGAGGACAGTGGAAATCATATAAAACTCTCTTAATGAATGGCATGGAAACGTTCGTGGGAAGTAAGTAAAATAAATATTAAAATATCCTACAGATCTTTTCCAATATAGAGAGACCAGAATTGTGAATATGTGTGTGTTTTACAGGAGACAGAATAAATTTTATTTTCAGTAAATTTCATCAGGGCATATCAATACAGTACAAAAGGAAAGATGGCCCAATTGTACATCATCACTTTTGCTCATTGACTAAATCCCTAAATAGAAAAGATATGGTCTGATGTTAAGAATAGAGAGCAAGCAATAGTGTAAACATCCTACAAGCAAAAATCGTAGTAGCAGACCAAAAGAAGCTTTGGAGGGGAGAGTAGATAAAATGCATTTAAATTCAATTTTCATTGTCATTACATTGCAAAGTGAAGCAAGATATACCAATCACTTTATGAATAAGAAGAATTGAAGATATTCAACCAATTTTCATAAAGTTTAGATTTTTTTAAAAAAATATAGAATTTAGCATTAACTGCGTCCACAGGTTCTTCTCTCCATTCACAGGTAAGTGAATGTCTGAACAATGACTACACATCAGATATTCCACAGTAAAGTTTTTAGGTGTGAATTCGAACAGGAGATAGTAAAAAAAAATAGCCCATATTTGTGATTTTCAGGCAAATGGTTTATCTAGATATTTGTGGCTTCTGATCAAAACTAAATAATACCAAAATAAATGGGAATAATGAAATAATTTTGTGGAGAGGCAATAGCAGTGAAGAACAAAGGGTAGGAGGAGGAGAAAAAGAAAATCTTGCAAAAGACTGATTTTAAACATGCTTAGAAAGAAGATTTAATCTAACAAAGAAATTTTAAACAACTCATGTTATTCTAGCACCACAACTGCATCTTTAATTTACAGAGAATGTGAAATTTGAAATTCTGAGTAATAGGAAAACTGAATATAAAAGAGCTGGATAATGAAAAAAATCATTAAGAATAAAGAGGATCATCACAGTAGCTAAACAATATAATCAGCGGAACAAAATCAATATTGAAGACATAAAACTCAGTGACACAAACAGCAGACCTAAGAAAATATGCACAGTTAACATTGCCCAATGTGAGATATCCCACGTAGAAAAAAGGCATATGTGTGCTTATGCTTACGTCTGTTTGTGACGGATATGAAATTAGTTTAAGAAATGTGCTTAGATAAAATTGTTTAAAACTGTAAGATTAGTAAGAGCTTTAAATATGGTAATACACAATTTTTAATCTTTCTGATATTGATAAAGTTCATGTATATAACTAACATTAATATTTCCATGAAAACTCTACATTGAAATGCAGTTTGAGCAATATCTTATACACAAAATGCAGGGGTCTAAAGAAGGCAATAATTAGAGAAAACATACAAGACAGAAAAAAACTACCATAGATAAAACATATATCTAAAGGAAAAACTATATAGCAAAATAAAGAGAAAATATGCTGAATACTGTAATAAAAAGCAATTTTGAAGTGAAAAAATGTTAATTTAAAAATTCCAGGAAAAATTGTTTCAGATAAAGAAACAAAAGGGCACACTGTGGTGAAGATGTATAATGGGAATATTACTGTATTGTGATTAAGAACATAGATTTGAAGATGGAAGTAGAATTATTTTTTTCTTTTACTCTGTACCATATTGAGACAAGTTATATAATTTGCCTTATGTTGTGACATCACTGGTAAATTACAGATAATTACATTTACTTAATGAAGTTTGTATATTTAATGTATTTAAACTCCTTAATAAATTATGAGGCATAGCAACTTCTGTAGATATTTTACTGCTAATATAATAATATTATTGAATTCTCATTTTACTAAAGAATTTTACAGACATCCAGGCCATTCATAAACTTAATCAAATTTGTCTTTTGCTTTTTAAAATAGATTTTATTTTTTAAAATAGTTTTAGGTTTAGAGCAAAATTAAACTGAAGATACAGAGATTTCTCATATGCCCTCTGCTGCTACACATGCATGGACTCTCTCGTTATGGACACACTCCATGAGAATGATATATTTATAACAATTGATGAACCTACAGTGACACATCATTATCAACCAGAGTCCATAATTTACCTTAGTGTTCACTCTTAACGTAGTACATTCTATAGATATGGACAAATGTACAATGACATATATTTACCATTGCAATATCAGAGTAGTTTCCTTGCCCTAAAATTCCTTGTACTCTGCCTATCAATTCCTACCTCCCTGTTGAACATAACTTATATTTTTACTATCTCCACAGTTTTGCCTTTTACAGACTGTGATATTTTTGGAATCATGCCTTATGTAGTCTTTCCACATTGACTTTTTTCACTTAGTAATACACATTAATGTTTTCCTACATATCTTTTTGTGGCTTGATAAGTATTTATTTTGAGCATCGAAAAATATTTCACTGTCTGGATGTACCAAAGTTTGCTTATTTAACAACCTACTGAAGGTCATCTTGGTTGCTTACACATTTTGGCAATTATGGATAAAGTTGGTATAAACATCCCTGTGCAGTTATATGTGTGGGCATAAGTTTTCAACTCCTCTGGGTAAATACCAAGGAATACAATTGCTAGATTGTATCATAAGAGTATATTTGCCTTTATAAGAAACTGCCAAACTGTCTTCCATTTTGCATTCCCAACAACAATGAATGAATGTTCCTGTTGTTCCATATCTTCACCAGCACTCAGTGTTGTTGGTATTCTGCATGTTCAGCATTACAATAGGTGTGTAGTAGTATTTCATTATTATTAAAATTTGCATTTACTTGATGAAATATGATGTGGATTTTCATATGAGTGCTTATTTCCTATCTGAATATCTTCTTTGGTGAGGTTTCTAATAAGATCTTTAGGTTATTTTTAAATCAAGTTTTTATTTTTCTTAATGTTTCAAGAGTTTTTTTGAGTTTTACGAGTTCTTTGTATATTTTGGATAACAGTTATTTATTGGATCTGTCCTTTGCAAATATTTTCTTCTAGTCTGTGACTTGTCTTTTCATTTTCTTGACATTGTCTTTCACAGAGTGGGAGTTATTGATATTAATGATATCCAGTTTATCAATGATTCTTTCATGGATTGTGCTTTCTGTGTTTTATCTAAAGCATTATCACCATACCCAAGGTCATCTAGGTTTCCCTACATTATCTTCTAGGAATGTTACATTTTTGAGTTTTATATTTACGTTTGTGAGCGATCTGACTTCCTTTGTGTTAAGCATGTAAGGCCTTAAAGTCTACGTCTAGATTCACTTTTTGGAATGTTGACGTCCAGTTATTCCCGCACCGTTTGTTGAAAAGACTATCTTCACTCCAACATACTACCTTTGTCCCTTTGTCAAAAATTAGTTAGCCATATTTATGTGGGTTTATTTCTGGGCTCTCTCTATTTGTTCCATTGGTCTAATTGTCTGTTATTTTGCCAATAGCATACTGACTTGATTACTGTACCTTTGTGAGTAAGTCTTGAAGTAGTGTAGTGTCAGTCTTCTCTGTTCTCTGTCAGTAACTCAGTTTACTATTTTGAGTCTTCTGCCTCTCTCTGTAAACTTTAGAATCAGTTGTATCTATATCCACAAAATAATTTGATGGGATTTTTCTTGAGATTGCATTGAATCAAGTTGAGAAGAACTGAAATGTTGACACAAAATATATCCCTATGTATTTAGTTGTTTTTCCATTTGTCTCATCAAAGTTTTGGGTTTTCCCTCATACAGATCTTGTGCATATTTTGTTAAATTTATATCTAAGTATTTTCTTTTTGGTGGATGTTAATGTAAATAGTATTGCATTTTTAATTTCAAATTCAACTTGTCTATTGATTGTATATTAAAAGGTGTTTGATTTTTTTTTTTTTTTTTGAGATGGAGCTTTGTTCTTGTTGCCCAGGCTGGAGTACAATGGTGCGATCTCGGCTCACCACAACCTCCGCCTCCCAGGTTCAATCGATTCTCCTGCCTCAGCCTCCTGAGTAGCTAGGATTGCAGGCATGCACCACCACACCCAGCTAACTTTGTATTTTTGGTAGAGACAGGGTTTCTCCATATTGGTCAGGTTGGTCTTGAACTCCCCACCTCAGGTGATCCACTTGCCTGGGCCTCCCAGAGTACTGGGATTACAGGCTGAGCTATGGTGCCAGGCTGGTGTTTGATTTTTATGTGTTAACCTTGTATCCTGCAAACCTACAATACTCACTTATTACATCAAGGAGATTTTGTTGATTCTTTTGGACTTTCTACACAGACAATCATGTCATCTTTGAAGAAAGACAATTTTATTTCTTTCTTTCCAGTCTATATATCTTTTATATCCTTTTCTTGTCTTATTGAATTAGCTAAGACTGCAAGTACAATGTTGAAAAGCCATGAGGGGACATCCTTGCCTTGTTCTGAATCTTTGTGGGAAAGCTTTGAGTTTCTCATCATTAAATATGATATTAGCTATAGGATTTTTGTAGCAATGCTTTATCAAGTTGATCAAGTTCCCCTCTATTCCTGGCTTGCTGAAAGTTTTATCATGAATGGATGTTAAATTTTGTTAAATGCCTTTTGTGCACCTATGGATACGATTATGTAATTTTTCTTCTTTAACATGTAAATGAAATGGATTACATTAAGTAATTTTCAAATGTTGAGTCAGTCTTGAATACCTGGGATAAATCCAACTTGGAAATGGTTTATTATTAAACATTATTGGATTCAAGTTACAATATTTTGTTGAGAATTTTTCCATTCACATTCATGAGAGATATTGGTCTCTTGTTTCCTTGTAATGTCTTTGGTTTTGGTATTAGGGTAATGCTGGCCCCATAGAATTGGCTGGGAAGTATTCCCTTTGCTTTTATCTTCTGAAAATCATTGTATGGAGCTGATGTAATTTCTTCCTTAAATGTGTAATAGAATTCATGAGTACAACAATCTAGGCCTGATGCTTTTTGTTTTGGAAAGTCATTAATTATTGATTGAATTGATTTAACAGGTCAAGCCCTATTCAGATTGTCTATTTCTTCCTGTGTGAGTGTTGGCAGTTTTTGTCTTTCAGTGAATTAATCCATTTTATATAAGTTATAAAATTTAGGGGCACAGAATTGTTTATAATGCTCCTTTACTATCTTTTAATATCCATGGAATCTGTAGTTACATCCCCTCTTTTATATCTGATAATAATAATTTGTGTCCTTTTTTCTTTTTTTCTTGGCTAGCCTGCACTAGAGGCCTATCGATTTTGATTTTTTTCAAAATTATCATCTGCTGTTTTCATTAACTTTTCTCTTTTGAGTGCCTGTTTTCAATTTCATTGATTTCTGCTCTAATTTTTATTTCTTTTCTTTTGCTTCTGTTGGACTTAATTTGGTCTCCTTTATCTAGTTTTCAAATTTGAAATTAGTTGATTTTAAATGTTTCTTTTTCTTAATATATGCATTCAATGCTATAGTTTTCTCTCAGAGTACTGCTTTTGCTCCAACCCACACATCTTATGTTTTCATTTTCATTTAGTTCAAACTTTTAAATTTCTCTTGAGATTTCTTTTTTGACCCATGTGTTGTTTAATCTTCAAATGTTTTGTAATTTCTTGCTCTATTTCTGTTATTGATTTATAGTTTAATTCCACTGTGGCCTGAGAACAGACATTGGATGATTTCTATTCTTTTAAGTTTGTTAAGGTGTATTTTATAGCCCACAATACGGCCTATCTTGGTGAATGCTTCTCATGAGTTTGGGAAGAATGTGTACTCTGCTATTGTTGTATAAAGTAGTCTATAAATGCTCATTATATTCACTTGACAGATAATGATGAGTTTATGTATGTGTTTACTAATTTTCTGCCTGCTGAATCTGTCTATTTCTAGTAGAGAGGTGTTGAGGTCTCCAACTATAATAATGTATTCATCTATTTCTCCTTGTAATTCTGTCAGCTTTGCCTCACTTGTCTTCAGACTCTATTGTAGACATGTATACATTACCAATTGTTTTATCTTATTGGATAATTGACCACTTTATCATTATGTATTGCACCTGTTTATTTCTGATGACTTCCTTTGGTCTGAAGTCTGTTCTGTTTTAAATTAATATAGCTACTTCTGCTTTTTAGAAAATTAATGTTAGCATGGTGCATCTTTTTCTGTCCACTTACTTTAAATCTTTATTAATCTTTGAGTGGACTTTTTATAGACTATGTATGGTTGGATCTTATTTCTTGAAACACTCTAACAAGTCTGTCTTTTAATTGGTACATATAGACCATTGATGTTCAAAGTGATTATTGACATAGTTGTATTAATACCTACCATATTCATTACTGTTTTTTATTTGTTGCTCGTTTTTTCTTCTTATTTTTGTCTTCTATTCTCTATCTCCTTTTTGTGATTTTAGTTGAACATATAATTCTGCTTGTCTCCTTTATTAATATATTAGTTATACTTCTTTTTGTACATGTTTTAGCAGTTGCCCTAGAATTTGCAATATACATTTACAACCAATATAATTTCACTCTCAGATAACAATATATCACCTTAAGATTAGTGCGAGCACTTTATAATAACAAAACAACCCTAATTTCTCTCTTCTGTCCCTTACATTATTGCTGTCATTTATTCTATTTATACATAGACACATAAGCATATGTATACATACAAAAGCATAGATTATTTAACACATTGTTGCTATTGTTATTTTTAATAAAGTGTTATCTGGTAGAGCAACTAAGAGTAAAGTTTTTATTTTACCCACGTATTCCTTGTTTGATGTTCTTCCTTTATGTAGAACTGAGTTTCTGACCTTTATCATGTTCCTTCTCTACTGTCAGCAAGTTTCCTCAACTTTTGTTTGTCTGAGAAAGACTTTGTTCCTCCTGCCCCTCCTTCACTTCTTAAGGATAATATTTCAGAGGATAGAATCATAGATTGTTGGTTTTTTTCTCTCAACACTTTAAATATTTTACTCCACTCTTTCTTCCTTGTATGGTTTTTGAGAAGATAGATGTAATTCTTATATTTACTCCAATGTATATAAGGAAAAACCTTATTCCCCATGTCTAGCTTCTTTTGGGTTTTCTAAATTTATAATTTTTGGTAGTTTAAAAATTATATGCATAGATGAATTTTTTTGGCATGTATCCTGCTTGGCTTTCTCTGAGCCTCTTGAATCTGCAGTTTGGTGTGTGACATTAATTTTGGGAAAATTTTGTCATTATACTTCCAATACTTCTGTTCCTTTCTCTCTTATTCTGGATTGCTCATTACATGTATGTTACACCTTTTATAGTTGTTCCACAGTTTCTGAACATTCTGTTCTGATAGTTAATTTTCAGTCCTTTTTCTTCTTGTTTTTCACTTTTGAAATTCTATTGAAATAGCCTCAAACTCCTAGTTTCTTTTCTCAGCTGTGTTCAGTCTACCAATAAGCTTATCAAAGGCATTCCTTATTTCTGTTACAGTGTTTTTGATCTCTAACCTTTTTTTTTTTTGGAGAATTTCCATCTCTATGATTACATTGCCCTTTTTTCTTTAATGATATTATTCTACTGATTAGAGCCCTAAATATCCTAGTCATAACTGTTTTAAATTCCTAGTCTTATAATTCTAACTTTCCTACCATATTTGAATCTGGTTCTGAGGCTCTTCAAACTGTGTGTTTTTATTTGTTTGTTTGCTTGCTTGCTTTTCAGTATTTCTTGTAATTTTTTCTTGACCACTGGATGTGGGTGAAAGGAACGGCTCTAAATAGGCCTTTAGTAATGTGGTGGTAAGTTGTGATGGAATGGGTAGTGTTCTATTGTTACATGAGTAGGTCTCAGTCTTTTAGGGAGTTTGTACCACTGGATTGTAAACTTCACATGTGCTTGTTCATTTTCATGCCTAATGCCTTTGGTGAAAAATAATTCAGAGAGTAATGAAGTTGAGTTCTTTTCCTTTACATAGGTCAGTTAAGCGCTGACAAAACCCAAGCATGTTTAGGGTCTGGTTAAATTGTTTCTTCTGAGGAAAGACCTTGTAATGAAGAACAGAATGCTCTGGCATATTGTAAGATGGTTCTTCTTCCCCCTGCCCTGCTGGAAGCATGAGGGATCTTTTCTCTGTGCAAACTTCATTGATTTCCTGGAGATAAAACTCACAAAAGTGTGGGGGCCTCCGATGACTGGGTCTTGATACTATTCTGTATCAAGAATAGTTGTTGAATTTTTTTAGCTTCTTTTGTTTTTACTTTTGTTATAGTGTGGTGACAACTTCCAGCTTCTTACACGTTGGATTGAAAACATGTTGGATTGGAAAGCAGAAGTCTCTGTTTCAGATTTTTTCACTTCTTAAAATACATATGTTTGTGAGTGTGTATGTGTGTGTGTGTATGTATATAATTATAATTGTGGGATCTTTAAGATTCTTATATTGTGGAATGAAAATTAAACAAGTGTCAATATATTGCTTTATTAATTGAATATTTTTTCTCTTTTAAAAAATATCACACAAAATTTTACAGATAAAATGACTATTCCATCTCCATATCTTCTTTCTTTTTTTCTTCCAGGAATGAGCACTATCCTGTACTTGATATTATTCTCATAAGTATAATGTGCTTTTATACTTTCACTGCATGGAGATATTAATAAATGAATAATGTATTGTTTATTTTCAAATTTATAAAAATGGCATTACTCTATGTTTACTTATGTGTACTCTTTTGCAACTTAACTTTTTCAGACTTCTGACATATATATATGTTGTATTAAAAATGTAGTTTAATAATTTCAAATGTTGTATAGCATGCCATTGTACGAATAAGCAAAACATCATTTATTTATCTATATGTTAGGAATAGAAAATGTATTTTATTTCAAGTACAAAATTTGAATATGATCATATAACTTAACCATATGTTATGCTATCCAAAAAATCAATAAATTTCAATATATGTAATATTACATTTTTTAACATAAGTTAAAACTAAATAAAATGAGGAGGGAATATATTTAAATATTAAAAACAAAAACATATTTTCTAAATAATGCCTGGGTCAAAAAATCATAACAAAAATTATAGAATATCTACACACAAAGAATAATTAGGAGTACATAATTAGAATTAAATCATAAAAATAAAAATATAATGTAGACAAAGCATATTTCAAAAAAATTATAGTCCTCATTTTTCTGGCAGCTACATAGTGATACAAGGAAATAATTAAAATTCCACTGAAGATGATGGAAAAATAATAACACTTAAAACAAAATAAAGAAATAGGAGTGAATGAATAATGATTCAGGAAAAAGTTTAACGAACAAAGTGTCAGAAAAATTTATAAATAAATCCTAGAAGTGGAAAGCATAAAGTATTTAACACATTGGATACAATGTGGAAAGAATGAACAACTATATACAATTATAAAAGACAAGTGAAAAAAAGCATTTTTTATAAGAAATTAAAAGAAGAATTAAAGAACATTTTGTAAACTAATTATAATTTTTTGATAAAACTGAAAAATTAATAGGAGTATAGAGGAGGATGACTGACTATGAAGAAACAGCATGAGAGAATGAGAGAATTTTAGGAGTGAGAATTGTTCTATATCCTGACTGTGTTGATGGACATATGCATTTGTCAGAATTCATAGAAGTGTAATACCACAGTTAATTGTACTGTTTGTAAAGTTCTAAAAACATTTATCCAGGATGCTAGAAGAGCCCCAACTGAAATAATAACTATAACTAATGATTCTTACTGTATTACAAGTAAATAGCAAAACCACATTGATGTGGTAGACAAGAAAAATACTAACCTAAGTTACTTTGGAAAATACCATTTTGACTGAATCCTGTGAGACTAAAAGCAAGGATACAAAAATAAAAGGATGAACTTTGAAACATGTCATTGATCCTTTATGAAAGTATGTGTCCTAGACGGGTTACATCTATCTGGAGAAAAATATAACTTCAGATTTATACAGAGGCATGATTCACTGGTGGAAATACTTTCAAAAATACTATGTAGGATAATGGTGGCCCTGCATAAAAATGAGAAGAATAATCTATCTTTCATTCATTATGAAATAAAAGAGGTCATACAAGCATAAAAACAATATAAATAAGATTATAGAATATATCAAGTTGATTCTATATTAAACTGCAACTAAAGGAAATATTGGGACAGAGACCCAAAAATTCCTTAAATAAGTTTGAATTACACCTTTTCTTCTCTGAAAGAGTCCATATACATTAGTGATTACATTTTCTAAATAATCCTGAAATTAAGAATCTTTTTAATTTTAACTTGGCAAGTTTTATACAAAGAGAAAAATTCTGAAACTAAATATTTACAGATGTTATATCTGAGTAAATAGTTACAGGTGATGTGATTCTTTACTTTCCAAATTTTACAGTTTTAAGACCAAAATAATAAATGCATACTTAAAAGATAAGCTATCAATATTCTTTTATAAAGGATCTTAAATAAATTTTAGAACAGTATTTTTAAAAATTATATACCTTTCAAAAAATTTTATAATGTGAAGTCTTAACAGTATGTTTTCCATTGCTGTTTGTTACAAATATTTGTTCTTACTTCCTGTCAAAAAAAAAAAATCATGCTAATGTCCTAAACCCCAGTGTGGCTATATCTGAAGAATGGGCCTCTAATGTATTACTAGTAATTTAGGTTAAATTAGGTAATAAGGGTGGGACCCTGATGCTGTAGAATTAGTTTCCTTACAAGAAGAGACACTGGCAGGGTGCTGTGGCTCACGCCTATAATCCCAGCACTTGGAGAGTCTGAGACAGGAAGATTGGTTGAGGCCAGGAGTTCGAGACCAACCTGGCAAACACAGACCCTGGACAAAAATATAAAAAATAAAAATTAAAAAAAGAAGAGATATCAGGGATCTTTCTATCTCTCTGTGTCTCTCGCTCTAATGTTTCTCTCTCTCTTCCTCTCTTCCTCTTTCCCTCTCTCTTTCTTTACACATGGGCACCAAGGAAAGGCCATATGCAGACATAGTAGGAAGGCAGCTGCAAGCAGGAAGAGAAGCCTCACCAGAAACTGAATTTGCTAGCAAGGCCATTGACTTCTAGGCTCCAGTATTGTGAGAAAATAAATGTTTGTTGTTTAAGCTACCCAGTCTGTGGTGTTTTGTTATGGCAGCCCAAGCAGAATCATACCTTACATCATATATTCATGATTGCTCATACCGCTTTGCTCTCTCAAGCATATTTCTTTATAGGAGCTCCAACTTCCCAGCAGTGTTTTTCTTAGTAATATGGATAGATATGTTCCTTGATAAGATTTTCAATAATGATGAGCAGTTTTGTCATTACTTTAGAAGAATCACTGGAATTTTAGCTATATCTGACAGAAACTGATCTATGATGGGGGTACAAAAATACTTCTGTCCGTTGCTCAAGCATTCCATGTTGCACATTTCCATGGCAATTTACAGGTATGTTAGTTATTCCCCATTTTTTCCCTTTATGTCCCCTTTCCCACATTCTCTGCTTTGCTAACTTGCCTTAAAAGGTTGTTACATGTGGACAACAAGAAGACTTCTTTACCCTTGAGCTTTGGTTATAAATGAACAATGAGTTTATAATCAAAGATTAGAGATTGGGAAGAAAAGGCAGTCGTAATACTTATTCCTCCAGCTTCCTCACTGCTGAGGTGGCCAGTTGCCAGTGGAGGTGTTGCCCTATGAAAGACCACTAATTTTTTGCAACTATCATGGCTGTCCCCTCCAGCACCCTTCAAGTCAGAGAGAAGCAACATCTCACTAGTATTAGCCCTCGGCTTATTCACCCTTCCCCTTTGGTTTCCATCAACTTTTAAATAATTTCTTCCTAAACTCATGTCAACTGCCTCTTTTGAGTACGTTATTTTCTGTGGGGAAATAGATTGATATGAAAATATTAAATTTTTACATTTTAGTAAGTTGAAGGCAAAAAAATCTAATTTATCCTGGGCACATTTTCATTTGCCTGTGGTCTCACAAAAGCAGGGAGATTTATAAAAGCTATAATAAATGCTGCCTTCAAATACTGGATCAAAAATAAAAGTTAATATTTCCAGTGTATAGTAAAACCAGCAGTGGTCCTTTTCATGCCATTTTACTAAAATGCTAAGCAAAGAGAAAACACAAAACCTGTAAGCATCCGTTATTCTGTTCTTCAGGCAAGAGAGTCAAGAAGACTTACACATTGCTTTTGTATATGTACTCCACTAGCTGCCACAGGTTAAAGAGACTTGATCAAAATGACACAAGTTAGTAGAAGAGCATAAGACAGTACTAAGACTTTTTTGCATTTACACTCTTTGCAACTAGATTCAGGGACTGGTGAGCATAGATGACAGGCTCAATGCTTTTGAGAAAGTTAATTATGTCCCTATATTATATAGATATATGGGATGAAGAGAAGATACATTTGGAAAATAGTCTTGGAGAAAAAAAATGAATGGAGCGATGAACAAAAGGCAGCATGAGCCCTTGATATGAACCATAAAATTTTCAGGTTCAACACTTTCCTGTTAGATCATATCTCAAGCCAAAAAGAACATGAACATCAATCCCCAAATTCCTGAGGAAGAGTGAGGGCTTGGGAAGTTTTGTGACACAGAGTACAAGTGACATCACAATACTTATGAGGAGGTTTTCTGCATTTAAGCCAAAATATCAAGAACACATTGGCTGCTTTAACTTTCTTACATCATTGCCAAAAGCCACAACATGAACATGTGTGAGGCAGCTTCACAGCTCTCTAGCACACTTCCGTTGACCAGATATTTACTAAGAACTTACCAACAACTTGTCACCCTAAGGCACAAGTCAACTACATTTCTGAATGAATAACAATGCCATTTTATTAACTATTTTGCATCATTACAAGGCAGTGCTTTTGCATTTTGATTAACTAGTTATCTTCAAAGAACAAACATTATACACAGAAAGTATAATCATCAATATTTACATAAACTGATAGGTTACTCACTCACTAAAATAAATTTTAGAATTCCATTATATATTTTGTTTTCCATGAGGTATAATGTTTATAAAATCCAGTTTGTTTTATCCCTGAGTTTCACGTTTCTTTATGAAGTTGTGTATGTCCTGCTAAATTTCATATGCCTGCTCTAGGAAAGACTGCAACATCAGCACTCTGACCATCTCAGTCGTGTAACTATGCAGTAGTTAATTTAATTAAACATCAGAAAAAAATGTGACATTTTGTGGAAAAAATAATAAAGACTGCTAAAACATTAGGGAAATATGAATATTTTTCTTTCCCTTCCATAAACAGCGAACTCAGAGAAGAATGAGCTATCAGATTTCTGTTCTGCAAGTCAGAGCTAAAGACCAGGGACCTAGTGTTGTTTATTCCATACCAGATATAAGAAATGATAGTAAGAATAAAGAGAAAGGAGGTTTTTATCATGTATTTCTATAATGAAGATAAAATTGAAGCTTAAATTTTTTTATGCTGATGTAAAGTGAAAGTTAATACATACGTAAAACTGTACAAAGAAAACTTCAATTTTACCACACTAAAATTCATCATGCTTTAATTTTATACATGTAATCCAATGATATTCCTTTTTTCTATTGGAAAAGAAACTCCTTCCATAAAATGTTGGTATCCACTGCTGTTTTGAGATACATTTTTATGTTAGCTATTTCCATGTAGATCTAATGTCAGCATCAAACTTCAGCCAATCTTAAAATCTTTGTAAACACTTTTCATTTTTCTTATATTGTTTTACTCAAAGTGATAGAAGAAAAACAGAAATTTGAATACATTTATCTTCTAGAAATGTATAAAGTTTATTGTTCAATTAATTTTTATTGAAATTTCCTGATCTCATTATATTTTCTTGCTATTTCCCTCTAATGCTTATTCACTGTTCCCCTAAAAGTCTTCAATAGACAGTCAAGGGTCTGTGGCTTAGGATACTTCTCTTGGGCTCTCATTCTAACAGTGAACAGCCTCACCAGCCTTCAGTCGGGCGCACATCTATTTTGGGTGCTTTACACTTTAAATATGAAAAAAAAACACTGTCTGAGAATATCACTTAAAAGAAAGGGCAAAACTTTTAATATCTAAAAATGACCAATAATCTGTGTGTGCTAACATAAATATACACAATTATTTATTAATCATTTATAATAGAAAAATAATAAAATTAACACTAGAGAGTTAATTAAATATATCATATTTCTTTTTAAGATATGCAGGACAGAAGTTGAAGAAATATGTTATATAAGAATATTTTTGACATGCAAAATATTTTCTATATTGTTAACTGATAAAATAGTAGGGAAAATAAACAGATTTAAGTAGTCTAGAAAAATTTACTGGTTAATGGATCTATGAATGATTTTTTCTTTTCTTTTCTTTGGTAATGGCATTTATGTCTTGTACTTCATTTGCTAATTTTGTTCATTGAATATATATTAGTGTTGTTAATTAAAAAAGTAATTTATAAATTGAGACTGCAGTAATTATCATACAGATGTCCACTATTTATTTCCTGACATCTCCATATGTTTAAATATTTCAAAGCACAAGATAAGCTACAAGTATGGAAAGTTAAACGTGCTAAGGAGAAACATTTTGAACAAAACTGTCACTGGGGGAAAACCTTTTATGCTTTCTGGTGGAGAATGAAAGACATAATAAGGCTTTGACAAGTGTATCATCAATATTCTGTGAGAACAGTATGATGTGTCTTGCAGACCCCACTTTAAGACTTCCAGACCCCCAGGTGCAGGGAATCAGCAGATATATCCTTATATGTCAGCTTCTCATAGACTGCCTCAGCTACAGGGAGCAGCCTTGGTCAGAATGCCCTATCTGAAAAGCGTATACCTGATCATTCACTATTTGGAGGTAGAAAGATCATCTCTGCAAATGGAGGACAACTCAGAAGAGCCATACTAGTTCCAGAACACTCCACAGGTTGGGCTGGGGCAATTGCTGGGCCTGCATTACAGCTCAATTTATTCCTCTGTCCAATTCTGTTTTATCCCTGATATGGTTTGGCTCTGTCTTCACCTAAATCTCATGTTGAATTGTAAACCCTAGAGTTGGAAGAGGAGCCTAATGGGGGGGGTGGTTGGATCATGGAGATTGTTTCTAATGGTTTAGCACCACCCGCCTAGTGCAGTCTCACGATAGAGTTTTCACAAGATCTGGTTCTCTAAAATTCTGTATCACATCCCCCTTCCCTCTCTCTTCCTCGTGCTCCAGCCATTTAAGATGTGCCAGCTTCCCCTTTGCCTTATGCCGTGATTGTAAGTTTCCTGAGACTACCCAGCCATGCTTACTCTTCCTATACAGCCTGCAGAACCATGACCCAATTAAACTTTTTTTTCATAAATTACCCAATTTCAGGTAGGTCTTTATAGCACAGCAATGTGAGAATGAACTAATGCAGAAAATTGGAACCAGAGAAGTGAGACATTGCTGTAAAGATACCTGAAAATGTGGAAGCAGTTTGGAACAGGCAGAGGCTGGAACAGTTTGGAGGGCTCAAAAGAAGACAGGAAGATTAGGAAAAGTCCCAAACACTTCGGCTCCAGTTGTAGCTAATTGGGTCCCAGTTATGTCTCAGGCCACTGCTCTAGAGGGTGCACACCATAAGTCTTGGTGCCTTCCTTGTGATGTTAAGCCTGCAAGTGCACAGAGGGCAAGAATTGGGGCTTGGAGCCTCTGACTAGATTTCAGAGGATGTATGGAAGGAAAAGCCTGGAAGTCCAAGCAGAATTCTGCTGTAGAAGCAGAGCCCTCATGGAAAACCTTTACTAGGGCAGTGTGGAGGGGAAATATGGGGTTGGAGCCCCTCCACAGAGTCCCCACTGGGGCACTGCCTATTGGAGCCATGAGAAGAGGGCTGTCATCCTCTAGACCCCAGAATCTTAGTTCCACCAAGAGCTTGCACAGTTCTTCTGGAAAAACCACAGGCACTCAATGCCAGCCCATGAAAGCAGCTGTGGAGGCTGTACCCTGCAGAACCACAGGGGTAGAGCTGCCCAAGGCCTTGGGAGCCTACTTCTTGCATCAGTGTTGCCTAGATGTGAAACATGGAGTCAAAGGAGATTATTTGGGGGCTTTAAGATTTAATGACTGCCCTGCTGGGTTTCAGACTTGCATGGGGCCTGTAACCCTTTCATTCTGGCCAATTTCTCTCTTTTGGAATGAAAGCATTTACCTATGCCTGTACCCACATTGTATCTTGGAAGTAACTAAGTGGTTTTTGATTTTACAGGCTCATAGGTGGAAGATACTTGCCTTGTCTCAGATAAGACGTTAGACTGTGGACTTTTGAGTTAATGCTGGAATGAGTTAAGACTTTGGGGGACTGCTGGGAAGGCATGATTGTGTTTTAAAATGAGAGAAGGTCATGAGATTTGGGAGGGGCAAGGGGTGGAATAATATAGTTTGGCTCTATGTCCCCACCCAAAACTCATGTTGAATTATAATCACAGTGTTGGAGGTGGGGCCTGGTGGGAGGTGATTGGATCATGGGGGTGGTTTTCAATGGTTTATCACCATCCCCCTAGTGCTGTCTTGTGAAAGAGTTCTCATTAAATCTGAGTATTTTAAAGTGTGTAGCATCTCCCCCTTGGCTCTCTCTTCCTCCTGCTCCAGCCATGTTGGACGTGGCAGCTTCTTTGCCTTCTGCAATGATTTTAAGTTTCCCGAGGCCTCCTCAGCCACGCTCCCTGTACATCATGTGAAACCATGAGCGAATTAGACCTTTTTTCTTCATAAATTAACCAGTCTCAGATAGTTATAGCAATGCAAGAATGAAATAATATGATCCTTCTGCCTTTTTCAATTGTTGATCTCAAGGGTATTTCCAAATAAACAACTGACACATTAAACTATCTCAGAGTCTGTTTCCTAGGGAACACACACAGACGCAAATAAAGCAGAATTTAAAAAAAAATCCTAATCCTAAGCATATACCAATGATTCTATTATAAAGTTATAGTATATTTCGATCTGGGAAAAATATTCTTCTATTTTCTTGGACATAGTTTCTTCAATATAAAATTAAGGATTAGTGTATTGATTGCCCTTAACATGCCATCCTCCAGTTGCATCCATGTTACTGCAAATAAAGCCAGCACAGAAAGACATCGTATGTTCTCACTCTTATGTGAGAGCTAAAAAGTTCATCTTATAAAGGTAGGGCATAGAATGATGTTTATCAGAGGCTGGGAAGGGTGAGAGGGATTGAGGAGAGGTTGGTTAATAGGTACAAAAACACAGTTAGAAAGAATAAGTTCTGCTCTTCAATAGCACTTTAGGGCGAATATAGTGGATGAGAATTTATAATATAGTTTAAAATAGCCAGAAGAAAATATATGGAGTTTTCCCAATACAAAGAAATAAAAAATGTTTGAGGTGATGAACATTTTAAATACTCTGATTTGATAATTATACATTGTATGCATGAATAAAAATATCACATGTACCTCCATAAATATGTACAATTATGCATAAAAATTAGCATTTTGATTTCCATTAGTCTATTACTAGAATTGGTATTTGTTTTGAAGTTATAATTTAAATTAAGATGACTTAATATATTCAATCCTCCTAAAAAGTAGCAACATGATTATCTTCATCTATTTGAATCCTATTATTTCCTGTTTACTTCAGTAAAGTTTTAATTAATTCTTCAAATTGGGCCTGCCCATTTCTTGTTAAGGATATTAGACAATCTTTTAGTGCTTTCACTTAATTGTGAATGAAATATTAGTTTCCCTTGAATGTTCTGATGTATATGTAATTTCCTTATTATAGTGATATTAACATTCCCTCAATGAATCACTTTGTAAACATTTTTCTTCCTATATTTTTCTATGTGTATTATCTTAAAATTATATGTCATGTTGTTTTTAGCACATCTCATTTAATTTTTTAGAGTTAAAAATTAATACCCAAAACCATTAAGCATATTTTATTTAATTTTTCAATATGTGTTCTGGAAATCATTAATATAGCCATTCTACTGCTGCTTCTTTCAGAATACACTGTTAGAATGGGAAGACCTCAGCTTTCTTGGCAAGTCAAAAATTTTGGTTATTGTTATAAGATTAGGAATTCAGTTTAATTCACCAAAGTGAAGGAAAAAATGTTAAGGGCAGCCAGAGAGAAAGGTCGGGTTACCCACAAAGGGAAGCCCATCAGACAAAGGGCTGATCTCTTGGCAGAAACTCTACAAGCCAGAAGAGAGTGGGGGCCAATATTCAACATTCTTAAAGAAAAGAATTTTCAACCCAGAATTTCATATCCAGCCAAACTAAGCTTCATAAGTGAAGGAGAAATAAAATACTTTACATAAAAGCAAATGCTGAGAGATTTTGTCACCACCAGGCCTGCCCTAAAAGAGATCCTGAAGGAAGCACTAAACATGGAAAGGAACAAGCGGTACCAGTCACTGCAAAAACATGCCAAATTGTAAAGACCATCAAGGCTAGGAAGAAACTGCATCAACTAATGAGCAAAATAAGCAGCTAACATCATAATGACAGGATCAAATTCACACATAACAATATTAACCTTAAATGTAAATTAGCTAAATGCTCCAATTAAGACACAGACTGGCAAATTGGATAAAGAGTCAAGACCCATCAGTGTGCTGTATTCAGGAAACCCATCTCACGTGCAGAGACACACATAGGCTCAAAATAAAGGGAGGGAGGAAGATCTACCAAGCAAATGGAAAACAAAAAAAGGCAGGGGTTGCAATCCTAGTCTCTGATAAAACAGACTTTAAACCAACAAAGATCAAAAGAGACAAAGAAGGCCATTACATAGTGGTAAAGAGATCAATTCAACAAGAAGAGCTAACTATCCTAAATCTATATGCACCCAATACAGGAGCACCCAGATTCATAAGGCAAGTCCTGAGTGACCTACAAAGAGACTTAGGCTCCCAGACAATAATAATGGGAGACTTTAACACCCCACTGTCAACGTTAGACAGATCAATGAGACAGAAAGTTAACAAGGATATCCAGGAATTGAAGTCAGCTCTGCACTAAGCAGACCTAATAGACATCTACAGAACTCTCCACTCCAAATCAACAGAATATACATTCTTTTCAGACCACACCACACCTATTCCAAAATTGACCACATAGTTGGAAATAAAGCACTCCTCAGGAAATGTAAAAGAACAGAAGTTATAACAAACTGTCTGTCAGACCACAGTGCAATCAAACTAGAACTCAGGATTAAGAAACTCACTCAAAACCACTCAACTACAAGGAAACTGAACAACCTGCTCCTGCATGACTACTGGGTACATAACGAAATGAAGGCAGAAATAGAGATGTTCTTTGAAACCAACGAGAACAAAGACACAACATACCAGAATCTCTGGGACACATTCAAAGCAGTGTGTAGGGGGAAATTTATAGCACTAAATGCCCACAAGAGAAAGCAGGAAAGATCTAAAATAGACACCCTAACATCACAATTAAAAGAACTAGAGAAGCAAGAGCAAACACATTCAAAAGCTAGCAGAAGGCAAGAAATAACTAAGATCAGAGCAGAACTGAAGGAAATAGAGACACAAAACACCCTTCAAAAAATCAATGAATCCAGGAGCTGGTTTTTTGAAAAGATGAACAAAATTGATAGACCGCTAGCAAGACTAATAAAGAAGAAAAGAGAGAAGACTCAAATAGACGCAATAAAAAATGGCAAAGGGGATATCACCACCAAAATACAAACAACCATCAGAGATTACTATAAACACCTCTATGCAAATAAACTAGAAAATCTAGAAGAAATGGATTAATTCCTTGACACATACACCCTCCCAAGAATAAATAAGGAAGAAGTTGAATCTCTGAATAGTCCAAAAACAGGCTCTGAAATTGAGACAATAATTAATAGCTTACCAACCAAAAAAAGTCCAGGACCAGATGGTTTCACAGCCAAATTCTACCAGAGGTACAAGGAGGAGCTGGTACCATTCCTTCTGAAACTATTCCAATCAATAGAAAAAGAGGGAATCCTCCCTAACTCATTTTATGAGGCCAGCATCATCCTGATACCAAAGCCTGGCAGAGACACAACCAAAAAAGAGAAATTTAGACCAATATCCTTGATGAACATTGATGCAAAAATCCTCAATAAAATACTGGCAAACAGAATCCAGCAGCACATCAAAAAGCTTATCCAACATGATCAAGTGGGCTTCATCCCTGGGATGCAAGGCTGGTTCAACATATGAAAATCAATAAACATAATCCAGCATATAAACAGAACCAAAGACAAAAACCACATGATTATCTCAATAGATGCAGAAAAGGCCTTCGACAAAATTCAACAACTCTTCATGCTAAAAACTCTCAATAAATTAGGTACTGATGGGATGTATCTCAAAATAATAAGAGCTATCTATGACAAACCCACAGCCAATATCACACTCAATGGGCAAAAACTGGAAGCATTCCCTTTGAAAACTGGCACAAGACAGGGATGCCCTCTCTCACCACTCCTATTCAACATAGTGTTGGAAGTTCTGGCCAGGGCAATCAGGCAGGAGAAGGAAATAAAGGGCATTCAATTAGGAAAAGAGGAAGTCAAATTGTCCCTGTTTCCAGATAACACGATTGTATATCTAGAAAACCCCATCATCTCAGCCCAAAATCTCCTTAAGCTGTTAAGCAACTTCAGCAAAGTCTCAGGATGCAAAATCAATGTACAAAAATCACAAGCATTCTTATACATCAATAACAGACAAACAGAGCCAAATCATGAGTGAACTCCCATTCACAATTGCTTCAAAGAGAATAAAATACCTAGGAATCCAACTTACAAGGGACGTGAAGGACCTCTTCAAGGAGAACTACAAACCACTACTCAATGAAATAAAAGAGGATACAAACAAATGGAAGAACATTCCATGCTCATGGGTAGGAAGAATCAATATCGTGAAAACGGTCATACTGCCCAAGGTAATTTATAGATTCAATGTCATCCCCATCAAGCTACCAATGACTTTCTTCACAGAATTGGAAAAAACTACTTTAAAGTTCATATGGAACCAAAAAAAGAGCCCACATTGCCAAGTCAATCCTAAGCCAAAGGAACAAAGCTGGAGGCATCACACTACCTGACTTCAAACGATACTATAAGGCTACAGTAACCAAAACAGCATGGTACTGGTACCAAAACAGAGATATAGACCAATGAAACAGAACAGAGCCCTCAGAAATAATGCTGCATATCCACAACTATCTGGTCTTTGACAAACCTGACAAAAACAAGCAATGGGGAAAGGATTCCCTATTTAATAAATGGTGCTGGGAAAACTAGCTAGCCATATGTAGAAAGCTGAAACTGGATCCCTTCTTTACACCTTATACAAAAATTAATTCAAGATGGATTAAAGACTCACATGTTAGACCTAAAACCATAAAAACCGTAGAAGAAAACCTAGGCAATACCATTCAGGACATAGGCATGGGCAAGGACTTCATGTCTGAAACACCAAAAGCAATGGCAACAAAAGCCAAAATTGACAAATGGGATCTAATTAAACTAAAGAGCTTCTGCACAGCAAAAGAAACTACCATCAGAGTGAACAGGCAACCTACAGAATGGGAGAAAATTTTTGTAACCTACTCATCCGTCAAAGGGCTCATATCCAGAATCTACAATGAACTCCAACAAATTTACAAGAAAAAAACAAACAACCCCATCAAAAAGTGGGCAAAGGATACGAACAGACACTTCTCAAAAGAAGACACTCATGCAGCCAAAAAACACATGAAAAAATGCTCATCATCACTGGCCATCAGAGAAATGCAAATCAAAACCGCAATGAGATACCATCTCACACCAGTTAGAATGGCAATCATTAAAATGTCAGGAAACAGGTGCTGGAGAGGATGTGGAGAAATAGGAACACTTTTACACTGTTGGTGGGACTGTAAACTAGTTCAACCATTGTGAAAGTCTGTGTGATGACTCCTCAGGGATCTAGAACTAGAAATTCCATTTGACCCAGCCATCCCATTACTGGGTATATACCCAAAGGATTATAAATCATGCTGCTATAAAGACACATGCACACGTATGTTTATTGTGGCACTATTCACAATAGCAAAGACTTGGAACCAACCCAAATGTCCAACAATGATAGACTGGATTAAGAAAATGTGGCACATATACACCATGGAATACTATGCAGCCATAAAAAATGATGAGTTCATGTCCTTTCTAGGGACATGGTTGAAGCTGGAAACCATCATTCTCAGCAAACTATCACAAGGATAAAAAACCACACCGCATGTTCTCACTCATAGGTGGGAATTGAACAATAAGAACACATGGACACAGGAAGGGGAACATCACACTTCGGGGACTGTTGTGGGGTGGGGGGATGGGGGAGGGATAGCCTTAGGAGATATACCTAATGCTAAATGACGAGTTAATGGGTGCAGCACACCAACATGGCACATGTATACATATGTAACAAACCTGACGTTGTGCACGTGTACCCTAAAACTTAAAGTATAATAATAATAAAATTTTTAAAAAAAGAAATTCAGCTTAGCTTCAAATATTTTGCTCTCTATTATTTGCTCATAATAAATATTAAACGTAAATGTCTGGAGCAGTGGCTTTTAAATTTCTGTGTGAAGAGGCACTGGGGTGCTTGATAAGATGCATATTTTCAGACTTTTCTTTTAGAAAATAGGATTTTTGACTTTCTTAAAGGTATCCCAAGTGATTCTGATGTAAGTGGGTCCAGAATTATATTTTGAATGATAGTGGGCTGATGGTGCTGGGCTTGCTCAACGATATCTAATACCTGGCATAGCCACATCCTCAAGGAAATTAAAACTTCTGAGATGAATCCACAGTGATAATATGGGTGAATGCAGTCTTTGTGAGGGGAGAAAGTTGCCTGTTTTGTTCACATTGTTATGTCTCATTTTAAAAAGCACATGATGACATATATTGTAGTTGTTTGTTCCTTACTCAGCATGAGAAAATTAATGGAAGGATTTTATCTAAACCCAGTTATTGTGATTACTGATTTATAGTCAGAGTGTGCATTTATTATTTAATCTTTATTTTTACTTCCTTTCCAGGTGTTTTGTTTTGTTTTTGTTGCTTTCTTTTGTTTATTCTCTTTTTTTTCTTTGGGTTGTATGATTTTCAGCCATTACTCTAGTATTCTAGTAAGTACACCAACTATTTTACATAATAATATATGTAGTCTCACACTAAGATACTTTTATTCTCAAATCATTATTGTTAGTTGTTCACATTATGTGTGAACTTATTTAGTGTTATCTATCATTCATACCCTTTTTGAAAGCTATTGCTTCATTTTGCTTAGGATCTAGTATGACTACTAAAAACTGAAGATCTTTTAATATTTTTCTGATGTTTGCCTATAAAAAATATTTTTATTCTTCAAATTCTTGAGAATATTTTCAAAATTAACTAAAACATCACTTTCATTATTGTAGACAATGTTTCCATTACTTTTCAAAGGGATAGTGTGAACCTTTTCAGTATGTGTTTATTGAACTATATATTCTTCCATTGTCTCGTTGATTGTTTTATTCCCTAGGTTATTTTCTGGAGCTATTTTATAAAAATTCCAGTTAAACTTTAAATTGTATTTTCCCAGATAAAACTTCCAGCTCAAAAATTTATTCTCAAATTGTTCATTATTCCATTTAGTTCTTCTATTGAAATTTATTGAATTGTTTTATGTTCTACTTGCAAGCAAATTTTAAAATTTTCAATATGTAATTTTTCCTCTTCTTAACAGTAGCCTATTCTTGTTTGTATTACATATTTTTATATTTATAAATTTATAAATTATGCTCATTTAAAGCATTTTTATCTCTATTAAATTATTTATCCTAAGATAAATACTTTTTTGTTTGTTTGAGACAGGGTCTCGCTCTGATAAATACTTTATTTCTTTATTTATTTATTTTTAATTTATTTATTATTATTATTATTATTATTATTATACTTTAGGTTTTATGGTACATGTGCGCAATATGCAGGTAAGTTACATATGTATACACATGCCATGCTGGTGCGCTGCTTCCACTAACTCGTCATCTAGCATTAGGTATATCTCCCAATGCTATCCCTCCCCCCTCCCCCCACCCCACAACAGTCCCTGAAGTGTGATGTTCCCCTTCCTGTGTCCATGTGTTCTCATTGTTCAATTCCCACCTATGAGTGAGAATATGCGATGTTTGGTTTTTTGTTCTTGTGATAGTTTACTGAGAATGATGATTTCCAATTTCATCCATGTCCCTACAAAGGACATGAACTCATCATTTTTGATGGCTGCATAGTATTCCATGGTGTATATGTGCCACATTTTCTTAATCCAGTCTATCATTGTTGGACATTTGGGTTGGTTCCAAGTCTTTGCTATTGTGAATAATGCTGCAATAAACATACGTGTGCATGTGTCTTTATAGCAGCATGATTTATAGTCCTTTGGGTATATACCCAGTAATGGGATGGCTGGGTCAAATGGAATTTCTAGTTCTAGATCCCTGAGGAATCGCCACACTGACTTCCACAAGGGTTGAACTAGTTTACAGTCCCACCAACAGTATAAAAGTGTTCCTATTTCTCCACATCCTCTCCAGCACCTGTTGTTTCCTCACTTTTTAATGATTGCCATTCTAACTGGTGTGAGATGGTATCTCATTGTGGTTTTGATTTGCATTTCTCTGATGGCCAGTGATAGTGAGCATTTTTTCATGTGTGTTTTGGCTGCATAAATGTCTTCTTTTGAGAAGTGCCTGTTCATTTCCTTTGCCCACTTTTTGATGGGGTTGTTTGTTTTTTTCTTGTAAATTTGTTGGAGTTCATTGTAGATTCTGGATATGAGCCCTTTGTCAGATGAGTAGGTTGCGAAAATTTTCTCCCATTTTGTAGGTTGCCTGTTCACTCTGATGGTAGTTTCTTTTGCTGTGCAGAAGCTCTTTAGTTTAATTAGATCCCATTTGTCAATTTTGGCTTTTGTTGCCATTGCTTTTGGTGTTTCAGACATGAAGTCCTTGCCCATGCCTATGTCCTGAATGGTAATGCCTAGGTTTTCTTCTAGGGTTTTTATGGTTTTAGGTCTAACGTTTAAGTCTTTAATCCATCTTGAATTGATTTTTGTATAAGGTGTAAGGAAGGGATCCAGTTTCAGCTTTCTATAAGGCTAGCCAGTTTTCCCAGCACCATTTATTAAATAGGGAATCCTTTCCCCATTGCTTGTTTTTCTCAGGTTTGTCAAAGATCAGATACTTGTAGATATGTGGCATTATTTCTGAGGGCTCTGTTCTGTTCCATTGATCTATATCTCTGTTTTGGTACCAGTACCATGCTGTTTTGGTTAGTGTAGCCTTGTAGTATAGTTTGAAGTCAGGTAGTGTGATGCCTCCAGCTTTGTTCTTTTGGCTTAGGATTGACTTGGCGATGCGGGCTCTTTTTTGGTTCCATATGAACTTTAAAGTAGTTTTTTCCAATTCTGTGAACAAAGTCATTGGTAGCTTGATGGGGATGGCATTGAATCTATAAATTACCTTGGGAAGGATGGCCATTTTCACGATATTGATTCTTCCTACCCATGAGCATGGAATGTTCTTCCATTTGTTTGTATCCTCTTTTATTTCCTTGAGCAGTGGTTTGTAGTTCTCTTTGAAGAGGTCCTTCACATCCCTTGTAAGTTGGATTCCTAGGTATTTTATTCTCTTTGAAGCAATTGTGAATGGGAGTTCACTCATGATTTGGCTCTCTGTTTGTCTGTTATTGACATATAAGAATGCTTGTGATTTTTGTACATTGATTTTGTATCCTGAGACTTTGCTGAAGTTGCTTATCAGCTTAAGGAGATTTTGGGCTGAGACAGTGGGGTTTTCTAGATATACAATCATGTCACCTGCAAACAGGGACAATTTGACTTCCTCTTTTCCTAATTGAATACCCTTTATTTCCTTCTCCTGCCTGATTGCCCTGGCCAGAACTTCCAACACTATGTTGAATAGAAGTGGTGAGAGAGGGCATCCCTGTCTTGTGCCAGTTTTCAAATGGAATGCTTCCAGTTTTTGCCCATTCAGTATGATATTGGCTGTGGGTTTGTTATAGATAGCTCTTATTATTTTGAGATACATCCCATCAATACCTAATTTATTGAGAGTTTTTAGCATGAAGGGTTATTGAATTTTGTCAAAGGCCCTTTCTGCATCTATTGAGATAATCATGTGGTTTTTGTCTTTGGTTCTGTTTATATGCTGGATTACATTTATTGATTTGCGTATATTGAACCAGCCTTTTATCCCAGGGATGAAGCCCACTTGATCATGTTGGATAAGCTTTTTGATGTGCTGCTGGATTCTGTTTGCCAGTATTTTATTGAGGATTTTTGCATCAATGTTCATCAAGGATATTGGTCTAAAATTCTCGTTTTTTGTTGTGTCTCTGCCAGGCTTTGGTATCAGGATGATGCTGGCCTCATAAAATGAGTTAAGGAGGATTCCCTCTTTTTCTATTGATTGGAATAGTTTCAGAAGGAATGGTAGCAGTTCCTCTTTGTACCTCTGGTAGAATTCGGCTGTGAACCCATCTGATCCTGGACTTTTTTTGGTTGGTAAGCTATTGATTATTGCCACAATTTCAGCTCCTGTTATTGGTCTATTCAGAGATTCAACTTCCTGGTTTAGTCTTGGGAGGGTGTATGTGTTGAGGGATTTATCCATTTCTTCTAGATTTTCTAGTTTATTTGCGTAGAGGTGTTTGTAGTATTCTCTGATGGTAGTTTGTATTTCTGTGGGATCGGTGGTGATATCCCCTTTATCATTTTTTATTGCATCTATTTGATTCTTCTCTCTTTTTTCTTTATTAATCTTGCTAGCGGTCTATCAATTCTGTTGATCCTTTCAAAAAACCAGCTCCTGGATTCATTAATTTTTTGAAGGGTGTTTTGTGTCTCTATTTCCTTCAGTTCTGCTCTGATTTTAGTTATTTCTTGCCTTCTGCTAGCTTTTGAATGTGTTTGCTCTTGCTTTTCTAGTTCTTTTAATTGTGATGTTAGGGTGTCAATTTTGGATCTTTCCTGCTTTCTCTTGTGGGCATTTAGTGCTATAAATTTCCCTCTACACACTGCTTTGAATGCATCCCAGAGATTCTGGTATGTTGTGTCTTGGTTCTCATTGGTTTCAAAGAACATCTTTATTTCTGCCTTCATTTTGTTATGTACCCAGTAGTCATTCAGGAGCAGGTTGTTCAGTTTCCATGTAGTTGAGCAGTTTTGAGTGAGATTCTTAATCCTGATTTCTAGCTTGATTTCACTGTTATCTGAGAGATAGTTTGTTATAATTTCTGTTCTTTTACATTTATTGAGGAGAGCTTTACTTCCAAGAATGTGGTCAATTTTGGAATAGGTGTGGTGTGGTGCTGAAAAAAATGTATATTCTGTTGATTTGGGGTAGGGAGTTCTGTAGATGTCTATTAGGTCTGCTTGGTGCAGAGCTGAGTTCACTTCCTGGGTATCCTTGTTGACTTTCTGTCTCGTTGATCTGTCTAATGTTGACAGTGGGGTGTTAAAGTCTCCCATTATTAATGTGTGGGAGTCTAAGTCTCTTTGTAGGTCACTCAGGACTTGCTTTATGAATCTGGGTGCTCCTGTATTGGGTGCATATATATTTAGGGTAGTTAGCTCTTCTTGTTGAATTAATCCCTTTACCATTATGTAATGGCCTTCTTTGTCTCTTTTGATCTTTGCTGGTTGAAATTCTGTTTTATCAGAGACTAGGATTGCAACCCCTGCCTTTTTTTGTTTTCCATTTGCTTGGTAGATCTTCCTCCATCCTTTTATTTT
Organism: Pongo pygmaeus; assembly: GCF_028885625.2. Classification (NCBI taxonomy): domain Eukaryota; kingdom Metazoa; phylum Chordata; class Mammalia; order Primates; family Hominidae; genus Pongo; species Pongo pygmaeus. The sequence goes on along the minus strand of NC_072377.2, from coordinate 125,463,587 downwards.
GAGCCTATGTGTGTCTCTGCACGTGAGATGGGTTTCCTGAATACAGCACACTGATGGGTCTTGAGTCTTTATCCAATTTGCCAGTCTGTGTCTTTTAATTGGAGCATTTAGTCCATTTACATTTAAAGTTAATATTGTTATGTGTGAATTTGATCCCGTGATTATGATGTTAGCTGGTTATTTTGCTCAGTAGTTGATGCAGTCTCTTCCTAGTCTCGATGGTCTTTACATTTTGGCATGATTTTGCAGTGGCTGGTACCGGTTGTGCCTTTCCATGTTTGGTGCTTCCTTCAGGATCTCTTTTAGGGCAGGCCTGGTGGTGACAAAATCTCTCAGCATTTGCTTTTATGTAAAGTATTTTATTTCTCCTTCACTTATGAAGCTTAGTTTGGCTGGATATGAAATTCTGGGTTGAAAATTCTTTTCTTTAAGAATGTTGAATATTGGCCCCCACTCTCTTCTGGCTTGTAGGGTTTCTGCCAAGAGATCTGCTGTTAGTCTGTTGGGCTTCCCTTTGATGGTAACCCGACCTTTCTCTCTGGCTGCCCTTAACATTTTTTCCTTCATTTCAACTTTGGTGAATCTGACAATTATGTGTCTTGGAGTTGCTCTTCTCGAGGAGTATCTTTGTGGCGTTCTCTGTATTTCCTGAATCTGAATGTTGGCCTGCCTTGCTAGATTGGGGAAGTTCTCCTGGATAATATCCTGCATTGTGTTTTCCAACCTGGTTCCATTCTCCCCGTCACTTTCAGGTACACCAATCAGACGTAGATTTGGTCTTTTCACATAGTCCCACATTTCTTGGAGGCTTTGTTCGTTTCTTTTTATTCTTTTTTCTCTAAACTTCCCTTCTCACTTCATTTCATTCATTTCATCTTCCAGGGCTGATACCCTTTCTTCCATTTGATCGTATCGGCTCCTGAGGCTTCTGCATTCTTCACGTAGTTCTCGAGCCTTGGTTTTCAGCTCCATCAGCTCCTTTAAGCACTTCTCTGTATTGGTTATTCTAGTTATACATTTTTCTAAATTTTTTTCAAAGTTTTCAACTTCTTTGCCTTTGGTTTGAATATCCTCCCATAGCTCAGAGTAATTTGATCATCTGAAGCCTTCTCTCAGCTCATCAAAGTCATTCTCCATGCAGCTTTGTTCCGTTGCTGGTGAGGAACTGCGTTCCTTTGGAGGAGGAGAGGTACTCTGCTTTTTAGAGTTTCCAGTTTTTCTGCTCTGTTTTTTCCCCATCTTTGTGGTTTTATCTACTTTTGGTCTTTGATGATGGTGATGTACAGATGGGTTTTTGGTGTGGATGTCCTTTCTGTTAGTTTTCCTTCTGACAGGACCCTCAGCTGCAGGTCTGTTGGAGTACCTGGCCAGCCGTGTGAGGTGTCAGTCTGCCCCTGCTGGGGGGTGCCTCCCAGTTAGGCTGCTCGGGGGTCAGGGGTCAGGGACCCACTTGAGGCAGTCTGCCCATTCTCAGATCTCCAGCTGCGTGCTGGGAGAACCACTGCTCTCCTCAAAGCTGTCAGACAGGGACATTTAAGTCTGCAGAGGTTACTGCTGTCTTTTTGTTTGTCTGTGCCCTGACCCCAGAGGTGGAGCCTACAGAGGCAGGCAGGCCTCCTTGAACTGTGGTGGGCTCCACCCAGTTCAAGCTTCCAGGCTGCTTTGTTTACCTAAGCAAGCCTGGGCAACTGTGGGCGCCCCTCCCCCAGCCTCGCTGCCGCCTTGCTGTTTGATCTCAGACTGCTGTGCTAGCAATCAGCGAGACTCCGTGGGCGTAGGACCCTCTGAGCCAGGTGCGGGCTGTAATCTCCTGGGGCACCATTTCCTAAGCCCGTCGGAAAAGCGCAGTATTTGGGTGGGAGTGACCCGATTTTCCAGGTGCCGTCTGTCACCCCTTTCTTTGACTAGAAAAGGGAACTCCCTGACCCCTTGCGCTTCCCGAGTGAGGCAATGCCTCGCCCCTGCTTCGGCTGGCACACGGTGTACTCACCCAGTGACCTGCGCCCACTGTCTGGCACTCCCTAGTGAGATGAACACAGTACCTCAGATGGAAATGCAGAAATCACCCGTCTTCTGCGTCGCTCACGCTGGGAGCTGTAGACCGGAGCTGTTCCTATTCGGCCATCTTGGCTCCTCCTCCCTGATAAATACTTTTTATCTGATGTTTCTCTTTCATAATTTGGTCTTTCTCAGATTTGTTTGATAATTAAAGATTCCCTTTATTTCCTAAATATTGTCTCAATATTTACATTCGAGAGCACTTGTTATTGTTTATCTTCTGGAGGTTACAGGCTTCCATGACAGAAAGCTAATTATTTTGGTTGAGTAATATATTTAAATATTTAAATATACTTACACATAATTTTATTCTTGTTATTACCTATCATGTAACTAAAGCAAACATTACATTAAAATAACATCTTTTGTTCAAAGGAAATTTTTTTTACTAGTAACTAAAGGAGGTAATTTCTGAAACACTTATTTATCTTTTAAAAATGTTACATTTCCTGGTTGTCTACTGGTTAAAAAAAAAAATTATATATTGCTAAGGAAAAATCTAGTCCAGCAAACTTGTGGCACTGTTAATTTTTGATGGGTATATCACTGTTACTCTTGATAATTCCAGAATAATAATTCCCATCTTGTCAATTACTTATATTTACAAATTTACACACAGAAGCAGCTAAGGTTTATTTGAAAATCACGGTTTTTTACATGGGAAGTAGTTTTCAGTTTGTAATGCATTTTGATGCTTCATCTCATTTTTTAAAGTACTTATAATATTCCCTCAAGAGATACTATTCTGATGGCACTATTTAAAAATTGAATGTCCTTTCAAACACTCTTGCAGCATGTCTTTAAAAAATAATATAAAAAATATTATTTTTAAATGTCAGAACTAATGAAATTTATTTTTCCATAACATATTCATTTGTCATTAGGTATACTTTTTTCTTTCCACTTCCCTGATCCCATTTCTTCCCTTTCCTCTTATATCCAGAGGCTCTTCTGGCTTTTTACTTCAGATCCCCTTTGTCAGCCCTCATTGCAATGAAAAACTGGCCTTATTCCTCCAAAATTGAGATGACCGTTCCTCCATCTCTTGTGTACAAAAAGACATGATGTAATACCAAAGTGGTATCTCACTTTTGAAAGAAAAAAATATATATATATAAGTGCAAGGAGATTTTATCCCAGTATTTTCCACTCTTAATAACACTGAAATCTTTTTAAAATATAGGTAAATAATTTTTCTTGCTACAGGAGAATAGACTGTGCAAGAAGGCAAGAGAGTGTATTTTCTTCCTAGAGGCAAAAAAGACTGACAATAAACAACAGGTAGTGGAAGGAGAAGAAGTTGAGAAAGTATTAGAAAAATGGATGGGAAATGCTCCCACACTCTCACTTACACACATACAACTATTTTCCCCTTCAGAAGTCTGTGAGTATTGTCTCCAGTGATTTCTTGCTCTGTGAGCACCTGCCTCTTCCATCGTAGCAAGGAGACAGCGCTAGCATCCCAATTGTTAGATGTGTTGTTGCCTACAGCAATTAAAATTTCCCAACTTGAGAGGTGTACTAGGTTTTAAGTGGGGCTTTCAGAACTATTCTAAAAGTAGAGAACATACAACTGCTCCAATTACAAGTAAAATCCAAGCCTAAACAGATGACATTTAAAGTCTTTTCTTTATACAGTGAGACATAACAGAATCTGTATATTTGATATGATGCTGCTAAGAGTTTTGCCTGGAATTAAAGACATAGCCTGAAATATTTGACCTAAGAGCCTGAGGTGACTTGACCACTCTTACCGTTCAATGAAAGTGAAATGGTCATCCACTTGCATGCCTTTCTAATCCCTAGGAAAAATAAACGTGTAGGCACTTAAGGAAGAATTACTCATCTCAGAATTTATGGGTGTGCTCACTATACTCTTGAACAGTGATTATCTTAGGAGAAAATATCCTAGTTAATATTTGGATGTTTTGAGAGATTAGTATAGATAGATTAGAAAAGTTGAGTGAAGAAACTCAACTAAAAAATAAAAAATCCCTCTTGCATGGGATAGAAAAAACACCACCACCGTAGAACAGAGGTTCTCAATCAGAGGCTTTTTATCTCTCCAGGGGAACATTTGATGATACCTATCTTTTTGACTTCTGATTGGGGCAGTGGGGAAGCAGAGTGGCTTGCATTTAGTGAGTAGAAGCCAGAGTAGATGCTAAACATTCAACAATGCACAGGACAGCTCCCACCACAAGCAAAGAATTATCCAAACCAAAAAGTGCCACGGTGAAGAAACTGCCATGAAAATCATCACATCATCAGAGAATAGCAGATGACCACGGCAGTATTGCGATGAGATCAAAGGCAGGATATGCTTCAAGGCAGAACCTGGTGTGCAGTTCACATTAACAGAAGGAATGTGGCAGAAAATCCACTAAGTAGGTGAGTTAAAAAAAATAGGGATGACATTATGGCACAAACAGATAAAAAATCTTTACGACAACTGTGTATGTTACAAAGTTATGTTAAGCCCAAACATTCACCCAAAAAAATACACAAGGCTTCTTGATAGAGACTCCAATTGTTAAATATAACATTCCTATTACAGAATCAATAATTCTATGGATTGCTATAAAACTAATGGTGTTAGATATTTATTTTGTTAAATTTGTTTGAGGATAGTGGAAGAACAAAGACTGTACAGTATTCTGGGACATTTTCTTCCACATTTTACCTTCTCCAAAACTATTGTTTTATTTTTTTCTGAAAGAGCAATAGATCTGTATTATCTTTTTTCTAACTTCACTTTCTGTGAATCATAAACCATGTTAGCCCATATATCTCATCAGAGAAAAGATGTTACATTTCATCAGAGACACAGAACATGACATTATCAACAGTGGACTGAGAAGAAATCCAGTCATAAGCCAAATTATTTTTCTTGTAAAAGCTAAGAGACAGCCATCATAATCTCTGCTCTTTTAGGAAAGCTACATATCTTTGTTACTTTGGGAAATATCTATCTAAAAGACTAAATATGTCTGCAAATTTTCAAGTAGAGAAAAGAAAATCAAGATAACATGAGAGGCGAGACAACAGTAGTGGGTATGATGTTAATGACAACACAGTGAAATGAATAATTGAGGAAAATAAGCAAGTATAGAGATTATAGCACCTTTAAGTTATGTTCAAATTCTACCAAACATTATGCCTTATGTTTTGATCCATAGTCTCTGGTGATTACAACTAAGGAATGAGCAGAAAACTGACATTTTGAGAAGACAATATATTCAGTGCTTCAAATCACACTGATAAGTTATTACACTGATGTACAAAGTCTCTTCTATAATCATAGGTCCTCACAGCAATGGTTTTGATATTTTTGGATCCTGAATGCTACTGTGTTATTTTCTACCATTCTTGATGAGCAGGGATATTTGCCCCACTACTTTTAACCATGAATCTTGAGATATAAAAAATAGAAAGCTTTTGACACTAAGGTAGGACTCCATCTGCATGCATGGTCTCTTGTTCTTGGCTGAGAGTCACCATAAAAGCAGGAATCTGGACAAAAAAGAATCATTTTGATGGCGCTACGTTGTTATGTATATACAGTGGTGGCTATTTAATGCTATTTTTCTCTGCTCTGTTAATGTTTAATAAGTTATGGTTAAGGATCAAATCTTTCTCTACAGAAAATAATTAACAGAATGAAGATAATTTTAAAACCAAGTATAAAAAATAAGAATCTTAAGAATAAAAAGTATTATTTCAGCAATTTTTTGCTGCTCAAGATTTACTGTGAAATGTTGGAAATAACGGAATGCTTGGTTTACATCAGATGTGCTAAAAGCTTTGTTTATGTGTTAAAAGACAATGTGAAGTAATGAGAAGATGTACCAACTTGAAATCTAAATTTGGGTCAAATATTAAACTTCTAATTAGGATGTGATAGAGAATATAACAAATATTTGAGATAAATGTAAGCTTTTAGAAATGAAATTGGTATACATTAAAACAGATACATGAATTTGCCCCGAAAAAAGAGTGAAATATTAACTACTTAAAATATAGTTTGTCTACAATGCATTTAACTAATATAATGTTAGTCTCTTAAGACTAGGAGTAAAATCCACCTACTAAAGCCAGATTTATTTAAGACACAGGTTTTGTACATTATACAATTTATGAGGATAATCTGTTTAAAAACACTAGTGAAACAAATAGACTAGCAAAAAGAAACGTGGTCACAAATAAATAGGCACTCATTTAAGCCTAAATAAAATATTCTAACAAAATAAAACTGCAATGATTTCATTCCTCTGCAAAAAAAAATTGTGAGTTTTTAAGGCCATGAGTTTTACAGATATTGAAGCTTAAAAAAATCAGATTGAATTGCACTGGTAACCTCCATGTTCAGTTTTGTTGACCTCAAAATCATGCATACAAACAGCGCACATTTTAGTTACATGAACATAAAATTCTCTTTAAAAAATGAATGCCTTGATGAATATTAGTAGAATCTTACCTATGCTTCAAAAAGCATGAAGACTCTTGTGAGAGATGTGTGTGTGTGTGTGTGTGTGTGTGTGTGTATGTGTGTATGTATATGGAAGCATTCTAGTTCCCAGTTTTGCTCTTTAATCCCTTCTACCATGTGAGCACACAGCTTTTATTTCCTATGGAGGATGGTCCTATCTTGGAAGCATATATGTGTATATATGTGAAACATGACCTGTGTTTTACAATTTCATATTGTAGAGGTTTACTTTTCAAGAGACTACTAGGTTTAATAGCTTAATCCCTCAACTAATGGGTAACATGACTTTTTGCATCAGCATTGATATAGATAGATATATACATATAGCTGTTGTTAAAACCTGTGAAAGATTTCAGTTTTCTCTACATGCAAGCTAAAAAGTTAGGTACCATCCTTTCATGGATGATTGCGGAAAATACATCTGCCTGAATCAGCAACGAAGGACATAATACTCATGGCACAGAAGGTAGCATGTACATGATATTAATATTTGTCCTCTTTGCTCCTCATGTACCACAGAGCTGAAGCATAGGTGCTTGAATGAATGTTGTTCTTGCTGAAGATTTACATTAGAACTGAGTCAATCCCTGAGTCTTATATGCTACAATTGCTTATGATATCAGTTTATTAGTGATAATATTGATAAGGCTCATGATTCTGTTTATGACAAACAATTCATTGAGAGCTTACTATGGGCCCTGCTTTGCATTAAATGACTAAATATTTCCCATTATCTATTTATTATGAAATTTCCACAGTAACACTGAGATATAGAAACTATTGATATTCCCAGAGGAGATGATGGAACTGAAACTGAGGGAGCTTAATTAACTAAATCCACAGAAATGAATTCTAGAAACCTAGTTTCAGGGCCTATAGTTGTAATTACTCTGTTAAGTCCTTTGTTTCGTAATGAAATTACTTCTAATTTGTTTACGTTGAGAAACTACTGATCAAATTTCTCTTCAAAAGCCTTAAAACTAACCATACAGCTAATGATTTGCTATGATTTTAATGTATGTGTCCCTCCAAAATTTGTGCATTGGAACCTAATATGCAACGAGATGGGGCCTTTTGGGAAGTGATTAAATCATGAGGGCTCCACTCTAATGAATGGAATAGTACTCTTATAAAAGAGTTTAAAGGGGCATTCTAGTGTGCTCTTTTGCTCTTCCATCCCTTTCTGCCATGTGAGGACACAGCTTTCATTTCCTACAGAGGATGGTATCATTCTGAAAGCAAAGATTCCTCATTTGATACTAAATTTGCTGGTGTCATGATCTTGGACTTCCCAGCTTTCAGAACTATAAAAAATACATTTCTATTGTTTATAAATTATCCAGTATAAGGTAATGTATTATAGAATAGGAACAATGTGATCTCTCATTGGAATCTTATAAGATTTGCAAATTTTGCTATTGTATTTAAGTAAATTATACTGAGAACTATGTTCGAAAGATAAAATTTATATATTGCAATGAAATAATATGTAACATTTGCAAGCCTCATGTAGGACAGTGGTTCTCAAAATGCAGGCTTGAACCAGCAACATCAGCATCACCACTTGTTAGGAAATGTAAATTTCGGGCCCTACCAACACCTACAGAATCACAAAATCTGGAAATGTGTCCATGCAATCTGTGTTTTAATGAGCTCACCAGGTGATGGTGACACATGCTGAAGTTTGACAAACACGTTGGGAAAAACTGTAGTTGGCTTCCAAATCAGGGAAAACAAAAATAGCATAAAGCAAGTAGAAAAGTTATATTCTGAAAAATAGGGAAACTGACATGCTTCATACAGAATACTTATACTCTTGAGTTTTCTTTCAAAACTTTAAGTTAAAGAATACCCTAGTAAGCATTCATTTTTCCAAACAGGAGTTTGCAGATTTACTTATTTTTCCTGGATAATTTAAATGACTCTAAAGAAAATCCTTACATATGTGAAATTTGAGATGTTCAGAACTTTCTCAGTTTTCCCACAGTACGAACCCATCAGCAAGTCCTGCAAATAGTCATAGAGGTTCCAATCAGCTTTTTAATACCCCACTCTAAAAGTTTGTACAAGTCAAACTGTAAGATAATTATAAATAATAAATGCATTTTTATAAATATAACAGAAGTTTAAATAATAAAGGCATATATGTATATTAAATGTGTATGTATATCTGAAAATATATATGTATATGAAATGTGTGTATATATGTGTGTGTACATATATTTATGTGTATAGATGTATATGCATAGATGTATATATATATATATGAATTACATAGAGATTGAGCCTATGATTGTGGTCTCATTAGATTATATTGTAATCAAACAAAGTGCTTTCTCCAGGCTTCGAACATGATGAGTTGAGCTCTATCTTCATGTAGTCGTCCTGAATCCTTATTTTTATAAAATAGCACCCTTTGTTAATTATTTTATGGCAATTATTGCTCTATGTTATGATTAAATCATAGCTAGTCTGACTCTTCAGATGAATTAAAAAGAGTAGAAGAGAGTGTGGCTTTGTACAAAACCATGTAAACTCATCATCAGTTCATCTGGACGAATCTTGAAACATATTTAGCAGCCAGTTTTACAAACCTTTAATTTATCAGTGCTCTAGTATACAACTTCAAACAAATGTAAGTAGAACAAATTATTTTCTTGTTCTGAATTGTCAATATATTAAATGTTGTCTTTGGGAGAGTTGTTGGCAAGTTTCAATGGTGAGAAACATGCTATTGTCAACTTGAAATGTGTTCTGTAATGGAGACACTAAAAACCCTAGCTTTCCAATGTGCATAGTATTGGCAATATGAATATATGTTGCATATAATCTAATAATTATAAGATGCTCCCTGTCTATGTATTTGGAAACCTTTTCACAAAGGGAGTTGCCTATCTGTGGACTTTTAAATAGAAATGCTACATTCTAAAAAAAACGAAAAACAAAACATACACACACACACGTGCATGCATGCACACGCTCTTAAAAAATTGGAAACAAACGTGAGAGAAAATTGAGCAAAAGATATGTACAGTTTACAAAAAAGAAAATGCAAATGTTCCTTAAGCATAGAAAATATATTCTATCTCAGTATTAGTAAAATAAATTAAAACTATAGATCTATGGCTTCTTACCTACATGACTGGCAAAAAATCCAAAGGATTGACAATATACTCTATTGGTGAGATTGGAGAAAATAAGTTATTTCAGATATCACTGGTGAAAATTCGCTACAGTGCAATAGAGTAAATTGGCTAAATAGGGTAAATTGGCAATATTAAATACAATTAGAGAGGTACTTACATGTTTGACCTTCCAGTACAGTAATCTGAAAATATCCAGTCACAAATGTAAGATAACATATGCACAAATTTATGAAAGCTTTTTTTCTTATGTCAATAGATAACTGAATCAACTTTGATAAATTGCACAAACACCTCTCTCTGCTAAAATAATGCGAAACCACTTACACATCCTGAGGAATGGAACACAGAGCTAACTGGGATCTAGAAGTTAATGCTTGCAGTTCTTTCTTCTAAATTCCAATCCCCAGTCTTGTCTACCATACATAATAGAACCAATTTAATTACTGGTTTCTTCTGAATACTTCTGGATTATTAAATCATACATTTCAGCCTTGGAAATGTGAGTGTAAGCACAGCAGTAACATTGGTATCTGACTTATTTTACACTTCCTGACCCTTCTCTTTTCAATCCAACATTCCACCAATTGGAAGGTTGAATCTTTCTGTTCTTTGCTGTGTGTCAGAAATATCCTTTAAATTGCATTTTTAAAGCGACAGGGTCTTGCTATGTTGTCCAGGCTGGAATGCAGTGGCTAGTGACAGGCATAATCATTGTATACCGCGTTCTTCAAATCCTGGGCTCAAGCCATCCTCCTGCCTTCACCTCCTGCCTCAGCCTCCTGAGTAGCTGGGACTTCAGGTGGGCAGGGGCGCTCGGCTCTAAGTTACATTTTCTTTCTTCCTAAAATTCTATTGAGACTCTCCTCTACTATAAATTGAGTGGCTGTAGCTTCTGTGTGAGGGTGAGGGTGAGATGGAGATAGCATCATTTAACATTTTCAAAATTTTACTTGCTTTGCACTCGCGTTGAGAAACACTATAGCAATGAGTATGTATCATCAAGAGAGAACAGATTACTTTGTTTATCTAGTGTAAGAATGGCAATGCTAAAAGAAAAGAGAAAGAAAACAGCTTTAGCGCCTATTGTTTGCCTTTTCCTATGTTCCCAAATAAGTAATCAATCCTTGATTTCTAAGGTAATATTCTTTTAGTTAGGACTATTACAAAGGTTATTGTGGTAAATTTCACCCCAGAACAATTGAGCTGTTTGTTACCTGAAAAACTTTGTTTCTTATACATGTGGAGAAAGTTAGAATTTGTGGTTTCATCTAAATATTCTTGTCTATGATTTGTGACTTTGAAATGAAGGAAATATACTGAGTTAATTTGATAGTATGCAGAAATAGTAGGTTCATTCAATAATAAACAGATATATTTTAACGGTCATAATTCTTACTCTATGAGAAAAAATTCAATTAAGTGTATTTTAGTAAAGTAAGGTTGACACATTTTACTATTAAAATAAATTGACAGAGAATTATTTATTCTTTTTATGTTGACATATTCTTAAGAAATTTCAGAAAAAGCTTAAATACTGGCAGCGTGATAAAGAAAGTCCTTTCGGTGATGAGCTATGCGATCAGTGATGTGTGCTCAAGTGCCATGATTTCAGTGGCTGTAGGTGAAAGGCACCATCTCTTGTGCCTTATTGGCAAGGATTATGTTCATATTGTTTTCCTGAAAAAAATGCATATTTTTATTCTATTGTTGAAGATAACCTAGTGACATAAAAGGAAATTAAACTGCTTTTCATGGGCTTTTTATTGAGCTGATGTGACCTGCGAATAAGGTTTAAATCTTACTAGATGTTTACATTTTCAGTTGATTCGACAACACAGCAAGATATCCAACAAGAGTTTGTTTTGTTTGGTTGTGAAAGTACATTATCAACGTGCCTGAGGGCCCATATGTGTTCATGTAAGATCTTAATACAGCAAAGATAAACCTATTTTTACACAGTACATTTGTGACATTTTCAAATATTTATGATATATTTTTCTTTAAACTATACAAACAACAATTCAAATGAAATGTCCCTAAATGAGTCTAATTATATCTAAAAATGTACAGAAAGTACATTATTACTTCTATATTTATAGCCTTTTGGGTACTCTAATGTTTTATTGAATTATTTTCAGTTTAATAATGAGATACCGGGGGAGGAGCCAAGATGGCCGAATAGGAACAGCTCCGGTCTACAGCTCCCAGCGCGAGCGACGCAGAAGACGGGTGATTTCTGCATTTCCATCTGAGGTACCGTGTTCATCTCACTAGGGAGTGCCAGACAGTGGGCGCAGGTCAGTGGGTGAGCGCACCGTGCGCCAGCCGAAGCAGGGGCGAGGCATTGCCTCACTCGGGAAGCGCAAGGGGTCAGGGAGTTCCCCTTACAGGGGTGACAGACGGCACCTGGAAAATCGGGCCACTCCCACCCGAATACTGTGCTTTTCCGACGGGCTTAGGAACCGGTGCCCCAGGAGAGTATAGCCCGCACCTGGCTCAGAGGGTCCTACGCCCACGGAGTCTCGCTGATTGCTAGCACAGCAGTCTGAGATCAAACAGCAAGTCGGCAGCGAGGCTGGGGGAGGGACACCCGCCATTGCCCAGGCTCGCTTAGGTAAACAAAGCAGCCTGGAAGCTTGAACTGGGTGGAGCCCACCACAGCTCAAGGAGGCCTGCCTGCCTCTGTAGGCTCCACCTCTGGGGGCAGGGCACAGACAAACAAAAAGACAGCAGTAACCTCTGCAGACTTAAATGTCCCTGTCTGACAGCTGTGAGGAGAGCAGTGGTTCTCCCAGCACGCAGCTGGAGATCTGAGAATGGGCTGACTGCCTCCTCAAGTGGGTTCCTGACCCCTGACCCCCGAGCAGCCTAACTGGGAGGCATCCCCCAGCAGGGGCAGACTGACACCTCACACGGCTGGCCAGGTACTCCAACAGACCTGCAGCTGAGGGTTCTGTCTGTTAGAAGGAAAACTAACAGAAAGGACATCCACACCAAAAACCCATCTGTACATCACCATCATCAAAGAACAAAAGTAGATAAAACCACAAAGATGGGGAAAAAACAGACCAGAAAAACCGGAAACTCTAAAAAGCAGAGTACCTCTCCTCCTCCAAAGGAACGCAGTTCCTCACCAGCAACGGAACAAAGCTGGACGGAGAATGACTTTGACGAGCTGAGAGAAGAAGGCTTCAGATGATCAAATTACTCCGAGTTACGGGAGGATATTCAAACCAAAGGCAAAGAAGTTGAAAACTTTGAAAAAAATTTAGAAGAATGTATAACTAGAATAACCAATACAGAGAAGTGCTTAAAGGAGCTGATGGAGCTGAAAACCAAGGCTCGAGAACTACGTGAAGAATGCAGAAGCCTCAGGAGCCAATGTGATCAAATGGAAGAAAGGGTATCAGCCCTGGAAGATGAAATGAATGAAATGAAGCGAGAAGGGAAGTTTAGAGAAAAAAGAATAAAAAGAAATGAGCAAAGCCTCCAAGAAATGTGGGACTATGTGAAAAGACCAAATCTACGTCTGATTGGTGTACCTGAAAGTGACGGGGAGAATGGAAACAAGTTGGAAAACACTCTGCAGGATATTATCCAGGAGAACTTCCCCAATCTAGCAAGGCAGGCCAACATTCAGATTCAGGAAATACAGAGAACGCCACAAAGATACTCCTCGAGAAGAGCAACTCCAAGACACATAATTGTCAGATTCACCAAAGTTGAAATGAAGGAAAAAATGTTAAGGGCAGCCAGAGAGAAAGGTCGGGTTACCATCAAAGGGAAGCCCATCAGACTAACAGCGGATCTCTCGGCAGAAACCCTACAAGCCAGAAGAGAGTGGGGGCCAATATTCAACATTCTTAAAGAAAAGAATTTTCAACCCAGAATTTCATATCCTGCCAAACTAAGCTTCATAAGTGAAGGAGAAATAAAATACTTTACAGACAAGCAAATGCTGAGAGATTTTGTCACCACCAGGCCTGCCCTAAAAGAGCTCCTGAAGGAAGCGCTAAACATGGAAAGGCACAACCGGTACCAGCCACTGCAAAATCATACCGAAATGTAAAGACCATCGAGACTAGGAAGAGACTGCATCAACTAATGAGAAAAATATCCAGCTAACATCATAATGACAGGATCAGATTCACACATAACAATATTAACTTTAAATGTAAATGGACTAAATGCTCCAATTAAAAGACACAGACTGGCAAATTGGATAAAGACTCAAGACCCATCAGTGTGCTGTATTCAGGAAACCCATCTCACGTGCAGAGACACACATAGGCTCAAAATAAAAGGATGGAGGAAGATCTACCAAGCAAATGGAAAACAAAAAAAGGCAGCGGTTGCAATCCTAGTCTCTGATAAAACAGACTTTAAACCAACAAAGATCAAAAGAGACAAAGAAGGCCATTACATAATGGTAAAGGGATTAATTCAACAAGAAGAGCTAACTATCCTAAATATATATGCACCCAATACAGGAGCACCCAGATTCATAAAGCAAGTCCTGAGTGACCTACAAAGAGACTTAGACTCCCACACATTAATAATGGGAGACTTTAACACCCCACTGTCAACATTAGACAGATCAACGAGACAGAAAGTCAACAAGGATACCCAGGAATTGAACTCAGCTCTGCACCAAGCAGACCTAATAGACATCTACAGAACTCTCCACCCCAAATCAACAGAATATACATTTTTTTCAGCACCACACCACACCTATTCCAAAATTGACCATATACTTGGAAGTAAAGCTCTCCTCAATAAATGTAAAAGAACAGAAATTGTAACAAACTGTCTCTCAGATCACAGTGCAATCAAGCTAGAACTCAGGATTAAGAATCTCACTCAAAACTGCTCAACTACGTGGAAACTGAACAACCTGCTCCTGAATGACTACTGGGTACATAACGAAATGAAGGCAGAAATAAAGATGTTCTTTGAAACCAACGAGAACCAAGACACAACATACCAGAATCTCTGGGATGCATTCAAAGCAGTGTGTAGAGGGAAATTTATAGCACTAAATGCCCACAAGAGAAAGCAGGAAAGATCCAAAATTGACACCCTAACATCACAATTAAAAGAACTAGAAAAGCAAGAGCAAACACATTCAAAAGCTAGCAGAAGGCAAGAAATAACTAAAATCAGAGCAGAACTGAAGGAAATAGAGACACAAAAAACCCTTCAAAAAATAAATGAATCCAGGAGCTGGTTTTTTGAAAGGATCAACAAAATTGATAGACCGCTAGCAAGATTAATAAAGAAAAAAAGAGAGAAGAATCAAATAGATGCAATAAAAAATGATAAAGGGGATATCACCACCGATCCCACAGAAATACAAACTACCATCAGAGAATATTACAAACACCTCTATGCAAATAAACTAGAAAATCTAGAAGAAATGGATAAATTCCTCAACACATACACCCTCCCAAGACTAAACCAGGAAGAAGTTGAATCTCTGAATAGACCAATAACAGGAGCTGAAATTGTGGCAATAATCAATAGCTTACCAACCAAAAAAAGTCCAGGACCAGATGGGTTCACAGCCGAATTCTACCAGAGGTATAAGGAGGAGCTGGTACCATTCCTTCTGAAACTATTCCAATCAATAGAAAAAGAGGGAATCCTCCCTAACTCATTTTATGAGGCCAGCATCATCCTGATACCAAAGCCTGGCAGAGACACAACAAAAAAAGAGAATTTTAGACCAATATCCTTCATGAACATTGATGCAAAAATCCTCAATAAGATACTGGCAAACAGAATCCAGCAGCACATCAAAAAGCTTATCCACCATGATCAAGTGGGCTTCATCCCTGGGATGCAAGGCTGGTTCAATATACGCAAATCAATAAATGTAATCCAGCATATAAACAGAACCAAAGACAAAAACCACATGATTATCTCAATAGATGCAGAAAAGGCCTTTGACAAAATTCAACAACTCTTCATGCTAAAAACTCTCAATAAATTAGGAATTGATGGGACGTATCTCAAAATAATAAGAGCTATTTATGACAAACCCACAGCCAATATTGTACTGAATGGGCAAAAATTGGAAGCATTCCCTTTGAAAACTGGCACAAGACAGGGATGCCCTCTCTCGCCACTTCTATTCAACATAGTGTTGGAAGTTCTGGCCAGGGCAATTAGGCAGGAGAAGGAAATAAAGGGTATCCAATTAGGAAAAGAGGAAGTCAAATTGTCCTTGTTTGCAGATGACATGATAGTATATCTAGAAAACCCCATTGTCTCAGCCCAAAATCTCCTTAAGCTGATAAGCAACTTCAGCAAAGTCTCAGGATACAAAATCAATGTGCAAAAATCACAAGCATTCTTATACATCAATAACAGACAAACAGAGAGCCAAATCATGAGTGAACTCCCATTCACAATTGCTTCAAAGAGAATAAAATACCTAGGAATCCAACTTACAAGGGATGTGAAAGACCTCTTCAAGGAGAACTACAAACCACTGCTCAAGGAAATAAAAGAGGATACAAACAAATGGAAGAACATTCCATGCTCATGGGTAGGAAGAATCAATATCATGAAAATGGCCATCCTTCCCAAGGTAATTTACAGATTCAATGCCATCCCCATCAAGCTACCAATGACTTTCTTCACAGAATTGGAAAAAACTACTTTCAAGTTCATATGGAACCAAAAAAGAGCCCGCATCGCCAAGTCAATCCTAAGCCAAAAGAACAAAGCTGGAGGCATCACACTACCTGACTTCAAACTATACTACAAGGCTACAGTAACCAAAACAGCATGGTACTGGTACCAAAACAGAGATATAGATCAATGGAACAGAACAGAGCCGTCAGAAATAATGCCACATATCTACAACTATCTGATCTTTGACAAACCTGACAAAAACAAGAAATGGGGAAAGGATTCCCTATTTAATAAATGGTGCTGGGAAAACTGGCTAGCCATATGTAGAAAGCTGAAACTGGATCCCTTCCTTACACCTTATACAAAAATCAATTCAAGATGGATTAAAGACTTAAATGTTAGACCTAAAACCATAAAAACCCTAGAAGAAAACCTAGGCATTACCATTCAGGACATAGGCATGGGCAAGGACTTCATGTCTAAAACACCAAAAGCAATGGCAACAAAAGCCAAAATTGACAAATGGGATCTAATTAAACTAAAGAGCTTCTGCACAGCAAAGGAAACTACCATCAGAGTGAACAGGCAACCTACAAAATGGGAGAACATTTTCGCAACCAACTCATCTGACAAAGGGCTAATATCCAGAATCTACAATGAACTCCAACAAATTTACAAGAAAAAAACAAACAACCCCATCAAAAAGTGGGCGAAGGACATGAACAGACACTTCTCAAAAGAAGACATTTATGCAGCCAAAAAACACATGAAAAAATGCTCACCATCACTGGCCATCAGAGAAATGCAAATCAAAACCACAGTGAGATACCATCTCACACCAGTTAGAATGGCAATCATTAAAAAGTCAGGAAACAACAGGTGCTGGAGAGGATGTGGAGAAATAGGAACACTTTTACACTGTTGGTGGGACTGTAAACTAGTTCAACCCTTGTGGAAGTCAGTGTGGCGATTCCTCAGGGATCTAGAACTAGAAATTCCATTTGACCCAGCCATCCCATTACTGGGTATATACCCAAAGGAATATAAATCATGCTGCTATAAAGACACATGCACACGTATGTTTATTGCGGCATTATTCACAATAGCAAAGACTTGGAACCAACCCAAATGTCCAACAATGATAGACTGGATTAAGAAAATGTGGCACATATACACCATGGAATACTATGCAGCCATCAAAAATGATGAGTTCACGTCCTTTGTAGGGACATGGATGAAACTGGAAATCATCATTCTCAGTAAACTATCGCAAGAACAAAAAACCAAACATCGCATATTCTCACTCATAGGTGGGAATTGAACAATGAGAACACATGGACACAGGAAGGGGAACATCACACTTCGGGGACTGTTGTGGGGTGGGGGGAGGGGGAGGGATAGCATTGGGAGATATACCTAATGCTAGATGACAAGTTGGTAGGTGCAGCGCACCAGCATGGCACATGTATACATATGTAACTTACCTGCACATTGCGCACATGTACCATAAAACCTAAAGTATAATAATGATAATAATAATAATAATAATAAAAGAAAAATAAATAAATAAATAAATAAATAAAATAATGAGATACCTTATTTCCAGGTGAAAGAGAATTTTATGTTTTCTGATTTTGCAATTATATTTTCATTATATTATGACCAGAAATCTTTGCAATATTAATACTTATAATAAAATAAGAAAGTGTTCAAGAAGTCTAGAAACATTAAAAATGGGATTTAAAAATAAGTTTCTCCTATGGTTCCCAACACTTTGGAATTCCTATACATGTTATCAGTATCAGAGAAATTTGCCTCTAAAGAATAAGCTTCTTTACTTACAGATGGCAACACCCACCTCTAAGAATAATTGCATGAGTCTCTAAAGAAATTTAGACATTAGGGTTATAATATATTGATCCCTCTTTTTCTTATCTATTCATCTATCTATATCTATAGCTTCAAAAGTGACATAACTTTAACCTGTTACTTCTTTCTACTTCTAAAGTACACAAAGCAAACAAGAATAAACATGGTCATGCCAAAATGGAATTATTTTTGTGTGCCTTATATCCTATATCCTCAAGTGCAATTCTCAGTAGTAGTACAATACTCTATTGACATGAGTGTGCTTTCTGGGAAACAAGAAAATGCTAGTATTTTAGATTGATGCTTATTAATTGTAATATATGCTGCAACTTCAAAAAGTTTTAAGTGTGCAGAATATACTTAATTTGAGGAAATAAAGATTGATTTTATTTATTATTATTACATGCTATGTTGATAAGTTATATACATTTAAAAAAATAGAAACACAACATAGAAAATTGGTTCTAACTCATTGTATCTATAATAAAACATATTTTAAAAATGTATATGCCATGAGTAAAAAGAAGTTATACAATACAAACATAGTACTAAATTAAAACCTAAAGGTACAACATGGTAATATAGGAATATTTCATATTAATATGTGTAGGCTCAATTCTCACCACATACGAAAATAATGGTAGAGCTCTCCTTATCTTATTTAACAAGTGATTGTCCATGCTTAAGTCAATCTTTGGCAGCCATTGTAGAAAGTAGTAAACTTTTTAATAAAAACATTTTAATTCTGTGCTTAATATTACTTATACTGGAATAAAGGGAGAAAATGAGTACAAACATAGAAAAAATTCTCAATCTTGGAACACAACATGCATGCACTTTTACAGGCAAACGGGAAAATCAAGGTTAGTAAAATCCATACTGATATCAGAATTATTAGTCATTGTATAGAAAACAAGAGTAAATGGTAAATACCCCAAATGAGATTGGTAGCTGGTAAATGTTTTACTTTCTTGTTCATTTAATGAAATGCACTGTGGTTCTTAGTGATATAGATCACTTCGCAGTATGTAAGTTCCTAAAGAAACAATTGGTGCAGGATAAAGTTAATGTACATAGTATTTTGTTGAATAAGACTTTCAACACCCAATACTTTCATATAATGAAGCTTCAAATGAGCAGTATTAACAACTGAAAATGAATTAAGATATTTTGAGTATCCATCTTCTGCCAACTCCCTGACTAACTCCAAAGCAGCACATGTACAGAATGGATTCGAAAAACATCCTGAAGACCTTGAAAACTGAACTGACATTGAAGAAATCACTCACATAAAATGATACAGAATTTCTACTAAGAACTACACCTATATACAGAAAATTTAGGTCAATTTTTCAACACCATTCTATCGTGACTTTTGGAGTATGGAAGATAAGCATTTAATTTGTCCATCAGTAAAATGCACACCTTTAGTTCTTGCAGTATGAGCCTGTCTTTGCAAACTCTTGGTAGCTTGTCTATGTTTAACTTCTCTGTACCAGTGACTTAGAACAAGACATTGGAAGCTGCACCAAAAGAAAGAATAAGGTGTGAGAACTGTGGAGTTTCATTAATGAATATGAGAGTCTTCCAGGAAGCACATTATACTAAAAGATTCCAGAAATGGTTTGTGACAGATGGAGAAACCGTATTTCCTTTCTTTCCCAATTACACTTGACACCTTTGGGAAAATAGCCATTAATCCTGGTTTTTAGTATATACCATGGACACTTATTCCCAGAAAAAGAAAATTCCACTCCTCGTGGGGTTTTGAATGATTAAAGCTCCTCAGCAGTCTCCTCCCAGGCATGAGAATCACAACATGGAGACCAAGATCCCACTCATATCTAGAGAAAGTGCAGGGCTGTAAGTGGCCAGCCCATCAGCACTTCCATGGGGATAGAACACTGTCTCTGCCTTGTACTGTGCCTTTTGGAAGAAAGACAGGTCAGATAATAAAATTAAAAGGGCTATGACTCTCGTGAGCCTTGGTTCATCTAGGAATGGTGGACCCAGGCTCCTCTGCTCTACTGAACTGCTAGACAGGTCTTTGCTGCTGTCCCCTCATAAGGCATGGATAGGACACATTCTCCTTTATCATCAGTCAAATGTTTCACCTGTATGTATATATTCTTCTGAAGACAATTATTTACCACAGCAATTACTGAACCTTGGAAGATACTTCTGGTGAAGTTCCCTGTTACTGCCAACCTCTGAATCTCAAGTATTTGGAGGTTTTTCCTGCCCATCATGGCTCTCACCTCTTCTGCAACCCACTTCACAGCAGCTTCTACTACCAATGAGTCTCTTTTTCTCAACTCTAGTAATGGGGGTGATAAACTGCATTCATTATTCCTTAGTTTGTATAAGGACATTTTACCCTTCTCTGTGGTGTGGTCAGCCATCTTCTCCTTCCTTCTGCAGAGGGCAGTGGATATTATTAAAAGGGTTTCCCTGATCCTATTGGTGGTCTGGTGGTAGGTACGTATGAGAAAAGGTGGGTACTAGGGCTAGGTAGAGAAAATGAAGATCCTTCAGTAGAGTCTGGCCTGTTTTACTTTCTTTTAGGAGCTGAAAATAGTCTGTTTGCTTGCATGAGGATGTTTTCATGCCAAAATGTCTCTCTTTTTTTGCAGCCAGATGTCATCATCTTGATTTTCTTCTTCTTTCTCCTCCTTCTCTTCCCTTTCCTGTTTCTTTTGCTCATTAGCTAGGTCAGGGTAAGATGGAAAGCAAGGAAGCTGAAGCCCTCATTGACCCCATGCTCCACATGCTTCTGAAGGACCCCCATGCTAGGGAAGACCCGGGAGCAGGCCATGCATCTGAAGCCGCTGTCCAGAGCCACCAACTATTTAGGCATCCTGGGCCTGGAACTCTCTTCCAGAGCTGGGGGCTCTACTGGGTTGTCAGCTTCTCAGGCTTTGCTCTCCAAGCTGGCCTCACTGTCGGTTAGGAGTTCCTTTGTAGACATATGAGAGAGAGTGACTACTGTATGGATCTTCTCAGGCAAGGCCACTTCTTCTGTTATTGTCTTCTTTAGGGAGTGCTCCAGTTCTTTCTCCATATCCCATAAGAGAGCCACACCCTTTTTCATTCAGACACACATGTAGTAAATTTTCATGACCCTTTACTCTTTCATATATATTGAGGACAAAAGGGATTTTTGGCTAAATGAAAAGGAAAGCAGACACATGAAAAGACAGAGGAGGTCTCCCTTTGCTCCAGATCCTGGGATAGAGGCATCTCAGAGGATCCAAGACAAGGAGTATATTGATGTAATTGAATGCTTCCTAGGAAAAAAAAAAAACATTTCAAACATAAATAAATTTGAATAAGTGTATGTGAAGTCTGTAGGAGGTAAGACAGACATAAAACTCTGCATGTGGTCATGTATATGTGATGTTTCAGAATTCTGTAGGTGACATGTGTAATTTGAGGTGTATACTTGATATATCTATGTAGAGAATGAGTAAGTGGTATGTCTTTGGGGTTTTATGTATGTTCTGGGATATACCTTGTGTTTCCTTTGTTGGTAAAATGGGACAATGATAAGTGTGTGTACGTGTGATGACACTACATGTGAATGAGTGTAAGAGTGGTACATGTTCTTTGTCTCAGTTTGACACAGTAAGACTTAGAGTGTTAGAGGAAGTGTATAGAGTTCTTAGAATGTGCAGTTCTATGAAAGGTCAAAGGCATTGTTGATGAAGTGACATATGGCTGAGAAAGGCTACATGTGAAAGTGCATTTTCTTAAGGACATACACATTTTCTAGAGTTTGTATAGCATGAGGGAGTTAAAACATAATCTGTATGAGGAGATGTGAAGTACTTATGGGATTCGTGTGTAAAGGAGTGAGGCTGAGAATGACTGTGTGCAGGAATGAGGGTGGGAAGGTGTACCTACGTAATGCTACTAGAAAATGAGAAAGATGGAGGGAAAGTGAAGATGTGTATTTACGTAAGTGGAAGAAGAAATAGGGCCATGCTTGGTATGAAGGACTATAACTTGTGAGTGTGTTTGAGCATGAGCGTGTGCCTACCTGATGAGGAAGGTTCTAGCCAAGTTCCCATGCATGTTATCAGTGCTACTCACTGCTTCACCCACAGCTGCCCTAGTGTTCACATGTTGGAACATTGTGCTGAGGAGCTTTGTCCTATTCTTGAAGGCACATTCCCTATTTATCCTTTCCCAGAGACCTCAGCCCTAGTCACTGTGCCCTGAATCCCTTCTTTGTTTATGAGGGGAAAGTAATGTAAGTAGAAAATGGGATGAGCTCCTGCCCAAGCTCAGACCTCACCTTAGCATCTGCCTTACCATCTTCATCAAGAATGAGCTTGCTTGCAGAGGAGACACTGGAGAAATTCTCTGAGGCAGAGGGATTCTCTCCTGCTGCCTGACTCCATGCTGGGACCACCACACAGGTCTCAGGAGCAGCCTCTTGAGAATTCCAGAATTCTGGTAAAATCACATTTTTAAAAAATTGAGATATGGTATAACCAGAGGTCTGTGTCTGTTAAAAAGAAAAAAAAAAAGACATGTCGAATGGATATTTTGTGTCAGGCACCATTACTGCTCATGGGACTTGATCTCACAGAAATAAAGTTGACTTTTCCATTCAAAACTTCAAAATCTCAGTGTAAAACAAACAGTTTTTAAAATCTTGTATGTGGTGCATGTCGGTGGGATTTTGTATCTTGTGTGTGATATTTTTGGAGATGTATGCAGAATATCAGAAAATATTGCATGAAATACAATATGTAGACATTGAAGGCTAAGTATTATTATTAGCCCAATTTTTCTTATGAGAGATTGTGCAAGTAAGGAATATGGAGTTCAAGTTTTATGAAGAATTATGTATGTATATCTAACTGTTTATATTGATATCTACATTTACAGGTGTATTTATACAGAGAGGTATAGATATAAATATAAATAGATAATAATTAGATAGCTAGCTAGCCAGATAAATATATATGAAGATGAACTTTTCTGGAGGTCGTGTAGCAACTGGGCATGGTGCTAGAAGTGTTCAAATGAATACTTCAGAGACTTTCCCCAGACTCCTCTTCTGAAAATGTCCTTCCACATTACTCTTGAATTTTTTTTTCATTTTTCTAACTTTTTATTTATTTATTTATTTATTTATGATTATTATATTTTAGGTTTTAGGGTACATGTGCGCAATGTGCAGGTTAGTTAAATATGTATACATGTGCCATGCTGGTGCGCTGCACCCGCTAACTCGTCATCTAGCATTAGGTATATCTCCCAATGCTATCCCTCCCCCCTCCCCCCACCCCACAACAGTCCCCAGAGTGTGATGTTCCCCTTCCTGTGTCCATGTGTTCTCATTGTTCAATTCCCACCTATGAGTGAGAATATGCAGTGTTTGGTTTTTTGTTCTTGCGATAGTTTACTGAGAATGATGATTTCCAATTTCATCCATGTCCCTACAAAGGACACAAACTCATCATTTTTTATGGCTGCATAGTATTCCATGGTGTACATGTGCCACATTTTCTTAATCCGGTCTATCATTGTTGGACATTTGGGTTGGTTCCAAGTCTTTGCTATTGTGAATAATGCCTCAATAAACATACGTGTGCATGTGTCTTTATAGCAGCATGATTTATAGTCCTTTGGGTATATACCCAGTAATGGGATGGCTGGGTCAAATGGAATTTCTAGTCCTAGATCCCTGAGGAATCGCCACACTGACTTCCACAATGGTTGAACTAGTTTACAGTCCCACCAACAGTGTAAAAAGTGTTCCTATTTCTCCACATCCTCTCCAGAACCTTGCAGATGACATGATTGTGTATCTAGAAAACCCCATTGTCTCAGCCCAAAATCTCCTTAAGCTGATAAGCAACTTCAGCAAAGTCTCAGGATACAAAATCAATGTAAAAAAATCACAAGCATTCTCATACACCAACAACAGACAAATAGAGAGCCAAATCATGAGTGAACTCCCATTCACAATTGCTTCAAAGAGAATAAAATACCTAGGAATCCAACTTACAAGGGACGTGAAGGACCTCTTCAAGGAGAACTACAAACCACTGCTCAAGGAAATAAAAGAGGATACAAACAAATGGAAGAATATTCCATGCTCATGGGTAGGAAGAATCAATATCGTGAAAATGGCCATACTGCCCAAGGTAATTTATAGATTCAATGCCATCCCCATCAAGCTACCAATGACTTTGTTCACAGAATTGGAAAAAACTACTTTAAAGTTCATATGGAACCAAAAAAGAGCCCGCATTGCCAAGTCAATCCTAAGCCAAAAGAACAAAGCTGGAGGCATCACACTACCTGACTTCAAACTATACTACAAGGCTACAGTAACCAAAACAGCATGCTACTGGTACTAAAACAGAGATATAGATCAATGGAACAGAACAGAGCCCTCAGAAATAATGCCATATATCTACAACTATCTGATCTTTGACAAACCTGAGAAAAACAAGCAATGGGGAAAGGATTCCGTATTTAACAAATGGTGCTGGGAAAACTGGCTAGCCATATGTAGAAAGCTGAAACTGGATCCCTTCCTTACACCTTATACAAAAATCAATTCAAGATGGATTAAAGACTTAAACATTAAACCTAAAACCATAAAAACCCTGGAAGAAAACCTAGGCATTACCATTCAGGACATAGGCATGGGCAAGGACTTCATGTCTAAAACACCAAAAGCAATGGCAACAAAAGCCAAAATTGACAAATGGGATCTAATTAAACTAAAGAGCTTCTGCACAGCAAAAGAAACTACTATCAGAGTGAACAGGCAACCTATAAAATGGGAGAAAATTTTCGCAACCTACTCATCTGACAAAGGGCTAATATCCAGAATCTACAAAGAACTCAAACAAATTTACAAGAAAAAAGCAAGCAACCCCATCAAAATGTGGGTGAAGGACATGAACAGACACTTCTCAAAAGAAGACATTTATGCAGCCAAAAAACACATGAAAAAATGCTCACCATCACTGGCCATCAGAGAAATGCAAATCAAAACCACAATGAGATACCATCTCACACCAGTTAGAATGGCAATCATTAAAAAGTCAGGAAACAACAGGTGCTGGAGAGGATGTGGAGGAATACTCTTGAATTTTTAACCTTCCTATTCATGTCCTTTAGGAGCCTCTTCCAAAGAAGACAGGAAAGTATACATGGTCCATTTCTGCCCATTAATGGGAAACAGAGGTCCTGAGTAGTCCACGAGAGAAGGAGTCATTTATGTCAGTTGCTGAGCAAAGGAGCTTAGCTCCAATTCTTGACCAACATTCTTCCCCCCTTGTCCAGCTCCTTCCTCAGTCCCACCTGTCCTCCATCCTCATACCATCATGAATGAACTTGTCTACAGAGGAGTCGCAGGAGATGTATTCTCAGTTGGAGTTCTCTGCTGTCTACCTGTGGCCTTGGGCCAATCCAGAGAATCCAGACTGTGGAGGGTATTCACCTGAGTCTAACATTCCTGGGAAAAGAAGAAGGAAAATCAGATACGTGGTATTTTTTCACATTCAACAATTAATCAAGAAATATCATAGGCTCACACCTGTAATCCTAGCAATTTGAGAAGCCGAGGCAGGCAGATTACTTGAGTTCAGGAGTTTGAGACCAGCCTGGCCAACATGATGTAACCCTGTCTGTACTAAAAATACAAAAAATTATCAGGGCATGGTGGCACATGCCTGTAATTCACCTATAATCCCAGCTACTTGGGAGGCTGAGGCATTAGGATCACTTGAACCTGGGAGGTGGAAATTGCAGTGAGCCGTGATGGTGCCACTGCACTCCAGCCTGGGTGACAGAGTACGACTCTGTATCAAAAAAAAAAAAAAAAAAAAAAAGAAAAAGAAAGGAAAGGAGAAATATCGTATGTACGATTACACACACGTCACTTTTCCTCATGGATATTTTAATCTGGGTACCGTTTAAAGTTCCAAAATCATGGTATACAAAAATATCTGTTGGAATGATGTGTCTGGCTGGATGGGGCTGGATTACCCATGAGTGGTGTATGGTGTTCTGTGCAGTGTGTCTGAGGCTTAAATCTTGCCTGGCATATGGAAAGGTGTCCATATTATTTGTTATCACTATTTCTGTTTATCTGAAGAATAAATTTGATGTTATGTGTATAGGTAAAGTTCTTTGGTTTCTCATCTGAGACTATCATATGAAAGTCCTGCTGCTTGCTCAAAGAATTAGAATATGCAGGAAATAATCCGTTGACTCCCACCTCTGTACTGCAGCATCCTCTTTCAGATATCTGCTTTTGTGGCCTCTGTTACCAGAGCTCTGTAGGACCTGAGCCTTGTGAGAAATGGTGGGTTCTGAGATTGAGTAGGAGATTCCAATGGGATCTTTGGGACTGGATTTAGACTGTACCTCCCAACATTGGGCACATCTCTTTCTTGGGTGCTTACCAACTCTTACCTAGCACAGCTATGACTTGGCCTGATTAGCAATGTCACCTTTCTCAGTGACCCCTGCTCACCCGAAGCCCTAAGTTTTTTATCTCTACTAATCACACTCATAGCCTATCATAGAGTCTTCTCGGATTTATAAGTACATGCTGGATGGTTTTTCCTATCATAATTTATGCATTTTTTATTCAACTCTACCTCTACTCTAAATTTAAATATATCATGAAAATCTCCAGTTAATTTGTATTACTCCTCTTTAATCTACATTTCCAACATAAAGAGAATTCACAAGCTTCACTAAATAAACTGGCAAATTCTAGTTTCTGACAAAATAATGCATAAACACCTGAAGTCCCTTCCCTTGTTTAAATCCTCAGTTAAGTCTGTAAGCAAGCTTTTATTTCTCAAAGTACATCCAATTAGTCTATTGACCTACTGGAGTGTGTCTCGTGTGTTATTTTGGTGTGTAGATGGCAAAATTTAGTGTGTATAGTGTATTTGTTACAGAGAGTGTGTCATCTTTGGTGAGCATAGTCTGACATATGCATATGACTATGTATATTTGTCTTTTTTAACAATTTTATTTAGTAAGTATAAAGGTGAGATTATCATTGTGTGTGAAGGTAGCGTGAGCATGATGTGTTTGAGTATTTTCAGCATAGGTTTATATATGTATAGGTATTTCATCTTCCATGTATCATGTAATCTCTATGTCGTGTGCTATTGAAGTATAAAACAGTTATATAATAGCCTTTTGGTTCATATGATAGACTGTGTGGATCTGAGTAACTTTGTGAGATCTGCAGAAACAATAAAAGTGTTATAGACTGGCCATGTAACAGATGCATAGGAGAGAGGTCCTGTGAGCTCTTAGATTGTGGGATTATGTGAAGTGACTAAGGAATTGGAAACAGAGAGGAGTTTGAAAAGGGGTTATGTGATGTAATAGCTTCCTGCATTGTTAATGTGAAGTAGAGTTCTACAAGAGTGAATTACTTGTGTGAGTTACAGATTGTGATGTTGAAGGAATGAGGTTAGGAAAAAGCCAATTTGAAAAATGCATGTGCTGTGAAATGAATGAGGTTAGGAAAAAGCCAATTTGAGAAATGCATGTGCTGTGAAATGAGCGTGTAAAGGTTTAACTTGTGAGGATGAGTTTATGAGTATTTCTGAGTGTATAAAGAAATGAGAGTAGGGAATGAAGAATGAAGGAATGAGTGTTTATAGAGACTGCTATGGCTAACACGGAGTGTCAACTTGATTGGATTGAAGGATGCAAAATATTGATCCTGGGTGTGTCTGTGATGGAGTTGCCAAAGGAGATTTGAGCCAGTGGGCTGGGAAAGGCAAACTCACCCTTAATCTGGGTGGGCACAATCTAATTAGTTGCCAGTGTAGCCAGAATAAAAAGCAGGCAGAAGAACATGAAAAAACTAGACTGGATTAGCTTCCTGCATCTTTCTTCCATGCTGGATGCTGGGTGCTTCCTGCCCTCAAACATCGGGCTCTGAGTTCTTCAGCTTTGGCACTCAGACTGGTTTCCTTGCTCCTCAGCTTGCAGACAGCCTATTGTGGGACTTTGTGACTGTGTGAGTTAATACTTCTTAGTAAACTCCCCTTTACACACACACACACACACACACACACACACACACACGTGTATATATATATATATATATATATATATATATATATATATAATCTCTGTCCCTCTAGAGAACCCTGATTAATACAGATTTTGGTACCAGAGTGGTTCTAGAGAAACAGAATATTAAGGATGGAGTTTTTTCATTGGTTTTGGAGTTTCAGGAGTTGGCTGCTGAATATGATTCAGCTGAATATGATTAGACCTCAAAATGCTAAGGACTCTACTTCTAATAGTATGGAGAACACTGATAGTCCTCCATGTGAACTGTTTACAGAGATATGCAAAATAAGTGTATTTGACACTCCTGATTCACTGCTCCTGAGAGGCAAGTTTAGTGACTCTGGGCAGCCTTATGTCAACTGATGAGCAGAACCACACAAGTCATCTCTGGGATATGCCTGGATCCAGCATCACTTCTGCATCGTTCAATAGTCTCTTCTTACCAGTACCAGTGAGCTTGTCTTCAGATGAGATGCAGGAGAAGTAGTCTGAGGAAGAAGAATAAGCTTCCTCAGCTTTGTGGTCCTGAGTTGGGCACAGCACCTTGTATCTATGTTGCAGAGCCTCTTTTTGTAAATTCAGCTTTCCTGAGAAATTAAATAAGATATGTGGTCCGGTTTCGTGTTTCTATGATTTTATCCATCCTTAAACATTCAATAGGAGGCTACCATGTGATTTGTTCAGTGAACACACATGGCTTCCATCCTTATGGATAAGAGAAGCCACAAACTTTGTCGGAAATATCAGATTCTCCTTGGGAATATGAGACTCTATTTAGAATGTTAGAGTTGGCTCCAATCTGTCCCATACTACCACTGAGTAATGGTCCTCCCTCATAGGAGTTACTTGTTTACTCTTAACCTTCATGTTAACCACAACTATCTGGTTTCCTATCTTTCTGGAAAGAACTAAATCCCATCTCCATAATTTAACATCATGGCTAAATGTTGTTTTGTATATATGTGTTTTTCTGTGTCTGTGTCCTGTTTTTTCCCTCACATTTTACACAGCAGCACCATGTTTACATCATCATAGTCTTAAACAAAACAGGTTTTACTCCTGAGTAAATAATTCTTTTAGGACTTTATACTCTCAGCCCTGAGCAACCAGTTTTTAAATGTTCAAACTTGTTTTCAATGTTTTTCTCACTACGATGAGCCACAGTTTCTTCTTAAATAAAAGGAGAAAGTACTGTTAGAAAATGCATAACAACATTTACTTACCCATTGCCCTCAGAAAGATATCAAATAAAGGAAAATGCATTTTTAATGAAACTCAGTCTAGACTAACAAACCACTATGTCTGCGACAGTAATGCAGAGTGGCTTTGTGTAGGCAGCACAGTCCTTAAGCCACAGAAGTGAGGATCTGGGTCATCTGAAGCTTCTCTTTACTCTCAGACTACTTGAGCCCTCAAGACCAGTATACATGCACACATCTCTCCCTTCCTCCCTCCATCCTTCAGTTTCTTCCCCTCTTTCACTTACTCCTCCCCTCCTCCACCAAAACTAGGAATCCTCTTTTCTTCCTTTTTAGGAGGCAATTCCTGGTTACCATATGCTCAGAGAATATGCTGCCACATACCTCTTGACGTTTTTGCAGCATAGGGAGAGTATGTGCTTTCCAGATGTTTTCTTTTTTGTTTCTGTTTCATGTTTAAACTCTGGAGAGCTACTCAAATTAGGCACTTTGCTCCCTGAAACAGCTCTTAGACAGTCAATTGATTATAACAAAGAATGAAATTTGTACATTCAAGAACAACAAATCACTGAAGACATGCTATCGTTTCATTGACTAGGGCACAGTTCATAATCAGGGCTGTTATAGGATAAATTGTTGCTATGGACTCAGCAATATTTTATGACCTACTGATAACATCAGTGTATTCCAAGAATTAAGCTAGTATGCACAGAACTGCAGATCTGTCACAACCCATTGCCTAAGGCAAGTCCTTTTATTCAATGGAAACTCTACCATTAACTTGAGTTTTTATATCTTGCATGTGATATCAAAACTAGAAGATAAACGACTTGGATTTACCAAAGGAAGTTATTTTATGTGTTTAGAGATACTGCATTACTAAATCTCCCTAAGAGTGAGGATAAAGCAGTGCCTGAGAGAATTCGGCTTAGAACCATCTTTGTCTCAGAAAATAGTAAATGTTATATCTTGTTATTATTATTTAACTTATGTACAAACATAAGTAATATGTAAGGTGTATGTTGGTATTTAGGTATGGAATTGAGAACATTCATGATTCCATATAACTCTAACATTTATTGAATTTCCCTTGGCTAGTGAGAACAATCCAGTGCATTCTTGCAGTGAGACATCTCTTTAGCCACTCTTCCTCATCACCTCCGCCTTGGTTAGGAAGAAGAGATGAACCTTGGTTTTACAACCCTGGCCCTTGTCAGGAGTTCTGTTCTTGTCTATTCTGAAGGTCTCTCTCTCTGGGCTTCTGTCCCAGGCCCAAGTCTGTGCCTCCTGGAAAGACCTGGATCCTGTACAGGGTTTGAATTCTGGGGCAGCTCCGTTCTGCCTCCCATCCATCACAGATTACATCTCATCTCTTAGGGTCAGTATGTGTTTTTTTCAAACTTAGTAATTACCATTGAAACCAGGTCATGACATAGCATCCTTCCATCTTCTTTACCCTCAAGACCTGGTTTTTGGATGCTCCCTTTACACACCATGGCCACTGAATGATAGGCACATTTATCAAGAAATCCTCAGTTTTGTTAGTTATCAGAAAAAAGTAAAACTAAAGCAAGAAATTAATAACTTTCATATATCAAATTGATAAAAATTAGAGGGTCAAACTATACCAAATGATTATAAGGATAAGGGTGAAAGAAGGAATCTTCATGAACTAAAATTCAGAACTGACATATGTAGATATATTGAAAAACAAGTAGGCAATGTTTATAGACTGAAATAAGCATATAACTTATAGCTCTATAATCTCACTCTACAAAAATACATTTACAAACATGATACTCATAGTATTATTTATGCTATCAGGCATTTGGAATTTGTAGCTTTCAACTCAGTAAGAATGAATAAGCAAATTATGGTAGCTACATAATATAGAATTCATTCTAAAGACAGAGATCAAGTCGATTAAAATGTAGACCTGTTGGGAAGAACATCAGGAAGGGACTGGTGATCACAGATACAAGAAAAAAATATAACTCAAAGAAATAGTCACATGTGGATTCTTGAAAAGCTAGTAACTGAGAGTACTGTTAACTTTATAGTTTGTACTTTTTAAACAGGAAAAAAAAAGAATAATCTCTTCCCAGTAAAAATGGCTCAGGTTAGGTCTAGAGCTAAGGGAAAGGATTATTCTTATTGTATTAATTTTCTATTACTGCTATAGCACATTAGCACAAGATTAGTGGCTTAAAATATAAATCTTTTATAGTTTTGGAGATGAGAAGTCTAATATCCATCTTGAGACTTAAAATCAAGGTGTCAGCAGGGCTGGTTTTGTCTGGAGATTCTAAGAGAGAATCTGTTCCTTTCCTTTTCCAGGTCCCAGAGGCTGCCTGCAATCCTCAGCTCTCCTTCACTTTCTTCATATTCAAAACATATAATTCCAACATCTGCTTCCATTGTCACATCTCCACTCTGACTGGCTCTCTCTTAGCTCCCTTCCAGAAAGACCCTTGTAACATAGTCACAGGTTCTGAGGATTAGGAGGTTGGTGGGAAGGAGGGTCAAGGGTGCATTTTTCAGCTTACAACACCAAGACAAAAACAGAAAGTATCAGAGAGAACGTACCTATAGTAAAACATAGTAGTCTGAGAACAGAAATTCCAAATTAAGCAGAGGCAATAGGGAAAATTTGCACAGCAACTTTGTATGAATATGGAATAAAACAAAGCAGAATGAAATAAAGAACAAATTCCAGTTGAAATTAAAAACTGAAGGAACAGAAGAACAATTACATGAGAATTCTTCATGCTATAGAACTTTAATGACTAGGTTCAGTAAGAAAACTAAGACAAGTGAATGCAAAGAAATAAAAATGAAGAATTTACAGAGGAAAAATAGAGATACTAAACAAGGTCATGACAGAATAAATAAATAAATTAGAACTATAAATAAATAGATAAAGCTTAAGATTTAATAATTAGTATATAGATTTAAGGTAAACGTAAAAGGAAGAGACAAAGATATAATTAATGATAATATAAGAGATTTAAAAAAGAAAGGCCAAGTGATGCAAAATAACAATAATTAGTGTTTCTAAAGTAAACAGGTTAACAAATAAACCAGACAATTATTCAAGATTTAATGCCATAAAATATTCATAGAATGAAGAACTACAACTACAAGTGAAAATGATACTTTTTTTAGAAAAAAAACTGAAAGAGGACAACTTATAGAAATTAATTATACTTAGTTACATGTTTGATCTTTGAAGATAAAATAAACTAAATTCTTCACCAACTCTAGGGAAAGAAGCCAGTAATTTATAGGTGCTAAATGTCAAGCTGGTCTTACACTTCTAAAAAACAATATCTATTGTTTGAAAATAGTAGAATAGTGTTTGCAGGTGTTGAAAGAAGGTGTAATTGTGGAATATTATTTACAGCCAAATTTTTATTCAAGTGTAAAAGCAACTGGCAAATATTGTCGAATGTGTATCAAAAATCATTCATGGAATATGTGTGTTACAAGAGCCCTTCTTTAAAAAGTCACTTAACTCTAATACAGCCAACTAAAAATTGAATGGGAATGTCATTAAAAAATGATGAGCGCAGCCATCAATGCCTGAAGACAGTACAGGGCTGACAGCAAACATCTGGGCACAGAGGTAGAAGTGGAGTTGGGTGGGAATTGATTGCTCTTACTGTATCATGTGCTATGAATAAAGTTCGGGCTTCAGGGCTTTTCCAGGTCTACTGTTCCAGACTATTCTGTCATCTTGTTGTGTTTTACCATGTGCTCTAACAGTGTCTAAATCCCGGTGATATCACTGTATGATCTTTTCCATCTCTGTGCTTTTGCTCATTATGTTCTTTCTGTCTTGAAAATGCATATAAAATCCTAGACCTAATTGTTATTGCATTTAGTAAAGCATATGGCTGATTGTTCAACTTTAAATGTTTTCAGGTCATGAATTTTGATGTATACATCTCTGTATACCCAGTCTAGCATCATATTTGGTGACCTGTATCTTCCTTCAAGCACAAAAGGCCGTACATGGATAATCATAACATTTTAAGAGTAAACAGAATTATGAATACAGCACACATGAGCCTTAGTTGGAAATTTATTAAAGAAAATTAGCTTGACAATGAAAACCAACCAAAAAAAGAGAATTTTTTAAAAAGTAACTTTTATGTTATGTTATGAATATGGTGAAAGGACTGGGGATGGGCATTGAATCTATTTAAATACAAAAATAAGACATAACAAAAATAGAGATTACAATTACAAAAGAGATGCAAATTTTAAAAACTTTCACAAGGTAGAAATCACTACAATAACCAGGAGATACAGACAGAGAAGGTGTGTAAAAACATGCAAATTTCTTCACTTTAATGTCAGGATTTAATTGATGAAACTTAAAATGACACTGCAAATTATATCCAACACAATATTTTGAATCTTTTTTCTTGATTACAAGAAGCATTTTAAGTATTAATAAACTTGTGTTTTTGTTTTCTTTTTTTACTTTGGAAATTTATTTTATTTTAGGTTCCAGGATATATGTGCAGAAAGTGCAGGTATGTTACATAGGTAAGCACATCCCATTGTGGTTTGCTGCACCTATCAACCCATCACCTAAACATTAAGCCACATGCATTAGTCATTAGTCCTAATGCTCTCCTTCCCCCCAACCCCAACAGACCCTAGTGTGTGTTGTTCCCCTCCCTATGTCCACGTGTTCTCATTGTTCAGCTCCCACTTATAAGTGAGAACATGCAGTGTTTGGCTTTCTGCTCCTGCATTAGTTTGCTGAGCATGATGGCTTCCAGTTTCATCCATGTCCTTGCAAAGGCCATGGATGCAAAGGCCATAAGGCTGCATAGTATTCCATGGTGTATATGTACTACATTTTCTTTATCCAGTCTATCATTGATGGGCATTTGGGCTGGTTCCCAGTCTCTGCTATTGTGAATAGTACTGCAATAAACATACGCGTGCATGTATCCTTATAATAGAATGATTTATATTCCTTAGGGCATATACCCAGTAATGGGATTGCTGGGTCAAGTGGTATTTCTGGTTCTAGATCCTTGAGGAATTGCCACACTGTCTTCCACAATGGTTGAACTAATTTACACTCCCACAAACAGTGTAAAAGTGTTCCTATTTCTCCACATCCTCTCCAGCATCTGTTGTTTCCTGACTTTTTAATAATCATCATTCTGACTGGTGTGACATGTT
Organism: Pongo pygmaeus; assembly: GCF_028885625.2. Taxonomy (NCBI): domain Eukaryota; kingdom Metazoa; phylum Chordata; class Mammalia; order Primates; family Hominidae; genus Pongo; species Pongo pygmaeus. Next base: position 125,428,896 of record NC_072377.2, on the reverse strand, counting down.
ATCTCCTTGTGGTTTTGATTTGCATTTCTCTAATGATCAGTGATGTTGAGATTTTTTTTCCTATGTTTCTTGGCTGCATAAATGTCTTCTTTTGTGAAGTGTCTGTTTATGTCCTTTGTCCACTTTTTGATATTTTTTTCATAAATTTGTTTAAGTTCCTTGAAAATTCTGGATGTTAGACCTTTGTCAGATGAATAGATTGCAAAATTTTTTACCCGTTGTGTAGGTTTCCTGTTCACTCTGATGATAGTTTCTTCTGCTGCACAGAAGCTCGTTAGTTTAATTAGATCACTTTTATTCAATTTTGGCTTTTGTTGCAATTGCTTTTGGTGACTTCACCATAAAATCTTTGACCACGCCTATTTCCTGAATGGTATTGCCTATATTTTCTTCTAGAGTTTTATGGTTTTGGGTTTTACATTTAAGTCTTTAATCCATCTTGAGTTAGTTTTTGTACAAGGTGTGAGGAAGGGGTCCAGTTTCAGTTTTCTGCATATGTCGAGCCAGTTTTCCCAGCACCATTTATTAAATAGGGAATACTTTCCCTATAGCTTGTTTTTGTCAGGTTTGTCAAAGATCAAGTGGTTGTAGATGTGCTGTCTTATTTCTGAGGTCTCTATTCTGTTCTTTTGGTCTATGTGTCTGTTTTGGTACTGGTACCATGCTGTTTTGGTTACTGTTACCTTGGCCTATAATACTTTGAAAATAGGTAGCATGATGCCTCCAGCTTTGTTTATTTTTTTTTTTCCTTAGGATTGTTTTCGCTCTACAGGCTCTTATTTGGTTCCTTACGAATTTTAAAGTAGTTTTTTCTAATTCTGTGAAGAATGTCAATGGTAGTTTGATGGAAATAGCATTGAATCTAAAAGTTACTTTGGGCAGTATGGCCATTAATAAACTTGTGTGCTTGAAACATTTAAAGTTTATGACACTGTTAGACTTATTTCCACATAATTTTTCTGATGAATTCAAGTACTGTTAAATTTAATATTTTAATTAAATCTAGTATAATTCAATCTCTTGAAAAAAATCTTCTATTTCCCTTTCCATCCATCCATTCATCTATACATACATATATTTTTAATATCATTAGCCAGGAATAACTGATATGGAAAAACTGCAGGAGTTTAATGTGTACAGTTTGCTGAGTTTTATCCATCCATCCACTTATCCTTCTATTTATATATAGTCATAAATAAAAATATTTACTTGGTATGATAGCCAACTAATGTCAAAATGATTACACTGGAATAGTAAACTTTGGAGTAATTTTTAAATTTATACCTTTTATTAAGTTTTGAATTTCTCCTTTATCATGTATCAGTAATACAAAAACATTGAATTTTTGCTAAAAGTAAAAACAATGTAAATCTGGAGGAAATATTTTGAAAACTTTCATATAATTAGCTTAGGAGTCCTTTCTCTGGGTATTTTTTTTTTACAAGTATCTTTGCTTAATAATGTTATCAACCATGAAATTTTCTGACATTTTAGAGAAGAATAGTTCAGATGAACACTTTTATGTGACTTTTCTCTTGTAAACACAAGATAGAACTTTTCTATTAACAGACCACTTTGAAATTATGCAAATATCAACCAAAAATGATCAATGAAAGCACAGAAATATATTCAATAACATTACTGATCTACTCAATCTGGTAAGTTATCCAGTGTTATGAAATGTTTATGAATATAACTGTTTAATCATTACTGCCCAATGAAGTACCCATCCTTAAGACATTATCACAGGGTAAGGCAATTATTAAGACAGAGAGAGAAATGTTCCCCTCTCAGAAGAGGATCATCCAGTTTTTGGAAAGTATTTCTAGCCTTTTTTGTTGTTGTTGTTGGACATATGCACTTTAACATTTAATGGTAACTCAGGCCATAGCACAAACTCTTCTAAATAGACATGTATAATTACAGATATAGTTGTGCTGAATCAATGATAAACTGTCTCCCACTGAATTTTTGGTAGGAAAAAAATTCCTAAGAAATAAGATGTCTACCAAAATGTAATCTTTGTAAAAGCAGGGTCAATGGGCTATCTTGTTAACTGCTATATCCCTAGTATTAGCAACTGCCATAGACATTTGACATGACTGAACAAAGATATCTATAAATCTATAAATGAATAAAAATGAATTAATTCAGATAGCCTAAAGTATGTTCACCTTTCCTCTGGTTTAGCTAGTTAACTTATATTACAGGAAAAAAACAATGTATTACATAATAGAATTTATTTTTGTAGAATATTATAGTTTAAAAACACATTCACAGGCTGGGTGCGGTGGCTCATTCTTGTAATCCCGGTGCGTTGGGAAGCTGAGGCAGGTGAATCACCTCAGCCCAGGAGTACTAGGCCAGCCTGGGCAACATACTAAGACCCCCCTCATCTCTACAAAACGTTAAGGAACCAACCAAGCATGGTGATGCACATCTATAGTGCCAGCTACTATGGAGGCTGAGGCAGGAGGAGCATTTGAGCTGCACTCCAGGCTAGGTGACAGAGCAAGACCCTGTCTTAAACCCACAACACAGACACACACACAGACACACACACACACACACACACTTTATACATCATTCTACTTCTTACAACAAAATGAATATTAGTCATAGTTTCTAAAGAGCAAAGTTTAAGGAAAGCCTCAGAGAATTCAGCAATCCTCTTGGTCATATAACTAGCAAGTTTGAAAAGTGTCTAGTAACTAGTTTACAGTCCCACCAACAGTGTAAAAGTGTCCTATTTCTCCACATCCTCTCCAGCACCTGTTGTTTCCTGACTTTTTAATGATTGCCATTCTAAATGGTGTGAGATGGTATCTCATTGTGGTTTTGATTTGCATTTCTCTGATGGCCAGTGATGATGAGCATTTTTTCATGTGTCTTTTGGCTGCATAAATGTCTTCTTTTGAGAAGTGTCTGTTCATATCCTTTGCCCACTTTTTGATGGGGTTGTTTGTTTTTTTCTTGTAAATTTGTTGGAGTTCATTGTAGATTCTGGATATGAGCCCTTTGTCAGATGAGTAGGTTGAGAAAATTTTCTCCCATTTTGTAGGTTGCCTGTTCACTCTGATGATAGTTTCTTTTGCTGTGCAGAAGCTCTTTAGTTTAATTAGATCCCATTTGTCAAGTTTGGCTTTTGTTGCCATTGCTTTTGGTGTTTTAGACATGAAGTCCTTGCCCATGCCTATGTCCTGAATGGTAATGCCTAGGTTTTCTTCTAGGGTTTTTATGGTTTTAGGACTAACATGTAAGTCTTTAATCCATCTTGAATTGATTTTTGTATAAGGTGTAAGGAAGGGATCCAGTTTCAGCTTTCTACATATGGCTAGCCAGTTTTCCCAGCACCATTTATTAAATAGGGAATCCTTTCCCCATTGCTTGTTTTTCTCAGGTTTGTCAAAGATCAGATAGTTGTAGATATGTGGCATTATTTCTGAGGGCTCTGTTCTGTTCCATTGATCTATATCTCTGTTTTGGTACCAGTACCATGCTGTTTTGATTACTGTAGCCCTGTAGTATAGTTTGAAGTTAGGTAGCGTGATGCCTCCAGCTTTGTTCTTTTGGCTTAGGATTGACTTGGCGATGCGGACTCTTTTTTGGTTCCATATGAACTTTAAAGTAGTTTTTTCCAATTCTGTGAGGAAAGTCATTGGTAGCTTGATGGGGATGGCATTGAATCTATAAATTACCTTGGGCAGTATGGCTATTTTCACGATATTGATTCTTCCTACACATGAGCATGGAATGTTCTTCCATTTGTTTGTATCCTCTTTTATTTCATTGAGTAGTGGTTTGTAGTTCTCCTTGAAGAGGTCCTTCACGTCCCTTGTAAGTTGGATTCGTATGAGCCACCGGGCCCGGCTAAGGTGGGAGGATTGAGTCCAGGAGGTCAAGGGTGGGTCCAGTAAGCTGTGACTGCCCCACTGTATTAGAGCCTGAAAAACAGAGCAAGATCCTTTATTTAAACCATTGTGGAAGGCAGTGTGGTGATTCTTCAGGGATCTAGAACTAGAAATACCATTTGACCCAGCCATCCCATTACTGGGTATATACCCAAAGGACTATAAATCATGCTGCTATCAAGACACATGCACACGTATGTTTATTGCAGCACTATTGACAATAGCAAAGACTTGGAACCAACCCAAATGTCCAACAATGATAGACTGGATTAAGAAAATGTGGCACATATACACCATGGAATATTATGCAGCCATAAAAAATGATGAGTTCATGTCCTTTGTAGGGACATGGATGAAATTGGAAATCATCATTCTCAGTAAACTATCGCAAGGACAAAAATCCAAACACCACATGTTCTCACTCATAGATGGGAATTGAACAATGAGAACACATGGGCACAGGAAGGGGAACATCACACTCTGGGGACTGTTGTGGGGTGGGGGTAGCAGGGAGGGATAGCATTAGGAGATGTACCTAATGCTAAATGACGAGTTAATGGGTGCATCACACCAGCATGGCACATGTATACATATGTAACTAACCTGCACATTGTGCACATGTACCCTAAAACTTAAAGTATAATAATAATTAAAAAAAAAACAACACTCCAAAAAAAAAAAAAAGAAAGAAAAGTGTCTAGTAACTTAACATGAAACGTAGGTGAATTGGTCTTGCCTTGACCTAGGAGAAGGTGCATTCTGTTTTGAATGCTGCTCTCAATAATACAGTGTACAAGATTACTAACAACATTATCAGGTTAATATATCAGTGAAAATTATGACTCAACCCTCCAGCTGTAGAATTTTTAATAATGGTAATTATTTAATGCTCTCAAACAGCTGATTTTGTAGACGTCAAAGACATTGGCTAGAATAGTTCTTGGTTGGGGGCACTGTCTAAAGAAAGTTTGAATAATAGACTTCATACCTGACTGTAACAAGCAATCTGTACCAATTATTTCTGTTTAAGTAAAGCTGTACAAAGAGAAGTGGGAGGCTTAGTATGAGGGAGAAAAACAAAAAGTGAAAAAAAGGCTATAATTTTTCTCTACTCCTTTTTTTCTACATGGACCTTCTCCCTTTTTATCTACATGGACCTTTGACTCAGACAACTGGTGGAGAGTGAAATAGAGTGGTCAGAGTATTGGATACGCCAAGAGAAAGGTGAAAGAGAGCTAATACCGTAAACCCTTCTTCCATTCTACTCCTTATAACACCATCATAACTCTCTATTGAATGTATAGTTTGCAAGAAAAGACACAAGTGAGGTTAGTTTCTGAAATGACCTTGCTTGAGTCAGATTTATAAATGTAAGGCAGAGTTGTTTAAGACCATGGGCTTGGGAGAAAAATTTGACACTTAATACCTATAAAACTTTGGGCAGACAAGTGGAACTTTCTATGTCCCAGGTTCTTTCTCTTAAAATGGTGGCAATCTAATGAAGTTGAGGATGAAATGATAAAAAGCAGTATACACTTCTGGAATGATTGTTAACCCTTAATAAATGTATTTTAAAAGTTGACTGTGTGCTGAGTGATTTCACATAAATCGTGGGTATAAAAATTACAAACACAATTTAAAGTATTGAAGTTTAGAATTAAAAATTTGGTAAAACTCAACTGAAGACACAAAATAGTAATTTCTTTTAGGCATTTCTTCTGTTTAAATATTTTCACATCCTACTTAATTTTATTGATGGAAGTCCTCTTAGTCAATTTCCTTTCTCATTTTCCTTTGCCAGGCCTATGAAAGAATTGCTTTTCTAAAGCATTCTTGAAAGTTGGCATTGTGCTGTTTTGATGAATATGCTTCTATTTTCTTTCTCTAAATGCATTTTTAAATAGGTGCTCTGATAGATTCAATGTAAAAAGTTATATCTGTTTTCTGGCAACAACTGTCTTTTACTACCTGTGGTGATAAAAACATCTCTTCCTATGGTGATGAGAGGATATTTAACATTTCATTGTGTCAAATTAACTGTAGTTAAGATTCTTTATGGGAGTTTGCATAGCAGAAAACAGTAGTCTTCTACAAGTTTTTAATAAACTCAATTATTACAGGAGAAAGTGTTTACAAACCAACAAATGGTTTGCAAACATTACTTTTTAACAGAGTCATCAGTGCTAATTGCCTGGTGTCAAGATTTGAGATTTCTTGAAGATCCATTTTATTTTAATTATTTTTTCAAATATTATAACAAATTAATATTTATTTGTACAATTTATTACCTTTATTTGCATAATAAAGTTACTCCCTTAGACTTACTAACAAGAATAACTCTTAACAAAGGCGATTTATTTCACATAGTTATAATTTCCTATGTTTTCATGATTTGAAATTTACCTTAACACTAATTTTCAAGGCAAAAGAAAACATAGGACTGAACCAGTGAAATATACTTCATGGTAAACACAAATGAGAAAATCTGAGACAGCTGTAATCCTAAAATATAGAGGAGACAGTTTGGAGCATATTACTAAAAATCAATTTAAGTACTTACTTGATTTGTGAAAGGCTTATATAAACATAACTTGAACACACTTGAAAAGGAAAAACAAAGACAAAAATTGACATTTATAGCCTTTCCAAAGGATCTTATTCAGTTAGGAGTTTAAGTCATATGCTAGTAAAAAGATAATAATTTTTAGACTAAAAGCTCGCAGAAGAGGCACTAATCATCAAATGTAATGTTTCCCCAGAAACCACAATATTAGATTGCTGTGCTTTTCACCTCCTGCTCACTTCCAACGCAGGATGGAGAGGCAGATGCAATTTCTGTTTTTTACTTTCAAGACTTCTTTGTGTGCTTTTATTAAACTGATTCTTGATCTGAGATTCATTTCGCTGAAAATCTGGAGTTGTGCGTTTAAAAGCCTGTTCTCTGTAATTTCTTCTAGAGCTTTTAAAACCATATAAATAATGGAAAAATACTGATTCAAACGTCTTGGCTTCTGTACTTTGCTTGTTGTCATTTCTTTTAATTTTTTATTATACTTTAAGTTCTAGGGTACATATGCACAACATGCAGGTTTGTGGGGTGGGGCGAGGGGGAGGGATAGCATTAGGAGATACACCTAATGTTATTTCTTATATACCAATGCGATTCAAGTACATCTTCTCCAGGTAACATTTTTGAGAGTGGTTTGCTGTTGTTGTTATTGTTTTTGTACTTTAACTGAAGAATGACAACTACTTTCCTTCTTTCAGGTCCATCTGACTTTTTAAATGAAGTCATCACCACTGTCTCTATCCTCAAACATGGAAGACTATAAAAACTTTCATCTGTTCAATCATCAAAAGACTTTCTCTTCATATAATTCTTCCCCATCATTGTTAACACCAACTGAGTTATTAGACCTTTTACTTTTTGCCTTGTGACATAATGATTTTATTTTTGGGTCAGCAGGTATCTTCTGGGACTCAGGATGAACTACATAATCCTTTTCTGAAGACTTTGATGGAGAATCTAGAAAGTCCACTGCTTCGGGTCCATGTTTCATCTTGTCCATTTTCTCTTTGGAATGATTTATGGGTTTCCTTGACAATATTTTGACTTTCTTCACCTTTTGCTCATCTGTTTTTTATTTTATTTATTTATTTATTTATTTATTTATTTATTTATTTATTGAGAGAGGGTCTCACTCTGTCACCCAGGTTAGAGTGCAGCGGTGTGATATCGGCTCATGCAGCCTCTGCCTCATGGGTTCAGGAGATTCTCCCACCTCAGCCTCCCGAGTAGTTGGGACTAAAGATGTGTGCCACCACACCTGGCTATTTTTTGTATTTTTAGTAGAGACGAGGAGTTCGCCATGTTGCCCAAGCTGGTCTCTAATTCCTGAGCTCAGGTGACATACCTGCCTCGGCCTCCCAGAGTGCTGGGATTACAGGAGTGATTCACCACACCCAGCCGCCATTTGCTCATCTCTGTGTAGGTGATCTCAGATTTACATCTCTAGCATTCTCATAGCTCTAGTTTCTCTTTAAACTTCAGTTTAAGTGAGCAAGCACCACCACAATGGCAATATGAAAAACAAAACGAAATATATAAACAAAGAAAACATGACAGTCTTGTACTTAGTAAGGAAAGGTTGTTCAGGGGACTCTTGCGACATGTAGGACCAGAATCTCTGACCAGAAGATTTGCAAGTGTCTTAAAGGTCAGACAGAAAGGTCTTTCCTTTTCTAAGAAGGAGTAAGCAAGACTAGAAGGAACTGGTGTTGGGGAGTGGGATGAGTAGATGATATGGTCAGACAGTTAAGCAGGAAATGTTTTTCTTCATGGTTCTGATTCTCTGGAGGGTCCAAAAGGAAGAATTGTTCCACTTGCCAGTGCTTTTGCAATCCAAGGGCAAGTCAAATTCAGAGGGAAGGAGAGAAGCCTAACTAAATTTTTTTTAGTAACGTTTTGGGGCAGTTTATTCAGATTGAGCAGAAAGAACAAAGCAGAGTAGGCTATCATTTCTTAGTCGAAGAATGGAGATTTAGTATGTCTGTGTCTGGCCTGGTCGCAGGTAAAGAGCCATCTATTCGAGTTTTTGAAGTCCTATGGAAAAGGGTGGTTCTTTACAGTAAACTGTTTGCTAGTACACAAACATGCAGGGGATTTCTTAATCATCACTGTTTTCCAGGAGCACGGGGACCAGGTAAAGTTTGGCATCCCCAAAATAAATACTGACTTCCATTTTACCTTATGAAACATTATTTTACCTCAGGAAAATATTACATCTTTCTTTTTTCTTCTCATCAATAATATTCCTAAGATTGTGGTGGCTCTGTGACCAGCATCCACCGAAAGGATCTTTGAAGGGATAACCCACTCTAAACAGATGCAGGGAAAGTGCCATACACATTTGAGGTAATCGGTTGGCCTTCCTCTCTTTGTCCGCATCTTTTCTTGCCAATCATTGAAACATCTGAAATGACCCTCGACTTGGGAGGGCTATTACATACTCTCCAGAAGACAATTCTAAACTATCTTTCTACAGTCTTTATCTCACTTTACCATGCATCATTCAGCATTCTCATACTGCACTCTACTCTTCTTTATCTGGCCCCACGCTGCCTTCCAGAATGTTCCATTAGCATCAATGCCCTCTGTGTCTTCAACTGTTTTTCAGTGTTTCTTTTTCATCACTTTGATGTAAAAAGGGATGCTGCTTCCCCTGTGGTCTCTCAAGTGGAATTTGCTTTTTCTCTCCTACTCAGCAGTTTTCCACATTGAAAGGTTAAGTCTATCCTCTGTTTGCTGTGCAGATATATCCAGACTATTATCACACCAATTGCTCATGAAAACCCTCCTCCTTTTCATTATTATCAATGATCACACTCTTGAACGTTTACCCCTAAAGTATCCATCTCCTACTAGCAGCCATGGGATCTTCATTGTCTACCTGGATACAACCTTAAACAGAGAGTATCTCAGATAGATAAATGATTCATCCTCTACCACATTTATCCAATTGTTCATCAAAACTTTTTTTTTCTAGAATGTGCTTGTAATTAATGAATTTTTGAATAGGTACCCTGTTTACATAGTATAAAAATCAAAATAATATTTATAAATATTCGCTGAAAAGTCTTGTTCCCATCTATGTCAAAGCTATTACATTCTTCCAACCTCTGAAAAAACCATTTTAATAATTGTTCGATATTAATGTTTCTTATATAAAAGCAATAAGAGAAAATACTATTCTAGTTGTCTTCTCTTTCCTTTATAGGAATTAACATACTGTAGACAATATTTTCAACTTGCATTTTTAACTTAGCAATGTTGCCTGACTATCTCTCCAGAACAATACACAGAAACGTTTCTCCTTCTAAAAAAACTGTTGGTTATACATTATAGTTTACTTAACCAATTCCCTATTGCTGGATTATTGTGTTGTTTCCTATCTTTTGTATTACAAACAATACCTAATTGAATAAACTTAGATCTATGCTATTTCTTACCTATTCAGTTTTATCTGTAAAATGGATTCCCCTAATGAGATTGCAGTTAAAGGGGTAAATATACCTATAATTTTGTAGACAATGCCATATTCCCTTCTTAGGGTTATATCATACTGCACTCCTAACAGCAAGTTACGTAGTGTTGCTTTTCCTCTCAGCTTTCTCTACAACATATTGTTAAATTTTTGTATTTTTTCTGGATATGAAAATGACATTTTAATGTAGCTTTCATTTGCACATCTTCTAAATGAAGTTAAACATCTTCAAACATATGTCTTATTTATTTTTCTTTGAAATGTCAAACCATGTGCCTTTTGCTTCTTTTATATAGAATTATTTATCATTTTCATGTAAATTCCTAGGAGCTTCTAACATAAAACAGGAGTTGTCCTTTTTCTCTGATACAGCTATTTTTTTGGTTTGTCATATGTATTTTGAAATTGCTTATATATCTTTCTCATTTTACTATGCAGATGTTTTTGTATACATGTGCTCAAATTTAACAATATTTTATTTTATGACTGTTAGGTTTTGAATATTAGTAAGAATCAACTTCTACACTCTAAGATTTCACAGACAATTCAATTTTTTTTCTAGTACTTTGATATATTGACACTTCACATGTAAACCGTAGGTGCTATTGGATAAAATAAATTGCTACTCAGTTATGACAATATAGTCTTTTTTTTTATTATTATACTTTAAGTTCTAGGGTACATGTGCACAACGTGCAGGTTTGTTACATATGTATACATGTGCCATGTTGGTCTGCTGCACCCATTAACTCGTCGTTTACATTACGTATATCTCGGGACATGGATGAAGCTGGAAACCATCATTCTCAGCAAACTATCGCAAGGACAAAAAACCAAACATTGCATGTTCTCACTCATAGGTGGGAAATGAACAATGGGAACACTTGGACACGGGAAGGGGACGTCACACACCAGGGCCTGTTGTGGGGTAGGGGGAGGGGGGAGGGATAGCATTAGGAGACAATATAGTCTTTTAAAAAGTCCATCATCATGCTACTGACTGAAACATCACATTTACACTAAATTATTATATGTTTATTTCAGGATTTTCTGTTTTGTCTGTTTGTTTTTATGTTTTCACATGTGCCAAAGTCACAACATTTTAATAATTAAGGTTTGTTTGTCTGTTTTGATATGTAGAATACCTGATGCCCCCTCATTGCTCTTAATTTTTAGGGTTTTTCTTGCTAGTGGTTTTTTTTAATAAAAACTTTAAAATCAGCTTGAATAGATCCACAAGATAAAAATGAAAGAATAATATTTTATCAGGTTTACATAATGTTTATAAATTGACTTACAGATAATTTATATCTTTTTATATTTAATCTATATATCCCAAAACACTGAAAGCAGTTTCATTTTTCAAGTCTCTTTTTGGCTTCTCCAGAAGCATTTTAATTTTTCTTATATAGGTTTTACATGTTTCTTGTTAAGTTTATTTGTAGGTATTTTATTTTACTTTTTTTGTTTTAAATGCGATCTCTTTCAATGTATTTTTTCAGCTAGATGCTTTTATATATGAAGATTGTTGGTTTATATAAGTTAATTTTATGGTTCTCTTAACCCACACTTCTTATTCCTTTAATATGTTTATCATGTCTAAATTTGTTGGCTAATTATTTTACCACAAGTAAAATAATAGTAGTAGTGGTGATAGTGGTTATAGAGGGAATGTCCCTAGTTCTTCTCCACTAAATAAGTTGTTAGCTTTTAACTAAAGACACACATTTCAACATGTTAAGGAAATATTCAGTTTGAATTTTATGTAATGATTCTGAAATCAAGAAAGACACACATTTCAACATGTTAAGGAAATATTCATCAGTTTGAATTTTATGTAATGATTTTGAAATCAAGAATCAATGTTAAATTTTATCATATTCTTCAGTATCTATTGAGATAATCATATGAGGTTGATCTTTGGATTTAATATGGTGAATTATACTACCATTTAATATGGTGAATTATACTTTCATATTAACTTCTTAGTATTGAATAATGCTTGTGTTTCTGAAATTAATCCAGCTTAGTCATGCTGTATTCTCTTTGAAATGGTAGATTTCCTTGACCTATCTTAGTTTACTGATCTGTTTTTCAGCTGCATTAATTCTGCACTTCATCTATTTTATCAACTACATTATTTTCCATGACCAGTATTTGCAGACAGTACATTTATTATCTTACATTTATTAACTAGTGTTTACAATACCATCCACTATATTTCTTCCGTCTTGTCCCAAAAATCTACTTGAACTCATAAATATTGTTCACTTTATGTTATTGTACTGTCTTTCTCTTCAAGTAGTTGTGCTAAAACACCTTTTCATGTTTCTCTCTGAGCTAACTTTTTCCTGAGGCATTGGCCCCATTAGCCTAGTAATGTTAATCTATATATAGAAATCGATGTCCAAATCCTAGTTTGCAAAGTTTGGAAGATGGAGATCAGATGGTTTCTCAAGACAGAGAGCCCTGGCATTTCATTTTTTTATGGGATAATCACTATCTCCTGTTGTGTTGTATTGTTGCTCACTCCCAACCTCACCTGAGATATCCTGGAATAATCCTGATGCTGCTCCATGACTCCTGGACACCCCTGAAATATATGGTATACCTTCTGCATTTGAGAAGTAAATATTGTGGAACTAATCTACAAAAGTCAATGATGAGAGACCATGGCATACCTTAAAACCTCTTATTTACAAATATAAGGCTTTGCTCTGTTACACTCCTAGACCCTGTTTTTATTGAATGCACTATTACCCAACCACCTTACGTTTCTCACCCCTGGTATTTTCTCAGTTTCTGTAATAGTTTAACAAAGCCATGAGCCTCCTTAGGCCTTCTGCATTATGTCCATGATGGAAGTTGTACAAGGAAAAAAAATGTAGAGCCACACTAATTTATCATATTTGGAGGAAACAGAAGTTTCAATGTCATTTTCTGTTAACAATTTCTTTCTTTGGTTATACCACAGGTCCAACGTATTTAAAGGCTGAAAACTGACTGAGGCAAATTGGTAATATCATTAGCGGTTAAGTTTAAGCACGAATGCAATGTTTGAAGTAAAAGACTTTAATTTTAGTTTAATAAGATTTAATATGCTTAATGAGGTTACATAAGATACCAAGGCTAGAACTATCCCATCATAGGAGGTCTGCCCACATACAATAAGAGCCGTAAGTAAACTCAAGGGGCCCCTAAAGAGATGGCCCAATAACCATCTTTCCTAGAGACCCAGAGGAAAAGTACATGAAATGAGTTCATACTGCTACTGTTGGATGTGCTAAAACTCTCTGAAAGTGCTTTTCCTCCCCAAACCAAAGAGGAAGGGTCCTGTTTCCTTGGTGAGTCACAGGCTTTTAGAACACCAGCTCTCACTTTCTCTCCTTTTGTAGTTGTTCTGTCTTCCCTGATATGTTGAGAACCTGTAGTCCTAAAAGCGCCTGCTTGACTAGGAACTACCTGCTTCCTTCCCCACCCTCACGAGAGAGCATTAAAACTTTATCCTTAATTTACAAATCTATATAATATAGCTCCACTTATTTAAGAAGAAAAATACATTTCTAGTTCCAGCTCTACATTTAGAAAGTTAGTTTGTAATCAGACTAGTGAAAGTTTATTGGGAATTTGTGTTTTCCTATGAGCTGGAGCTCGATAGCTGGTGTTACCAATCGCTGTCAGCTGGGGCCTTTTGCTGGATGACACAGGTTCTACTCTTTCCACTGAGATTTTAAATCTTCTGTACCAGGGTTCTTCTTACACACTGGTGGGGGTTATCAGACAATATGATCTTCCTCAAATTCAGGGTAGAGCTCTTATGATAAAAATAAAGCTTCTGTTGAAGAGAATCATCCCAGTTATTCAAGTCCTGCTTTCATTCTTCTCCACCAGTAACAATTTACAAGTCGAACAGGGAAAGGCAAAAAGTAAAAATCTATCATAAGTAATTCACAGATGAGTTTGGGTTCTTCATTTAGACCTCAATATGCCTGCCCCTCCTGATTTAAATGTGTATGTTCCCATTCAGCTTTCTCTTCTGTGATTGTTATTCTTGGTTGCACATTGTAATTACCTGAAAGCTTTTAAAAATATTGTGCCTTGTCCTATCCCACCTCACTACCCCTGCCCCCACATCTGTCAAGACATATTGAATTGATCTGGAATGCAGCCTGAGTATTGTGATTTTAAAAAGCTCCCAGATGATTCTAATATATATCATAGGGTGACTAAATGCCTCATTTAGAATTTTTCTTTCAACCTGGTGAGACCAGATGTCAGTTCCTTCCCAGAGATCAAGACTGGCTGCATAATTTATGGCACACAGTACAAAATAAATATACAGATTAACTTGTTCAAGAATTAAGATTTTTCAAGACTGTAACAGCAAAATATTAAACCAAGAATGGAACTCTTCTAAATGTGAAGCCCTATGCACAGGTGGCATGCCCAATAAAGCTAGCTCTGCCTGAGATCCACCGGTGAGTTAAGGGTTTGTCCTCTTGTGGATTATTCTTTTCTGTCATAATTTTCTGTCTTTCCACTCAGTCTCTTTAGCTCACTCACCAATTCTCAATTCTATTTTTTTTTTTTTCTTGAGATGTAGTCTTGCTTTGTCACCAAGCTGGAGTGCAGTAGCACAATCTCAGCTAACTGCGATCTCTGCTCACTTCAGTCTCTGCCTCCTGGGTTCAAATGATTCTCCTGCCTCAGCCTCCTGAGTAGCTTGGATTATAGGCATGCGCCACCACATCCAGCTAATTTTGGTATTTCTTTTTTTTTTTTTTTTTTTGAGTTGGAGTCTCGCTCTGTCGCACAGGCTGGAGTGCAGTGGCACAATCTGGGCTCACTGCAAGCTCTGTCTCCCGGGTTCATGCCATTCTCCTGCCTCAGCCTCTCAAGTAGCTGGGACTACAGGTGCCGGCCACCACGCCCAGATAATTTTTTTGTATTTTTAGTAGAGACAGGGTTTCACCATGTTAGCCAGGATGGTCTTGATCTCCTGACCTCGTGATCCGCCCGCCTCGGCCTCCCAAAGTGCTGGGATTACAGGCGTGAGCCACCGCGCCCGGCCTTTTTTTTTTTTTTTAAGTAGAGATGAGGTTTCACCATGTTGGCCAGGATGGTCTGGATCTCCTGACCTCGTGATCCGCCCATCTCGGCCTCCCAAAGTGCTGGTATTACAAGCGTCAGCCACTGTGACAGGCCTCATCAATTCTTAAGATTGTGTTATATTGTTCTCACTCCTCCCTTCTGCTTTGATAGGTAAAGGTGGTGTTAAGAGTAACCTGAGTTATAGTAGAATCTTCTCTTTCCCTGGCTACCTTTTATGGAAGTTTCATTGTCCTCTTTTTCTTACTTTATTGTTGCTGAAAAATACTTATGATTGATTTTGAAAAGTGTGTTTAAACTTTATTTTAATAGGTGTTGGGGAAAAGAGATTCTTAAATCTGGCTTTACTACATTTTTACCGGTAACACAGTTTACAATTTTGATTTTCTCTATTTTAATATAATTTGTTGTATTTAAGTAATGAAATAATTTTAAAATTAAAATTAACCAAAACAAAGAGAATTAGAAAAGATCCTAAAGCCCCCATTGTACAAGAAATTGGTATTCTTAAAACAAGTTTCCCATCTTGGGCTAAAGAAAAATGAAGTCTAATGTAACTATCAGATTCTTAATTCTGCATGACTGTCTGGACTTACTTTCTTACACTTATTCCCATTTCAGTTACAGTTCCTTCTCTCTATCAGCTTTTCCAAAAGCTTTAAGAAAGGACACAATAAGGTTCACCTCCGGAAAGACATTTAAGAATCATAGAAACACAGTCCCTAATAATCATCATGTCCTTCGAGATGAAATCATTTTTGACTCTTGGGCCAGGATTGCAACCAAATTTCTGAACCCGGCACTCTCTTTCCCTTAGAAAAGATGGAGCTGTCAGCACCCCTGGCAGGCATCTGTATCTAATACTCGGCTGACCTTGTGGCGTGCAGTGGATTTACAGCACACGGTGAGTGGGGAAGGAGCCAACATCACTGTGAAATTGTGCTGTGTCAAATAAAGTGGGAGAAATGCTGCTCAGTCAGGCTCTCAGGAAGACTTTAATCCTCACTAGACCAGAGCTGAAGTTTATATGAGAAGCAGATGTGAAATGTCCTCTGAGAATTTAGCTGACAGCAATTCAACAAGAACAAACTGAAAAGGAAAATAAAGTCCACTAATGTGAGATGTATAATAGAGAACCTAACAGGTTGATATGTTTCTACTTGGTCTAGGACAATCCCTAGTTAAAATCCCTGGTTAAAAAGAGACAAAAAATTACTTTGTTCCTCTATTTTTAATGATGTTCTTTCTTTTTTTTACTTTATTATTATTATACTTTAAGTTGTAGGGTACATGTGCACAATGTGCAGGTTACTTACATATGTATACATGTGCCATGCTGGTGTGCTGCACCCATTAACTCATCATTTAGTATTAGGTATATCTCCTAAAGCTATCCCTCCCCCCTCCCCCCCCACAACAGTCCCCAGAGTGTGATATTCCCCTTCCTGTGTCCATGTGTTCTCATTGTTCAATTCCCATCTATGAGTGAGAACATGTGGTGTTTGGTTTTTTGTCCTTGAGATAGTTTACTGAGAATGATGATTTCCAATTTCATCCATGTCCCTACAAAGGACATGAACTCATCATTTTTTATGGCTGCATAGTATTCCATGGTGTATATGTGCCACATTTTCTTAATCCAGTCTATCATTGTTGGACATTTGTGTTGGTTCCAAGTCTTTGCTATTGTGAATAATGCTGCAATAAACATACGTGTGCATGTGTCTTTATAGCAGCATGATTTATAGTCCTTTGGGTATATACCCAGTAATGGGATGGCTGGGTCAAATGGTATTTCTAGTTCTAGATCCCTGAGGAATCGCCACACTGACTTCCACAATGGTTGAACTAGTTTACAGTCCCACCAACAGTGTAAAAGTGTTCCTATTTCTCCACATCCTCTCCAGCACCTGTTGTTTCCTGACTTTTTAATGATTGCCATTCTAACTGGTGTGAGATGGTATCTCATTGTGGTTTTGATTTGCATTTCTCTGATGGCCAGTGATGGTGAGCATTTCTTCATGTGTCTTTTGGCTGCATAAATGTCTTCTTTTGAAAAGTGTCTGCTCATGGCCTTCACCCACATTTTAATGGGGTTGTTTGTTTTTTTCTTGTAAATTTGTTTGAGTTCATTGTAGATTCTGGATATGAGCCCTTTGTCAGATGAGTAGGTTGCTAAAATTTTCTCCCATTTTATAGGTTGCCTGTTCACTCTGATGGTAGTTTCTTTTGCTGTGCAGAAGCTCTTTAGTTCAATGAGATCCCATTAGTCAATTTTGGCTTTTGTTGCCATTGCTTTTGGTGTTTTAGACATGAAGTCCTTGCCCATGCCTGTGTCCTGAATGGTAATGCCTAGGTTTTCTTCTAGGGTTTTTATGGTTTTAGGACTAACATTTAAGTCTTTAATCCATCTTGAATTAATTTTTCTATAAGATGTAAGGAAGGGATCCAGTTTCAGCTTTCTACATATGGCTAGCCAGTTTTCCCAGCACCATTTATTAAATAGAGAATCCTTTCCCCATTGCTTGTTTTTCTCAGGTTTGTCAAAGATCAGATAGCTGTAGATATGCGGTGTTATTTCTGAGGGCTCTGTTCTGTTCCATTGATCTATATCTCTGTTTTGGTACCAGTACCATGCTGTTTTGGTTACTGTAGCCTTGTGGTATAGTTTGAAGTCAGGTAGTGTAATGCCTCCAGCTTTATTCTTTTGGCTTAGGATTGACTTGGCGATGCAGGCTCTTTTTTGGTTCCATATGAATTTTAAAGTAGTTTTTTCCAATTCTGTGAAGAAAGTCATTGGTAGCTTGATGGGGATGGCATTGAATCTATAAATTACCTTGGGCAGTATGGCCATTTTCGTGATATTGATTCTTCCTACCCATAAGCATGAATGTTCTTCCATTTGTTTGTATCCTCTTTTATTTCATTGAGCAGTGGTTTGTAGTTCTCCTTGAAGAGGTCCTTCACGTCCCTTGTAAATTGGATTCCTAGGTATTTTATTCTCTTTGAAGCAATTGTGAATGGTAGTTCACTCATGATTTGGCTCTCTGTTTGTCTGTTATTGGTGTATTAGAATGCTTGTGATTTTTGTACATTGATTTTGTATCCTGAGACTTTGCTGAAGTTGCTTATCAGCTTAAGGAGATTTTGGGCTGAGACAATGGAGTTTTCTAGATATACAATCATGTCATCTGCAAACAGGGACAATTTGACTTCCTTTTTTCCTAATTGAATACCCTTTATTTCCTTCTCCTGCCTAATTGCCCTGGCCAGAACTTCCAACACTATGTTGAATAGAAGTGGTGAGAGAGGGCCTCCCTGTCTTGTGCCTGTTTTCAAAGGGAATGCTTCCAGTTTTTGCCCATTCAGTATGATATTGGCTGTGGGTTTGTCATAGATAGCTCTTATTATTTTGAGATACATCCCATCAGTACCTAATTTGTTGAGATTTTTTAGCATGAAGTGCTGTTGAATTTTGTCAAAGGCCTTTTCTGCATCTATTGAGATAATCATTGGTTTTTGTCTTTGGTTCTGTTTATATGCTGGATTACATTCATTGATTTGCATCTATTGAACCAGCCTTGCATCCCAGGGATGAAGCCCACTTGGTCATGGTGGATAAGCTTTTTGATGTGCTGCTGGATTCTGTTTGCCAGTATTTTATTGAGGATTTTTGCATCAATGTTCATCAAGGATATTGGTCTAAAATTCTCGTTTTTGGTTGTGTCTCTGCCAGGCTTTTTTATCAGGATGATGCTGCCCTCATAAAATAAATTAGGGAGGATTCCCTCTTTTTCTATTGATTGGAATAGTTTCAGAAGGAATGGTACCAGTTCCTCCTTGTACCTCTGGTAGAATTCGGCTGTGAATCCTTCTGGTCCTGGACTCTTTTTGGTTGGTAAGCTATTGATTATTGCCACAATTTCAGAGCCTGTTATTGGTCTATTCAGAGAGTCAGCTTCTTCCTGGTTTAGTCTTGGGAGGGTGTATGTGTTGAGGAATTTATCCATTTCTTCTAGATTTTCTAGTTTATTTGCATAGAGGTGTTTGTAGTATTCTCTGATGGTAGTTGTATTTCTGTTGAATCGGTGGTGATATCCCCTTTATCATTTTTTATTGCATCTATTTGATTCGTCTCTCTTTTCTTCTTTATTAGTCTTGCTAGCAGTCTATCAATTTTGTTAATCCTTTCAAAAAACCAGCTTCTGGATTCATTGATTTTTTGAAGAGTTTTTTGTGTCTCTATTTCCTTGAGGTCTCCTCTCATTTTAGTTATTTCTTGCCTTCTGCTAGCTTTTGATTGTGTTTGCTCTTGCTTTTCTAGTTCTTTTAATTGTGATGTTAGGGTGTCAATTTTGGATCTTTCCTGCTTTCTCTTGTGGGCATTTAGTGCTATAAATTTCCCTCTACACACTGCTTTGAATGTGTCCCAGAGATTCTGGTATGTTGTTTCTTGGTTTTCATTGGTTTCAAAGAACATCTTTATTTCTGCCTTCATTTTGTTATGTACCAGTAGTCATTCAGGAGCAGGTTGTTCAGTTTCCATGTAGTTGAGCAGTTTTGAGTGAGTTTCTTAATCCTGAGTTCTAGTTTGATTGCACTGTGGTCTGAGAGACAGTTTGTTATAATTTCTGAACTTTTACATTTGCTGAGGAGAGGTTTACCTCCAACTATGTGGTCAATTTTGCAATAGGTGTGGTGTGGTGCTGAAAAAATGTATATTCTGTTGATTTGGGGTGGAGAGTTCTTTAGATGTCTATTAGGTCCACTTGGTGCAGACCTGAGTTCAATTCCTGGGTATCCTTGTTAACTTTCTGTCTCATTGATCTGTGTAATGTTGACAGTGGGGGGTTAAAATCTCCCATTATTATTGTGTGGGAGTCTAAGTCTCTTTGTAGGTCACTCAGGACTTGCTTTATGAATCTGAGTGCTCCTGTATTGGGTGCATATATATTTAGGATAGTTAGCTCTTCTTGTTGACTTGATCCCTTTACCATTATGTTATGGCCTTCTTTGTCTCTTTTGATCTTTGTTGGTTTAAAGTCTGTTTTATCAGAGACTAGGATTGCAACCCCTGCTTTTTTTTTGCTTTCCATTTGCTTGGTAGATCTTCCTCCATCCTTTCATTTTGAGCCTATGTGTGTCTCTGCACGTGAAATGGGTTTCCTGAATACAGCACACTGATGGGTCTTGACTCTTTATCCAATTTGCCAGTCTGTGTCTTTTAATTGGAGCATTTAGTCCATTTACATTTAAAGTTAATATTGTTATGTGTGAATTTGATCCTGTCATTATGATGTTAGCTGCTTATTTTGCTCGTTAGTTGATGCAGTTTCTTCCTAGCCTCAATGGTCTTTACAATTTGGCATGATTTTGCAGTGGCTGGTATCAGTTGTTCCTTTCCATGTTTTAGTGCTTCCTTCAGGAGCTCTTTTAGGGCAGGCCTGGTGGTGACAAAATGTCTCAGCATTTGCTTTTCTGTAACGTATTTTATTTCTCCTTCACTTATGAAGCTTAGTTTGGCTGGATATGAAATTCTGGGTTGAAAATTCTTTTCTTTAAGAACGTTGAATATTGGCCCCCACTCTCTTCTGGCTTGTAGAGTTTCTGCTGAGGGATCTCCTGTTAGTCTGATGGGCTTCCCTTTGTGCATAACCCGACCTTTCTCTCTGGCTGCCCTTAACATTTTTTCCTTCATTTCAACTTTGGTGAATCTGACAATTATATGTCTTGGAGTTGCTCTTCTCAAGGAGTATCTTCGTGGCATTCTCTGTATTTCCTGAATCTGAATGCTGGCCTGCCTTGCTAGATTGGGGAAGTTCTGGATAATATCCTGCAGAGTGTTTTCCAACTTGGTTCCATTCTCTCTGTCACTTTCATGTACACCAATCAGACGTAGATTTGGTCTTTTCACATAGTCCCATATTTCTTGGAGGCTTTGTTCATTTCTTTTTATTCTTTTTTCTCTAAACTTCCCTTCTCGCTTCATTTCATTCATTTGATCTTCCATCACTGATACCCTTTCTTCCAGTTGATCGCATTGGCTCCTGAGGCTTCTGCATTCTTCACGTAGTTCTCAAGCCTTGGCTTTCATCTCCATCAGCTCCTTTAATCTCTTCTCTGTATTGGTTATTCTAGTTATACGTTCTTCTAAATTTTTTTCAAAGTTTTCAACTTCTTTGGCTTTGGTTTGAATTTCCTCCTGTAGCTCAGAGTAGTTTGATCCTCTGAAGCCTTCTCTCAACTCATCAAAGTCATTCTCCGTCCAGCTTTGTTCCATTGCTGGTGGGGAGCTGCGTTCCTTTGGAGGAGGAGAGGTGCTCTGCTTTTTAGAGTTTCCAGTTTTTCTGCTCTGTTTTTTCCCCATCTTTGTGGTTTTATCTACTTGTGGTCTTTGATAATGGTGATGTACAGATGGATTTTTGGTGTGGATGTCCTTTCTGTTTGTTAGTTTTCCTTCTAACAGACAGGACCCTCAGCTGCAGGTATTGCTATAAGTCCACTCCAGACCCTATTTGCCTGGGTACCAGCAGCAGTGGCTGCAGAACAGCGGATTTTCGTGAGCCGCGAATGCTGCTGTCTGATCATTCCTCTGGAAGTTTTGTCTCAGAGGAGTACCCGGCCGTGTGAGGTATCAGTTTGCCCCAACTGGGGGGTGCTTCCCTGTTAGGCTGCTCGGGGGTCGGGGGTCAGGGACTCACTTGAGGAGGCAGTCTGTCCGTTCTCAGATCTCCAGCTGCATGCTGGGAGAACCATTGCTCTCTTCAAAGCTGTCAGACAGGGACATTTAAGCCCACAGAGGTTACTGCTGTCTTTTTGTTTGTCTGTGCCCTGCCCCCAGAGGTGGAGCCTACAGAGGCAGGCAGGCCTCCTTGAGCTGTGGTGGGCTCCACCCAGTTCGAGCTTCTGGGCTGCTTTGTTTACCTAAGCGAGCCTGGGCAATGGCGGGCGCCCCTCCCCCAGCCTCGCTGCTGCCTTGCAGTTTGATCTCAGACTGCTGTGCTAGCAATCAGTGAGACTCTGTGGGTGTAGGACCCTCCGAGCCAGGTGCGCGATATAATCTCCTGGTGCTCCGTTTTTTAAGCCCATCGGCAAAGTGCAGTATTGGGGTAGGAGTGACCCGAATTTCCAGGTGCTGTCTGTCACCCCTTTCTTTGACTAGGAAAGGGAACTCCCTGACTCCTTGCGCTTCCCGAATGAGGCAATGCCTCACCCTGCTTCGGCTCGCACATGGTGCACTGCACCCACTGTCCTGCACCCACTGTCTGGCACTCCCTAGTGAGATGAACCCGGTACCTCAGATGGAAATGCAGAAATCACCCATCTTCTGCGTCACTCAGCTAGTAGCTTTAGACCAGAGCTGTTTCTGTTCGGCCATCTTGGCTCCCGGACCCTTAACCATGTTCTTTCAATTCTTCGAAGTTGGAGTCCAAATGCTTAAGTGTTTTCCCTAATGACATCAGTACTATCCTCTTCCAAATTTTTTCTACAAATTATTGATCTATAATTTAAAATACGTACTTACTGTATTCTGTTCTGTTGATAGGCAACTCATTTTATATGTTAGAATAATGATATAAAAATGCACGCAGATGCTTTAATATATGCATGTTTTGTCACACCAACTGAAATGTCTGCTGCTATGACCAGCACCACTGGGCAAGCCACGTATAATTATTTTGGTCCTTATAATTTTGAATGCATTGCTATAAACCTATTATCAAACACTTAGTACAATTGGGTATTATGAGATATATTGTAAGGCAAAATTATTTTGTCAATTCTGAATGAAGCATTATTTTAAGTGAATATAATCCTCGTGAACTTGGAATAAACTTATTAGAGCTATAATAACATTTTTTTACCTAGTTTGAAGGTTTTTTAATGATACAAAAAGGGTGAAAAGTGGAAGGATAGAGGAAATAGAAATTAGAAACACAGAACAGCATGATATTGTGTGAGGTAAATGGAAACATCTTCTTCAGCAGGTGTTCCCAACCCCCAGGCCACAGGCCAGTACCAGTCTGTGGCCTGTTAGGAACCAGGCTGCACAGGAGGAGGTGAGTAGCAGGCAAGCAAGTGAAGCTTCATCTATATTTATACTTGCTCCCCATCGCTTGCACTACTGCCTGAGCTCCACCTCCTGTCAGACCAGTGGTGACTTTAGATTCTCATAGGAGCATGAACCCTATTGTGAACTATGCATGTGAGGGATCAAGGTTGCATGCTCCTTTTGAAACTCTAATGCCTGATGATCTGTCACTGTCTCTCATCACCCCCAGATAGGACCACCTAGTTGCAGGAAACAAAGCTCAAGATTCTCACTGATTCTACATTATGTTGAGTTGCATAATTATTACATTATGTTGAGTTGCATAATTATTTCATTATGTCTTACAATGTAATAATAATAGAAATAAAGTGCACAAGAAATATAATGCACTTGAATCATCCTGAAACCATTCGCCCACCACAGTCTGTGGAAAAATTGTCTTTCACAAAACCGATCCCTAATGCCAAAAAGGCTGGAGATTGCTGTTCTTCAAGCTCTGTGCCAAGCATATGTTGTCCAAATATCAGAGGTTACTTTTTCTCCTAAAGTGGTAGACATGTGTTTTAAATGTCTGTTCAAACACAGTCCCATAGGAAAATGTTTCTTGTAAAAATCAGGCAGATCTTGGGATGGGAATTTAATATGAACCAAAAAACTGCCCAATTAAAATGCTTTTACCAAGCCACAAATTGATTTTGTGATAAAATATTATTCCATGGGGTAAAAGTCAAAACCAGGAGATAATCCAGTTTCATTCCTAGTTTTAGCAGGAAAACAAATTTAGTGGCCTGAGTTCTAAGAAATAAAATATAGCCATTTAGGGCAAAGAAATTACAAGTAAATTATAGCGCTTTCCTCCAATATGATTTATATTTTTTTGAATCACTTCTACTTCTACCATGAATATAAAAATAATATTAACATTTCCAATTGACTTCTCTTACTTTTATAAATGTATGCCTTTCCCTTTAATTCATTCAAAGGGCTTTCTCTTCTTATTACCCCCAGAAGCAAGCATATATTAACTATCAATTATCAAATGAAATATATCATTTGGTTCCCTGTGTCATCTCTTGTCTCCTTTGCACCTTTATCCTCAACTAAATTCTGAGGCATAACTCATCAAATCCAGTTCGCTTCTTTCACCTGGCTCACATATAAGAAAAAGCCTTACAATTTATTACTTGTTCTTTTTTTATCAAAAAAAAAATACGATTCATTTATAATTCAAGTTTGCCTATATAAAGTTACCCCAATGAATTCCCTCTTGCTTCTACTAATTTTACTGAAATTTCATGGCAGTATTCAGTTTAACTTCCCTGATATTTCTATAGGGTAGATATGGAGTATTGAGAGCAAAGGATAACAGAGCTATGCAACATACATTAGAGTAACAAATAAAGGACCACAGCCATTTGCAGTTAAAAGAAAAAAAATCAAACCTAGCTCATTGACTTGCTCCTGTAGTCCCATGTACTTGAGAGGCTGAGGTGGGAGTATCCTTTGATCCAGGATTTCAAGTCTAGTCTGGGTAATATAGTGAGACCCCCCCGTCTTAAAAAAATTAAAAATAAAAATATTCTGAATCTAAGGCAGTGCTACTGCCTTAGATTCAGATGGGTCAAAGATTCTGGCATACATGCCAAATTAGTAGACACATAAACACATTCAAATGATATATTATGCAAACCACTTTAAGGAAGAACAGTTTTATTTATGAAAAAAAAGTCTTCAGTAACATATTCCAGAGAGAGTGCTTCATTATAACAATAGAAAGTGATTTTTAGAAAATATTTGCTGCATTCGTTTGGATTCAAAATATTATTCGAGCATTTTACTTTATCTTCCCTACTGAGTTTTTCTTAAGGCTACCCATATCATAATGTGTTCACCCATGCTGGTTTGTCAGGAGGCAAAAACGTAAGAATTTTATGTTTTATGACCAAAAGCTCCAAGACTCTGAAACACTGCTCTTGGGAGGCATACGACTCTTGTTTCTGTGGTTCAAAGGAAGCATGTGCAGCTTTCCTGTACACAAAGCAGTGAAATCCAAGGGCCTAATTTCCTTTCTCTAGGACATTTCAACTGACTCCTCCAAAATCAGTTATCTGGAACACACAAAATAATCCCATGTGTGATGAGTGAAATCCATCACTTCATTCTCTGTTTGTGGGAATTAAATATTTGTTATTTAATCTATAACTTTTAATCATAAAAAAATATGTGCAGCAGGAATCAGCTGAAGCTCTGACAGAAAGCAGCAGCAACCTTACGGAAGGTGCATAAATAAATTTGGCGAAAAGGTAGAAGCAACCCAATCATCCATGAACAGATGAATGGATGAGTAAAATGTGCCATATGCATACAGTGGAATATTATCCAACACTAAAATTCAGATTCTTACACATGTTACAACATGAAGAAACATTGAGGATGTTATGGAAGTGAAATAAGCCAGTCACAAGATGAAAAATAATGTATGATTCCATTTATACCAGGTACATAGAGTAGTAAAATTCATAGATAGAGAAAGAAAAATTGTGGTTTCCAGGGGCTGAGGGGAGAATCCAATGGGAAGTTATTGTTTAATAGGTGTAGAGTTTCAGTTTTACAAAATGAAAATGATACGGTTGACAGATGATGGTTATGGTAGCAAAGCAATATAAATGTATTTAATGCCACTGAGCTGCACCTTTAAAAATTGTCAAGATGTTAAATTTTATGTTATGTATATTTTATCAGATTTTTTTAAATTGAAGAGAGCCAAAATAAATATGAAAATAAATATGGTAAGCCCCCTAAATAGTATCATTGGATTTAAGATTGATCTTTGGCATCACAGAAAGCTGGGATTGAATTTGTTTTGCCACTAACTGATTCTATGTTCTTGGACTCTCAGGGGCTAACCAGGAAGGGAATACGTATATGTTTACTATAATTATTCTGACATATAAATGAGAAAAAATTAAGCCATTTCTCTTGCTAGGTAAATTTCATAACGTGAATTGATTATACTGTGATCTATTTGGTGATTGGGAGATAACATTTGCTTTAGGCAGATTACTCTTGCTCTGATTCAAACTGGATCGTTCATTTCAGGCCAAAAATTAACTATGATTGCAACACAGCTGCTGTATTTCAGTGGTCTGCTCTTTGCTTATTCTAACAATGGGCAATAAACAAAGGAATCAAGTAAGAAACCTGTGATTAAGTTCTGATAGCAAAAAAAGTCACACTACTCTTGAATTAAAACTAGATTAAACCAATGCTAGATTTGCTCAGAAATATTTAGGTTTTATACATATATACACACAATTATACATATATATAATATATATAACTATACATATACCTTTGTTGTTAAAATTTGTGCAAGAGTTAGAAATAAAGTTTTTATTACTGTGAGTCATGACCTTTATGCCTCTTAAGGCTTATTTTCATGAGAAAAATATAAAATGTGACATCTTAGAAATATGATGATGAGATATATTATTAGATCTGTTACTTGATGACAATATCTAGCATAGAGCTCAGCAAACAGAAGGCTCAATACCTATTTCTTTCCTTCCACATTTCTCTCCAATGTATACAATATGTTAATAGGAAAAAGAATAAAACTCAGAAAAGAAGATATAAAATTTTTGAGGAGTTATTTGAATACAAATGGGAAATATGGAACGTCAATAGTCTGACAAAATCTCTCTGATTAACTATGAAAGATCAGATTTCTCATATGATGAAATATTTCTGAAGAGGTCTGGTTTATATGGTAATCTATGCCACATAACCAGGAGAATTTTATCTGAACTATATATTATATTTATATCTAGTTAATTATCAAATAAATTGAATGTTTAAGTCCAAAATAGTCTGACTAAAATGTAATTGATTCTATATGAGATGACTATAACACATTTCTTCTCAGGAGCTAAAATTGCCTTACAGACATAAATTATCACAGTCATTCTCTCAACATCCTGTCAGGGAAGAAATTAACTTTTTTAAAAAGTGAGTACTGGGACTAGGGTAGATGAGAGAGGCTACTAGGCCATAAAAGTCAATGAGGCCCTTGTTCTTAGGGTCCTGCAAGTGAAAGTCTCTTTGACTTTTTTATCTTAAGTGCCTCACCCTAGTCCTGGCCATGAAAGTGATGTTTGGAGATAAAAGCTTATTCCATATGAGGTGAAGCCAGTAAGTAACCAAAAGAATACAAAATAAAATCATCCACTTTAATTCTGGCTATTCACATTTATATGCTACTAGCCAAATACCTGTATGCCCATTCAGATGTAAAGGATGATGGTTTCTAGGAAATATGATTGACTTGAGATTTTTGACCCTAGAAATTTTAAGCTTACTAGCCTAGTGTCTTAAATAAATTAGCACAAAGTAAGAGAAGATATAAATGGAAATACAAACTTTTAAATTACAGTAAACTAGCTATAAAAAAAAAAATTGCAAGAACCCTAACAGGAAGCACCTGAACGCTGGCCCTGGGATCCTAGATTTTTTTTTTTAAATAAAATATTTGTCTTTATTATTTAAATATCCTTAAGAGATAACCAATTATTTAAAGCAAAAATAATGATGATTTGAGTTTTTACCATATATAAACATAAAATGTGTGAAACCAATCATACAGAAACCAGGAACAAAGAAATGGAAGTATACTGTTGTAAGATATTTTTATTGCACATGAAGAAATATAATATCATTTAATGACAGACTGTGAAAAGTTAAAGATGTTTGCTATAAACCCTAAAGCAACCACTAAAATAAAACAATCAAACTTTATAATTAATATGATGCTTAAGTTTATATGTTAACTTGGCTGGGACATAATATCTAGATATTTGGTCATACTCTATTCTAGCTGTTCTCTGAAGGTATTCTTGAATGGGATTAACACCTAAATCTTTGAGTAAAGTAGATTGCCTTCCATAATATGAGAGTTCATCCAATCAATTTAAAGTCTTAAGAAACAGATTGACCTCTCCTGAGAGAGAAGCAATTCTGCCATAAACTGTCTTTGGATGTGAACCACAACTATTGCCTGGGTCTTCACCCCACCAGCCTACCCTGCCCATATTGCACCTACTAACCTCACAGACATGTAAATCAGTTCCTTAAAATAAACTTCTATATATACATCTATACACGTTATTGATTACTTCTCTGGAGAAGGCTGACTAATACAACTAATAAAAATCAAGATAGAAGCTGGGTGCAATGGCTCACGCCTATAATCCCAGCACTTTGAGAAGCTAAGGCAGGCGGATCATCTGAAGTCAGGAGTTTGAGACCAGCCTGGCCAACATGGTGAAACCCTGTTTCTACTAAAAATACAAAAATTAGCCGAGTGTGGTGGAGGGCACCTGTAATCCCAGCTACTTGGGAGGCTGAGGCAGGAGAATTGCTTGAACCCATGCTCACATGGTTTCCACCACATAAGACTCTGCAGCTGTCCTTAAGTGTGGATAAAACTTCATTTCTAACAGCCAAGTGCAAGGGCAGAACAGACCAGAGCACTAATGGCAAATCTGTGAATACACTTTGTGTAACCCTTTACAAAATCTCATAAATTATCTGGGCATCAGCTTCTTCATTTTTAGTTAAAAGTCTGAACAAATAGTCTCTGAGATTTATTCTGACTTGAAAACTCTTTGATCTCTCGGCTATTCCTGTCAGTTTGTGATTAATAAAACCACTTTTCCTTAGACTCTCAGTTGAGGGAAATATTGTGTTGACCTTACCAAAGATGTACCTATGGGATTAGCTGTGGACCTCCAGAAGGCATGGCTATGCTAGTATCTTATAGACCCAGCAATTTAGCTCAAATATATGATATTTTTTACAACTGTCTTTAGAATGCCAAACCATTAACATTCTAGTATTTTGTTCTTGCTTTATTCTTTCCTCACATGATAGAATTACTAGAGCACAGTTTGCATTGATTTTAAAATCATTCTATATTGTTTTCCTTCTTGTCATTTATAATATCCAAGTGTCCATTAACTGGAATAAATAGCAAAGGTATTGCTAAATGCATAGAGAAAAGTGTTCTTTCAGAACAGCTTTTCTAAACATAGAGCGCTAGTTTTAAAATATTGTAGTTTCAGAACCACTTAACCTTTGCTCTTATAGCTACAGTAAATTCTCCTTAAATTAGGAAGATTTCCTACTGCGACTGAAAACCACATATTCAGTTAACCAACTCTGTACGTTAAGCCACCTCACTTTGGTGGTTTTAGTCGAGTCACTGACTCATTAAGAAGCATTCATTACTGTCAATAAAACAATTTGCCCTCATTTAAAAATATCCTTAAGCTTTATGGTCTTTAATAAAGTATTAAATTACAAGCATTTTGTAAGCATTTGTAAAAGGGAAAAATAATGGCAAAACAGAGATACCATGCCTCCATTCTAGTAACATTTAACATTAAATAATCTTGCTGGATATAGAATGATAAGAGATAAGATCAGGTTACTGGCATAACAGCTGTTCCATAGTCATCAGTCATGAAGGTTCATTTATGTCTAGACAATGGCTTGAACATTCAGCTCAATAAATAGCATGAATCCTTTATGGCCCACTATTGTGGACAACCTAGTTCAGAGTTTTCAATGAAGCATCCAGAATTATCTAACGCAAGAGCAGACAAACTATGGCCTGTAAGCCAAACCCAGCCCACTGCTTGTTTTTCTAAATCTAGTTTTATTGGAACACAGCCATGCCCATTTGTTTACTATTGCCTGTGGCTTCCTACTATAGTGGCGAGGTTAGGTCATTGCAATAAAGAGCATATGGCCTGAAAGTATGAAAATATTAACTATCTAGCCCTTTAAAGAAAGTTTGCCAAAGCTGATATAACACATTAATTTGAGCTACTATAATTGTGGTCTATTTACATTGGAATAGTTTTTTGAACTTTTGAACTCAGTTTTGTAAAGGGTCCTTCCTAAGCCAATGGAAATATCCCCTTTATCTTCTCTGCTTCCTAAATTAGTTTGCTTTTAAAATTAGGATTTTAATGTGTTTTAACTACACATAGCATGATTATGAACTTAATAAAAAGAAACAGATATGTTTAAATAAAGAGCAGATATAGCATTTATTTGTTCCCAGGTACCTAAGTAAACAGTGAGAGAGATAGCCACCTAAACCTACGCAAACTTTGTCTTACAGTTATAGACCATATTCATGTACATTCATTTTCTCTTCACAATGCCAAGAGATAGACTGATTAAATACCCTCTTTAGAAGACTAAAGATGATGCTTAGATATGTTTAAAAGATTTACAAACATGATATAACTAATTTGTTGCATTAGATATTACGTATTTTGTCTTTGGTCAACTTTATTAATCTAATCTCTGTAAGTGACAAGAAAAGATCTGCAGTAAGTTATCTGTACACCATTACAAATATCTCTTTATCAAACTTTCTTATTGGAAAAATTCCTGCCTTCTTGAGTGTTTTTAGTAACTTATGTAGGAAGTGAACAACAATATTGTCCCTAACTAGACCAGTGTTCATCTGCATTAAGTGCATACTAAGGAAAGCATTGCTTAAATTATAATTTCTAGACCTACACCACTCAACTAGAAAAATTAAAAATATATTCAGAATCAAGAGGGAAGTGCCAAAAATCTTTTCTGCTGCAGAGCAGGAACTAGGGCAACATAAGTAGGCACCGACCTTGGCTGTAAAATTTAAGGGAATGCCAAAAACTTTGGTAATTAAGATAAATTATATTTTAGGGTAATATTTTTAGAAATCAAAACTGGTGCAAAAATCCATGGAAAACAAAATATCAACATTTTAAATAAAGATGGATCACTAATAGTGCCCTATAAAGCTGTATTAGACCATGAGCCACAAGAAAAAAAAAATCAGTACTATTTGTCCTGTTTTGAATTAATTTTGATTTTTGGTGTCTGCTTAAATTTTGCATCTAGAGGTAAGTGTGTCTCTCCCCTCATTCTAGTCTCACCCCTGTTCTTCATCCAATTATCTAAAAGTTTATCAAATGGTAAGTAAATTGAAAGGCTCCTTTGTGAGTAGTTGAGAACTTTTGGCAGTTTTGCTAACCAGTAGCTCTACAGCTGATATTGATAATCCCAATACAAGAAAAGACATTCCCTCCTCCTGTTTTTCCTTTCTCTCCCATTTTCCTCTTCTTTCTTTGTATCCCTTGGCATTACTTTCATCAACACACATATACACAAACTGTGTCTTGACCCTCATATTCAAGGATAAATGAGGGGCTGATCTCAGCCCTTAGACCTGGATGGTGGGCCATATGCTATCAGGCAACCAAAAAATTAAAAATGAGTAATTGTCCTAAGGACTGGCAAAGCCCAAGGGACGCAAGTAACTTATTATTAAACATAGGCCCAATTCATTTCCCCCTTTAATCAACAAGCAGCAGAAGAACTGGGGAGTATTAATTTAAATGTCACCACTTACTGCATTATGCTTCACTTCACAAGTCTTCTAGGCCATGGCATAGCTAATTTGTAGAGTACTGTGTGGCCAGTTTTACCGTTAATGAATGAAAAGACAAAGAGGATTTGTAGCAATTTCTTTTTTGGAGCATGCGTAAAGCAATGCTGACCCACAGGTTGACCAAGAAAGTCTTAAAGTTTCCCTAAGCTTAACTTTGGGCAGATTTGTTCCTAACTATAGCCGCTGATTCCCCCAACCTTTTTGGGGCAGGGGTATATTTACTTTAGAAAACTTTCTATTGTAAATTATTTTTCTGCTCCTTTGAGATGTACATCTTCTCCCAGTGTCTTAGCACATTTATAACCCACAAATGTTATTCTTCAGGACCTGGGAGCCTTCCGTTTGACATGTAATCATAAAGAAGATAGTGTCTCCTTCCATATGCAGTCCATAAGGAAGATATGGACTGAATCATGTCCCCCCAAAAATGTATTTATTGAAGCCCTAACTCGTATGTGACTGTATTGGGGGTAGCACAGTTTACCTTAGGAGGTGATAAAGGCTAAATGAGGTCAGAAGGTTGAAGTCATAATCTAATAGAACTAGTATCCTTATAAAAGAGGAAGAGAAACCACAGATGCCTGTCTCTGTCTACCATGTGAGGACACAGCAAGAAGGTAGCTATTTGCAATCCAGGAAGAGAGCCCTCAGCAGAAACTGATCCTGTTGGCACCTTCATCTTGGACTTCCCAGTATCCAAAACTGTGAGAAATAAACTTCTGTTGTTTAAGCCACCCAGCCATATTTTGTTACTGCAGCCCATGCAGAGTGAAACAGTGCTCTCTCTTAGTGTCTGTGGAAACATAGAAGCCTAACTTTGATAAATGACAATTAGCAAACAAAGATAGCCTAATCATATTGACCAACTTCCATTCTAATCTCCTTCACTACTTTTCCATTAGCTCACCCTTGCACTTAAAAATTCTACTGCCTTTAGTGTGAGCCAAGTTGAACTCAATCTCTCTCTTTCTCATGGCAATATTCTTGAATACGATCTTCCTTGCCAGCTCAACTCAGTCCAGCGCAATTTTTCCTTGACAAGTTTAGTTAGTGATAGGTAATCTGTTTATTATCTGCAATCACTTTGCCATATGCATTTTTAAACAAAAGCATGACTGTTTAAAAACATGTGAAATATTGTTAATAAATATTGAGCCAATACAGCATATTTTGCCTATAATTCCTTGCAGTATTCTGTAAAGATATTTTTTTCTTAAGCCCAGCACTGATTTTTGACCATTTTATTGAGTTTCTCTCATTCCTTTTTAATATTCTGCTTCTTTTGTGCTACATGACAATTGTAGATAAACATAATCACTTAATTCAGTAAAACAGAATGCTTTCTGTTTTCCAGAAAAGTGTGTGTTAAGTAAGTCATTTTATCCCCAAATAGATTTACACTAGGATAATCAAAGATTCAGATTGTCCTCAATGAACCTTATTTTAGAAAGCCCAGTGTCCCAGGAAGCTCTTAGTTTCAACTTTAATAGATTTCTCTTCTTCCTTTGGTTTTCTCTAAGACCTAGCTATCCACCAGGTCATAAGAACACAGCCATCTGCTGATGGTCAATGTGTTCTCTATAGGGCTGATAGAACTGCAAAAGATAAAGATAGTACAGGAGTGAGGGGAAAAAAGAAAAGAAAAAGAAGAATAAAGGAAAATAAAGAAAATCGCTTTCCTATGGCTACTACCACATGAGAGAAACTAATTCTTTTTATTATTATTATTATTATACTTTAAGTTTTAGGGTACATGTGCACAATGTGCAGGTTAGTTACATATGTATACATTGTGCCATGCTGGTATGCTGCACCCATTAACTCGCCATTTAGCATTAGGTAAAATTCCTAAAGCTATCCCTCCCGCCTCCCCTCAACCCACAACAGCCCCCAGAGTGTGATGTTCCCCTTCCTGTGTCCATGTGTTTTCATTGTTCAGTTCCCACCTATGAGAGAGAATATGTGGTGTTTGGTTTTTTGTTCTTGCGATAGTTTACTGAGAATGATGATTTCCAATTTCATCCATGTCCCTACAAAAGACATGAACTCATCATTTTTTATGGCTGCATAGTATTCCATGGTGTATATGTGCCACATTTTCTTAATCCAGTCTATCATTGTTGGACATTTGGGTTGGTTCCAAGTCTTTGCTATTGTGAATAGTGCCGCAATAAACATACGCATGCATGTGTCTTTATAGCAGCATGATTTATAGTCCTTTGGGTATATACCCAGTAATGGGATGGCTGGGTCAAATGGTATTTCTAGTTCTAGATCCCTGAGGAATCGCCACACTGACTTCCACAAGGGTTGAACTAGTTTACAGTCCCACCAACAGTGTAAAAGTGTTCCTATTTCTCCACATCCTCTCCAGCACCTGTTGTTTCCTGACTTTTTAATGATTGCCATTCTAACTGGTGTGAGATGGTATCTCATTGTGGTTTTGATTTGCATTTCTCTGATGGCCAGTGATGGTGAGCATTTTTTCATGTGTTTTTTGGCTGCATAAATGTCTTCTTTTGAGAAGTGTCTGTTCATGTCCTTTGCCCACATTTTGATGGGGTTGTTTGCTATTTTCTTGTAAATTTGTTTGAGTTCATTGTAGATTCTGGATATGAGCCCTTTGTCAGATGAGTAGGTTGTGAAAATTTTCTCCCATTTTGTAGGTTGCCTGTTCAATCTGATGGTAGTTTCTTTTGCTGTGCAGAAGCTCTTTAGTTTAATGAGATCGCATTTGTCAATTTTGGCTTTTGTTGCCATTGCTTTTGGTGTTTTAGACATGAAGTCCTTGTCCATGCCTATGTCCTGAATAGTAATGCCTAGGTTTTCTTCTAGGGTTTTTATGGTTTTAGGACTAACGTTTAAATCTTTAATCCATCTTGAATTAATTTTTGTATAAGGTGTAAGGAAGGGATCCAGTTTCAGCTTTCTACATATGGCTAGCCAGTTTTCCCAGCACCAAACAGAGAGCAAAATCATGAGTGAACTCCCATTCACAATTGCTTCAAAGAGAATAAAATACCTAGGAATCCAACTTACAAGGGACGTGAAGGACCTCTTCAAGGAGAACTACAAACCACTGCTCAATGAAATAAAAGAGGATACAAAGAAATGGAAGAACATTCCATGCTCATGGGTAGGAAGAATCAATATCGTGAAAATGGCCATCCTTCCCAAGGTAATTTATAGATTCAATGCCATCCCCATCAAGCTACCAATGACTTTCTTCACAGAATTGGGAAAAACTACTTTAAAGTTCATATGGCACCAAAAAAGAGCCCGTGTCGCCAAGTCAATCCTAAGCCAAAAGAACAAAGCTAGAGGCATACGCTACCTGACTTCAAACTATATTACAGGGCTACAGTAACCAAAACAGCATGGTACTGGTACCAAAACAGAGATATAGATCAGTGGAACAGAACAGAGCCCTCAGAAATAACACCGCATATCTACAACTATCTGATCTTTGACAAACCTGAGAAAAACAAGCAATGGGGAATGGATTCCCCCACTAAATGCCCACAAGAGAAAGCAGGAAAGATCCAAAATTGACACCCTGACATCACAATTAAAAGAACTAGAAAAGCAAGAGCAAACACATTCAAAAGCTAGCAGAAGGCAAGAAATAACTAAAATCAGAGCAGAACTGAAGGAAATAGAGACACAAAAAATGCTTCAAAAAATTAATGAATCCAGGAGCTGGTTTTTTGAAAGGATCAACAAAATTGATAGACCGCTAGCAAGACTAATAAAGAAAAAAAGAGAGAAGAATCAAATAGACTCAATAAAAAATAATAAAGGGGATATCACCACCGATCCAACAGAAATACAAACTACCATCAGAGAATACTACAAACACCTCTATGCAAATAAACTAGAAAATCTAGAAGAAATGGACGAATTCCTCAACACATACACCCTCCCAAGACTAAACCAGGAAGAAGTTGAATCTCTGAATAGACCAATAACAGGCTCTGAAATTGTGGCAATAATCAATAGCTTACCAACCAAAAAGAGTCCAGGACCAGACGGATTCACAGCCAAATTCTACCAGAGGTACAAGGAGGAGCTGCTACCATTCCTTCGGAAACTATTCCAATCAATAGAAAAAGAGGGAATCCTCCCTAACTTATTTTATGAGGGCAGCATCATCCTGATACAAAAGCCTGGCAGAGACACAACCAAAAACGAGAATTTTAGACCAATATCCTTGATGAACATTGATGCTAAAATCCTCAATAAAATACTGGCAAACAGAATCCAGCAGCACATCAAAAAGCTTATCCACCATGATCAAGTGGGCTTCATCCCTGGGATGCAAGGCTGGTTCAATATATGCAAATCAATAAATGTAATCCAGCATATAAACAGAACCAAAGACAAAAACCACATGATTATCTCAGTAGATGCAGAAAAGGCCTTTGACAAAATTCAACAACCTTCATGCTAAAAACTTTCAATAAATTAGGTATTGATGGGACGTATCTCAAAATAATAAGAGCTATCTATGACAAACCCACAGCCAATATCATACTGAATGGGCAAAAACTGGAAGCATTCCCTTTGAAAACTGGCATAAAACAGGGATGCCCTCTCTCACCACTCCTATTCAACATAGTGTTGGAAATTCTGGCCAGGGCAATTAGGTAGGAGAAGGAAATCAAGGGTATTCACTTAGGAAAAGAGGAAGTCAAATTGTCCCTGTTTGCAGATGACATGATTGTATATCTAGAAAACCCCATTGTCTCAGCCCAAAATCTCCTTAAGCTGATAAGCAACTTCAGCAAAGTCTCAGGATACAAAATCAATGTGCAAAAATCACAAGCATTCTTATACACCAATAACAGAGAAACTAATTCTTATCATATTTATTTACAATTAAGTACATTCACAAAGCAAGTGTGTCTGTTTTTATGCACGTATAAGCATGCTACATTTAAATATATTTTCAAGTTTACTTATCCCCCATTGAATGCAAAGATGTACCAGTATTATGTGAGTGATACCAATGTATTTTAGAAAAAAGATAAATGCCTCAAAGAAAAAGCGGCTCAGTATATTCATTCTGTACAAAAGAAAAATGAAAGACAAGTTTAATAGCGGAATCAATTGCTGAGAAACTTGCAAATGTGAAAAGTGTCTGAGTTATTGCTTCTGTGAATACCCCTAACATTTTTATTAACTTCCAAATGCATAATAATGACATTTCAGGAAAATTACCATACTTAGAAACAGATTTTAAGAGAGAAGTTATTCCGTGAGCCCAGCTCTCCAGCTATCATGATAATAAAAATTCCCTGTCCACAGCAGCGTTCAGCTGGCCTGATGTTCTTACACCTTCAACTTGACAGACCCAAGGACACAGACACAGATATAGTGAAATTCAGAATTCCTTAACTGGTGTTGCAGTTAAAGTGTGTTTTCAATGTGTGTGTTATTTTCTTCTGTATATTATATGAAAGAACTATAACACTACATTTTTACTTATAATCGTTTAGTTTTCTCTTTTATAATTATATTTATTCTGTCCATTGAGAAAAATATTTTAGATGTATGAGTTAAAAATTGGTTAATACCATTTATTTAGGTGTATATTACTCTTTATGGAAAAGGTATTGCTTATTCATATCTATACTATCCGATATGGAGTTTAGTTTTAGAATACATCTATTTTTCTAAATTATGTTTTTTAAAATTATCAATAACCCACTAAAAATAAGTCTCATTTTTATATGCTTTCTTTCATCAGAGAAATTTATAAAAGCAATAAATTTTTCAAGAATTAAGTATACAGAGGTGTTTTCTTTTCTTCATGTCTTAACACACTCAAAGAACCTAGATTTCATCTATCTTGTCTTTTGATCTAGTTTCATAGTAATCCTATTCTGTGTATATAAGAAATTCTTAGAAGACTGATGATATGGTTTGGCTGTATCTCCACCCAAATCTCATCTTGAATTGCAACTTCCACAATTCCCACGTGTTGTGGGAGGGACCCAGTGGAAGATAATTGAATCATGGGGGTGGGTGTTACCTGTGCTGTTAGCATGATCTGATGGCTTTATAAGTTGGAGTTTCCCTGCACAAGCTCTCTTTTTGCCTGCTGTCATCCACATAAGCATGACTTGCTCCTCCTTGCCTTCCACCATGATTGTGAGGTCCCCCCAGCCAGGTGGACCTATGAGTACATTAAACCTTTTTCTTGTATAAATTACCCAGTCTTGGGTACATCTTTATTAGCAGTGTGAAAATGAACTAATACAACTGCTGAAAAGGTAGATGTTCTAACCCAACTCCTGGAAATTCTAATTCAATGATGCTCAAGTATTCTTGTTGACTTTCAGTAAAACTATCTTATTTAATTAAATTGTTCTTGATAGGTCTGGATGACTTTATAAATAATGTATAATAATATTTTTCTCCTAATTGGGAAAAGTAAAACAAATCCTATGAAGAAAAGGCTCTTAGATATGAAAAGCACAAAGGAAAATATATCACCTGCCCTTTCACTATAGATCTCTGCAAATCATGAGTCTATTTTTTTTTTTTCACTTATAGCCTTTCATGGAACCTCACAGGCTTCTGACTTTAGAATAAGAAATTAACTCTGAAAGAATGAGGTGGTGAGGGATGACTCAGTCCTCCCTGGATGGTAACAGCTAGATGGTGCTAAATAGTATATGTAAATTATACCAAGAAAAAAACACTCCTGAATACTAATTAGGAGTCCAACCTTATGCTGGGCATGGAAGGTCAAAAACAATTAATGTTATCTACATCTACATAGAGCATGAAATCCAATGAAATTCATACTACAAAGTCTGTATTTATACACACCACTGAGTTCTTACCTCCTTGTAAACTTTCTTTCTTTCTAGGCTAACTTTAATATTTTTAGAGACATAACTTTCCTGCCTTTTAGTTTATTGGAGGGATATGTGGAAAACTAGGCTAAAGTAGTAAAACATTTTCTATGATCTGGTCCCCTCCATCAGTCCAACTATATACCTGCCTTACCAGAGGGAAGATGTTGCCTTCATTGATTGATGAAAATTGATGATGCACAGAGTGAGAAGTCTCCTGTTAGCCCAGAAAAGTAACTTGTATTTTTATTTAGTAACAATCCTTTTATTCTCACCACTCTAGAAGCTTCTTTATTTTAGTATGTGAACTAAATCTGCATATGAGAAAAAGATTTAAATATTTGAAAAGTTAAGCAAATAAGATTTATTGAACAACATGTTTGAAATGTATCATATTGAGCATGGACAAGTAGTAGTAGATATCATCTTTTACCTTCTTCCCTACCTCCCTTTAATCTTCTATTTCTGTTAAGCTATTTGAATAGATTTGTAATGTTAGTGGAAAATCATTTTGCTGCTTTGCAATGATGATAGCTAAGAAAAACAAGATTGCTATAAAGCTGAAAGTTGCAAAATTACAAAAACAGAAACAAAAATAGATAGGACTTACTCAAATCATATCCCTTAAATCACATCATAGAAGCAAACACTCAGGAATGTCCTATATATTTTGTGTTAATAATAAGGTGTGAAACCTGAACACCTTTGTGATCAATTTCAAATTCCAAAATAACAAAAAAATTTAGAATTACTGATATAGTTTGGATATTTGCCCCAACCAAATCTCATGTCAAATTGTAATCCACAATCGTGGAGGTGGGGCCTGTTGGAAGGTGTTTGGATCATGGGGGCGGCTCTCTCATGGCTTGGTGCTGTCTTCATGATAGTGAGTTCTCATGAAATTTGGTCGTTTAAAAGTGTGTGGCACCTCCCCCACCCCCACACTTGCTTTCTCTCTCTCTCTTTCTCTCTACCCCTATCTCTTGCTCCTGCTTTCACCATGCGAAGTGCCAGGTCCTGCTTTGCCTTCTGCCATGATTGTAAGATTCCTGAGGCCTCATTAGAGGCTCAGCAGAACCATGAGCCAATTAAATCTCTCTTTTTTAAAATAAATTACCCAACCTCAGGTATTTCTTTATAACAATGCAAGAATGGTCTAATGGAGTTAGTCATCTTTTCTTTTTTCCATTTAAATGGGAATTTAAAAAAAAGTTTTTTGATGATTTGAGTTGTAAAGTTGGATCCTCAGCTTGTGAACCTAGAAAGAAATAGCAGGAAACTAGAATCCTCATTTTTATCTCTATTATAGAATTTGAAGTTTTTTCTAACTTTGAAGAGTAAAATGCATCATGAAGAAAACTGATGTCATGATCAAAATGAAAATGTAAAGTATGTAAATTTAAGAATTTTGATGTAAAAATGTTGTAAATGCCTAAGATTCTTATTCAACATACAGATTTGAATTAGGCACATTGTAGACATTTAATAAATATGAATAGGTTAATTCTCCACATTAATTCCCAATCCAACATTTTTAGAGTCACTCTTGATAGAATTTATGAAATTAATTATATGTTTCAAAATATGCAAAAAGAAACCTGCCAATTGAACATTACTATCTACAGAGAAGAAAATACTCTTAAAGTATGTCATAAAACACATGTATTTCAATAAAATTGAGTCCCTCTCCTCCCAATCCACTGTATTTTAT
Organism: Pongo pygmaeus; assembly: GCF_028885625.2. Lineage (NCBI taxonomy): Eukaryota > Metazoa > Chordata > Mammalia > Primates > Hominidae > Pongo > Pongo pygmaeus. The sequence continues at coordinate 125,388,696 of NC_072377.2, read as the reverse complement.
CATACCATTGGAAATAACATCTTCTTAAAGAAGGTTGCTTTTATCCTCTGAATGAAAGAAGTATTGAACTGAAGAAATCATGTTATAACAATATAACAATGAAGTTATACTATATTCAATTGGCAAATGATAAAATTCTAATAAAAAAATTCTACTGCAATTATAATTGTTGAACAGATATAAAGAAAACAGTATTTAATTGCTTTAGCTAGGACTTTCATTTCGTTTCACTATCTACCATATAGAGTAAGTGATGATAATGTTTTGTCCTTTTTGTAAGCTTCTTTTAATTACATTTTGATAATATATTTTAACAATATAAACAATATAACAATATAAAGAATGAGGCCAAGGATTAATGCATCAAATTAGTACTTAATAATGGAAAGGTAAATGTGCTGCAAGTAGGAGAAAACGATGGGGTTACTTGTGAGAATCTAAGCCTAATTGCCAATTTAAGAGTTGGTTCAAGGTGGATGATGTTGATCTCTACTTAAAGGCAGTGTATCGGCTAGTAAACAAAATAAAATGGAACAAAAGCACAGCAATGAAAAGAAAATTACTACAACAACAGTGACAATATCCTGGATGTGTAATGTTCTGAAACTATGAAGTTCAGGTCATGGGAGCACCGTTTAATTAAATCTCACTTTGATTTTGGACAATCCATATCATTATATCAGTTTAAGTTTCGTTACCTGTGAAAAGAGGAGATTCGGTCAATGGTCTCTAAGTTATTGTTCAGCTCTAACAAACTTCATATTCTTCTAACAAATAATAATTTTAATAAGCCCTGAGAGCAGAGCAAAATTTTGTTAATTGAGTTTGATTAAATGCTTTCCAGTATTGCTGGAGAGAACAAATTGTCAGAGCTCAGCCATAACATATATAATAAAATATGGAACCAGAAATAATTTTGATGAAGTGGCAGCACAATATAACCAGTTTATGTATTTAGGGTGTGATTCAGTGGAATCTGTACTAAAACACACAAACTAATGGAATTCTATTTATATTAATAAAATATAAAATATTTATTCTAGAAATTTCTTTGAGACCAATTATTTAATTTAATGAGAAGTAAACATGTCCGGGGGAGGCAAAGGACTGTCTCAAGACGCGCAGAGCTAATGAGACAGTCCCACATTATATTCTGACCTTTTGATTCCTAAAATCATGCTGCTTTTTCCCCTACTCTCTTGTGAGAAATTTAATTTCTTGTAAATAAGGAATGTGGGAAATTAAATGACCCCAATTCTGTGTTCTCAATGTCTTAACTCAAAAGTATTATGCATAAAGTATACAATAAATTGCTTATTAAATATGCAAAACTAGAACTCTTTAAGTAATTCTATGATTTAAAATAAAGTAATTGGAGCATGTATTTTTTCTATGCTCCATCCTGAAGTTACAATGAAAATATTAATTTTAAGAAAGAGTAAACCAACAAAGACACAGAAGAATAGGAAAGATAATTACAGAAATGAAATTTTCGAATCTAAAGAAAAAATTTGTGAGTATTAGATGACTTAGGTGTAGAAAGTCAAACACTAAACTGCCCATTGAAGAATTCTAGAAGAAAAATAGTACCAAAGAATCGAATAAAAATTAAGAAGTTGGAGGGAGTAGAACTCTCTGAAGTTGGGATACTGACTCTTTTCCCAATTTTATATAGTCAGTAAAACAACTTTTCAAACCATTCTCCCCATTTAAAAGGGGAAATAAAGGAAATTCTTTCTATTAAGCTGTAAGATGCAGCATTCTTCTTCCTCTTGGTTTGAGCACATTGGAAGTCACAGTTGGACGTCTCAGGACTTATCACTATAGTGGATAAATCCTTTCTGGAGGAGGCCCCAGAAAGAAACCAAAAGACGGCCAGGCGCGGTGGCCCACACCTGTAATCCCAGCACTTTGGGAGGCTAAGGCAGGTAGATCATGAGGTCAGGAGTTAGAGACCAGCCTGGCCAACATGGTGAAGCACGTCTCTACTAAAAATACAAAAATTAGCTGGATGCGGTGGTGCATGCCTGTAATCCTAGCTACTCAGGAGGCTGAGGCAGGAGAATTGCTTGAACCCGGGAGGTGGATATTGCAGTGAGCCGAGATCATGCCACTGCACTCCAGCCTGAACAACAGAGCAAGACTCCATCTCAAAAAAAGAAGAGAAAAAAGAAAGAAAAAGAAAAGAAACCAAAAGACACCCAGAGTCAGGGAAATTAGGAAAGCAAGACTGCATAAGGTGTTATAAGTCAAGGCAAGGTGGACCTTAAGCAGAGAGGTGATCTGAGACTGTCAGAAGTTAGGAATGAAGAAAAACATATCTCACATAACTGTAGACAATATTGAAAGACACACTGAGAAAATAAACATTGTGCAAAATATAATTAGAATAGCAATAAAAATAAAACAGAACTAAATAGTAAAAGCATTACAGAGAATGTTAGAGGAAGGGAGTGTAGGAGAACCAGCATATATAAATTTAGAGCCCCTTCCTTAAAAGAAAATCAAAACAATGTCTTGTCTAGCTATATACCCTTCTAGGAAAAAAGTAACTTTCAAGAAATAAAAAAGATAAAAAAGAAGACTTGATCATATATATGAAAGGTATACTATCTGTGAGATAAAATTGATTCAGAATGTTTCACACCAAACCTATTCTTTTAAAAAGTTATGAAATCTAGCAATAAAGAAGTTTTTGGGTAACCTGGCAAAAACTCGATTGTCTTAAAAGTGGAAACAGTAGGCTGGGTGCAGTAGCTCACGCCTGTAATCCCATCAGTTTGGGAGGCCAAAGTGGGTGGATCACCTGAGGTCAGGAGTTCGAGACCAGCCCAGCCAAAATGGTGAAACCCCATCTCTACTAAAAATACAAAAATTAGTCAGGCGTGGTGGCAGGCGCCTATAATCCCAGCTCCTTGGGAGGCTGAGGCAGGAGAATCACTTGAAACCAGGAGGCAGGGGTTGCAGTGAGCCGAGATCACACCATTGCACTCCAGCCTGGGGAAAAAGAGCAAGACTTTGTCTCAAAAAAAAAAAAAAAAAAAAATGTGGAAACAGTAGACTGCCTCAGATTTCTGTACAGTAACTTTCAAAACCAACAAAATACTCAAGGAAAAAAATGTCAAATAGTTTATTTTCAGCTGTCTGTCCTTCAATTAGAAAGAGTTTTGATTAAAGCATCATTTTCATGAGTCCTTATCACAAAAGGTAGTAAAGAATAAGCCTCTATCAATCAAGAGTTGCCTGGAAAACCACTACAAAAACATTGGCTAAGCTTTATTTACAAACAGAACTAAGTCTAAAACAAATGCAGACACTAGAATTACAGAGCGGAATACAAATACTATGTGCATCAACAACATACATGGTTAGAAGTAACTATTTTAGAAGAAAATAATTAAAAATTATTTGATTTGAAGTGTTTGTTGGCTAGGCGCAGTGGCTCACACCTACAATTTCTGCACTCTGGGAGGCCAAGGAAGGAAGATCACTTCAGACCAGGAGTTCAAGACTAGTTTGGGCAAACATAGTAAGACTTATCTCTACAAAAAATTAAAAAAATCAGCTTGGTGTGCTGGCCCATGTCTGTAATCCCACCTACTTAAGAGGCTGAGGTGGGAGGATCACTTGAGCCCAGGAGGTCGAGGCTGCTGTGAACCATGATTGTGCTACTGCACTCCAAACTGGGTGACAGAGAGAGACCCTGTCAAAAAAACAAAACAAACAAACAAAAAAAGGTAAGTTTATTGATTAACTCTTGTTAATATAAGATAAGCAGCTGTAGTATTCAAGAGTCAAAGTACATCATTTATTACCAAAAATAAAATAAAGATGTATTAACATACTAAACGATACCAAGGAAAATATTATGAAATATATTACTATGTAGTATTAGAAGGTAAAGAACAGGCAAGCAGAAGAGTGGAAGAAGATACTTGCTCATTTTAACATTTCTCATTGTAGAGAAATAATAGATCCTGTTAAATCTGGTTTAAAGAAACAACATTTCCGTTGAAAGTGAAAATGAAATATTTAAGACAGCTACCCAAACATAAATCATCCAGGATCATAAACTGAATGAGTAAAAAATGGCAATACTGGTTAATTAGCAAGTCTGAAGGAACAAACAGAGCTCAGTCTCACACCCAATGTGTCAGAGCACACTACTACTGCACTAATATGCTGAGATATCAATTCCAACTGGCCTGTGTATTCAGAGAAGGCTTGGAGCAGCCAGACCCCTAAGAGGGTTGTATTCAACCAACAGTGATTGGCCTCTTCTGTCTACCACAGTATTTTTCGAAATGTAATCATTCTCCATATATCATAATGGAAAAAGTGCACTTTCCAACATAGCTCTACATGTACACATAAAAGAATTATTACACCATTCTTTGGTCACTCTCTCATATATAATTTTGTAATGATGACAAAGTTAAAAACAGTAGGTAGGCAAATAAACGCACTGTTTCTGAGATTCACTCAACGGGATACAAAATAATATTCAAACTTTTAGTTTAAATGTTGCCTTCATTTTCTCCCTTGTGAAAGCTGCTATACAATTGAACCATTGTAAAACAAAACAAAACAAAAGAATGACACCTGATATTCAAAAACCAAATTCAGAATGTTTTCTTTTCAAGGATAGTATATTGAGCATTCTACCTGAGACATTTTACTTTCTGGACAATTTGACTTTATAGACTTCAAACTGTTTTTCAAGTGGACCAAATGATGTCATTACTGTGGCCATATGTACTTTAACCCAGAGTAACCCTTTAACACCAGCAGGCTCCAGCTTAATAGTCTCAGACTGTGGTAGGGAAGACTATCCCCCAAAAACCAAGGGAGTCTTTTGTCAAATCCAAGAGCCACAAAGGAGTGGGCTGGATGATATAAACTATATTTATGAGAATCTCTGTAAAACCAAGTTGGACATTTCTTATTTTCCAGAAAATAGTTAAATTTTCAGAATATTTATTATAATTGTATTCATTTTTAATGAATAAAAATCATGCATTTTTATTATCTTTTAAAAAATATATAATCAAATTTTTAAATATATTCATGAATTCAGAGTGAGAGAGATAAAGAAAGAGATCCTATTATATTTTTCATTATGGAGACATTACATTAAAGAAAAAATACTGTCTAAGAAGAGGGCTTATTATTTTTATATCTAGTAGATTTCAATTAACTGCTAAATCCATTCTTCCCTAAAATGTATGCATTTTTAAAACTCTACATTTATTTGATAGTCATAAAATTTTAGAATTTGTCTCTCCTTAATGTGTTAGAAAACTATAAAAACAATATTAACTACCAATCTATTTTAGTTTAAAGGCTCATATAGGGATATTATAGGTCACATGATGGAACCACATTACCTGTAGTGAAGTATACAGTAGTGCTTAATAAATACAAATTAAGCAGTGAGTAAAAAACTTAGAATTTTAATTTGTTTCATGAAGTATAATTTCAATTTTAATTAACAGAAAAAGGGATGCAATTAAACCACATAATGCAGAAAGGCATGATTAAAAGTAGAGTTTACAATTAGTGGTACAAAACCATTAGGATTCTATTCCATGATCCTTCTTCTCTAACAAAACATGGGATGAGACTGCTGTTGTGTGGAACTTTAATGAAAGGCCGGAAGCAAAGACCAGTGTGCACTGTTTATAGCAAGACCTTAGATACAGCCCTTCAGGCTAACAAAGAAGATGGTGAAACAGTTCTCTTGGCTCTCAGCTGGATTATAAACAAGGCTAGAGTTTTGTATGAGATTGCCTGATTGACCTAGCTTTGGCCACGTTTCACAATGGCATGCAAGTGTGTTGTTAGGAGGTAGGTGGAATGTTTGTTAACAAAAGAAACTGGGAAGGGTGCTTGGCAGAAAGACAAACTAGCAACTTTAATGGAAACTTGTATAAAGTCAGAATAGTGCCCGACTGCCTTAGGAGAAGACAGTTACCCACAATTCTTTCAACTCCTCTGACTATGAAGAGGGTTGATACAAGTGTGCAGGGTGAGGCCAGATCTATATAGAGGGTACCAATACCTTCATCTTGGAGAATCAGAGTGATATAAGATAATATTTAAAGTAGTCATTACGTTCATTTATTTAAAGACATGTAGCAACCAATTTTTACCTTCCATCTTGGCTGATTTGCACTGAAGTTCTCAGTGAAAAAGCACTTCTTTGAACAAAATTAAAGTTTTCTTGAAACCAAAATGTGTAATATACATGAAAAAGTCTTGGGTACATTAAATGGTTTATTAAGAAATCAACTAAAAACAATTGTCAATGCAACATGTGATACTCTTAGACTGTGTTTTACCTCATTAGCCTTTGTTTTCTGGGAGAAGTAATAATATCGTTGGCAATTTAATTTTAGCTTTGCAAGTAAAATTTTGCTTCAGAAACATGGTTTGCCTTGGAAAATCTAATAATAAATGGTAATATATGAAAATTATCATATTCTTATTTCAAATTACCACAAATCAGACACAAAGACATGGTCTTGGACACAAGTAATTTATTTGAGAGGTGGTAAGAAAGAAGCACAGATAAGGAAGTGGAGAAAGATAGGGAAGCCTGGAAAGTCAGGAAGTTTGATTAATATTAGGTTACTATTGAGAACACCTAGACACAGAATTGCCTCAGAATTGACCATGGAGGGAAAAAGAATGCTGATCTTGATTGGCTGAGGTTGTTAAGGATTTCCCTAGTCTAAATCTCAGGTACTTCTGGGCTGCTGTTTTCACAGGCCAAGCAGGCTCCTGCAACAGTGGCAAAAGCAGATTAGGTACAGACACTTGCTGCTTGATGTGAAATCAGCATGTAGAGTAATTGTCAACTGTAGTTTCAAAGGAATTCAGAAGTAAACTGAATAGATATAAAATGAGAAATCATTAGTGTTTGCCACAGTTCACACCTCAAATTACCCAAACTTTTTCATGTCCCACATTGAGTATACCTGGCTATTAATATTTCAAGCTACTGTTCAGCTAAAAGTAAAAAAAAAAACAATAAACTAGAGAGTTAATGAAACAAGCTAAAATCTTACTGCCCCAAGAGGTTCCAAGGCATTAATTGATATTGATTGAATATCTTCTATCACCTATACTGATTTTTAAAAACTTTTTATGTATACTTCTACTGATCTAAGTTGTTTATCCAGGGGAACGACCCGGGTTTAATCTCTGAGAAATATAAGCTCCTAGTTATGTTGGATTGCTGCAATTGCATATTTACTGTTTTCACTGATTATGGAAATACCAAGATGACCCACAGTGCTTTCCAGCCTCCAGACATACTCTGTGCTTTCTGTAACACCTATTAACAACGCTGGATCCTCAAGTCTTCACGATTATCAGTATTGATAAAATCCAACAATGCAATAACTTTTCTCTTTCTCTGCTGCTCTACTAAAATAAGCAGACATATATTTTTGTGCTATTGAGGGCACAGCACTATTTGATGGCCATTGATTCAACACACTGTATCTCATATCAAAAATACATTTGGGCATCTTCCCACAACTATAATCCATATGTTAGTTTATTGGCTGAGTTTTAAGAGACAATCCCAATGTTCCATCAGACAGCAGCTTCCAGATGATATAGTAGGACCAGAGGATTCTTTGTACACATACCAATTGTCACACACATACACCTCTTTTCTTATAAAATTGATCTTTGGGTCCAAGTAATGTTATAGTGGATCACATTTGTGGCAGAATGCCACTTCTACCCCCTGTATTTTTCCTATTAGGAACAAAATATAGTATTAAAGTATTTTCTATTGTGTACATAGTGAATCCTGGAAAATGACTCCCCAAACTTATATCGCTAGTAACTTGACATTTTATCTGTATCTTTGATAGGTTATTTCAACACTCTAGTAGCTGGGAAACTCTAGTAGAGGTTATTTCAACACTCTACTAGCTTGAAATAACCTATCAAAGATATATTTTATCTACTAGAGTGTTGAAACACCTATCAAAGATATGTTTTATCTGTATCTTTGATTAGTTATTTCAACACTCTTGTAGCTGAATGGTTCAGTATGTGATAGGAAAAATGTATGACACAATCATGAGTGCCCTGTTACACTTCCTTTGGGGGACTTTGGGTCTTCTGGGCTGTTATGATATATAATTTTCCATGCTGGTGGACCAAACGTGCTGTTCAGATAATAATGCTGGCTAAAGACCTGTGAGGTAGAAAAGCAAACCCAGGCCCATAATGTATATTTGCCTATTGAACAAACCTATGAACTTTCCAGAATGGAAGGGTCCCAGTGGGTCAGCTTGTCATCAAGTAGACAACTGGAATTCCTGAGGAACAGAGCCATGTATGGATCTCAGCATTGTTGTCTATTGCTAATAGGTTGAACATATGGTGACAGCAATAACTAAATGAGCCTGGGTAAAAGGAAACTCCTCAGGTTGGGCCTATGCATAAGTGCTGCCATGGCTACTTCAGTGAGCTCTAGGTCAGAAAACTGGCTGAGGGATTGTGACATTTTGGTGGAAAGCTAGCCCTCAGCCTCCAGGACGTCCACACTTCTGTCAGTGGTACATACTGAACATGTAAATGAGTGGCCTTTGTTGGTTGCTCATTTATTTTTGCCTCTAGGGATGACATGTTCTATTAACCATCTCCTTATTGCTCTGTGACCAAATTCCTCTAGCTACCACTTCTACTTGACTACTCGGACATCTGGAGGTCAAGCCCTGTCACCTGGCTTCTGTTATTTAAGGGTTAGGTCAGCCCTATTAGTATTAGTGAGTCCATTGTCTATTCTCCTGGCCTTTCCATAAATACCATCATCAGTTTTTCAGGCTTGAATAGTATATTTATACCAGCTTGCTTATTTCTCTGAACCATTTAGTTATTTCCCCCACCAATAACCAGCCACCAGTATTCTGCCATTTATGTACTACTTAGTATGAGCTGTCAGATTTTCCATATTCCTAGAAGCCATTGTAGTTCTCACCATCTCCTAAGGCTTATGACAAGGTACTTATTCCTATGCCTCAGGAGAATTAACCTAAATAAACTCAGAAGGCAATCTTACACTGCCATGCATCTTGACACTTCGTGATGGTTATATTTTGCAGTTTCTATTAGCATAGTTACTTTTCTCCCTTATCAGAGCCAGCACATTTCTTGGTGGGTTAGGCTATAATTTAACCATAGTTTATGGATTAGTGGCAAGAAAATAAGGTGGGAACCATCCTGAAATTAAAACATGACTTGCAGGAGAGAAGCATCTGCACTACCTTAAGGCAGTGGGAGAATGGTAGCTCTTAATGGAAAAAGGTGTACCATTTCTGCAGGCTCAGAGAGCTCAGAGGTATCTGAGAATGCAGGTTTTGAGGTGATATTTACCAAGTGTTACCATTCTATGTGCCTGGGTCCCATTCCTTTCCAAACAGCTTCATGACCTTAGAAAGCATACTCTTCTTGTATCGAGAGTTTATGCTCCTTTGGAGATTGACTATTCTGAGAGTTAAGATGTGGATTTGATACTCAGCTTGCTCAGCTGTCTTGCTGCAGTGGATATTAGCACCTTTGAATGCTATCAAAAAGGTCTTCTGGCTTTCACACTTCACTTGTAATGGACAATTAATTACTTCCATTTTTTCTGGGGAAATAAAATAACTTTCCAGAGCATCAATTAGGTGGATATGAATATTTCCACAGGCGGTTTCTGCTACTCTAGAAAGTTTATTTCTACTAAATGTCTCTTCTCTGAACAATTGTTTCCCTATTAGCATCCACACTTTATCACAGCAGGCATCTGATGTTGTGAACTCCATCTGCTTTGTTGTTCCACTATCTTTATAATAAAATGTTGAACCTGATTTTTAGCACGATCTTTTGTCCTGCTTCAGAAAATAGGAAATTACTTAACTGCTATGATGGACGTCTTCTGGCTTTCACAGCAAACCCTGAGTAGAGATTTGGCTTTGCTGAGGCTATTATTATCTCTTTGTCAAAGTTTTAGGGCAGTTGGCAATAGCCAACCAAAAGCATAGTCTTTGTAATCCCCATTACCCCTAAATTTGATGGAGCTATTGCAAAATGCTATGGACTGAATAGTTGTGTCCCTTTCATGCCCCCAAACTAATGTTAACATCCTAAGCCCAAGGGGATGGTATTAGGGGGTAGAGCCCTGGGAAGTAATTAGGTTATGAGGACAGAGCCCTTGTGAATGGGATTAGTGGCCTTATAAGAGAGGCCTCAGAGAGCTTGTTTGTCCCTTCCAACTTGTGAAGACACAGCAAGAAAGTGCTATGTATGAATCACAAAATAGGACCTCACCAGAATCTGCTGGTGTCTTGGTCTTTATCTTCCCAGTCTCCAGAACTGTGAGGGGAAAAAAAATCTACCGTTTATAAAAAAAATTTAAAAAAAAAACAACTTGTGTTATTTTGTTATAGCAGCTCAAACAGACTAAGACACATGGTTGCTTCCTCTTCCACCCAAATCACATCCCAATCTATCATATGTGAGTCTCTTGGCAAGAAAGATTCTATCAATACTGCAGTGGGTTATTGTCATTCACCCTACTTACTATCAACCAGGGAATCTTTTGTTGCCATCTGGTATGGTTTGGATCTGTTTCCTCACCCAAATCTGGTGTTGAATTGTAATCCCCAAATATTGGAGGTGGCACCTGGTGGGAGGTGATTGGATCATGGGGGTTGTTTCTCATGGTTTAGCACCATGCCCCTGGGTGCTATCATTGCGATAGAGTTCTTCCGAGTTCTGGTTGTTTAAAAGTGTGTGGCACCTCCCTGCTCTCTTTCTCCTGCTCTGGCCATGTGAGAATGGACTAATACACCATCTGAATGATGAGTCATTCAATTCCAGAATCTTGTTCCAAGGTTCTTTCTAGGCACATTTTCATTACTAACCTTCATAGTATGGCAAAAACCTCTGAGGCTCAGAAGCAGAAAGATTCCCGAGCTTGATGGGACAAGCTGTCAGCATGTACATTAACTGTCCACAGTGGTTATTCAGAGGCGAGCCCAGGTTATATATGGTGGACATCAAAAGTGTCTGCTATAATCATTTAACCATTCCTCTTAAAAGAATAGTTCCAAAGAATTGCTCAAAAATGTTTGCCTTCTGCCTACTTAGTAATTTTCTAAAGAGTACATCTAAAAATATCAGTTTGAATATATAGTTAATTCATTATTTATACATGTCCACATTATCAATCCAATAGCACCAAGGCAAGTCAACTGTGTTATTTGAGCCAGCCCAGAAACACCCAAAGCTCTATGAAATCATATTTGTTGCAGCTTTTAATCTGATTTAATCTAATGCAGTCTTTAGATATGCTTTATCCTAAGATGAGTTTTGAAAGAAGTCTTCTACACTAAAATCCAATTTACATATTTCAAACTACAGTATCAAAGATGACATGCAATGATACCAACCTGATTGATTTTTGACATTTCTACTGGAAAATTGATAAAATTAAATATAGGAGTAAAGTCTGAATAATGATATACAGGTGAGAGAGAGTCTCAGTGGAGAGTTGAAGAAGAGAAAAAGTAAGCTGGTCCCTCTATTCTCAGCCATTAAGATACAATCCATTCTTTTTTCAAAAACTTCACTTCTTTTTTCAATATTATAGAAAAAGTGAATAAAAGAATTCCAAGACTAGTGAGTAACTTTGGTAGGAGGTTAATCCTATCAGTGAGATACAAATATCATCTTCTCAAAAATATCTAATGTTAAATATTTATATAAATTATGATAACTTTTATAATGATTTCATCAGGAACAGGCATTTAAAAGTATGTATTGATATTACACCATCAGATAATATTCTAGTAATGACAAATATTAAAAATAATAATCAATATTCTCTATTACTGCCCTTTTAGCAGTATATTCTTTTCTCTTATGATAAAAATGACATGTCTCTACTTCCCCAACTGATATTTTATTTTAAAGGAAACTTCTTTATTATCAGTAATAAAATGTACATGCTTATATAGGCAATTTTTAATAAAATAAGATGAATAAATTTAGAATTCAGATCTTTTCCACTATTTTTTTCATTAAAGAGCTTAAGAATACAAATGAAAGGGAATGACACATAGTTAAAATCTAAACCTAAAAAGAAATTCACAAGAGCTCAACAAAAATAAAAACTCTGCTTCCTAAAAATATTACTTTCTGTTGACATTAGCATCACAAATGTATTCCATCTTTCTCTCCATGTCTTTGCATATTGTGTTTTTCTGGTTTCCATAGAAACAGTACAAATTATCTTATACTAAATTAATTGCCGGCTCGCATTTGCTTTGCTGGTTTGTTTATTTTCCCATCCATCAATTTTCCATCTGGCTAAAACAGTGTTTTTATACAACTTTAAAGAAAAGATAAAGGGAAACTCTTTTTGCATTTCTCAATAATTCCTAATTTCCTATGATTTGGTGAGATTCCACTCAAAGGAAATGGAAAAAAGGACATTTGGATTCAAAGGAAAAGAAACAATGAGTTAAAGTTGACTCATGAATATCTGTGAAAAAATATTTAAATTTAATGACAATTTATGAAAAACTGTGAAATATCCAGAAATGTACATATATAAAATTTACAACACAGACAAATACTACAAATGTTCTATCCTTCAGTTGTTCCTATCTATAAGTAGTAAATGATTTTGGACCACTCTTTTCAGTTGTGCCCTCTATATACCCAATAATAAAGTAATAGAGATAATATGAATAATTATTATTTATAACTATTATCACATAATCATACAGATAATTTATATATTTACATATATGACATTATTAAGTTATCATAACAAATCTATTATTTATAGAAGAAACAACTGAAACTCAGAAACAGGTATTAAATAACTTTCCCAAAATCTGGGGTCTGTAACTCTAAGTCTTTATATAATACTGTGTTCAGTCTCATAATATTTCTTTCTACATCTCACTGATTTAACAGTTTCAACTCTTATGAATCTCATGAATCCATATGCCTTTACTCTTTTTCTTTTCTTCATTTGAGATCAACCCATACACCCACAGTTATCTTTACAGGTGCTGCCACCATCATAAAGTACGGATTTGCGGTACAGATTTGTACTTTGTAGCACAGATTTCCCTTTGCCCTAAGGGCAAAGTGTACAACACTCTGCTTGATATACTAGCATAAATCATTTCTTTTATTGCATTGCTTTTTCCATTTATAAAGATTAAATAAATTCACCTTTAGGATTTTGTCCTAATACCATGCTAAATTGTTAAATTTATAGCAAAGGCAGAAGATTATAAAATTTTCCTTTCTGAACCATTTGATATATTAGTGAACTCTACCCCAAGCTTCCTTGCCACTAAAGACAATATCTGTGCCATAATCTTTGGATTCAAAATTACATGTAGTATTGGCCCCCGGAGGTTGCTAAATCTTATCTTTAAAAAAAAATGCCTTATTTATTTGCTGCTAACCAAATGCCTGAAAAGCCTATCAAAATTAAATTTAAGAAAGAAATCCTTTTAAAAATTGCCTTAATATTTGACTAGAAAATATAAGAATCCAACAAAAATATATGAAAACAAGTAAAGATATTAGTGTCCCTGAATAATTAGTTTTCTAGTTTTAAGCTTACACATGTAAATAACATAAAAATTATTTGTAAACTGCTTTCTGAAACCACTGCAAATAAAATCCTAAGTAATAATTATCATTTTATTTTCTTTGCATTTATCACTGTGATAAACATCACATTACATTTATGCAAATTTTACTGTGTTCTAGGTTTGGTGATGGCCCTATCAAAAAGATTTTAGAATCAGAAAGTATGATTTTTATTTAAATAGATTAGTTCAACTTTAATAGTGTCATTTTTTTTCTTCTGAAATTTCTTGAGAATTACCAGCTTTTCTGAGATGTGAGATTTTCAGAGTTCACTTCCTGAAGACAGTAGTTGGATGGTGATGATGATAAACTGATATAACAGTCCTAGAAATTTTAGATAAACTCAGAGAAATGAGCAGAAAATGCAAAAGTTTCAGAAATTAATTTCAATAGTTCTTAGTGTGTTATGTTTCTAACTATTAATGTCTTGGTTTTCCATAAAACATTACCAAAGCATAAATATCCAACATTAACTTCTCTAGACTGATCGATTTTCTGTAAATCCAAAACTACTCTAAAATATAAACTCTGTTAATTTTTAAAGTCAGGTATATAGTGTTATGAGAAAGCAGGAGACAGTTTTATGCTTTTGAGCCTCAATAGGGCTTGTGATGTTGAGGTGGTATAAATTCTTGTGCCTCAAAAAAAAAAAAAATTAAGAATCTAACCAAAATGTGTTTTCAAAAGGAATTCTGCTGGATAGATTGGAAATGCTCTAAATGATATGGTTGCCTACACCTAAGACTTAACGCCAGCAAGTCAAAGGAGAAAAAGCAGTTTTGTGCCAAGAAATAATCTAAGTCACTTTTGTTGGTGAGCACTTATCTGCTACTGTTGGCACAACTGGATTCCAAAACTGGGTAAACTATGACAGCCAAAGAGACAAGAATATTAGAGTATTTCAGAAATGTTGCTTTATTTTATCATCAATAATATCAGTAACTGGCTCTGGAATATATTATCAGAATAATTTAACATAGGATTTTAAAATTTAATTTTAATTTTTGACTATATGTGTGAGTAAAAAATATAATCATATAAATCATTCAAGAATTTATAATATGATCTTATATTTATAGGTAACTTACCAAAATATTATAATTTTTAAAACTATATAATATAAAATTAATCATTAGTATGACCCTTAAACATCCTCAAAGAGAAATATATTTTTCATTAAGGAATTTTGTATTTTTATTAGTGCTTTTGTTTTTTCTTTAACAGTGATGCTAGAGAGAACGTTTGTTCATTTGTTTTTATATAAAATGTTAAACCTCATAGAATAATGTTCTATTATCTGCATAAGTTATTTGGAGAGGATTTTATGAGTAACTATGTAAAACTTCTCAAATGAGGTTACATTTAAGAAGTACATGCCAAGTGTATGTGAATAAGCTGTTATAGAACAAAATACATTCAATCGGAGCACCAATTTTATTCAAAGATTTACAGAGGGAAAGTTAGTTAATGTTTGTTTTAAACAGCTCTTGAGAGATTTTTTTAAGGTAAATAAAAATCTAGTGCTCTTTGGAAAAAAATATAAAAATTGATGTAAATTTTTAAGTAGAAATACAAAAGTTCAAAGAAACTTTATTTCCGAAGCAGAGCACATAAAGGACATGAACCCACAAAGACGGCTTTTTATTTAATACCAGAACTTTGTATTCAATATCCATTTCTGCTTGGAAACATGCAATGCAAAAACTAACTTAGCTAGCACTAGGGCCTGAACATGTCTGACTAAAGCAACTAGATTATAAACTCAAACCCACTAGCTACTGGGTCTAGGTTTTTCTTGCTGCTACTCCCCATCCCATAGTTTATAAGCAGTGATATATGGGAAAATGGCTAGCAACCAGCCCTCTGTAGTTATATAAATCTACTGAAATGGATACATACTCAGGTACAAGTTTATCATAAATTTTGCTGATTTAAAGAATACATGGCACACAATTTACCAATAATAATAAAATATACAATACTCATTATTGTCAATTTCATATAGCTAATTGATTCTCACCTAAAGTTTTAGTTAACTTTCACCAACCTCTTGTATTTATTGCCAGTATATAGTTGAAATTGATGACAGTGTAGTTGCAACATCAATGTTAGTTATATTTTTGTTTGCTTTAATGAGTAGGAGAAAGTGAAACAATAAAATTAAGACGTTTGGAGCTATACTCATTTGTCAATGGTGTGAATTAATTTTTTAATGAGAAGAATAATGGCTTTCAAATATTAAAGAACATTTTCTCTTTTTTGTACTATTCACACTGTAACAGCTAGAGACACCATACATTTTGAAGCTCAATCTGCATTATTAACATTTTCCCCTATCAACTTCTAGAGAAATATGAAAACACTCACCTCCCTATTTCAAGTTAAAAGCATGATGTCACTAAATGCAGAGTTGAAAAGAAATGTGAAATAGCTCACCATTATGTGGTCTTCCCACCTTACAGATTGTTACAATAAGTGTAAGTAAGCTCAAGATCATAGACAAGAGAAGAAAACAGCCTAAAATTAATAGGCAGTGAGTTTTGAATATTTATTAGTACTTTAACATAATTTATTTAATTATACACTTAAATAATTTAAAATTTAATAATTGCTTCACAATGGCTTGCCAAATTTCTGAAAATTTAACAAACAGCTCTCACGAGTAGGCATGAATGAGCTTCAGCACAGCACTGCTTATGAGCTGTGGTAAGCCCCAACCACCTTAATACACTCCTCCTGGGTTTCCGGGGACATTCCTAGTTTTAGCACTGAGTTTTATGTTCCAGGAAACTCTTCAGTCTTAGGCAAGCCAGGATATTTAGTTACACTAATTCATAGACTCTCCAAAATATCTGTGTAACTGCCTACTTAATGATAGATTAGGAATCTTTCTCTGAACATACAGCCCTTGACAATTCCTTTCCTATTGCTATGGCTTCCGTCACTACCAGATATTGCATAGCAACCATGTGCTATTTTCCATTTTGAAGTTGTAATTCAGGTTGAACCTAAATTCATCATTCTTTTGGCTCATTGGGACAAAGTCACTGGCTTCATTAGGACTTTTTTCTCCTCCACTTAATGAAGACTCCCTATAATTACTTTAAGTTTTAGGGTACATGTGCACATTGTGCACATGTACCCTAAAACTTAAAGTATAATAATAAAAATAAATAAATAAATAAGTTACTCTGAAAATTAAATGAGATTATGTTCCTACAAAACCTAGTATAGATGTTCAATAAATAGTAACTATTACAATAGTTTATTATTAGTCCTACTTCCTTCTAAAGCCAGCTATTTCCTTCCCATGATGACCCTTGCTAAGAGGCAGACAACCTTTCAGCTAAGTATATGCAAGTTATTACATAGCCTATCACCATCAAATATAGTTTAAGAAAGGAGTCCTATGGCTGGCACTTCATACTGGACCAATGAGTGTCAGCTAGGATCTCGTACCAACAATTCAACTGGTTCTGTATCTATTTTCCAGTCTGCCCTAAACATGGCTGATTCTTACAATACATCTCTTTAGGTACATTTTACTTAAAGTTCTTTATTTTTCAGATGTTATTCAAACATAACTCATGTTTATATCCAGGAGGAGAAAGAGATTACTTCTTGCCAGAGTGACAAATACTTCTCACTTTGGTATTATTATGTTGATTAGAAATAAAATCTAGAAAAAGGAGTGTAAAATGTGTGTAGTGGGGTTTTTTTCAGTTTCCTTAGCAAGTTTTTTATGGAACTAACAAGCTATAAACTGAAAAAGAGACTAATGCTCTACAGGAAAGGTCAGCAAACTATGGCCAGCCCACATTCTACTTTTATCAATAAAGTTTTATTGGAACACAGCCATGCCTATTCATTTACACATTGCCAATAGTTTCTTTTGAACTATAAGGTCAGAGTTGGGTAGTTGTGAGAGAGACCAAGTGGCCTGCAAAGACTGAAATATTTATTATCTAGCTCTTTAGATAAAAAGTTTGACAATTCCCACTCTAGCATCTAAATGAAGAAATACTTCTATAGTCTCACCTGGTCATGGGCAGATGACTTTGGAAAAGGGGGAAAATAGTCTCCAGCTGTTCCTAGAATTTCAAATAAGAGAGAGAACATGTTCTTGCTTTTTTCCTCAAATAAAGCTACACAATATCTCACTGAGAACGCACTTAACTAAAGTGATTGAAGACCAGGACTATGCCTATTGTTTGCTTTGACAGAATCTCCTAAAATAAAAGTTAGAGAGAGTTCAAAGAGCCTTCATTGTCAGGTATTGAACTGTTTATTATAAAAAAGGCAGGAATTGTTTCTTTTTGCCATGTAGCTTTCAGAATATTATCATCATTTCCTGAAATTATATCTAAGTTACCTAACAGTGAAGGATTAGCAAGCCCTATTGCCCCAGGCCGAAATTGAATTAGCCTTTTCATGAGAAATAATTTTATCTTTTGTATACAGGAGTAATCATGAGTATGTGTTAAGAAATTCTTAGTACACACTGGGATTTATATAACAAAGTATAATAATTTGTCAGTCAAAGAATGGTATAAATTATGTTTTGTTGTGTTTCATTGCAAAGTTATTTAAAATAAAACCACTTCCTTTTCAGTTCTTACATTGCATTTCTTTACCGGTTTTCATAAAATAAAGCCAAATCACTATGAATATTGAGTTTTGTGACATCTGCTCCAATTGATACAGTAGAAAAATAGGTTAGACTGTCTGGATCCTTATTCTTCAATAGTCTTTTTAGTCTCTTTAAACAAGATGCCACATTCTTGCCTGAAGCATTAGCAATAAAAAGTACTACATAGGATTGGAAAATTCATTCAATATTAGCATATGATGACTAATACTTTTAAAAGAATGTTATAATTCTCCCCAGTTGAGTAGCTGTTGTTTTTTTCTTTTTTTTTATTTTTATTATTATACTTTAGGTTTTAGGGTACATGTGCGCAATGTGCAGGTTAGTTACATACATATACATGTGCCATGCTGGTGCGCTGCACCCACTAACTCGTCATCTAGCATTAGGTATATCTCCCAATGCTATCCCTCCCCCCTTCCCCCACCCCACAACAGTTCCCAGAGTGTGATGTTCCCCTTCCTGTGTCCATGTGTTCTCATTGTTCAATTCCCACCTATGAGTGAGAATATGCGGTGTTTGTTTTTTTGTTCTTGCGATAGTTTACTGAGAATGATGATTTCAAGGACTTTGTGGTAGAAATGATGAAATTATTGAGTCAGGTCCTAGAATGTGGCTCATTTCTACATGTCAAGAGAAAGAAAGCTTAAAATAGGACAATTTACCTTGTAAGCAGACTTCTTTCTCCGCTGCATTGTACAATATGGAGATGAGTAAGAGGAGAGAAAGTTGTTTGTGGTGTAGGGCCAGGCCTGAACAATTCTGCATAAATAATCACCACTGACCCCTTTCCCAAGGCTCTACCACTGATGGTTGTGTCTACCCACCATGCAATCACAAATATACACACATATGCACCCATAAGGAGTCATTCAAAGTTTTAGAAAAATAAAAAGTCAGATAGAAGTAGTCACCCTACAAGCCAATTTGAGCTCGTTGCAGTAAGCATTGGTACCTCATCATTTTTATTATTTGTTGCCTACATAGCCCAACACATGATCAGAGTGAAGCAGACATCACTTTCATATTGTCATTCTTGACTGAGCTTTAGCAAAATTAATTTTAATGTGTAGCAGAGTATTGGGCTTGTTGATGATCGTGAAGAAAATGGATCATCTGTTCTCCTGTTCTGCTTCAATAATCTAATAACCCTTTTCCTGTTTGATGGCAATGAGGTGAAGAGAAAGGCGTGCTCTCTGTTCCTACTATGTTAACATCATACCTATTATTTAGGGCAAATAAAGCTCTATTTTCTCCTAAAGATCAAGAAAAAGAATGTCTTGATTTGTAGGAGCAAAATTAAACTCTCTTTACTAGAATCCTCTAAAATTTGGGTTACAGCTTCACTTTAGCATTATTTTCCAGTGTGACTGATGCGTGAAGAGACATACATATGATTTGACTGAGCTAGAGTCAGACAGTGTTGGGGTACCAGGAGCAGACATACCAAGTCCACATAATGTTTAGTGAAATTGTGTTTCTGAAGGGACAAATAAGGTTTTAAATGTTCTTGCTGCAATGTGATTTCTGAGCACATAGAGCCAGTAGTATCCATGATTTAGGAAGAAAGAAGGTGCTGCCAGAGCAAAAACATTAATAGCTCAGACTCGACTTTCACAACAGAATTTTAAAAGCTTTTTGTCAGAAATAACAGTGTGGAGAGGAGTGCACTCATTTGAAAGACCCAGATTTTATCAAAATAAGAACACATTTGTTGATTCCAAACACAAAGCAAAAATTAGAGAATTAAACAGAAGGAAGAGAAAACCCTCTACTGGACTTTAAGGCCTTGGAGAGGACTAGAGAGTTTGTACTTCTCTGTGGAGCCTGATCCTGACCTTTCTTCAGGTTTTAAACCCTGCAGTGAAATAACAAAACCCTCCAATTAAGTTCAGGACACCAGGTTATGAGGTGACTTAGCCAAGATTTTCTAATAAACCATCCTGAAGGAGGGAATAAATATGATGCTTTCTTGGAAAGGTATAACCACAGAGCTCTGGAGGAGAGGAAAAATTCATGAGTTAGGCAGCTCATCCTGTTACTTCATGACACCATGAAGACTACTGCTTCATGCTTCAGTAAGCTGTTTCTTCAGCTAATGTGTCCACTCAGCTGTGAGGGACATTTCTGGACAAACCCCACTGAGAAATCATGCCTTGCAGAAGTTCTTCACAGGGAGGAAGAAGTGGAATCACGTTTATTTGCACAGCTTCCTCTAGTGTTCTGTTTTCTGTATAGGAAGATGCTAACCCACACTTCCAAATTGTGTCATCTCACCACTTTGGTAGTTTCTTGAAAAGTCCAATAGTGTAGTGTTTGCTCTGAGTCCAGAAGTGGCAGCAATTATGAGAGATTTCAGTTCATAGGCAATGGTAAGCCATAGGTAGCAAACAGGGCAAACACACACAGAACTGTTAGGCCTTGGCTATAGCTGATACGAAGACGGCTGCTGAATGCTGAGAGGCAGAGAAGGCCAAGAGAATCTGAGGAGGCACATAAGATGTATCTGCTGCACTGGGATGATTCTGTCACTTTCTCCTTGGAAAGCTGAGAGGAAGTGTCCATGCATTTGTTTTTTTCTTTGTTTGTTTTGTTTTGTTTGTTTTTTGAGATGGAGTTTCACTCTTTCACCCAGGCTGGAGTGCAATGGCACCATCTCGGCTCACTGCAACCTCCACCTCCCGGCTTCAAGCAATTCTCCTGCCTCAGCCTCTCGAGTAGCTAGGATTACAGGTGCCCACCACCATACCTGGCTAATTTTTGTCTTTTTAGTAAAGACAGAGTTTCACCATGTTAGCCAGGTTGGTCTTGAACTCCTGACATCAGGTGATCCACCCACCTCAGCCTCCTGTGCTGGGATTACAGGCATGAGGCACTACCCCCGTGGCCATACATTTATATACATGTCAGTATGAGCTGGCCACAGTAAAGCAGACACAATGGCATCACTATCCCCATCCTTACTCTCAAACACTTCCAGAGAGTCATGGAGAAATGTAAAATAATTTCCTGGGGCTTTCCTACTACAAAAGGTGGCTGATTATTGAGACTCAATAGATCATTCATCAGAGAGATGTGAACTCCAAAACTTGGCTCAGTTCAGAGCAATGCTAGTTTTGGTGTAAAGAGAGCAAATGAAATTATACATCTACATAGCTTAGATTGCAATTGTAAATGTAAATCTGCTTTAGATGAAAAAAACTGAAAAAAACTAACCAAACAAAATAAAATAAAATGCAAATTAATGGGTGTTACATGCCAAATGAATAATATAAGAAATATAGGTAATAGTACTCATGGGAGAAGATAACAAATGGGAGACACATCAGGAGGGGAAGGAAATAAAGATGGTGAGAACAAAATTAGGCCTCAAGGAATGTTAGAATTTTGACAGGCAGAAAGGAGTTATGACAGCATTCTAAGAAAAGGGCATAAAGTTAAGAAAGGAAGAGTTTCACAGTGGGTTTTGTGTAGCTGAATATAGAAGTGAAATGAACCCTGATCATAGAGCTTTGATGGTCAAATTGAAGCAATAGTTATCATAAGCATTATATATATATATTTATATCATATGCATTATATATATCATAAGCATTATATATAAGCATATATATTTATATCATAAGCATTATATATTAAATATATATTTAAATATATATTTATATATTATATTTATATATATTTATATATATATTTAATGATCTTAAGTAAGGAAGTGACATTAACTAAGGAAAGTGCTAAGAATTTAGGAATAAATACCAAGTGGCTACAATAGAGTCTGTTAGGAGCAGACATAGGGGGAAACAAAAACAAAAAACAAAATGAAAACTAAAGAGACAATCACAATAATCTGGACATGAAACAATAAGTGCCCAAATCAGAAGTTATAACAGTGTTGGTGGTGGTCGGAAGAGAAAAGAAGAATCAATTATACTCTGTACTTAAGTACTGTGCTTGATATGCAGTTCAAGTATAGAAATACTTCAACAATGACTGAATTCTGCGCATGAGTTACTGGGTGATTATTGGCCCGAGGCTAGAAAAAAGAATGTCAAAAGGGATGTTTTGAGAAAAATGACAATACATTTAGTTTTTGGCTTATTAAATTTGAAGAACAGGCAGGGCATATTAGAGAAAATGTCAAGTTCTCAAATATAGACAACATTATAACTCCAGAAAAAAAAGAGACCATGTCCTGATCAAAATAGGGCCGTTTAAACCATATCACCTAAATGGTAGAGTTCAACAGAGAACGTTGGTGACCAGTATGATGGCTGTGATTGTAAAATTAAAATATAAAATCTGAAAATAGTGTGTGGAATAAAAGTGTTCCAATAAGCATTTTCTCTCAGTTACCATCTGAATCCACCTGCCTCTCTTTTTTATATTATTAAAATAATTATTTTAATTAATTGTTCACATTGTTGCTAGGAAGAACATTCCTTTGCCTAGGTCTTAAGAATGTGAAATTTTATTGCTTACAAAGAAAAATTCAAGCAAGGTTTGATGACGAAATATTGCATATTAACATTCTGAAAAACTTGTACTTGCTTTGTTTTTTTATTGTACATTAAAGACAATTTTCCCACTTCCACTCCTCCTCAGATGAGCCACATTTTTGGTCTTGGACATCTGGGCTTCCCTAGTACCTGGGAGAAATATTTGGTGTTTTGGAATGTCTTAGAATGGCTTCAAGGATTTAATAAGAAATGGAATGATTTAATCACAAAGAAGGAATCTGGACTTCAAAAGTAAGGGAAAAGTAAGGTGAAGTAGGTTTTTAGAAAAGCAGATAACTTAACAAACCCAGATAATGGAGGGTACCTGTGAGTTACATCTACTGATAAGATACCTGCAGTCTGAACACTGTGCTCCTCATCTTTGGAAGCTACAGCCAAAAGAGAGTAGCCTCACTTGGCAATGATTAAGTAGTCATTAAGATTTATGGGGCTGCCTGCTTTGGAAGAGATTAACCAGGCTTGAGCAATGAACCGTTCATCAGTGACCACAATGGACTGAAAAACAGAAGTTTTCCCAAATTTCCTGCATTACTTAATTCCAAAGTTTTTGTTAGGGAAGGAGCCCTGAAGAAAACACTAATATTGGGTTTTCTGTTTTCTGTCAAATGTGATAAGACAGGTGTGAGTTAGGTTAAATTTAAGCCAGAAAAGTAAACACAAGTGTTAACAAAAATGTATCACTTCATTCACAATTGCACATCTAGCTCACAGTCTCTTTAAATAAAGACGGAAAAGTATGGGAGAAACAGGACTATGTTTAGCATCTTCCTTTTTACAAAGATTTCTAGACTTGATATTTAACTTTATATTTTATAAGAGATTGTTTTCCTTAACAGATAAACAGCTTTTTTATGCATCAAAGTGCATATGAGCACTAGATAAAATATATAACTATTATAACACAAGCCTCTATGATAATACGAGCTTCTGAAACACATTATTCTAATGCCACTTTACAGCTACTAGTCATATTACACAATTACCAAAGCTACATCATTTCTTACATTTTTAGAAACTAATTTTAATCATAAATTTGCAATCCTGAAAGATAAAAAAAAGCACAGGAATACTAAAGAAGCCATATACATAGGTTGTTCCATGTAAACAAACCTGTACTGAAGCTCTATAGGACCTAGACTATGGAATTATACTGAAGGACTATGGAACCCTTGTATTTTCCTTTGATTTCGGTTCTTTGACTGACATCCCTTATTAGAAAACATGTAAGAAGCCGGGCGCGGTGGCTCAAGCCTGTAATCCCAGCACTTTGGGAGGCCGAGGTGGGTAGATATCGAGGTCAGGAGATCGAGACCATCCTAGCTAACACGGTGAAACCCCGTCTCCACTAAAAATACAAAAAATTAGCCAGGCGTGGTGGCGGGTGCCTGTAGTCCCAGCAACTCGGGAGGCTGAGGCCGGAGAATGGCGTGAACCCGGGAGGCGGAGCTTGCAGTGAGCCGAGATCGCGCCATTCTACTCCAGCCTGGGGGACAGAGCGAGGCTCCTCCGTCTCACAAAAAAAAAAAAAAAAAAAAAATTGGCAGGAAAACATGAAAAGGCAAGACTGGCCTAGCCTCCCAGCCTACGTCTTTCTCCTGTGGTGGGTGCTTCCTGCCCTCAAACATCGGACTCCAAGTTCTTCACTTTTGAGGCTCAGAATGACTCTCCTTGCTCCTCAAGCTTGCAGACAGCCTATTGTGGGACCTTGTGATCATGTAAGTTAATATTTAATAAAATCCCTTCATATGTGTGTGTGTGTATATATATGTGTGTGTATATATGTGTGTGTGTGTGTGAGTGTATGTGTGTGTGTATCCCATTAGTTCTGTCCCTCTAAGGAACCCTGACTAATACACAAGGGATACCACTTATTGGTGCATAGAGGCAGTTGCATTTTCCAAGGAATGTGAATAAAAAGATTAGCATAACTGCACTGTGAAAGACACATATTGCATATCACAAACTTGACAAATGTGTATGTGATAATAGGAGTAGCATCAAAGAACCTCAAAAGAAAGGAAGCTTATTCTGTTACCTTCAAAGATTTTTTGTATTTGTTGTATTTCTATTGTAGTTTTAAAAATTCCGAATAAGGCTATAGCTTATGAACATCTAGCCTGATTGTGAACTGTAGCACAGAGTGTGGATCTCCTATTTCATTTTGGCCCCCTACTTCATACCAGACAAATATCAAATGTTTCTTTCTGATGGCCAAATGCAAATGTTTTTCCAGTGACTTTACTTACTGGTGAAAAATCAAAAATATTTTGTACACATGCATTACACATCAAGGACAGTATACAATATGATAAATAAGTTAGTTTGACGGTCATGATTTTAGTAATTCATAGAGTTTTTAAGGTTATAATAACTGTATTATTAGTAATGATTAGTATATATTTCTATTGTTAACTTTATGTTATTTGCATGTCAAAGGGACATGGCTTATTTCCCTTTTATCAGGCCTTCCTTCATTTCTTTCTTTTTTCTGTTTTTTTTTTTTTGGAAATAATTCACATGATAGATCTCATAGCAATGACTTTCTTTGATTCTTCTCATTTTATTTCATGACTATTTATCTTTTAGCAAACCTTCCAAAGTAGATACAGTCATATGGTACATAACATTTCAGTCAGTGACAGACGATGTATCCAATGGTGGTCCCATTAGACTATAATGGAGCTAAAAAATTTCCATAGCCTAGTGATGTCTTAGCTGCCATAATATCGTCGCATACTGCATTACTCACATTTTTGTGGTGATACTGGTGTAAAAACAAAACTATTACACTGCCAGTCATATACATGTATGTCATATGTATAGCACATACAATTATGTACACTGCCTAATACTTGATAATAATAATAAATGAGTATGTTACTGATTTATATGTTTACAATAGTATACTTTTTATCATTGTTCTAGACTGTACTCCTTCTAATTACAAAAAAGTTAACTGTAAAATCGCCTTAGGCAGATCATTTAGGAAGTATTCCAAAAGAAAGCATTGTTATACGAGATGACTGCACCATGTTTATTATTGCTCTTGAAGACCTTCCAGTGGGAGAAGATGTGGATACGGAAGAAAATAAGCTGATGATTCTGACTCTGTGTAGACCTAGGCTAATGTGTGTTTTTGTGTCTAACATTTTAACAAAAAAAAATTTTAAGTAAAATAAAAATAAAATTTTAAATTTTAAAAATATAAAAAGTTTAAACGATAAGAATATAAATACAATATTTTTGTACAGCTGTACAATGTGTTTGTGTTTTAAGTTGTGTTATTACAAAACAGTCAAGAACTTTTTAAAAATTTAAACGTTGTAAAGTAAGAATTTACAATAATAAAAAGTTAAAAGTTGTAAAGTAAAAAAGTTACAATAAGCTAAGGTTATTTTATCATTGAAGAAAAAGAATTTTTTTTGTAAATTTAATGTGACCTAAGTGTACAGTGTGTATAAAGTCTACGGTGGTACACAGTAATATCCTAGGCCTTCACATTCGCTCCCCACTCACTCACTGACTCACCCAGGGCAACTTTCTGTCTTGTAAGCTCCATTGATTTTAAGTGACTATGTTAGTCTGTTTTCACACTGCAGATAAAGACATACCCGAGACTAGGCAATTTACAAAAGAAAAAGGTTTAATTGGACTTACAGTTCCACATGGCTGGCGAAGCATCACAATCATAGCAGAAGGCAAGGAGGAGCAAGTCATGCATTACGTGGATGGCAGCAGGCAAAGAGAGCTTGTGCAGGAAAACTCTGCCTTATAAAACCATCAGATCTGGTGAGACTTACTAATTATCACAAGAACAGCAAGGGAAAGACCTGCCCCACAATTCAATTACCTCCTACCAGGTCCCTCCCACAACATGTGGAAATTGAAGATGAGATTTGGGTGGGGACACAGCCAAAACATATCAGTGCCCTATAGATGTGTTCCATTTTTATCTTCTATCTTGTATTTTTAGTGTACCTTTTCTATGTTTAGATATGTTTAGATACATAAATACTTACCATAGTGTTACAATTGCCTGTGGTGCTCAGTGCAGTAACATGCTGTACAGGTTTGTAGTTTAGGAGCAAAAGGCTATATGCCATATAGCATAGGTGTGTAGTAGGCTATACCATCTAGGTTTGTGTAAGTACACTGTAAGGCCACAGTATCATGAAATCACCTAATAACACATTTCTTAGAATGCATATCTATAGTTAAACCATGCATGACCGTAGTTGCAAAGTCACTGGGATTTGACCAGGTACAAATTCAAAGGATTTATAATAAATTTTGCCATATTGTTAAAAGGGCAACAACCACAATTTTAAAATAAATACTTTACAAAAATGTTTATTTACTCTATGAGAGAGTCTTACTCAATGGTGGAAAAATAATTTTTAAAAATTCCACCAGTATGAACCCTTGATAGGCTCTCTTTCTATAATAATTAATTCAGTTTTCATTTTTATTTATCTCCTGATCTTTCCATCCTACATTTCCACATGTCTACAATTTCTCATCTTTATTTCATGCCTTCCCAAATCAGCCTCTCTCTCTCTCTCCCCATCACACACACACACACACAGACATATACAGACCTGCATACACACTTCTCCAGTTATTTGTGTATCAGGTTAAGATCTTCATCACAAACTCAAGTGTGTAAAAACATTCATACTTACGTGTATTTTTTGTTACTATGCTCCCCAATTCCAGGGGCAGCATCTAAATTCTGACAACTTTTACATCCTGTCTTTGTGCCAGTCTTCCCTATTTCAGAGTCCTTCAAGACAAAACTGAAAATTTCTCACTTTACTCTTTGAAATCTATAATCTTCAAGTAATTTTATAAGAACTGTATTATATTGAGGTAAAAATAGGATATATACAGCAAAAGGAACATTTTCAATGTTACTATGAATTTTTATGCAAAATTCTAAATAAATTCTTAGCAAACTAAATCCAGGAATGTAGAAAAATGATTACAGGGAATAAGAACAAAGTACAGCATAGCAATATAATGGATTTTTAAACTTTAGGCAATCTTTTGGTGTAATTCATCAAATTGATCCAAAAACAATAAAAAGACAAATTATCATCTTAATAGATGCACAAAACAATTTTGGTAAAAATGTAATAATTCATAATTTTTTTAAAATGAAGTCTTAGTGAAAAAAGAAGCAGCTTAATTCATTTAACTCAATAAAGAACATCTGTCAAAAAAGATAACATCACATATAATGGTGAAATATTAGACGACATCTTTTAACAGGAGCAAGATGTGGATGCCTACATTATAATTATCATTTATGTTGGACTAGAAAACATAGGTAATACAACAATTCAGAGAAAGAGAGAAAAAGAGAAAGACAAAGAGAGAGGAATATTGAGAGGGATATTGATTTGAGGATTAGAATGGCAGAAACAAATGTGTCGTTGTTCACTAAATGTGTGATGTGTTCATATAAAATCCAAGTGAATCTACTGACTACTTATTACAATTAGTAAGTGACTTTTGTTGTATAAATATATGAAAGTTTGTAGTATAAAAATTAATCATTTTTAATAACCCAGTTAGAAACATTTAGGAAATAGAAGTTTTTAAGTTTATTATAATAGAAATAAAAACTGGAGAGTAATGGAATAAGACTAACAAAAGTCATGAAAGAATTTATTGAAAAATGTATAAAATTTTATGGAAGGACATCAAGGAAGATTTAAAATATAGGAATATACTATCTTAATGGATGGGAAAACTATCCAATAAAAATAAAAATATTCATAAAATAAATTCTATCAAATTCCAAATTGGGTTTGCCATAAAAATTTTAAAGCTAATTATCAAATTCATGTAACTAAAATAAGGAGAAGAAAGGAAAATATACCCTACCAGGTATCAAACTATTTATAAAGTTGTAAGAATCTTCATTTAAATAATAAACAAAATATACCAACATGCAAAGTAGATAGCCTTGAAAGAGATTCACTGATATTTGGAAGCTTTGCACATGAAAACTAGCATTACAAATCAACAATGCAAGGAAAACTGGAAATAACAGAATTGAATCACTATTTTACTCCTTAAAAATGGCTAATTGTTTTACAACTACATAACATATAACTTATAAAAGGTGTGGGCAAAAAGGCACTGACTAGTAACTTTAGCAAACAATGTTTTAACTGGTGCTGTAAGGCTAGAAACAAAAAGAACTTTCATAAGCACTATAATCTAGATGGTAAATTTTCTTTAACAGGGATAAAGGATAGTGTTTCTATAATTAATTTACTTGTATACTAGGGTTGAAAAAACAAATTTTGGATATTTGGAGTCTGGTTTCTCCTTATCTGAGAAAGATGCTACAAATAAGCAAGGGAGTGGGATGGAGGGAGGAATGACTCTGAGGCACAGAATTAGAGTGAGAGAAATCAGAATGAACTCATGTTTATCATGTACCCATGTGAAAACATCACAAAAACCTAAAGTGAGAGACTACTAGAAAATAATCTACTCATTACTCCTCAAAAGTGTCAACATCATGACAGACAAGGAAAAACTGAGAAACTGCCATGGATCTGAGGACAATAAGCACTTTATGGCAACTAAATGAAACATGGTGTCCTGAATTGAATCTTAGAACACAAAAAGGACATTAGCAGAAAAACGAAATCTAAATTAAGTCTGTGGTTTAATTAGTAGCATTATACCAATGTTAATTTCTTAATTTTGATGAATATAGCATAATTATGTAAGCTACTAGTATTAAGGGAAGCCCAGTGAAGGGTTATATTGAAACTCTCTGTACTATCTTTGCAACTAGTGTCTAAATTTTAAAATTATTTCAAACTAAAGAATTTAACAAAACCTGATTTCAATTTTACTCAATCCTCTCTCATTTCCGTTAAAAGTAAGAAGACCTGATAATAAATGATATAAAACTAATATTCTGTTTCAAAGGGTATTTTGAATTGAAATCAAGCTTGTTTACATAAACCTTATTTTATGCAAGACATTGTTATAGAAGCCAATTATCTGCAAACATACATTTATGAAAAATTAAATTATGTGCAATATGATTTCCCAATACCACCTAACCTCCCAACAAGTTAGAATTGTGTAACCTGACTGTAAAATTAAGTGCGTGCTGTTTTCTTAATTTTTTTTTAAAAAAAAGACCTATCTCAATATTTTAATTTTTTTCTAATTTACTGGCTAAAATATTTCCAAGGCTAACTAAAATATCTCTTTGTATAAAAGATAAAAAAAGAAAACTCAAATTATACTTGTCATATCTTTGACAACTGCCTCTTTCTCCTGCTCATTAACATATTTCAGATGTCTATGAAACAATATTTGACATGTATTTTTTTAAATAATCAAGACAAGAATTGCACAGCTAGTCCAGAACAATGGAGAGTCAAAAGTAACTCCTATTTGAATTCTCTATGCATTCTCACACTCATACACACAACACACATGTAGGTTGTGCATGCATGTGTGTGTATGAGTGTGTCGGGATTGTATAAAATTATGTGCATTTCATGAGCAGCTGGTGAATGAATATAGAAAAGAAATAACATTGCGATTTTAATTGGCTTTTAGCCTCTGCAACACACATAAATAAGAGCTGAACTTCATATTAATTATAATTTTCTGTGATTCAATTAATATCCTCTTTTATTTCTTTCACAGTATTTCAAATATTTTTCATGTAATCCTATTTTCACAGTTTTTATTGTAATGGAATTCCTATCCTTAGAACAATTGCTGGCAAACTGTAGCTATCATGCATTAAAATCACCTGGAAGGCTAGATAGGGAACAATTTGTCCATCTTCAGAACAGTCAGAATTACATGGAAAGTATTATTCTTATGACTTTAACCTTTCACCACCTGATATTTCATGATCCAAAAAGTCACAGGCTTTTATTTACTTATAGGTTTTCTGGTAATTTCTGATGGAAATTACCAAGCTCTGTATAGAAGTGTCCTCGTCTGATAAAATGAATGGGTTTTTACTCACCAGTTCCCTTGAAAAGCATTTGTAATATTTAAAATTATTTGCAAATGGCCATGAACTTATTAGAAGATTCAAAAATACAATACTTTTTCAGTTATGCATTGAGTTTTTCAAATAAGTTTTTCTTAGATGTATTATGAATAATAGCAATCATTTCAATTATTCATTGAATAATAGCTCCATTGGTGCTAGTGGAATATTGTGTTTTTTTCAGATAATTATTCTTTTTTAATGTATTTAAAATCAGCTTATCACCTTAAAATTAAATAAGCTTTCTCAGGAATGAAGTTTACTGAGGATCTAGGTCCAAATTCTTTTCATTTGCTCTCTGAAATCATTTTTATATCCTTCTCGTAGAACTTAAGAGGAAGGTATTATCATTCTCATTTTGTATGTAAGGAAAAGGCTCAAAGAGATGTCATCTCTTGCCTGAAGTCATACAACTAATAAAAGTCAATAATATATTGAACTCAGTATACCTTGATTGTACTCACTGTACAAATAAATGAAAATAGGTTTGGGATAAGTGTTTTATTTTCTACCAAGTAACAAAAATTTAGTGATTAACTTAGAGCTAGAACATCAAGTTTAGTTTACTTCCCCAAGGAAGTGGCACTTAGATTCTCCAACCTTAAACCTAAGATAGCAAGAGAAATTAATACTAGAAAATAAGAGAGAAGAACTTTGTATTTTTTTAACTGACTATTTTTTAATCCACAGATAAAACTATATATTTATTGCATACAACATAATGTTTTGAAATATATACAGCTTGTGGAGTGACTAAATCTAACTAACATATGTATTAACTCATATAGTTATACTTTTTAAAAAATAACACTTAACATACACTCTCAGCATTTTTCAAGAATAGTGTATATTATTATTAACTACAGTCACCATGCTGTACAATAGTTTTCCGAACTTATTCTATCTAACAAAAATTCTGTATCTTTTGACCAACAACTCCCCAACACCCCTCTCAATTACCCTAGCCTGTGGTAACCACCAATCTACTCTCTACTTCTATAAGATCAACTTTTTAAGACTCCACATATGAGTGAGATCATGAGTTATTTGTCTTTCTGTGCTTGGCTTACTTCAGTTCACATTAATATTCTCCAGATTTATCTGTGTTGATGCAAATGACAGGATTTCCTTATTTTATGGCAAAATAATATTTTTGTATACAAAGTGTATACAATGTGATATATATATGTGTGTGTATGTGTCTATATATATAGATATATACATTTTGCTTATCTAGTCATTTGTTAATGGATACTTAAGTTGATTCCATATCTTGACTATTATGAATAATGCTGAAATAAATACAGGAATACAGGTATCTTTTGACATATTCATTTTATTTCCCTTGGATATATACCCAGTAATGGGATTGCTGAATTATGTTGTAGTCTTATTTTTATGTTTTGAGGAACCTCCACATAGTTTTTCTAGTGACTATACTAATTTACTTTCCCACAACAGTACGCAAGGGTTTGTTCCCTTTTCTTCACATTCTCACCAATATTTGTCATCTTTCCTCTTTTTCATAACCATTCTAATAGGAATGAAGGGATATCTCATTGTGGTTTTAATTTGAATTTCCCTGATGATTAGCATTTTTAATATACCTATCGGTCTTTTATATATCTTCTTTTGAGAGGTGTCAAAATTGATTAAAAATTTTAATTAATTAAGACTGGAAACTACGAACCAATTAGAAGAAATCAGAGAAAATCCTCCATGACAATGGTCTGGGCAATGATTTTTTGGATATGATTCCAAAAACGCAGGCAACAAAAGCAAAAATAGACAAATGGGATTACAACAAACTAGATTGCACAGCAAAAGTAAATCAGCAAAGCAAAGAGATAACCTACAGAATAGGAGGAAATATTTTACATCTCATAAG
Organism: Pongo pygmaeus; assembly: GCF_028885625.2. NCBI lineage: Eukaryota > Metazoa > Chordata > Mammalia > Primates > Hominidae > Pongo > Pongo pygmaeus. Next base: position 125,355,907 of record NC_072377.2, on the reverse strand, counting down.
GGGTTAATATCCAAAGTATATAAATAACTCAAGCAACTCAATAGCAGGAAAAAATATAACCTGATTAAAAAATAAGACAGCTGTGTTTTATCTTTGGTCTTCTCTTCTGTTCACCTTATAATCTAAACTATATTTAAATGTCTTTCTTGCTTTTTTTTTTTTTTTTTTTGAGACGGAGGCTTGCTATGTCTCCAGGCTGGAGTGCAGTGGCGCAATCTCGGCTCACTGCAACCTCCACGTCCAGGGTTCAAGTGAATATTGTTTTACTGAAATTTATTAAAATTTTCCACCTTCATCTTTCTAACAGAAAAGTAGGTATTTATTCAGCTGACAGGTATGACCTGGGCTTGACCCTGCTAACCTATATTCTCATGCAAAACAAAGAGAATAAATGAGACTTATGATCTTTCACTCTTTCTATAAATGTTTGATTTTCCTAAGGTTCAAATTATGTTTTAATTAATATGCTGAGCCCACAAGCCACTGGTGATTAAGTCATTATGATATCATTTCTTCATTTGCTTTTTATACCCAATTGACTTGAAATGCTGTTTCTAGAACTTTTATTTGATGTTTCCCTGCCAATTTTGTTTCTGGTGTTTGACCTCCTAAAACAAAACAAGTGCCACTAGAATAGTATGCTTTTGCTCCGAGGCCTCCAGCTATCTGGGACAAACCAATTACAATTGGATCGTTTAGCTTTTAAATGCCTACCTACCTCTTCTAACATGTTTAGTCTGCCATCTCAGAGTCTGTATAAAATAGATTCTAATGAGCCAGGTACTGCCTTGGAAGAACTCAGAAGATTAAATTCTGTTTGAATCAATATTTTAGTTTCTTTTGTTTTCTTCACAGTATTTCAAAAGACGAAATGATTAAGAATATATCTAGTCCTCAGGTAAAAATAAACATCAAACTGCAGACAGCAGGAAGACTCAAATTATTTCTAATGATCAATGTTGTCAGCATTAAACTGCCGATATCATCATTGATCAAGAATGAAGAGTTCCTTGGTGAATAGGAGCCCTGGGAAGAAAAAAACAAGGAAGAATAAAAGTATTTAGGAAAAGTAGCATTTAGCTCTTTTCTTTTTTCTCCGTTCATCCTCTCTTCAAATGAGGCCACTTCCCACCTTCCTCTTGTTCTCATTTTCTATGCTTCATGCTTACAATTCTAAGGTAAGGTTTCTTAAGGCAGGAAAGTAGGTAGAGCTGTCAGGGAGGAAAGGAAAAACTTGCTAAAACGATTTGAGTCAGTTAATGAGTGACAGGATGAGAAATGTGTAAGGAACTGGCTTTCCTTCCAGGCTTCATACATGCCCAGTTCTAATCCTTCCCACTATTGAGTTTTCTCCATTGTGCTCTAGCCAGGGAACTGTGAACCCAGGGAAAGAACACCTCCAAGTACATTGACCAAAGGCTAATTTGCTTTTCTTATATCTACAGAAAAAAAAAATACATACATGGTTTATATATGAATAAAAACAAACACAATAGGTTTTCATAGCATAGAATATTCCCACTGGTAAACTTTATTATTATAATTTCCTATTATAATGAAACCATACTGGAGAATTCAGCCTACACTTGTGGAAGGGCCATAGGAACTGGAGAGTCTTAAGTCTGTAGGGTCTTAAGAGAGAAAGACCTTATTAGATACTGGAAATGATTTTCCAAGTTTCAGAAATCATTATAATCAGTTAGAAGTGGATGTCAAATCTTTAGAGCCATAGGAATGGCTCATAGTTCTAAAAGAACTAACGTGTTTCTTACCCTCAGGAAAATCAGGAATCCTGGCTCTAAAGATTGCTAGAATTCTATAAAAATATAAAATATATATAATGGTTTAGAGATAAGTTACCAATATATGCATAAACTTTCCTGGCTGATGCCTACGATGTCTCCAAAATAAATCTACTCTGATGATTTAATGCTCTGTAAAATTATGGGTTGTTAAACTTTATTTATACTTTTGCATGAATAACAAGTTATGGATACATTCATGATAGTAGGGTCCAAGGAGGAGGGGAAGAGGAGGACACTGAATGCCTAAGAGGGATTGAGAGAGGAATTATAGTAAGATGAGAAAAGAACAATGAGCCTTCAGAGTTATTCTTCCTAAGCTGATTAAGAGTAAGACTTAAACGGGAATAATTATCATACTTCAATATTGTTTTATTATGCAAGAACTGAATGGTTCAACTTTTAAAAGTAATGGATGAAAATGTTTAAAAATAGCTGATACTTTGGACTGTTATATTTAGGATGGTAAGTGAAAAGATGCTGTTTTACAGTAAGTTCTTTTTTCTTCTCCTTGTATTCTAGGGACAATTTCTCAAAACTATAAAATAGTTAAATATAAGATATAAATTCTATTTTTATACTGAATTATATAAAAGCAATTAAAGACAGTGAGCACTGAATGGATTTACACAACAGTCTTCTTTTTTATTATACTTTAAGTTCTGGAAGACATGTGCAGAACGTGCAGGTTTGTTACATAGGTATACATGTGCCATGGTGGTTTGCTGCACCCATCAACCCCTAATCCCCACATGCATTAGGTATTTGTCCTAATGCTATCCCTCCCCTTTCCCTCTACTGCCTGACAGGCCCCAGTGTGTGATGTTCCCCTCCTCGTGTCCATGTATTCTCATTGTTCAACTCCCATTTATGAGTGAGAACATACAGTGTTTGGTTTTCTGTTCCTGTGTTAGTTTGCTGAGAATGATGGTTTCCAGCTTCATCTATGTCTCTGCAAAGGACATGAACTCATCCTTTTTTATGGCTGCATAGTATTCCGTGGTGTATTTGTGCCACATTTTCTTTAACCAGTCTATCATTGATGGGCATTTGGGTTGGTTCCAAGTCTTTGCGATTGTAAATAGTGCTGCATGTGTCTTTATAGTAGAATGATTTATAATCCTTTGGGTATATACCCAGTAATGGGATTGCTGGGTCAAATGGTATGTCTGGTTCTAGATCCTTGAGGAATCACTACACTGTCTTCCACAATGGTTGGACTAATTTACACTCCCACCAACAGTGTAAAAGGGTTCCTATTTCTCCATATACGCTCCAGAATCTGTTGTTTCCTGACTTTTTAATAATCATCATTCTAATTGGTGTGAGATGGTATCTCACTGTAGTTTTGATTTGCATTTCTCTAATGACCAGTAATGATGAGCTCTTTCTCATATGTTTGTTGGCCGCATACACAGCAACCTTAAATTCATTTCTCAGTAGAAGAGACTTGTTTATTAAACAAAGAAGTTTTATATAATTTATATTTATTATATTACCAGTATAGCTAGCTAGCAAAAACTTTAAAACTATTATTTTGTATTCTAAAAGAATTGCAATCTAGTTTATAGCCTACTTGAAATTTGTAATTTTGAATGACTTTCACAGAAGACATAACACTGAGAATTTTAAAATACTATTCACCCAGAAAAGCATGCAGCTTACTTGAAATTCTGAACAATTCACTGGTTATTTTGAAGTCTTTATGTTAAAATAAGTAAACTTTCAAACCAAAACTCTATTTGCAGCTGCAAGATCAAATTTTATCTTACAGTTATGCAATACAAAAGCAGGACTTCAGGAACAAAGGCATTGCCCTTCTTGAAGACATTGCTAGTTTTATATTAAAATCACAGAGGTTATGCTTTTTCTTATGATGTATTTTGAGTTTACTCTCAAAAGAACTTTGGATACTCTCTATCCAGATCCCTCTGTCTTATTTTTCTTTCATTTGAACTTTTCATGCATAATGCATTTTAATACTAGGGCTGCATAGAGATTTAGCAACAAAACATATGGGCATTAAATATACATGCCTGAAGTCAAACCAAACTCATGCAATGTGAAAGCCATTAAAATTATGTTGCATTGCTTTCCTTTCTAATCACAGTAGATTGGAAGAGTAGGAGAGGTGATATCCACATGGTGAGGGACAGACTTCTCTATATAAAGAAGTATATGCCAGCCCAAATTTTAGAAAGATCATCAGTTAGTTTAGGTCCAACACTACATTTTCCTTTTTATTTATTTATTTTTTTTAGCTTTTCATTGCGTTATCCATATTTCATGATTATTGGGTGCTGTAGGGGAGGTAAAATTTTACTTTTACTCTTTTAAGTTTGTTATTTTTTTCCTAGACGTGAAATTAAATTGACATAAGACAGATCAACAGGAGAAAAGCATGAAAATTTAGTTAATACAAGTTTCATATGGCACAGGAGCCTTCGTAAGGAAATAAAGACCCAAAGATGCAATTAGAGTTGAATACTTACATATTGAATTTGACAAAGAGTACGAAGTTGTGAAAAAGTAACTAAATTATCTGGGAAGGCTAAAAGAAGATACATATTATTCTACCAAGGTCTGTACAGAATTCTCTGGGTTTCAACTTCCTGTCCTTGGTCATAATAATATTGCCTTCCTACTGGTACAGGGAGGACATCTTTCATGTGGGACTGTCATCACCTGTTGTTAAGAAAGAGAGGGAATCTCAAAGTGATCTTGTTGCACCTGCTGTTTTTCAAGTACTCTTAACTCAAAATAGTCAATATGCCAGAATGGTAGCATATTTTGCGGTGGCATCGTTTTAACTCCTTCAGTGCTCTGCTTTTATAAAAAACCTGAAGTCATTCTTTCTGGGTTTTCATAATTTCATTCACCTCTTTTTCTTAATATATCACCTCTCCCTCAATCTTCTGGAAAAGTCTCTATATATTTTTACAGATGAGCATTATCCAAAATGGCATTGCATGGCTGTTCTGTGCAGATCAGTTTCTGAAATCCGAGTTAGGCTGCATTCTATACTGACCATACACACTCCTGTATTAAAGATTCTGAGAACATCTACAATTAAAGAGAAACAAAGCCTTTTAATATAAGTTTTTTCAAATGTATTTAATTACAAGACATTTTTTTCATAGCACATAACATGTTAGGAAAGACGTAATGACAGAAAATACTATCTAGATTCTAATCTCTTCTTGAAAATTGCCCTCTTACATGCAAAGTATTTAAAAGGCATATTATTAACAATAAGGTAGTATTCAGCACTCCTAATTCAAAACTTAAAGCTGTATTTTAAATCCATTCATATCTAACAAGCATAGACTACAGTGACTCAAAATGGCAATAACCAGAGAGATTCTTCTACCAATACATAAAAGTTGAGGGAGAACTTTTAATTTGTTACGGATGTCAGACAATTTAACAGTCATTTTTGCTACTCATCTGAAGATATTCTATATAAAAATAGAATAAAGTATATAAATAATGAACTACAATAAAAACTAATCAATCAATGTTATTGGAATCTCTTAAACTTAATATAAATTTTTAACAAATAAGCTATGTAATAAAGAGTACTTTAAAAATTAAAACTACATCTAAAGTAGAGAAACTCTGACCCAAATAAATAACTCCCTTAAAACTGTTCCTTTTAAACACAAAGTTAGTTAAAAGACTGATGTGAAGTGGCAGTTCTTCACCAAGAGGACATAGCATATTAAAGTGGCTTTCATGCTATAATCTTTCTTAGTTATGGATGTAACATTGTAGACATGCACACACACACGCACACACACACACACATACACACTGCAGATTTGTGGCTTTTGTATGCTCCAAAAATGTTTTATTTTTACATTAAGGATACTCTATTTCTACTTTTTACTGTATTTAGGTCTAGCTATGGAGCTCTCTTTAGATTTTTTTAAGGCCCCTTTAAGCATCTTTCCATTCCTTTAATGTCAAAAATATATTTTTACCTCAGAATAATCAGGCCTCTTCCTCCTTCTCCCCTGGATTCTCCTACTCCTACTACAAGTTTAGCATAAGCATCACTTTTTCCAGTTTTCTTAAATGTACCAAATTAATTTTTGCACCTGTTTTATGCTTTCGTTGCACAATCTTCCTTTGTAATACTTATTGAAATTATAATTAAATAATTACTTACATAATAATATATTTTATGACAGTCTCCGTATGTGGACTGTCCATAGTACATTCATCATTATAACCCCCCAGTTTCTAGAACATGTAGCACATAATAGGGTAATTGATAATATATTTTGAATAAATAATGGAATTGAGTAGTAATTATGGCATATTTTCATTTTAGCCTAGGTGAATTTATTTTGAAAGCTATCACACTGTCATTTTTATACTTGATCTGTCTCTGTTATTTTAATTTTAACAGAGTGTTCAGTAACTCTCCTCAGATAGATCTTGCAAGTTAGATAACCCAGGCCCTCAGACTATTAGCATTCCTTTTTTTCACTTCCTTTCTTTTTTTTTTTTTTTTTTTTTTTTTTTTGGTTAAATGGAGTTTCGCTCCTGCTGCTCAAGCTGGACTGCAATGGCGGTGATCTCTGCTCACCGCAACCTCCACCTCCCGGGTTCAAGTGATTCTCCTGCCTCAGTCTCTGGGATTACAGGCATGCGCCACCAGGCCCAGCTAATTTGGTATTTTTAGTAAAGACCGTTTCACAATGTTAGTCAGCCTGGTCTCGAAATCCCGACCTCAGGTGATCCACCTGCCTCGGCCTCCCAAAGCGCTGGGATTACAGGCATGAGCCACCACTCCTGGCCTTTTCACTTCCTTTCAAATAAATGTATGACCTTTATGCTCTTCATGAGAGAGAGCTAGTACAACTTCATTGCACTTCATACAGCCTGCTCCCCATCAACTCTGGCAGGAGCCTCTCTCTCCTTTCCATAAAGGCTGACCTCTCTCAGCTTTCAGTTCTTTCCTTTTCCGGTTCATCTCTATAATTATTTTTGGAGAACTAACGAGTATAGTGGAGGAAAGCTGAGACTGAATATTACTTCTAACTTCAAGACACATGCCCTGTAAAGAATAAGGCCCCATATCAACAATGATTTGTATGAATATTTTTATAAACGTAGAAAACATAGATGCACAAAAATTATGAAAAATACATGGCATTACTTATGTCTTTAAAAGAGACAGAAACTTAAACATAAGTCAAACATAAAAAAATAATAATCCTTACAGTTCCTCAGATAATATTACTGAGAGATCCAGGTCGTGAGGACTATTCACTTATGTAACTTAGAGAAAGGCCTCTTTAACTCATTTTCCATTTGCCCCAAGAATACTGTGCTGGCAGCAAGGTGCACTTTTTTTTTTCTCTAAATGGGAAATGGGTTAAGAAAAAAGAAAGAAAAACTGAGCAAAAGACTGGCATAGAATGCACATATATATCAATGGAATAGAATTGGAAATCCATAAATGAACTCATATCTCTGGGCAATTTATTTCTGACAAGAATGCCAAGTCAACTGCATGGGTAAATAACAGTCCCTTCAAATGATGGTGCTGGGACAACTGGGTTTCCACATAAAAAATGAAATTGGAGGTCTACCTCATATCACATAGAAACATTAACTCAAAATGGATCAATGATCTAAGTATAAAAACTAAAACTATAAAACTCTAAAAATAAAATGTATTAATCTTCATGAATTTAGATTTGGCAATAGGTTCTTAGATAAGACTCTGAAAGCACGAGTAACAAAACACAAAATAAACTGAACTTCATCAATCTTAAAAACTTTTGTAACTTAAAGGACATTATTATGAAATTGAGAAGACAACCTGTAGAATGAGAAAGCCTTCATAATTGAAAAACATATTTGCAAAGCATGCATCTGATAAGGATTTAATATCCAGAGTATATAACAAAAATTCATAAAACTCAAAAACACAAAGACAACCCAGTGAAAACAAATGGTCAAATGACTTGAATAGACATTTCTCCAAAGAAGAGATGCAAATGGCCAGTAAGCACATGAAAGGATGTTCAACATCATCAATCATGAGGAAAATGCAAATCCAAACCATAATAAGATATCATTTTATACCTATTAGGATAGATATAATTTTAAAAATGGTTGGAGAAACAAATTCTCATTCATTGCTTATATGAATGTAAAATAGTCCAACTGCTATGGAAAAGTTTGGCCGTTCCTTGAAAAGTTAAACCATATGAGCCAGCAATTCCACCTTTGGATATGTGCCCCCCAAAATTGGAAACAGGTACAGAAAGAGATGCTTGTATATCAATATTTATTTCAGCATTACACACATTAGTTAAAAGGTGGAAATGACTCTAGTATCTATCAATAGTTGAATGATGAATCAAAATGTGGTATATGCTCCCAGTGGAATATTATTCAGCCATAAAAAGAAATACCTCTGATGCATGATACAACAAGGATGAACCTTGAAAACATTATGTTAGTGAAATAAGCAAGACAAAAGGGGACAATTATTATTTGTTCCCTTTAAAATTATTTATGAATAATTCTATTCATAAAATTGTTCCAATTTTATGAAATATTGAATGGAAAAATGTATAAGTAAACTAGGGATTAGTGGGGCAAAGGTGAGGGGTCATTAAGGAGTTATTGCTTAATGGTTACTAAATATCTGAGATGATGAAAACATTTTGAGATAGTGACGATGGTTACACAATATTGTGAATGTAATTAATGTCACCAATTTGTACACTACAAAATAAGTGATGACTATTTTACCAAAATAAAGCCATATATATTTCATGTTACATAGATATTTTTACCAAAATAAAATTTGACTCATATAATTAATGAATATTTAAGTTTTATATTAAAATCATGCACAAATAAAAGAAATTCTGCTGGGACCAAAAACAGAAAAAAAAAAAGAAATAAGTTCATTCCTTGCTCTTCTTTACAGAGAAATTAATTGAATTGCATATCTTGAAACCACAAAGTCATGGTTACACTTACAGTCTGAACAATGTATTAAACTTTAGAGTCCCCATAAAAAATTTAAATGCAAGGGTGAATATTTATTTTCAATAAGGATATGCATCACAGCAAATTGCAACTAAAAAAAACTGACGTATGTAACAAAATATCCCCAAAATCTGCACATACATGATTTTTATTGACTTTCTGATATACCTCTATGCTTTTCCTATTTCTTTTGCTCTTTATTCTTTGAAATCTTCTTCATATAATTATGATTTCTGAACCATTTTACACAGGAAGAATAGAAAGATGATTCAATATTTTCACTAGTATAATCTGTACCAAAAAGTTTAGTTTTTGTGTTGAGTTATTTTCATGCCCTAGGAACCTCAGTATCCCTTCAGGGAATCTTTATCTGCAGCCATTATAGTTTACTTTCCCTTATCCTACTGACCCTACCTGTCCTGCAGGAGCAAATGTTTGCCCTAAAGGCCATGTTCATATTCTAAGGGATTTAACGCACATCTCAGGTAAAGTTCTGAGCTTTCTTAGGCGATCTCTAGATGGAGTTTTTTATATCATTTCCATATACACTTCAGCCTCAGAAGTTTCAGTGTCTCCCAAAATGATATTTCATAAAAGCATTTAATGTTACAGCTCAAAATGACAATGAAAAGCATCTAGTCAGGGCTTTTTAAACTTTACTCATCTAAATTCCACTATCACGATTTTGCCACTTCCATACACCACCTTTGCAGTTATTTGCTCAGCATTTATTTTCTAATTGTTTACTTAGTCATGCATGTTAATCTGGCTTGACACAATTATATTCATAAAATCTCATGCTAAGATTGAAATGTGTATATATATATGTTTGATGGACATTAAAATACATTTATAGATACAAAAGAAAAAATGGTTGATAATTTAGAAATAAGAAATCTCAATGATGAAAACTACATAGAAATCTTGCATTTTTATAAGTAATTATCATTTTTATTTAAGTGAAGTAGTGAAACAGTAATGTGTTTTCTGTTTTTCTTTAGGAATTTTTTTTAACAAGAATGATGTTGTTCATTAGATTATAGTAATGCTCAGTGCACTCAAAAGTCATTTTAATCAAGTGAAAAAAAGGAATCAAATTGAGTAATAAAGAAAACAAGTGAGGGAGCCAGGCCCAGGGTTAATGGGGGACAGAAGAAATGTTTTGCTTTGGCCACTTCCTCTATGAATCTATAAAAAAATTCCCTCTCATTTCTACATGTAGAAACAATCATTCCACACTTTATGCACTATATAGCCTTCTGCACTATGTGGTTTACCTTTTTCTCTCACAGCCTTCAAGCTCTTAGGAGCACTGAATAGGCCTTACTATCATAGACATTTCTATTGACTGGTATCATGTTAAGTGTCTGGGAGGTATTCACTATTATTGAATAAATGGCCAGAAAGGTATGTATAAAAACAGACACCTAGAAAAATCACTTTAATACTTATTGTAAATATGGATAAATAATAATAATAATAAATAAATAGAATAGCAAATCTAAGATCAGAACATCCATATGAAGAACTGAATGAATACAGATTTAAGACGAAAAAGACTAGAAGATTTCTTTGTAATTTTTGTGTTCTGACATGTCAGTAAAATCCCAGTTTAAAAAAAAACTCACAAAACGCATATAATTGGCTTAAACCAAGACACAACAAGCCATACATACCTCTGATTCTTGACACTAGGAACAGATCCTTGTTAAAGACATAGAAGACATGGTCTTACCCTCCCATCAACTACGTTTTCTTTACAATGTTATATTTTATGTCCAAAGAGACTTCTGCCAATATGAGACTTCTAACTGGACAGCCAGTATATTTCCTAAAGGATTATTTAAAATACAACTCCATTTGTTTTAGCACTTTGCCAAACTTCAAATATTTTTTGATCAGGAAAACAGACATCATGCCTACCACCACGACGGTTTTTGCCTAATGAGAGAGAGACAATAAACAATTTTTAAAGCCATGCATAATTGCAAATTTTGATAAATGCCAAGAAGAAAACACCCAAGATGAACTGAGGAAATATATGGGGAACTTAAATAGGGATAAACAAGAAAAGGCTTCCCAAGGAACAGAAGATCAATTCCAGGTCTAATAGAACAATCCTTATAAAGGCAGCAAGACAGAGAATTCTAGGCAGAAAAGTGTTTGAAAAGTCCCTGAGTTGAGAAAGTGCTTGGGTGAGCCTAAAAATGTACAGAAGACTAGGGAGACTAGTGTGTTTCAAATGTAGCAGAGAAGGAGCTGAGATGAGTTTGGAGAAGGAATTCAAGCCCAGATTGTCCAAGGTACTACAGGCAGTAAGAAGTTTTGCTTTCATTCTTTGTGTAATACAAAGTATGCTAATGGTTGTAGATATGCACGGCTATGCAGGATGAGTAAGATCTGGAGGCTATGGTTAATAGTACTGTATTGTACATTTGAAATTTGCAAACAGTAGATCTTAAATGTTCTCACCACAAAAAGCATGGTAACTGTGTGAGGCAATGGATATGTTCATTAGCTTGGTGGTGGTGATCATTTCATAAAGTAAACCTATATTAAAACATCCATGCTGTATACCTAAAAATTATGCAATTTTTATTTGTCAATTATACCTCAACCAAGCTAGAAAAAGTAAAATTGAAAGGAAAAAAGGCAAAATGCAAGAATGCTAATAATAATTATTTCAGCTGCTTGGTGAATAATAGATTAGAAGAAGTAATAGAAAAATTGGGAAAACCATCAGAAATCCATTAAATTGCTCAGGAGATAGGTAACAAAATTTAGGATAATTTCATTAGGATAATGATGGTGGATAATGATAGTGGGCATGGATAGAAACGGAAGATTTAGAGACATTATTTGGGAAGTCAATATTAATACTGCAGGATAAAATTTAAGATGTCGAGTTTCTGGCTTGACTAACTACACGTGTGCCATTTACTGGAAAAGGTAAAAATAAAAGAGCAAGGGATATGAAGAGGAAAACCAGTAGTTTAGTTTTGAACTCATGAAGATTACAATGCTTGTAAAACATCCACGTTTTAGGTAGATAGTGGGCAATTGGAGATAAAAGTCTTTAACACTTGTATATATAAATCTCGTGATATAAATATGGATGATATAAATCCAAATTACACATAAATGTAGAATACGAATGATATAAATTTTAAATGAAATTAATTAGATCCAGTAGAGGGGAGAATTTAATAATATAGGAAGGGTCAGTAGCAGAGATAGAGGGAGAGAAGTCCTTAAAAAGGCAGTAAGAGGTTGGTTTCTAGATTGGCTTTTTATAGGTGAGGTGTCACCTTGTGTTTTTGAGAAGACAAGTAGCAAATTGGTGCAGAGAAAGAAAAATGTGCAGTTTTGGTGTCGGGAAAGTGAAGAAAGTCTCTTCTAAAGGTTTCATTATTTTTTCAGGTTTGAGAGACAAGAAAAAAGGTAAAATAGTCATCATACAAGATGAATAAAGAAACCAGAAACTCTTCAAGTTTTACAACCAAAAATTTCCCAAACCTCCTAAATGCATTGGATGTCCTCTTAGTCAGGACATTCTGGCAGAGTTGTGCCACACTTAAGAGACCAAGGTTGAATCATCTTCTTAGACATGCTGCCTGTTAGAAGTGGGGCAATGAAAACCGAATGGTTCCCAGGGAAAGACAGCTTAATTTAAATGTCCCTATTTCACAAAGCCCACTAAAATAAGCATTGCTTTAATGCTTAAATAATCAGAAGGCATTTTTCTTGTTCTAGTTTTCTACTCTGTTGAAGGATTTCTGCCAGAAGAATAAAAGAAATCACACAGAAGAGCCTGTTCTCTCTGGATTTCTAACAGTCACTAAAATGCCGAGCATAATGTTGCAGTGAATTTCAAATTTCAGTATGCATTTTACTATGCAATTTCTGGAGCCTGCCCTCAGAGAATCTGATTATATGTTTGGAGTTATATGCAATTTTAATTAGTTCCTCAAATGATTTGGAGGCATGGACTATATTTTGAGAGAAACAAAATAGGGATGAACCTAAATGGTAGATGTAGTGACTTCAACATTTTATCCATGTGCATTATCGTTAAGTTCAGGGATTATTATAATAGGAATTAAGAGCATCAAAAAGCAGAAAAATATATATATATTTTCTATATATAATTGGGATACATGAGTTTTGCAATCTGATGAAGGCAAATTAAAGACAAACACTATCATTTTAAGATTCTCTGTTTTGACACATCTGTCGAAACCTAAACTCAGGTAGAGGTGAATTGACATCAATTTTATTTAACAAATATACTTTTAGACATAGAACTAAAATTAAAATTGATTTTATTACAACTAAAGCTACACAGCTGGCATTAAATTGCTGTTGAGTAAGACAGAGCATATGACAAGAACGTATTTCCAAAGGTGCATTATAAAACTGTCAAAATATTCTGAAATATAAATCCTTACTTTACAATCACTTTATAACTATTTCTTTCTTAAGGTAATATTTCTCTCTTTATATGTTAAAATATTATATCTAATAAGTCAAATAACCAGATAAGATAATGCAGAACACAATAAAACAAGTTTAAATGCTTATTTTATCAAGATTTAAAAAATAGTAGCCCAGCAAGCATTTACATTTTCAACTATATTTTTGAAATTGTCTTAAAAAATAAAGGACACTATACTAGCAATAAAGGAGTAGTAGAAGGTAGTATAAGGAAGACAGAAAAAGTTTTTACATGATGTTTACATTTCTGAACTTTTTCTAGAATTATTAAAGCTGGAAGAAATGCATTTTTAATATTCCAAATTTATGAATTAAACATTTCAATTATTTTTTGCTTTAATTTTATATGTAGAAACCAGTGTTGTCTTAGAAACCCAGAGCCTGTAGCCAGGATGGCTGAGCGATCATGAACAAACGTTTTTCAGTTTTCCCACCTGTAGAATAGGATGATAGTGATACATACCATAAGTCTACTGAAAGTGTGAAATGAATTAATATACAAAAAGCCCTTACACCAGGATCTGGCACATATTAAATACTCTGTATTCACTCTTAGTAGCATATAAATTTTATTTTAATATTTAATTTGAAGTTTTTCTGCTATTTTATCCAAATTACTCTGAAATTATTCTGAGGGTAGTTTATACACCCAATGGCAGCTTAGGTTACCATGTGGAAGAGTGCAGACAAAAAAAGACGTGTTTGGAAGTCTACTGGAGATTTAAAGTTTTGTTCTGATGCATAAAGAAGGAATCCAGGACATGAATGACATTGTGGAGATGCTGCACCCATATTGGACTTACTTTCTTCAGACTTCTTGTAAGTGAGGAAAATACATAGCTATTTGGTTAGGAAATTGTTTTTAGGTTGCTACACGCAGCCACAGAGCCTAATTGATAGATCCAGTAAACTTCGATTTTTTCTGAAGAAACAAATTATCATCTGCATTTTGATCATCTGAAAACTAAAACTAGAAAGTAATTTTCCAAATGCATTCAATAGCTAGATAGCAGAACCACAACATTCAGGTCCCTTGATTCTCTATTCTGTGCAATCATTCTGACATTGCTCTGCTCTGGTTCTCTACTTCTACCTGACAAATATCGCTTCCAGCCCATTTCCCTTGAAGGTAAATTATAGATCCTCTTCTTTGCATCTCTGTAAGTTTCCTCAAGGGAACTACATATTAGTGTTTCTGGATCTTGTCTCTTAATCATAAATTTCCTTTTCTATTTCTCTTTGAAGGAAGAAATAATATTTTCCTATGCATTTAAGCACCTGAGAAATGAATGAGCTGAAATGAATGATTTGTTTTAGAAATAAAGAAGCAAAGTTTTAAGAGTAGTATAGAGTTAGTGTCAGAGAAATTCAGTTTCATGTTAACAGTAACATTGACAACTAGTATTATTGAATGCTTGCTATGTACTGATGATGATGCGTGGCACTTATCAAATGTTTGCTATGCCCCATGTCCTATACATGAATTAACTCATTTAATCCTCAAAATATATTTATGAGCTTAACATTGTTTTTTTTTTTTTTTGTTTTTTTTTTTTTTCTTCTTTTTTTTTTTTTTTTTTTTGTTTTTTTTTTTTTCTTCTTTTTTTTTTTTTTTTTTTTCTTTTATTATTATTATTATTATACTTTAGGTTTTATGGTACATGTGCACAATGTGCAGGTAAGTTACATATGTATACATGTGCCATGCTGGTGCGCTGCACCCACCAACTCGTCATCTAGCATTAGGTATATCTCCCAATGCTATCCCTCCCCCCTCCCCCCACCCCACAACAGTCCCCAGAGTGTGATGTTCCCCTTCCTGTGTCCATGTGTTCTCATTGTTCAATTCCCACCTATGAGTGAGAATATGCGGTGTTTGGTTTTTTGTTCTTGCGATAGTTTACTGAGAATGATGATTTCCAATTTCATCCATGTCCCTACAAAGGACGTGAACTCATCATTTTTTATGGCTGCATAGTATTCCATGGTGTATATGTGCCACATTTTCTTAATCCAGTCTATCATTGTTGGACATTTGGGTTGGTTCCAAGTCTTTGCTATTGTGAATAATGCGGCAATAAACATACGTGTGCATGTGTCTTTATAGCAGCATGATTTATTGTCCTTTGGGTATATACCCAGTAATGGGATGGCTGGGTCGAATGGAATTTCTAGTTCTAGATCCCTGAGGCATCGCCACACTGACTTCCACAAGGGTTGAACTAGTTTACAGTCCCACCAACAGTGTAAAAGTGTTCCTATTTCTCCACATCCTCTCCAGCACCTGTTGTTTCCTGACTTTTTAATGATTGCCATTCTAACTGGTGTGAGATGGTATCTCATTGTGGTTTTGATTTGCATTTCTCTGATAGCCAGTGATGGTGAGCATTTTTTCATGTGTTTTTTGGCTGCATCAATGTCTTCTTTTGAGAAGTGTCTGTTCATGTCCTTTGCCCACTTTTTGATGGGGTTGTTTGTTTTTTTCTTGTAAATTTGTTGGAGTTCATTGTAGATTCTGGATATTAGCCCTTTGTCAGATGAGTAGGTTGCGAAAATTTTCTCCCATTTTGTAGGTTGCCTGTTCACTCTGATGGTAGTTTCTTTTGCTGTGCAGAAGCTCTTGAGTTTAATTAGATCCCATTTGTCAATTTTGGCTTTTGTTGCCATTGCTTTTGGTGTTTTAGACATGAAGTCCTTGCCCATGCCTATGTCCTGAATGGTAATGCCTAGGTTTTCTTCTAGGGTTTTTATGGTTTTAGGTCTAACATTTAAGTCTTTAATCCATCTTGAATTGATTTTTGTATAAGGTGTAAGGAAGGGATCCAGTTTCAGCTTTCTACATATGGCTAGCCAGTTTTCCCAGCACCATTTATTAAATAGGGAATCCTTTCCCCATTTCTTGTTTTTGTCAGGTTTGTCAAAGATCAGATACTTGTAGATATGTGGCATTATTTCTGACGGCTCTGTTCTGTTCCATTGATCTATATCTCTGTTTTGGTACCAGTACCATGCTGTTTTGGTTACTGTAGCCTTGTAGTATAGTTTGAAGTCAGGTAGTGTGATGCCTCCAGCTTTGTTCTTTTGGCTTAGGATTGACTTGGCGATGCGGGCTCTTTTTTGGTTCCATATGAACTTTAAAGTAGTTTTTTCCAATTCTGTGAAGAAAGTCATTGGTAGTTTGATGGGGATGGCATTGAATCTGTAAATTACCTTGGGAAGGATGGCCATTTTCATGATATTGATTCTTCCTACCCATGAGCATGGAATGTTCTTCCATTTGTTTGTATCCTCTTTTATTTCCTTGAGCAGTGGTTTGTAGTTCTCCTTGAAGAGGTCTTTCACATCCCTTGTAAGTTGGATTCCTAGGTATTTTATTCTCTTTGAAGCAATTGTGAATGGGAGTTCACTCATGATTTGGCTCTCTGTTTGTCTGTTATTGATGTATAAGAACGCTTGTGATTTTTGCACATTGATTTTGTATCCTGAGACTTTGCTGAAGTTGCTTATCAGCTTAAGGAGATTTTGGGCTGAGACAATGGGGTTTTCTAGATATACTATCATGTCATCTGCAAACAGGGACAATTTGACTTCCTCTTTTCCTAATTGAATACCCTTGATTTCCTTCTCCTGCCTAATTGCCCTGGCCAGAACTTCCAACACTATGTTGAATAGAAGTGGTGAGAGAGGGCATCCCTGTCTTGTGCCAGTTTTCAAAGGGAATGCTTCCAGTTTTTGCCCATTCAGTATGATATTGGCTGTGGGTTTGTCATAAATAGCTCTTATTATTTTGAGATACGTCCCATCAATTCCTAATTTATTGAGAGTTTTTAGCATGAAGGGTTGTTGAATTTTGTCAAAGGCCTTTTCTGCATCTATTGAGATAATCATGTGGTTTTTGTCTTTCGTTCTGTTTATATGCTGGATTACATTTATTGATTTGCGTATATTGAACCAGCCTTGCATCCCAGGGATGAAGCCCACTTGATCATGGTGGATAAGCTTTTTGATGTGCTGCTGGATTCGATTTGCCAGTATTTTATTGAGGATTTTTGCATCAATGTTCATCAAGGATATTGGTCTAAAATTCTCTTTTTTTGTTGTGTCTCTGCCAGGCTTTGGTATCAGGATGATGCTGGCCTCATAAAATGAGTTAGGGAGGATTCCCTCTTTTTCTATTGATTGGAATAGTTTCAGAAGGAATGGTACCAGCTCCTCCTTGTACCTCTGGTAGAATTCGGCTGTGAATCCATCTGGACCTGGACTTTTTTTGGTTGGTAAGCTATTGATTATTGCCCCAATTTCAGCTCCTGTTATTGGTCTATTCAGAGATTCAACTTCTTCCTGGTTTAGTCTTGGGAGGGTGTATGTGTTGAGGAATTTATCCATTTCTTCTAGATTTTCTAGTTTATTTGCATAGAGGTGTTTGTAATATTCTCTGATGGTAGTTTGTATTTCTGTGGGATCGGTGGTGATATCCCCTTTATCATTTTTTATTGCATCTATTTGATTCTTCTCTCTTTTTTTCTTTATTAATCTTGCTAGCGGTCTATCAATTTTGTTGATCCTTTCAAAAAACCAGCTCCTGGATTCATTTATTTTTTGAAGGGTTTTTTGTGTCTCTATTTCCTTCAGTTCTGCTCTGATTTTAGTTATTTCTTGCCTTCTGCTAGCTTTTGAATGTGTTTGCTCTTGCTTTTCTAGTTCTTTTAATTGTGATGTTAGGGTGTCAATTTTGGATCTTTCCTGCTTTCTCTTGTGGGCATTTAGTGCTATAAATTTCCCTCTACACACTGCTTTGAATGCATCCCAGAGATTCTGGTATGTTGTGTCTTGGTTCTCGTTGGTTTCAAAGAACATCTTTATTTCTGCCTTCATTTCGTTATGTACCCAGTAGTCATTCAGGAGCAGGTTGTTCAGTTTCCACGTAGTTGAGCGGTTTTGAGTGAGATTCTTAATCCTGAGTTCTAGCTTGATTGCACTGTGATCTGAGAGACAGTTTGTTACAATTTCTGTTCTTTTACATTTATTGAGGAGAGCTTTACTTCCAAGTATATGGTCAATTTTGGAATAGGTGTGGTGTGGTGCTGAAAAAAATGTATATTCTGTTGATTTGGGGTGGAGAGTTCTGTAGATGTCTATTAGGTCTGCTTGGTGCAGAGCTGAGTTCAATTCCTGGGTATCCTTGTTGACTTTCTGTCTCGTTGATCTGTCTAATGTTGATAGTGGGGTGTTAAAGTCTCCCATTATTAATGTGTGGGAGTCTAAGTCTCTTTGTAGGTCACTCAGGACTTGCTTTATGAATCTGGGTGCTCCTGTATTGGGTGCATATATATTTAGGATAGTTAGCTCTTCTTGTTGAATTAATCCCTTTACCATTATGTAATGGCCTCCTTTGTCTCTTTTGATCTTTGTTGGTTTAAAGTCTGTTTTATCAGAGATTAGGATTGCAACCCCTGCCTTTTTTTGTTTTCCATTTGCTTGGTAGATCTTCCTCCATCCTTTTATTTTGAGCCTATGTGTGTCTCTGCACGTGAGATGGGTTTCCTGAATACAGCACACTGATGGGTCTTGAGTCTTTATCCAGTTTGCCAGTCTGTGTCTTTTAATTGGAGCATTTAGTCCATTTACATTTAAAGTTAATATTGTTATGTGTGAATTTGGTCCTGTCATTATGATGTTAGCTGGATATTTTTCTCGTTAGTTGATGCAGTCTCTTCCTAGTCTCGATGTTCTTTACATTTCGGTATGATTTTGCAGTGGCTGGTACCGGTTGTGCCTTTCCATGTTTAGCGCTTCCTTCAGGAGCTCTTTTAGGGCAGGCCTGGTGGTGACAAAATCTCTCAGCATTTGCTTGTCTGTAAAGTATTTTATTTCTCCTTCACTTATGAAGCTTAGTTTGGCAGGATATGAAATTCTGGGTTGAAAATTCTTTTCTTTAAGAATGTTGAATATTGGTCCCCACTCTCTTCTGGCTTGTAGGGTTTCTGCCGAGAGATCCGCTGTTAGTCTGATGGGCTTCCCTTTGATGGTAACCCGACCTTTCTCTCTGGCTGCCCTTAACATTTTTTCCTTCATTTCAACTTTGGTGAATCTGACAATTATGTGTCTTGGAGTTGCTCTTCTCGAGGAGTATCTTTGTGGCGTTCTCTGTATTTCCTGAATCTGAATGTTGGCCTGCCTTGCTAGATTGGGGAAGTTCTCCTGGATAATATCCTGCAGAGTGTTTTCCAACTTGGTTCCATTCTCCCCGTCACTTTCAGGTACACCAATCAGACGTAGATTTGGTCTTTTCACATAGTCCCACATTTCTTGGAGGCTTTGCTCGTTTCTTTTTATTCTTTTTTCTCTAAACTTCCCTTCTCGCTTCATTTCATTCATTTCATCTTCCAGGGCTGATACCCTTTCTTCCATTTGATCGCATCGGCTCCTGAGGCTTCTGCATTCTTCACGTAGTTCTCGAGCCTTGGTTTTCAGCTCCATCAGCTCCTTTAAGCACTTCTCTGTATTGGTTATTCTAGTTATACATTCTTCTAAATTTTTTTCAAAGTTTTCAACTTCTTTGCCTTTGGTTTGAATATCCTCCCGTAGCTCGGAGTAATTTGATCGTCTGAAGCCTTCTTCTCTCAGCTCGTCAAAGTCATTCTCCGTCCAGCTTTGTTCCGTTGCTGGTGAGGAACTGCGTTCCTTTGGAGGAGGAGAGGTACTCTGGTTTTTAGAGTTTCCAGTTTTTCTGCTCTGTTTTTTCCCCATCTTTGTGGTTTTATCTACTTTTGGTCTTTGATGATGGTGATGTACAGATGGGTTTTTGGTGTGGATGTCCTTTCTGTTAGTTTTCCTTCTAACAGACAGAACCCTCAGCTGCAGGTCTGTTGGAGTACCTGTCCGGCCGTGTGAGGTGTCAGTCTGCCCCTGCTGGGGGGTGCCTCCCAGTTAGGCTGCTCGGGGGTCAGGGGTCAGGGGTCAGGGACCCACTTGAGGAGGCAGTCAGCCCGTTCTCAGATCTCCAGCTGCGTGCTGGGAGAACCACTGCTCTCCTCACAGCTGTCAGACAGGGACATTTAAGTCTGCAGAGGTTACTGCTGTCTTTTTGTTTGTCTGTGTCCTGCCCCCAGAGGTGGAGCCTACAGAGGCAGGCAGGCCTCCTTGAGCTGTGGTGGGCTCCACCCAGTTCAAGCTTCCAGGCTGCTTTGTTTACCTAAGCGAGCCTGGGCAATGGCGGGCGCCCCTCCCCCAGCCTCGCTGCCGACTTGCTGTTTGATCTCAGACTGCTGTGCTAGCAATCAGCGAGACTCCGTGGGCATAGGACCCTCTGAGCCAGGTGCGGGCTATACTGTCCTGGGGCACCGTTTCCTAAGCCCGTCGGAAAAGCACAGTATTCGGGTGGGAGTGGCCCGATTTTCCAGGTGCCATCTGTCACCCCTGGAAGGGGAACTCCCTGACCCCTTGCGCTTCCCGAGTGAGGCAATGCTTCGCCCCTGCTTCGGCTGGCGCACGGTGCGCTCACCCACTGACCTGCGCCCACTGTCTGGCACTCCCTAGTGAGATGAACACGGTACCTCAGATGGAAATGCAGAAATCACCCGTCTTCTGCGTCGCTCGCGCTGGGAGCTGTAGACCGGAGCTGTTCCTATTCGGCCATCTTGGCTCCTCCCCCCGAGCTTAACATTGTTATAATTCCTCTATGATAGATGCAGATATTGAGGTCATGTGATCCTCAAATATATGTTGGTAACCACTAGAATTAACTTACCTCTTATTTCCATTGTCAAAGCATTCTACTTTCCCTTAGCTTGAAGAAAAATGAATTACTTGCAATGTATCTATCAAGTCTTTAAATATCTCTTTTTCTCTACTACTCAGTCTGACCACATTCTTCCCATCTAAAACTTGCTTTGACTTCTAGGTTCCCCCTTCCAGACAGATACCACTTTGTAAAAAAATATTTTTGTGCCCCTCTATATTCCTACAAATAATTTCCTCATTTGGGCTTCTATCCCGATTTGCCAAAATTATTATTATTATTGTTTATTATATTTTAAGTTCTGGGGTACATGTGCAGAACGTGCAGGTTTGTTACATAGGTATACATGTGCCATGCTGGTTTGCTGCACCCATCAACCCATCATCTACATTAGGTATTTCTCCTAATGCTATTCCTCCCCTAGCTCCCCAGACCCCAACAGGCCCTGGTGTGTGATGTTCTCCTCCCTGTGTCCATGTGTTCTCATTGTTCAGCTCCCACTTATGAGTAAGAACATGCCATGTTTGATTTTCTGTTCTTGTGTTAGTTTGCTGAGAATGATGGTTTCCAGCTTCATTCATGTCCCTCCAAAGAACATGAACTCACCCTTTTTTATGGCTGCATAGTATTCCACGGTATATATGTGCCACATTTTCTTTATCCAGTCTATCATTGATGGGCATTTGGGTTGGTTCCAAGTCTTTGCTGTTGTGAACAGTGCCACAATAAACATACGTGTGCATGTGTCTTTATCATAGAATGATTTATAATCCTCTAGGTAATGGGATTGCTGGGTCAAATGGTATTTCTAGTTCTAGATCCTTGAAGAATTGCCACACTGTCTTCCAGAATGGTTGAACTAATTTACACTCCCACCAACAGTGTAAAAGCGTTCCTATTTCTCTCCATCCTCTCCAGCATCTCTTTCCTGAATTTTTTTTTTTTTTTGAGGTGGAATCTTGCTCTGTCATCCAGGCTGGAGTGCAGTGGCGTGTTCTTGGCTTACTGCAGACTCTGCCTCCCGGGTTTATGCCATTCTCCTGCCTCAACCTCCTGAGTAGCTGGGACTACAGGTATCTGCCACCATGCCCAGCTAATTTTTTGTATTTTTAGTAGAGACGGGGTTTCACCATGTTAGCCAGGATGGTCTCGATCTCCTGACCTTGTGATCCACCCTCCTGGGCCTCCAAAACTGCTTGGATTACAGGTGTGAGCCACCATGCCTGGCCTGTTTCCTGACTTTTTAATGATCACCATTCTAACTGGTGTGAGATGGTATCTCATTGTGGTTTTGATTTCCATTTATCTAATGACCAGCGATGACGAGCTTTTTTTCACATGTTTGTTGGCTGCATAAACGTCTTCTTTTGAGAAGTGCCTGTTCATATCCTTCGCCCACTTTTTGATGGGGTTGTTTGATTTTTTCTTGTAAATTTGTTTAAGTTCTTTGTAGATCCTGGATATTAGCCCTTTGTCAGATGGATAGATTGCAAACATTTTCTCTCATTCTGTAGGTTCATTGTGATGACAGTTTCTTTTGCTATGCAGAAGCTCTTTCATTTAAGTAGATCCCATTTGTCTATTTTGGTTTTTGTTGCCATTGCTTTTGGTGTTTTAGTCATGAAGTTTTTGCCCATGGCTATGTCTTGAATGGTATTGCCTAGGTTTTCTTCTAGGGTTTTTATGGTTTTAGGTCTTACGTTTAATTCTTTCATCCATCTTGAGTTAATTTCTCTATAAGGTGTAAGGAAGGGATCCAGTTTCAGCTTTCTGCATATGGCCAGGCAGTTTTCCCAACACCATTTATTAACCAGGGAATCCTTTCCCCATTGCATGGGCCCCAGACTCCCGTATCTCTGCCTTTACAACTATCATAACTTGCAACTTAAGAATTAAACTTATCTTTGCTACAGGCCTTAAGGATTATCCTGCCCAACAATTCTTAACAGCTTGAAGGCCCCACTACTATGCAAGTGTTTGGGAAGGATGCACTTGAACATCACTCAGCTTTAAGAAAGCCCAAATTGTTACAGAGATTATTTTAACATAGCAATGACTCTAAAAATGTTCTTGTGTTTAGAGTGCAAAATATTGATATGTTGAAAAAATATATTAAAATATTCTGGAAAAAATCACTTCTAAGCATTGTAGTATAGTAGATGAAGTTAGACTACAAAACTCTTGAATGTAAGGACCACTGACTTTTATATTTTATAAAATAAATTTTCTCTCTCTCCTTCTCTTCCACTCTGTTTTAGAAAGTTAATTATACACCTCAATTCATGGCAAATGACGACCATTAGTCTTTCAATTCAGTTATTTAGTATATTTTAACTATTCCTCATGCATTCCTTTCTCCTCCAAAAGGATGAATTATTCTAATATGTTTGATATGTATACATTTATTTCTATGTAGTCTTATAAAAGTGAATTGTGTTTGTTCTTATATTTTTAGCTTACTAAAATGATATTGAGCTGTAGAGTTAGTGATTTTTACTTTTTTGGCTAAGCATGTTGTTTTCAACATGCGTGTTCATCTGACCTATTCTCTAGTGTTTCCGAGTAGTACATCACAGTGTACGTCCACCACATCTACCTACCCATCCTGAAATTACAGATGTTTGGAGATAATCCAACTTGCCAATATCTTAAGCAATGCTGCAAAAAATAACCTGTGCACTTTCTCTTGTGAACTTCTATAAGAATGTCTTCGAGCTATATGTCCAGGATAGAAATTGCTAGTCCATAAGGCATATGAATATTTGGTTTTACTAAGTACTGCTTGGCTGCTTTCTAAAAAGCTTGCAGCAATGAGAGCTCCTATAGTCCACATCCTGCGATACACTTGGCATTATCTGGGTTCTTAATATATCTAAAATGACATATAATTATATAATTGTTATTTCTCTAGCTACCAATAAATATGCTAATCTCTTCATAAGCTTTTTTCCTGTGAACTCTGAAGAGAAATATACTAATTTAAAAATAATTATTTTATGTGGTCAAAGCCAGTGACATCTCTCAACTTATTCAGATCATCTTCTATGTTTATTATTAAGTGTGAAATTTTTCCACAAAATACTTGGTTGAAAATTAATTCATTGTATTCTTGGTTAAGCTAAGTCCCAAATACATTGTAGCTACATGGGTATTTTAAGTGTTTTGTTATCATTTATATTTGGTTATAATTGGTATAGAGGGAAACAATATTGATTTTATACTATTTATTATTTTATCCAACAACTTTATGATTTAATTAAATTATATCATTAATCCAAATAGTTTATTGACTGTGACCATTTTTGGTTGACTTCAGGTAAATGGCCACTTAATCTAACTAAAATTTTTTGTTTATGTTTCAATTCTTACACTTCTGTTTCTTTTTTCTTCAGAGCATTAATAGTGACATCCACAGAACCCTTCCTAACAGACCGGAAGGAGGAACATGGAGCAGACTTTTTCCAACTTATGGCTTAAGTCTTTACAGTTAATTCAATTCAGAATAAGGAAATAATTTTGCATAATCCTACAAGTTATTTTTAGTAGATTTTAGCAGAATTGTTTACCACATTTTTAGCACATATAATGCAGCCAACACTTCTGTCATTGGCTAGCACATTTTAAAAGTATTTCCATTCTAAAGTTCTCCAAACCTTATTATAAAACCATGCTTAAATATATAACTAATGACTGCATTTGGAAGATATGCACTGTGGATGGAAACAGAATTTACATTCATTGGTAAGAAAAATACTTGATATTTTCTAACATGTTTTTTCAATGATAAAAATCATATTATCATTGCCATCTAAAATGTGAATAATGATAAAAATTTATTTATACTGTTTACCATTTTTTTTTGTCCTCAGGTTCTTAACCAGGACTCTATGAAATCTTAGAGTTTTCCAGTGGCATCTATTGTTTCTGTTGCCATTCTCAGCATCTCATCCTTCACTTCTTTTGCCGATAGTACCTCAATTATTCATTCATAAACATCCCCCCCCCCCAATTCACCCATCATTTACTCCAACAATGGATCTGTGACTCATACCCAAATAGCAGAACATCCAGTGCGCACTAGTGATAGTGACTGGTTCAAGGATTAGCATATGGGTTGAGCCAGGTCAATGAGTCTCTAACCTGGGATTTTACTGCAAAAAGAAGCTCTCTTTCCCACAAGGATATTAAAAGTGTTAAAACTGAATGTCTAAACTACAGATGGTCCTCTTGCCACTCTTATCACACGAGAGCAGAGGCACAGATTCCTGATGACACTATTTGAACATCTGGTTTCAACTTTGTTGGAAATGAGTTTTACCCTGAGCTTCTGAGTTTCTTATTAAAATCAGCTTGACTTGGTTTTATATTTTTTCAACTGGGAAAGTCTTAACTAATAATTTGATTCCAATGATTGTTTTTGAGGCTTATAAAAACTGTGAAGTTATTTGCAAATGCTCTGTGTGTATGTGAATGTGTGTAACAGGGTATTTTTTTTACAGATTTACAGATTTTTTTACAGTTTTTACAGATTTAAGATTTGCTCTGATGAATGGCATATTAGACTGCCGATTTCTGTTAAAAGGTTATCTTTAAAGTTTCAAAGAAGATAAGTCAAAAAGTAATTAAAAATCACTTAGTCATTAACATTTTCGGACTTTATTGTTTGTAAGTTCATTCATGAGTGTTTGCAGGAAGACAAAGATCAGGAAAGCTGTTTCTTAGCAGCCAATGTCCATGGCTAAACAAAATGTTTTTTTACCAAAACTTTATTCAGAAAATAGAAACTCTATTACAACTATACAAATAAACTTGCATCACATAAACTTGACTTACTATATGTAAATATACATAATTCAATTTAAGGCATAAAAATTAACTTATTAAAAATAAACATAAACATATGCATTAGTTCATAAAAGACGGTCTAATGTGAATGAGATCATTTTTAAAATTTTCATCTGGAGATAAGAATACAATAAAACTCTTGAAGATTGTGAATTGCTTCAATCACTTAGAAAGAACTTGACCCACATGAGATATTCAGTAACTTTTAGGATTTTACTCCTTGAAATTTCAACTAATTATTATATACACAAGAATTAGATACGTGAAGAAGCAGTAAATTGTTATAGCACAACTATTGGTAACTAAAAGTGCAGAAGATGCGCTTTATTCTTTGAAAAGCCTAGGAACTATTTTTCTTTAATTATACTTTTTTTTTTTTTTTAACAGAGACTGGGTTTCACTTTGTTGGCCAGGCTGGTCTCAAACTCCTGGCCTCAAGCAATCCTCCCAAAATGCTGGGATTACAGATGTGAGCCATGGCAGTCAGACCAGGAAGCTATTTCTTTATGTAAATATAGGTATGTCTCTACTGCTGGACTTAAACGTGCATCATGATGATCAGGTTTGTTGTTGTTTGTTTCCAAGATAGTTATTCAAACACAAAGGTCATCGTAGTTAAAACTGATAGATGCAAGAGAAAGATAAGGGGGAAGGTCCCAGGAGAATTTCCCACTGGTCTGCACAGTGGGAGGATGGAGTGGAACTTTGGGAAGTTCCCACTGTTTGCAGGGGGAAGGAGCCTGGCCTCTCCTGTTCCTGGGTGGTAACCTGGGATTCAGTCTGTGAGGCGGAAAACCTGCGAGCAGAACTCTATCTCTCTGACTTTGCTGAGGGTTATTTTTCTTTTTCCCCTTTGCCAGTTAATTCTGTTCCCCCTTACCCTTCTAATTGTCTATGTGACTAACTTTTCCTGGTTGTGTGGCAAGAACCCGTTTTTTTCTACAACAGAACAACCTGCATCATGGTCTTTATAATACACTACAACTAAAGTAGTGATATCATTTGTTGTCCAAACTGTGATAATTTTGAGAGTGAAGATGGTTCTCATAATAATTGTGCTGGGATGAAAACTGAAGCTGTCACGAACAAACTGAAATATATGATTATCCTAGCTACAAAATCCTATCCTGAAATATGTGATTATCCTACCTAGTTCAAAATTATTTCCTTTTCTTTCTGGAAAAACAGATGAAACTTTGGAACATTCTTTACAGAATAGGCTCAGGATGGCAAATCTCCCATTGATTGCTGTTTGGAACACTGAGTTAATTCAAAGGTCATCTTAGAGCTCAGCAAGAAGGCTTGGCATGATCAGTTCTCAGTAGAGGAGTCAATGATACAGGTGTGGAGTAATTTTTAGCTTTGATGGAGAATTTTGTTTATGATTGGAAAAAAATTTTTATTATACTTTAAGTCCTAGAATACATGTGCAGAACGTCCAGGTTTGTTACATAGGGTATACATGTGCCATGGTGATTTGCTGCACCCATCAACTCATCATCATCAACCTATCATCAACCAGATAGTATTTCTCCTAATAGTATCCCTCCCCTAGCTCCCCAGTCCCCAACAGGCCCTGGTGTGTGATGTTCCCTTCCCTGTGTTCATGTGTTATCATTGTTCAACTCCCACTTATGAGTGAGAACATGCGGTGTTTGGTTTTCTGTCTCTGTGTTAGTTTGCTGAGAATGATGGTTTCCAGCTTCATCCATGTCCCTGCAAAGGACATGAACTCATCCTTTTTATGGCTGTATAGTATTCCATGGTGTATATGTGCCACATTTTCTACATCCAGTCTAACATTGATGGGCATTTGGGTTGGTTCCAAGTCTTTTCTATTGTGAATAGTACTGCAATAAACATACATGTGCATGTGTCTTTATCATAGAATAATTTATAATCCTTTGGGTATATATCCAGTAATGGAATTGCTGGGTCAAATGGTATTTCTAGTTCTAGATCCTTGAGGTATCACCACACTGTCTTCCACAATGGTTGAACTAATTTACACTCCCACCATCAGTGTAAAAGTGTTATTTCTCCATCCCTTTGTTTTGAGCCTATGTGTGTCTTTGCATGTGAGATGGTTCTCCTGAATACAGCACACTGATGAGTCTTGACTCTATCCAATTTGCCAGTCTGTGTCTTTAAATTGGGGCATTTAGCCCATTTACATTTAAGGTTAATATTGTTATGTGTGAATTTGATCCTGTCATTATGATGCTAGCTGGTTATTTTGCCCATTAGTTAATGCAGTTTCTTCATAGTGTCTATGGTCTTTACATTTTTGTATGTTTTTTGCAGTGGCTGGTACTGCTTTTTCCTTTCCAAATTTACTGCTTACTTCAGGAGCTCTTGTAAGGCAGGCCTGGTGGTGGCAAAATCCCTCAGCATTTGCTTCTCTGTAAAGGATTTTATTTCTCCTTCATATAAGTAATTTAAAGCAGTTTTTCTAATTCTGTGAAGAAAGTCAATAGTAGCTTGACGGGTATAGCACTGAATCTATAAATTACTTTGGGCAGTATGGCCATTTTCACGATATTGATTCTTCCTGTCCATGAGCATGGAATGTTTTTCTGTTTGTTTGTGTCCTCTTTTATTTCCTTGAGCAGTGGTTTGTAGTTCTCCTTGAAAAGGTCCTTCACATTCCTTGTGAATTGTATTTCTAGGTATTTTGTTCTCTCTGTAGCAATTGTGAATGGGAGTTTCCTCGTGATTTGGCTCTCTGTTTGTCTATTATTGGTATATACGAATGCTGCTTGTGATCTTCGCATATTGATTTTGTATACTAAGACTTTGCTGAAGTTGCTTATCAGCTTAAGGAGTTTTTGGGCTGAGACGATGGGGTTTTCTAAATATACAATCATGTCATCTGCAAACAGAGATAATTTGACTTCATCTCTTCCTATTTGAATATGCTCTATTTCTTTCTCTTGCCTTATTGCTCTGGCCAGAACTTCCAATATTATGTTGAATAGGAATGGTGACAGAGGGCATCCTTGTCTTGTGCTGGTTTTCAAAGGGAATGCTTCCAGCTTTTGCCCACTCAGTATGATATTGGATGTGGGTTTGTCATAAATAGCTCTTATTATTTTGAGATAAATTCCATCAATACCTAGTTTATTGAAAGTTTTTAGCTTGAAGGGGTGTTAAACTTTATAGAAAGCCTTTTCTGCATCTATTGAGATAATAGTGTGGTGTTTGTCATTGATTCTGTTTATGTGATGGATTACGTTTATTGATTCGTGTATGTTGAAGCAGTCTTGCATCCCAGGGTTGAAGAATTCCTTTGGGAAATGCTAGAGATACTTTGAATTCTGGATTACTAATGACTATAACAAATAAAAAATCTAAGTTTTATATTAGGCAATTATGATATATACAGTTGCTTCTTTAAAATTATTAAATTTCTATAATCAGAAAAAAAGCATGGAAATGTTGAAGTATGGATAAGATTAAATAGTCCAAGTTCATATAAGAGGAGGCTTTAAAATCATAAAAAAATTTATTGATTTGCTTCAAAGAATCACTTTGTTCACTGTTTTATGCACAGAAACTAGAATGGCGTATTTGGTGCTTCATAAATAATTTAATAATGAATACATGGATATTTATATACACACTTGTGATCTTTTTTCTCTTTCGCTATTTCAATCACTTCCCACAAAAGGCAAGGGAATTAAGGGTTAGAAAAGAGCGAGGCTGTTCAGCAAGCCCTAGAATAGCAGAGAGAAATGCCATGCACGGCTTCTGGAAAGAGCTGTGGCGAGATAGGGAGGAGTCCGTTCTTAAACAGACGTATCTCCAACTAGCAGTCTGATCTTAAAATCTGACCTCAAGATATGTAAACTCTCTCAGCATCTCTTATCTTTAAAATAAGATAAATAAGCCTAACACTTTAATGTCCCTTAAAGTTTTATAATTTTAAGTCATGGCTTTTGTTCTCATACAAGTGGCCTATGCTGCTGCATATTAACAGGGAGACTGTTAAAGTGGATAGTTAAAGTCTTAAAGGTTTTCTAGCTATTCTATCTCATTTCAATTCTTTCTTCAATCTAATTTGAAAACATTTCATCAAATTTTCCCCAATACTTTTGGTGTTTCTTAATTACTTGGGGTGGAGACTATCTGATAATACTTTTCCAATATTTTGTTAACAAATATCTGAGAAAGATGTGCATTTGGCAGAAAATCATAAGAGATTTACTACCTATGACAATTGGTGCCTGAGTAACATTAGTGGCTATGTATCCATGTTGATAATTTAGAGGGGTTGGTCTGACCGACTGATTATTATTCTCATGTTGTTTAAGGTTATCTCAATTAGCAAACCATGATCCAAGTCTGACACAATTATTAGAATGAACAGATTTTTCTCAACATGTCTAATAGCTGCTGAGAATGAACTGAGGACCCCAGGAAATCATTTCCAATTCACACAAGGGCTCCAATCTAATTTATTTCATGTGCTCAGTTATCAAAATTAGAATGTTGCTTTCCTGGGGTTAGAGTAGGAAATTTGTACATCTCTATACTGTTTGACATATTATAATAAATACATAGTATTTTTGCAATTAAAGATGCAGTAAAGTAGAAGATATCTGACTAGAGACATCACCTCCTCCACAAAGAACAGAAATAGTGAGTATGTAATCAAACAACAAATGGAGCATCTAAGAGATAACATTGGAATTCAGTAGAGAAGTTAAAAAAAAAAAACAGAGAAATGGAAGAAGTGGAAAGTGAGGTAGCTGGTTCAGTTGGGATCATCTGGGAGCCTGGAGAAGCTTCCCAGTGCAGAGGAAAAAGACAAGTGAGAGATATTCAGCAATCTACAGTCCCACTATGGATTCCTGGAACCCTAGCCATAGAAGAGCCCCTCATTTCTGTGAGCCCTGAGACTAGTATAGGGAGCAATGGCATTGTTCCAGGGAGGGAGATCTCATGCTGGATCCCACACACCCCTGAGACCCAAGCAGTTAGAGCATGGGGCCATTTGAGTGCCCAGCCTCTCAGCCTGCATTCTGCCTGAGGGCCCAACAGCTCCTGCATCTCTACATCCCTGGAACCCCACTGACATCTCCCCATGTCCACTCAGAGGGCTGCTGCTGTGCAATACTAACTGGACCCCCAGGAGTGCAGCAGGGTCCCCAGCATTCTAACCCACACAGTGTACTATATACCCAGAAATGGGAAGTGAAGCACAGAGAGGAGGCTGCCTCCAGGACAAAGGGAACAAAAACATGCACTTCACAAAGCCCCAAAGCTGCCTGCCTGGAGCTGCTACATCTGACAGCAATTCAGCCCTCACCAGCAGCAGGACAACTGTGCACTTGCATATACCTGAGATCAGGTTTCCCCCAACCCACTCAGTGGCTATCATAGCTGCCACCACAAAAGCACACTGCCTGGAGGGCTGAGTATTACCTTTTCCTGACAAAAAACACCAATGAAGAGTCTGAGGATAGGTATACCTGGTGTGGCACTGCTCCTCCAGTGCCCCAGGGGCCTGGGGATTATCACACCCCATATACCATCACTGGCATCTGTACACTTCTCCTGGAGACCTGAGCATGAACTCACCCAGCCTGCCGCCACCACCACTTCTAGCACCCACTTGAATGTACCACCTGGAGGCCTGAAGACTGGACCACTCAGCTTGTTGCAGCCACAGAAAATATCATCCTCTGCTGCCTGCAAGCCCAGGGTTTTTTCCCATCACTGCTACTGCCATTGCCCATGCCACACATGCTGCCCAGGAGCCTGAAGACATGCATGCCCACCTACTCAGTGCATTTCTTCCACTGCTGACACCCAAGCAAGCCACCTGGAGGATCAAGAATCAGCCCACTTGGACCCATTAACACTGATGACAGTGTACACTGCCCGAGGGCCCAAGGACAGGCAAGCTCAGGCTGCTGTTTCTACCACTGGGGCCTGAGGGCTGGCACGCCTGGAGTCTGCATCCTCAGCAAAGCCTCATCATAGCCTCACTAACAGCTCAAGCCTAAGCCACTAAGGAAATCACAGATATTCCTGATATTGTTTATAGCCAAAGAAATTATACAGAGACTATGCTACTGCACTCACTCAGAATCAAAACTGTTTTAACCAACCAACACCATAGATACACTTTCAGGAAAAAATCATCCCCTATGAAAGTCAATCCAAAAATTGGAAGAAATGACTGTAACTAGATGTGCATAAGTGCATAAGAAACATAAAAAAGCAAGAAAATATGACACGTTGAAAGGAACGTGATAATTCTCCAGCAACAGAGCCAAATGGGAAGAAAAAATTATGAAATACCACAAAAAGAATTCAAAATAATGATATTAAAGTAGTTCAGTGAGATACAAAATAAAACATATTAAAAATAAAAATAAATTAGAAAAGCAATTCCAGGAATGAGTGAGACATTCAAAAAAGACAGATATCTTCAAAAAGAACCAAATACAAGTCCTGAAACTAAAGAATTCAAGGAATAAAATAAAATACAATCAAGAGCTTAACCATAGATTATATCAAGCAGAAGAATTTCAGTACTTGAAGACATTTTGAAATTGCCAATTCATACCAAAAAAAGAGAAAATAATAAAAAAAAAAACAAGTAAGAAAGCTTATGTGACATATGAGATGCCATAAAATGACTAAATATATGAATTATATGAATTTTAAACGTTCCAAAATATGAAGAGAAGCACAATGACATAGAAGACATATTTAAGAAAATAATGCCTGATAAACTCCCAAGCCCAACAAGAGATTTAAACATGCAAATACAGGAAGTTCAGAAAGCCCCAAGGAAATAAAACTCAAAAAGCAATTTTCATGGCACATGGTAGTCAAACCAGTAAAAGTCAAAGAGAGAATTGTAAGAATGGCAAGAAAAAAGCTCTACAAGAAATGCTTAAGGGAGTCTGTATTAGAGTTCTCCAGAGAGACAGGACTAATAGGATATATGTATATACGAAAGGGAGTTTATTAAGGAGAATTGACTCACACAATCACAAGGTGAAGTCTCATGATAAGCTGTCTGCAAGCTGAGGAAGAGAAAAAGCTGTAGTGTCTCAGTCTGAGTCCAAAAGCCTCAAAGGTAGGGCAGCTGACAGTGCAGCCCTCAATCTGTAGCCAATGGCCTGAGAGCCTCTGGCAACCAGTGGTGTAAGCTCAAGAGTCCAAAGGCCGAAGAACCTGGAGTTTGATGTCCAAGCACAAGAGGAATGGAAGGAAACATCTGGCACAGGAGAAAGATGGAAACGAGAAGAATCAGCAAACCAGCTTATCCTACCTTCTGCCTGCTTTGTTCTAGCCATGCTGGCAGCAGATTGAATGGTGCCCACCCACTCTGAAAGTGGGTCTTCCTCTCCCAGTCCACTTACTCAAATTTTAATCTCCTCTGGTAACACCCTCACAGACACACCCAGGAACAATATCTTATCAGCTATCTAGGTGTTCTTCAATCCAATCAAGTTGATACCTAATATTAACCATCACAGAGTTGTAAACCTGAAAGTGATAGGACAATATCTACCATCATAAAAACATACTGGTAAAGCAAGGTCAAAAATAAGAAAGAGAAAGAACTCCAATGTTACCACTACAGAAAGCTACCAAAGAATAATCACAGAAATAAAATCATAAAAAACTAAGGAAAGGCTGGGCACGGTAGCTCATGCCTATAATCCCAGCACTTTAGGAGCACAAGGCAGGAGAACTGCTAGAACCTAGGAGTTGAAGACCAGCCTGAGCAAAATAAGGAGATCCAATTTCTACAAAAAAAAAAGTTGAAAATTGTCTAGGCATGGTGGCATATGCCTGTTGTCTCAGCTGCTCAGGAAGCTGAGACAGGAGAACTGCTTGAGCCCAGGAGGTCAAGGCTACAATGAGCTGTGATCATGCCACTGCACTCCGACCTGAGCAACACAATAAGACCCTGTCTCAAAAACATAAGAAAAAAAAGAGAAAAGAAAAGAAAAAGATATATATATATATACACAATATGTTATGTATATAATAGATATCTGTATATAATATATATATATAAAGAACAACTAGGAAACAATGAACAGAATGATAAAAACAAGTCCTAACATATCAGTCATAAGCTTGAGTATAAACAGATTAAATGATCCTCTTAAAAATATATATACTGGGTGAACAATTTTTTTAAATGTCCCAATTATATGCTATCTACAAGAAGCACACTTTGCTATAAAGATAAAATGTGCTTTGTCTTTTAGACATAGAGACTGAAAGTAAAGGGATGGAAAAGATATTCCATGCAAATGAAATCAAAAGTGAGCTGGAGAAGCTATACTTGTATCAGATAAAAAAAAGACTTTAAGTCAAAAACTGTAATAAGATGCAAAGAAGATCATAATGTAATAATAAAGAAACCAAGTCAGCAAGATTGTTTAACAATTCTAATATATGCACCCAACACTGGAACACCCAGATATACAAAGTAAATATTATTAGACTTAAAGTGAGTTATAGCCTCTGTTACAATAATAGGTGGTGATTTCAACACACTACTCTCAGCATTAGATAGATCATTTACACAGAAAATCAACAAAGAAATATTGGCTTTAAATGGCATTTTAGACCAAATAGACTTAATACACATTTATAGAATATTTTATCCAACAGCTGCAGAATACAGATTTTTCTCATAGTCACATAGAACATTCTCCAGGAGAGACCACATGTTAGGACACACATACAAAAAAAAAATCCTCAAAAATTTTTAAAAATATTGAGATCATATGAATTATCTTCTCAGGCCATAAGTGAGTAAAATTAGAAATCAATAACCAGAAGAACCTTGGAAACTGAACAAATACAGGGAAATTAAATAACATGCTCCAAAGTGACCATTGGGTTAATGAAGAAATGAAGAAGAAAATAAAACATATTTTGAAACAAAGGAAAATAAAAACACAACAAATCAAAACCTATGGATACAGCAAAGTCAGTGCTAAGCAGAAATTTTATAGCAATAAACACATCAAAAAATAGATTTGAAGAAAAATCCAACACTGTATCTCAAGGAACTAAAAATGCAAGAGCAAACCAAACCCAGAGTTAGTAGAAAGGGAAAATAATAAAACTCAGAGAATAACTAAACAAAATAAACATTTAAAAAAAAAACAAAGTGTTAACTAAACAAAAAGGTCGTCTTAGAAAAGATAATCAAAATCAATAAACCACTAGCTGGACTAACCAAGAAAAGAATAGAGAAGATTGAAATAAACAAAATCATAAGCTGAAAGGGGACATTACAAATGATACCACAGAAATACAAAAGAAGAGACTATCCATAACAAATACTATTCTGAACAATTATATGCTAACAAACTGTAAAACATAGAGAAAGTGATAAATTCCTGGAAATAAGCAACCTACCAATATAGAATCGGGAAGAAATAGAAAACCTGAACATGCTAAAAACAAGTAATGAGATTGAATCAGTAATAAAATAGCCACCCAAAAAAGAAAAGCCCAGGAGTAGATGGGTTCACTGCAGAATTATACCAAACTTATAAAGAAGAATTAAACCAATTCTCCTCAAAGCATTTCATTAAAGAGGAGGAAAAATATCCCTAACTCATTCTATGAGGCCAGCCTTGCCCTGATACTAGAACCAGACAAAGACACAATAAAAATGAAAACTATAAGCTAATATCCATGATGAACATAGACACAAAAATCCCCAACAAAACACTAGTACATTAGAAAGATAATACACTATGATCAAATGGAATATATGCCAGAGATAAGTAAACCAAAAATAAAGTTTTAAGCCCCACAACTGACTCAATGGACCCTTCTTCCTATCTAAGGGTATTCCAAAGTAAACCTGAAGAAATAGTTCCACCCATGATGGAAAGGGAGGGTCAGACAAACCTCACTATACCCTCCTCCCTTTAGAACTCAAGCACAACCAACCAGCATTAACATTAAAACAGAGATCTTAAAAGAGACAAAACAGACTCTTTGCAGCAGTAAGATACAAAATTCCAACCTAACTGTAGTATAGCATCACATAACAGATAGCAGGCTCTGAAAGAAATCACAGTATTTTACCCCTAAATATATTTCTTTGACATATTTTGAAAAGGCCCTGCAAAGCTATCTCTTGTTGAAAAAAATCTACACTCTGTAGAGAATCCTCTTCCATTTCCAGGTCTTTCTCTGATCCAGAAGAGATTACATATGAGTGTGGCACTTTTTAGTGTCTAATAAGAGATATTTACTCTCTATTCTCTCTGAAGCCTGCCACCTGGAAACTTCAACTGCATGACAAGATCCATGGCTTCCACAATCCCCCTTATCTTAACTACAAACATTTATTTCTGATGACTTCAATTCTTTGGACAGAGCTTAGCTCTTTTAACCAATTACCAAGAAATTTTTGAATCCACCTATGACCTGGAAACCCCACTTCAAGTTGTCCCCTCTTCCTGATGTATACCTTAGATGTATTGATTGATGTCTGTCTGTAATTTCTGCCCCCTAACATGTATAAAATCAAGCCGTAACTCAACCATCTTGGGCACATGCTTTCAGGACCTCTAGATATTGTGTCTTAGACCTTAATTACTCATATTTGGCTCAGAATAAATCCCT
This sequence comes from Pongo pygmaeus, assembly GCF_028885625.2. Taxonomy (NCBI): domain Eukaryota; kingdom Metazoa; phylum Chordata; class Mammalia; order Primates; family Hominidae; genus Pongo; species Pongo pygmaeus. The sequence continues at coordinate 125,319,373 of NC_072377.2, read as the reverse complement.
GAAAATATTTTACAGAGTTTGACTTTTTAAATTGTTGTCAATAGATGCAAGGATGGCTCTGTATATGCAAATCAATAAACATTATGTGTCACATCAACAGAATGAAGGGTAACAAACAATTGTCTTAATAGATGTAGGAAAATCATTTGATAAAATTCAACATCATTTTTATGATAAAAACTCTGAACACATTAGGCATAGAATGAAGATACCTCAAAATGATAAAGGTTAGATATGACAAAACAACAGCTAACATCATACTGAATGGGAAAAAGCTGAAAGTCTGTGTGCTAAGAACTGAAACAGTACACGGATGCCCACTTTCACCAATCCTATTCAATGTAACACTGGAAGTCATAGCCAGAGCAATCAGGCAAGAGAAAGAAATAAAAGGGATCCAACTTGGAAAAGATGAAGTCAAATTGTATCTCTTCCCTGCTGATATGATCTTATATTTAGAAAAGCCAAAAGACTCCACCAAAAAACTATTCAACTCGTCTCTAAGGACTACCAAACTTTCCCACATTTTCCTATCTTCTGAGCCCTCAAAACTGTTCCAACCTCTACCTGTTACCCAGTTCCAAAGTCGCTTCCACATTTTTGGGTATCTTTTCAGCAATGCCCCACTGTACTGGTACCAATTTACTATATTAGTCCATTTTCACACTGCTGATAAAGACATACCCGAGACTGGGAAGAAAAAGAGGTTTAATTGTCTTGCAGTTCCACATAACTGGGGAGGCCTCAGAATCATGGTGGAAGGTGAAATGCACTTCTTATGTGGTGGTGGCAAGAGAGAAATGAGAAAGAAGCAAAAGTGGAAATCCCTGATAAACTCATCAGATCTCACGAGACTTATTCATTGTCACGAGAATATCATGGGAAAGACCGACCCCCATGATTCAATTACCTTCCCCTGGATCCCTCCCACAACACATGGGAATTCCGAGAGATACAATTCAAATTGAGATTTGGGTGGGGACACAGCCAAACCATATCAGAGGGCACAAACAAATCAAAAGACATACCATGCTCATGGGCCATAAGAATTAATATTGTCAAAATTATCATACTATCCACACAATCTGCAGATTCAATGCAATCCCTATCAAAATATCAATGACATTTTTTCGCACAAATAGAAGAAAAATTCTAAAATTGGTATGGAATTCTTAAAAAAGCCTGTTAGCCAAAGTAATTCTGAACAAAAAGAAGAAAGCTGGAGGCATCACATTATCTGACTTAAAAACATGTTACAAATCTATAGTAACCAAAACAGCATGGCATTGGTATAAAAACAGATATATCAACCAATGGAACAGAACAGAGAACCCAGAAACAAATTCATGTATTAATAGTTAACTGATTTTTGACAGATTCCAAGAACATACACTGGGGAAAGGGCATCCTCTTTAATAAATGGGGCTAGGAAAATTGAATATTTGTATGCAGAAGAACGCAGTAAACCCCTGTCTCTCTCCATTGAGAAAAGTAAACTAGAAACGACTTGAACATAAAACTTGAAGCCTTAAAAATACTATATTTCAGAAGAAATATAGGATACACTCCAGACATTGTTTTTTGCAAAAATTTTATGGTTAAGACTTCAAAATCACAGGCAACAAAACCAACAATAGACAAATGGGACTATTCTAAACTAAAAATCTTCTTCGTAGTAAAAAAAAAACAACTGACAGAGTGAAGAGACAACCTTGTAAACTATTCATCTAACAAAGTACTAGCATCTAGGCTATACAAAGAACTCACACAACCAAACAGCAAAAACAGTAATAATAATAATAACCCATTAAAAGGTGGGCAAAGGATCTGAATAAGCATTTCTCAAAAGAAGACATGTAAATGGACACCAGGTTTATTTAAAAAAATGCTCAACATCATGAAGCATCAAGGAAATGCAAACCCAAACTGTAATGTGTTACCATCTTATCCCTGTTAGAATGGCTATGATCCAGAAAAACAAACCAGATGCTGGTGAGGAAGTGGAAAAAATTAAACTTTCGTACACTGTTGTTGAGAATGTAAATTAGTACAACCATTCTGGAAAACAATATGAAGTTTTCTCAGAAAACTAAAAATGAAACTACCATATGATATGCCAGTTTCACTAGTGTATATTTATCTAAAGAAAATGAATTTGGTATATCAAAGGGATACCTGCACCCCAATATTTACTGCAGCATAATTCACAATATCTAAGATATGGAATCAACCTACATGTCCATCAACCAATGAATGTATAAATAAAATTTTGCATATATACAGAATGGGATACTACTCATTCCTGAAAAGGAATAAAATTATGTCATTTGTAGCAACATGGATGGAACTGAAAGTCCTAAGTTTAGTGAATTTATCTAGGCTCAGAAAGACAAATATGGCATGTTCTTACTCATTTGTTGGAGATAAAAATGTTAGTCTCATGGAGGTAGACAGTCGAATCATAGTTACTTGAGCCTAAGAAGAGTATGTGTGTAGTTTGGAGGGATAAAGAGAATGTTAGTTACTGTGTACAATTATTTAGTTAGAAGGAATAAGTTTTAATGTTTGATAGCAAAGTATGGAGACTATAGTTAACAACATCATATTGTATATTTTAATATAGCTAAAAGGCAGGTGTATTAGTTCATTTTCATGCTGCTGATAAAGACATACCTGAAACTGGGAAATTTACAAAAGAAAGAGATTTAACAGACTTACAGTTCCACATGGCTGGAGAGGTCTCACAGTCATGGCAGAGGCAAGGAGGAACAAGTCACATGTTACGTGGATAGCAGCAGGCAAAGGGAGAGCTTGTGCAGGGAAACTCCTGCTTCGAAATCCACCAGGTTTCATGTGACTTATTCATTATCATGAGAATAGCATGGGAAAGACCTGCCCCCATGATTCAATTACCTCCCATGGGGTCCCTCCCACAACACATGGGAATTCAAGATGAGATTTGAGTGTTGACACAGCCAAACCATATTCCACCCCTGGCCCCTCCCAAATCTCATATCCTCACATTTCAAAACACATCATGCTTTCTCAACAGTTGCCCTAAGTCTTAACTCATTTCAACATTCATTCAAAATGCCACAGACTAAAGTTTCATCTGAGATGAGGCAAGTACCTTCCACCAATGAGCCTGTACTATCAAAATCAAGTTAGTTACTTTCTAGATAGAATGGGGGTATAGGCATCGGGTAAATAAACCCATTCCAAATGGGAGGAATTGGCCAAAACAAAGGGACTATAGGCCCCATGCAAGTCCAAAATACAGTGGGGCTGTCAAATCTTAAAGTTCCAAAGTGACCTCCTTTGACTCCATATCTCACATCCAGGTCAAACTGATGCAAGAGGTAGGCTCCCATGGTCTTGGGCAGCTCCACTCCTGTGGCTTTGCAGGGTACAGCCTCCCTCTGGCTGCTTTCATGGGATGGTGTTGAGTGTCTGCACCTTTTCCAGTGCACTGTGCAAGCTGTCAGTGGATCTACAATTCTGGAGTCTGGAGGATGGTGGCCCTCTCCTCACAGCTCCACTAGGTGGTGCCCCAGGAGGGACTCTGTGTGGAGGCTCCGACCCTACATTTCCCTTCGGCACTGCCCTAGCAGAGGTTCTCCATGAGTGTCCCGCCCATGCAGCAAACTTCTGCCTGAGCATCCAGGCATTTCCATACATCTTCTGAAATCTAGACAGAGGTTCCCAAACCTCAGTTCTTGACTTCTGTGCACCCACAGGCTCAACACCACGTGGAAGCTGCCAAGGCTTGGGACTTCCACCCTCTGACGTCACAGCCCAAGCTGTACCTTGGCCCCTTTTAGTCAAGGCTGGAGTGGCTGGGACGCAGGGCATCAAGTCCCTAGACTTCACACAGCAGAGGGACTCTGGGCCTGGCCCATGAAACCATGTTCTCTTCCTAAACCTCTGGGCCTGTGATGGAAGGGGCTACTACAAAGGCCTCTAACGCGCCCTGGAGACATTTTCCCCATTGTCTTGGTGATTAACATTCAGTTGCTTGTAACTTATGCAAATTTCTGCAGCTGGCTTGAATTTCTCACCAGAAAATGGGATTTTCTTTTCTATTGCATTGTGCTGCAAATTTTCAAAACTTTGATGCTCTGTTTTCCTTTTAAAACAATGCCTTTAATAGCACCCAAGTAACTTCTTGAATGCTTTGCTACTTAGAAATTTTTTCCACCAGATACACTAAATCATCTTTCTCAAGTTCAAAGTTCCATACATCTTTAGGGCAGGGGCAAAATGCTGCTCGTCTCTTTGCTGAAGCATAACAAGAGTCATCTTTGCTCCAGTTCCCAACAAGTTACTCATCTCTATCTGAGACCACCTCAGCCTGGATTTAATCATCCATATCATTATCAACATTTTGGTCAAAGCCATTCAACAAGTCTCTAAGAAGTTCCAAACTTTCTCACACTTTCGTGTCTCCTACTGAGCCCACAAACTGTTCCAACCTCTCTGCCTGTTACCCAGTTTCAAAGTCGCTTCCCCATTTTCAGGTATCTTTTCAGCAGTGCCCCACTCTACTGGTACCAATTGACTGTATTATTTCATTTTCATGCTGCTGATAATGGCATAGCTGAGACTAGGGAATTTATAAAATAAGGAGGTTTAATAGACAGCTTACAGTTCCACATGGCTGGAAAGGCCTCACAACCATGGGGGAAGGCAAGGAGGAGCAAGTCACGTCTTACATGGATGCTGGCAGGCTAAGAGAGAGCTGGTACAGAGAAAAAGGAAACTCTTTCTTATAAAACTATCAGGTCTCATGGGACTTATTCATTACCATGGGAACAGCACGGAAAGGCCTGCCCTCATGATTCAAATACCTCCCACTGTGTTCCTCCCACAACACATGGGAATTCAAGATGAGATTTGGGTGAGGACACCACCAAACCATACCAGCAGGTCTTGAAGAGTTCCTAACACACAGAAATAATAAATGGAGGTAATGGATATCCTAATTACCCTGGCTTACTCATTACACATTATATGCATGTAAAAATTATCACATGTACCCACAAAATATACACAAATATTATGTATCAACAATTTTTTGAAAAAATCTGCATTCTCTTTATAGCAGGATACAATTGGAAATTTTGGTTATATTACCAAGGCCTTCACTGAAATATCATAGATGAGAATGTGCCTTAAATGCATGGTTCCAAGAGTTCCTAGCCTGTGTTTATTTCAAAGAAATATTGTCACTTTCTGGCAGGCTCAGGAATCTTAAGACTGTAAGTAAAATCTAAAGTTTGCCTAGGTTTGCTTTCTAGCCTCAATAAATTTTTAAGTCTGAGATTTCTATGTGGTCAAAGTGGAGAGAAAAAATATATTTTTAAATAAAACTGTAATATATCTGTTATTAGACTGTAGCCCTGTGCATTCTCTTGAAGTTATTATCTACCTGTAGACTATACTAGATTCTGAATTCTACTAACTTCCTGCAATATTTGGCTACAATTCTCTAACTAAAAACAAAAACTGTCCTGTTCCTGAAACTGTGTCAGCTGAAACAAGTTTTAAGAAACAAGTCTCATATCTGATATGTGGGCCACACAAATAGTTTACCAAGCCAACTGAGGTAGCTGATGGTTTCACTCTGTTAATGCGTTTTCTAAGATGTCAGAACAAAAATTCATAGCATAAGGAAATGTGAACCCCTCTTTTTCTTTTTTTTTTGACGGAGTCTCCCTCTGTTGCCCAGGCTGGAGTCCAGTGGCACGATCTCGGCTCACTGCAAGCCCCGCCTCCCGGTTGAACCCCTCTTAATGCCTACCATTTTTATTTGGCAGGATAATAGTGTAATAGAAATTTCACTATGAGTATCTTCTACTAATAATTTGACAGAACCTAACCTAAGGAATCTTTTAATATCCATTGTTTAAATGAGAATATGTCTGTGCAATTGCAAATACTACACACTGTACCTGGAGATATTCCTCTGGGAATATATACAAAAGAAAACAGGCCACATGATTACAATAGGTATCATCTAATTTCCTAGGGTCATTTGATTTATTCAACTGGCTGTTTTGAAGCTTAGGATCATGGTTCAAAATCATTATGCAAGCTGGAAATGTCATATTACTATTAACTTATTCTGCATTTTCCCTTTATAAACTTTGTATATATTACTTGCTGAATGTTTTCAAAAATGCAACTCCTAATAAAATAACGTTAGCCTAACACTTTGGGCTGATGCTAAGAACAGACAAAATTGAGCTTAATAATGGACTCCAGGTAGACTTAGCTTGAGGTCACGCCCTGGCGAACCTCTCTTCTTGCTCAAATATGGCTAAAAGGGTTTTGACAATGACTCCTAGCCACCATTCTCTTCCCTCACTGTGGAACAAGGCCAACAACTGACATAACTCCATCCTAGCACAGCGGGACATCAACACCTAAGTCCAGTATGATTAATCTGACATGCATTCAGAGAAAAACCTTGGTCAAAAGAGGGAAAAGGTACCTATAGTTAACAACAGTGTATTGTATATTTTATTATAGCTAGAAGACAGGTCAAAATCAAAATTGGGTCGCTAGTGTTAACCCTGCCCGACAACCAATGCTATCACAAAAGACTACAAAAATCACAACCTTGCTCAAAGGCCACTGCATTTCACAAATATACTTCTGTGAGAACATCTTCCTAGTAACTTTCTCTCCAGCCTCAAACTGGCATCACACTTATTCTTATTTGTAGCTAAATATAATCATTTCAAAACAATTATGTAATCCTCCTAATTTTTTTCTTTAAAATCCTTACTTCCCTGAATATGCACACAGTTTACTATGATACATATATTCCAATTGCAATACCTGATTTCCAAATAAATATATTTTTTCTATAAAAAAAGAAAAAACATGAAGTAAGGTAGATTAAATGAAATCAAATGGTTGCTTTTTAAGGTAATTACAAATTTAAGATTGCTAGATGCAAATTAGCTGCTTATACAACAATTGCTATTATTAATTGTTAGATGCAATTAATTATACAACAATCAAGAAAGTTGATGCTATGCATAGCTCCAATATACAGGGGGTTGACAAGTAGAAAATTTTCCTAGAAATAGAAAGGTTGTGTCCAAGGTTTACACATTTTTAGTTTTGAAAATTATTGCTAAATTTCCCTCCAAAAATATTATTCCCATTTATATAGCCAACATTAAGAACTTTTTCAATTTTTTACTAATAGGAATCATCAATTTTTTAAATCAAAGTTTAATTACATTTATTTTAATGTTAGTGAGTTTGAGCATTCTTGCCAGTGTCTATCAGCTCTTAATACTTTATTGCTGGGGATCAATTTCAAAGGAGGAAACACAAAGCACTGAAAATATGGCCAGATCTTTTTATTTATTTATTTTGTCCAATCCTGGTATCATGATTTCACCTGTGAAATTGTGTCATTGCTAAGTGAATATGATAAATTGTCATAATTGACCCCATGAATTGTATTATTAAAACTCAGCATCTAAATATTTCACTGATTATAATTGACTGGGTGTAGTTAATTGAGACTTGAAGAGAAAATACTTTAATGCAATATGATTATTCCAAATCAAAAGTAAGTTGCCCTTTTAAAAAGAAACCCACAAAAAAGAAATATGTTGACTCTCCTTTTTATTTTTCTCTAAATGTTCTAAAACTGGAGTTCAGGTTCTGATCTCACCTCTGAGGAGCAATACCTCTGTGGAAAAATTACTTAACTCTGTGAGGCTAGGTCTTCCTGCTTGCAAAACAGAGCTAATGAGAGTTCCTATTTCAGAGGACTGAAATAATAATGGGAGATAATGCTTGTAAAATGCTTATTACATTAAATATTCTCAATAAATAATGCTATTAGTAAGGCTGAAAAATCCAATTGATAGCTATAGAAGGATTATAATAAATCACTTATATCTAAGACAAAATATACAATGAAAACAAGAATATGCTGAAACTGAAACAATATAATATGAATTTGAATGGAAATGGAAATTTAATGCTTCTTCAAGTCGTCTTTACTCATTCCAAGCCTTTTACAGTATCTGATTAGAAGAACAGATAAAACCATGAAGTCCTGTAGAGGACATAATAAAACATTACAGAACATGGGTGAATTAATTAAATTCAAAACAGGAAAAAAAGAAAAAATGCTGTAATTTTGTTTATAAAATATGTATTTCATTTTAACTTGACATTTTGCCCAAAACTTAAAAAAACAACATTATTTTACCAGTAATAATTTAAACTCTTGTTAAATATTAATATTATTATCTATAATGTGAATATGTTTGTTACTTTTTAAATAGCCACTTTAATACTAAAATAATTGTTAATACTAACATAATTGGTAATTACGGGGAAAATCTTAAGATAAAAATGAGTGAGTCTAAAGAACTGAATGGAAAAGGAACTCACGAAAAATACTTTGAAATGGATTCTAATTACAAAATGAATTTAAAATTATCCATCCTGAAAACCAAAACAAAGTCCAAAATATAACTATAGCTAATTTATGAAAATAAAATTAATTGGCTCTAAGACTAGGCTTCATGGCAAGTTTTCTGTCATATTTTTTGAAGGTTACAATATAAAATAAAATTATACATTTTAAGAGGATTGGTGACAAATTTCAGAAGGCAAGTCATGTTGCTAGATGTATCTTTGCAATGAAAACCACAATTGACTCACTACAATATAATACTGGGTATCCAGGGGAAGAAAGAGCTATCTAAAAATTACTGTGTTTTAAGAGTTCTCATATGTCTGTAATATTTATTTGTAATAAGTAAAACAACAGTCTTAAAATTGCTTATGAAAAATAATCTATAAGAAAGTTACTCAAGGTAACACAGCACATGAGTAGCAAAGCAGCATTTAAACCCATCTCTGTCTAAGATTAGGAGGCACTAGGATGTATGTGTATTAAATGTTTGGGCTTTAACATCAGACACGTCAGATATGTAGTTTACATCAAAATTTCATTTTATACTAATTCATTAACTATGACTCTAGTACTCTAGTCCTCAATCTGAGTTCTGTTTTCAGACTTTTTTGCAATATTCAGTCCATACAGACTGGGTGATCTTCAAGTTCCCTCCTGAGAAGGGTGGTTGTAAAAATATGCAACAATCTGCATGGCTTCAGTACTACCAATCAGAACTTAGACCAGATGCAAACAACCAGATCCTATGAACAGACGATTGATGGATGAATATTAGCATTGCTCTCAGGCATTTTGGACCTGGGCTTTCCTATTGACTCCCTACATACTTCTTCTCCCAGCCCCTCTGTTCACTCACCAGACTCTACTTCATCCAACATACACAAACTGGGGAGAGGGAAGGTGTGGGCAAAACAAGTAGAATTGGCAATTTTAAAATAGCTGCTTAAAAGAAAGAAAGACTGTTTTCTTGATTTGTATCTTTTATTTAGAAAATTTTTAACAGAGTACGCACTTAATTGAGAAAATAAGAAATGGATTACGATTTAACTAAAAATATCTAAATTGGAATCAATAATTTGCCTAGTAAACAGAAATATGTTTATTTTCAATATATTGAAATAGGTTTCAATGAATCATTGAATCCGACTGAATCACTGAATCATTGAATAGGTTTCAGTGATCAAAGCTGGTATATTCAACAAAAGACCAAACATTAACCTACTTCAAAGTAAATACTGAAATTACAGGTGAAGGTTTCAAAGAAGGAAAACTAAGTCTTACTTGAGTTAATAAAATTATGATTTTTATATCCAGAACACAGGAATCAAAATGTCTTTAGTCTGAATTGTGTTCTCTGTATTACACCAGGTGGTTTTTACATGCTATTTATGTTTTTCTCTTAACAACTCTAAAAGACTGTAAGAAAGAAATTACTAATTCCCATTTTACAGTTGAAGAGCCTTAAACTCAGAGAGTCTAAGTAATTTTGCTAGGAATTAAAGTGGCAGAGTGAGGCTGCACTTGCACTTACCCTTCCACAGTAGAGTTCACAGGAGAAATGTGCCTAGAGGAATTGTTCACATTCCAATGCAGTGGTAAGAAAAGAGCAATTACTAGCGGAAGACAGAGCTTGTAGATATAACTAATACCTAAAAGTGGTATCATTTGCCTAAGAAAAAATGAGTCTCAAATGTAGTAAATACAACATATTCTCACCTACAAGCAAACTTCATGTTAAAGATGCACATTTAATTGAACTTTTCTCCTTTAAGATCCAAAGTTTCCCCTTCATTTCCATTGCCACATTCTATTGCAATTGCTGGCACTAAAAGCATTCCATTCTAAGGGTTGTAGTTTAATGACGTTTCATTATAAAGTGACATTTATATGTTGAAACACTGTTTAGCGGAGCTGTGTGTGCATGTGTTTCTGAGAATTGTAACATCTGTGGGAAATCCTGTGTTTTGCAGTGTGTGGTCAACCAAGTAGGCAGTGCTTCCCAAGAGCAAAACGGTCAAATCTCATAGATAAGATTCTTCAATCTTTATTTCATTCCTCTTTTCAGACTGTTATTTCGAAGTCATGGATCTCCATTAATTAAAAATATTAACAAATTCTTAGGCAATGCCCTCAAGCAAGAGCCTCTTTTGAAGATGGTCCCTCTGAGCTTTATATAACATGAGTCCAGTAAAAGGCCTGAAGAGGTATTATGTCTCATGAAATGCTTCTGGCATCATTTGGAGAGTAATGTTTCCAAGCTGTACTAATATAGTCTATGCATTATGAAGGAAGGCAGTCTACTATAACAGTTACGTAACCAGCATGCCTGGGGCATGTGCTTTGTGAAGAATGCTCCAATGCCAAGCAAAACAGTGAGCCTAATTCTCATGCACATCTGTTGCAGGTTTAAACAGTTTTTCTCTTGACTTTCTTAAAAGAAAGTAAAAAAAAAAAAAGGTGATTTGCACCTTTTGTAAACTGAAATATTAGGAGAACGATTTTCAGCCTCCAACTTCAACTTCTTTGATGTATCCGATGTTACTTGTCCAACTTCCTTCTACCCTTCTGAAGGCTGAGAGACTGAGCTAGATGTTGGCTCATAAATGAGTGACTTTGAGTTCTGGCAGTGGAGGGTCTGAAATAAGCAGTTACCACTTGAGAAGAACCAATATGTCAAGATCACTGTGATGAGCAGAGAGTGACATCTGTGATCAAATGACTGAGCTTCAACTCTGGGCAGGACCTAATTCAAAAGAACTAAATAATATAAATCAAAAACTACAGAGCGAAGAATGTAAATATAAGAAGAACAAATTAAAGTAAAATAAGTCAAGAATTAGCTGAGATTGATTCTGAGCAATTTCCCTAAACTTGAACTGGAAACAGTGTCAGGATTCCCAGGTGATATTAGCTGGTCTAAAGGACCCTGTTCTGATTGAACAGCCTCTTCTTTGGCATGTGTTCCCAAGCTTTCCTGTATTTCCCTGGAGAAAAACTGAGATATGTGCAGAGCTCTTAGAGTTATTATGACTGCCTTCCAGACAGTTTATCTTTCCAGGTATTGAGACTGGTTTTGGTGCACATGGAGTCCAATCTGTTCTCTACTGTGTATTCTTGTTTCCACCATGGGCTATTGGGGATAGATGTGGTGCAGTGGTGTGAAAATATGAAACCATTAGTATTCCAACAGAGTTGCTAAGGAACAGTAAAAAAGATTTAAAGACCTAAGAAAGGGTGCCAGAAATTCGGTGTGGTATCTATGAAACATTTGGTTTCTCCTCATAGAATAGGTAGTGTTCTGGATGGAAGTATAGGAATGACAGGGCTTAGACCCTCTGAATTGAGTTTTTATGTTTTTCCAAAGCCTCCTGATGCTTTCAAATCTACCACTGTAAAAAAATGAAAAAGCACATGTTAATCACACAGAATTTCCAAATCACACATCTACCATTTTCTCTCTTTTATACACAACTGATCTGGAGACAAGCCTTTGATAAAAAATGGACATGGCTAAGCTAAGCTTAGACTTTTATACTTATAAATTGTCAACAATGGGCCCCACTGCTGGTGGTATTTGGAGTGGTGATAAACCCTTACAGGTAATGGCTTCACAATTATTAAGATTATCCCCAATTTTAAGAATTGTGGAGTAGGGTGGTTTCCATTAATGGAATTGGAAACCTTAACCAAGAAAAAAAAGAAGGTGTTGTGAGGATTCATGTGAGATAATATACAGATATACACAAAGTATCTGGCACATAAAAGTGGTCACTGCATCATAGATCTTCCTTCTTTACCTACTTTTCAAAAATTCACCTCCTAATATGTCTTCTTTCCAGTCTTGTGAAAAAATTACATGCACTACCCTACTTACAATTACTTTGTCTTGTCTATTAAAAATACCTTTTAAAACTGTTAATCCCCTTTCCTTCACCATTATCCATGGGGCTGGGTGCTAGACTTGTGTTTCTATATCTCAGATCTAATCATGTTATTACTTTCTACTTACTTTAAGAAAAACCAAAAATTCTTTATTATAATTTATGTAAATCATTATACATTTTATTTATATAAATCATTGCCCTTTGTGGAAACAATATGGCTATAGTTAACAAATTATTGAGCTATGACAATCAATCAGTAAGCATTTGCTAAAATTTTCAACTGGGTTTATTTCCAGTTTCCACACATTTTATTTTGGTTAATCTCTCTTAAATACATCCCCTTATCCCCTGTATATTAAAACTGCATTAGTCAGGAGTCTCCATATACATATATGTATATGTATGCTACAAACAGAAAGACCCAGAAACAATGTAATAATGTTTTACAGGTTATCTGAGCATCCCTTAGCCCAGTCAAGTTGACACATGAAATTAACCTTCAAAAACACTCAATGAAGAATTATCATGTCATGAAAATAAAAGAGATAAAATACATGAAGCACCTAGGACGTAATGAGTGCCAGATTAACTTTAGAGGTACATGTATTCCTCTCTCCAGCTCTATCTCCTGTCATCGCCCATTCAACTCAAGTTGAGAATTACTTCAGGTTTTCCAGTTCCTGAAATTAAGGTATTGGTGAGGCCATCCAAGCCTATCTAGTTAATATCTGTATGATAATTATCTTTGGGTATTGATAATGCTGCCCCTTCTCTCTAAAATATCCTAAATTACTTCTTTACTCAGAAAACGCTTGCATTTTATCTAAGCTAATTTCTCAACTGCTCCATTTAAAAGCAGTATTTCCCTTTCCAAATTTTATAGAACTACTACTTCGCTTTGTTATAATACTGATCTCACTGTGAAGTAATTGCATGTCCCATTGCCACCTATAATTAGAGTGGCTATCTTGGAGAAAAATACCCACTTATTTATTTCTATATTCCCCCAAATCTAAGCAGATTTTGGCTCACATGCTCATACTCAATAAGTACACAAATCTGACAAAGTTAATGAAAAAGTTCAAATCGGGAAAAAACTTTCAAAGTCTAATTTGGAGAATAAAGTTTTAAACATTTAATGACAAAGATCTATTGAGCTAAAATTTATGGGAAAAACATCAAGTATACTTTATAAAATCATAAAAATGGAAATTAATCCTACAAAAATGGAGATCATCATATCAAAAGACATGGCAAATAAATTAATTATGTTATCTAGGTACTAATGAAGTTTTTTTTCCAAGAACCTCATGAAAATTTAGTATTATATAAGAATAAAAAAATTATGAGATGTGAGGCTTAAAACATTATATTTTAAAATATTTATGTTTGTCACTTTCTAACAAGAAAGAGTTACTCTCTTGATATCTTAGTGCCTCGTGTCCGTATATTCACATTACAGTTAACAGGTCTCCTGTGAGAAGAGATAAGAGTAGAAGCAGAAGTCTAAGATTGGGAGTTATTGTCTGTACTGAGTCCCAGTTTAGAAAGACTAGGAGAAAAAACAAAAGTATTAGAATTAGAAACTATCTTCTGAAGTGATAGACATTATTATCCCTTCACGTTTTCCTTCCACTTGTTCAGCAAACTCCTGTGGCATTTGATAGTCATAAAATAAACTCTTAAAATACACACACACACACACTCTTAACAGTAGAATGAATTCAATGTTTGAATTATTATGTGAGGCTATTAATACAAAGAAATGGTAAAAAGGCACTTTGGGAATTCAGTTAAATGCATTCTTATTAAAAATTATACAAAGGATCTGACACAGAGAAATTCTATGGGCCTCTTAAATCAATACATGGTAAAGGATCTTCCAGATGTAAAGAAAAATTTAGTTCGAAGTAAAGAAAGCACTTTGCAAGTGCCCTAGGCATTATGCATATAACAAAATACACAAAGACAGACTTCCAGGTTTTTAGATCATTAACTCCTACAAGCCTAGGTAGTTTGTATAATAGTCTATATTGGACTTTGAACATCACCTCATAGACTTCAAGCAATATTTTAAATGCTAAAAATTAAGAGCAGCATTATAAAAAAATGAAATATCCTAAAGTCACACTTCCATAAGCACACAGAGAAACACACACACACACAAATTAAACAAAAAATACATAAATTGTAAATTTTCTAATCTGATCCCCTCCAATTCCAGGAGTAACTGGATCAGTTCCATGATTAAAACATAAGAGCAAAGTGGATTAATACGTCATCTTGTGCTTTCAAATTATGATGTGATAGTGGTTTTGATTAGAGCTTTCTGAGCAAATTACACAGTCTGTACTTTGATATTATTTACTTAGGAAGCGTTGCCCACATTAAGCAGGTGCTGACCTCTATAATCCTAACAATCTCAGTCATCAGATCTTCCTTGTATTTGTTGTTTTGCGTTGTTTTATCAACTAAGAAGTAGGGAGGAGCCTTTTAAAAATCTCCACTGAACTCTCTATTAGCACCATGTATAGAACTCTCTCTCTCAGACAACAGATCCTTTTCTTTTTTTGTTGTTCTAAGAGATCCTTTTCTGATTGACATTTAATGATCAATTTTCCCTATAAAACCCCTGCTCAGTAAATAAATCCATTAGCCATAGACATTCACATTCACTGTTTCTTGTGTAAACTCATCTCGATGACTTTTTTCAACCCCTAAAGCATTTTGGAAAAGGTACAATTTCTTTGCTTTTTAGTAGCTATTAAGGCCCAGGTACACCTGCACCTTCACACACACACAAAAATGGCTTAGATCATCCTTTAAACTGTATTTGTAAAACTGATAAGCCTTGAGGCATGTATTCTGAAAAGCATGTAAATTCAGCTCTAGAATGCATACTGTGTATCTGTCCTTTATAAAGGTACAAATTAAATTACCTTGGCCTATCTAACCTACTTGTAGAAAAGCATCATCTGTAAAAGTAAAAATGACAAGCAGCTCTATTTAAGAGAGGCAAGACCTCCTACCACTATTAGACAATCATCAATTTTGGGTCATATGAGGGGCCTGGTGTTCTGTATATCATCAGTTAAATAATGAAGGAAAGCATACCTATATCGCTGCAATATTCACTACAGTAGTTGCATATTGACACTCACTAAACTGTGCTGTAAGTCCTAAGACATCCTTGACTCTCTTGAATATTTGTTGAGATACAAAATACTGAGGCAAACCTAGTATACCATAGATGTCTGTCCAAACCCTATTTAAACCAGCATTCTGGATGGTTGAACCAGGCTCACACAAGACTAGTTAAACAGTGATCCTCCATCTCACTCCAGTGTATGCTGAGATGCGATCCCTGAAAGCCTTCCATGTTTTCCAATATCTGATAGTGATGTTTAACTAGAAAAATTGGTTCATAGTGTGTCCAGGATTGGTGGGTTCTCGGTCTCCCTGACTTGAAGAATGAAGCCACGTGGACCCTCGCAGTGAGTGTTACAGTTCTTAAAGATGGTGCGTCCAGAGTTTGTTCCTTCAGATGTTCAGATGTGTCAGGAGTTTTTTCCTTCTGGCGGGTTTGTGGTTTTGCTGACTTCAGGAGTGAAGCTGCAGACCTTCGCAGCGACTGTTACAGCTCATAAGGAAGGCCTCGTAGACGCAGAGTCAGCAACAGCAAGATTTATTGCGAACAGCAAAAGAACAAAACCACCCCCGTGTGGAAGGGGATCCCGGAATATTGTCGCTGCTTGCTCCGGTGGCCTGCTTTTATTTCCTTATCTGGCCCCACCCACATCCTACTGATTGGTCCATTTTGCAGAGAGCTGATTGGTCCTTTTTACAGAGAGCTGATTGGTCAGTTTTGACAGAGCGCTGATTGGTATGTTTAAAAATCTTTAGCTAGACACAGAGTGCTGATTGGTGCATTTACAAACCTTTAGCTAGAAAGAAAAGTTCTCAAGTCCCCACCAGTCTCAGAAGCACAGATGGCTTCACCTCTCACTGGCACTCGCCTGGGGAGTCTCCAGCAGCCCAGAGGGAGCTAGTCCCAGACAACCAAGAGGAAAAGAGGCAAAGCCAGAAAGAGACAGAGACCTGCCGTCATGGCCAATGACCCCGCGAAGAGGGAACGGAGGTCCACGCAGGGGACCCAACCTCTGATCAAGCGCAGCAGGCACAGGCCTGCCTCCCCGAGTGCAGGCCAGCCGAGCCCGGGTCGGCACAGCCCTCGCCCACCCGGAAACTGCGCCAGCCGGTGAGCACCCCGCGCAGCCCCGGCTCCCGCCTGCGCCTCTCCCTCCACACCTCCCCACGAGCAGAGGGAACTGGCTCCAGCCTCGGCCAGCCCCAGAGAGGGGCCCCCCACAGAGCAGCGGTGGGCTGAAGGGCTCCTCCAGCGCAGGCAGCGTGGACGCCTAGGCCTAGGAGGCACTGAGAGTGAGCGAGGGCTGCTAGCACATTGTCACCTCTCAATAGGAGTTCCAAAAGGATATATACAGACTTTTAGTCCAGCTATAAATAATTTAAAGACATGTGCCCAAATTCACATAGAATTGCAGAACTCTGATAATTCAGTAGTCTCTTGAAATGTCTTTACTTTTCTGGAGCCTGCCAGATTGAAGAATTCACAGGTTCTAAGGTCTCAATTTGAATCAAGTGATACATGATCCTGTAGAGAACTTCATGTGTTGAAACATAAGTAGGATGGAGGAGAAACTCTAGTGTGGGTTCTTTTGTCAGTTTTACTATTAAGGTAATGAGCTGTGGTCAGGAAAGTGTTGAGGGAACTATGATTTCCTCATTCTTTAAACTGATGGAACCATTTCTATTATAGTCATTAGACGTTTGCAAATCTGCTGTCTTTAGAACATTGCTGGACTGGTTTACTGAGGAGTCTCAACCCTTTGCATAAACATAAAATGGATTGTGTTTTCCTTCTCTTCTTTCAACCTTGCCTTTTGGAACATACTGAAATTCATCCCCCAACCTCCCATGAAATCCTATTTGAGACCAACTCTTTCTAGTTATTTTTGCTCAATAGAATGTAGTGCAATCTGTATAAAACTTCTCAATTCACATGCAAGCAAAAGCTCTACAGCATTCATGCTCCCTTTTATAGAAACTTGCTTTTCTTGGTGGTTGAGAACAGGAAGAATTAAAAAGGGCAAAAGTCTCTACTTGGTTGCTGACCACCCCTCTTTGGAAGCTGCTTCCTCTTAGGCCATATCCTCTCTGCAGCCAGCAATCAAACATTTACTCTCTTGCAGGATACACTATTGGCTTCTCTGGAATTGCCCCAGGATGTCTCAGATCTATACAATTTCCTGACATGAGTTATCTGGACTCAGATCTTCCTCTTCCATTTGTAGCTGTCCATAGACAGCCCCTCACTGCTGTAGGTCGTTTGCCCAGTGAGCAGCCTTCTTGGGTGGGATACTGGTAATGTAACTAATCTGAGTTATTTTTTATGATATCGACTGCTCAGAGAATATGTTGCTCATATCCTTGACTCAAATAGCAGCAACGAAGTCTGATCTGTAGCCACATCCTCTGCCATCTCTCTTCATTATGTTTCTTTGGCTCTACTTGAAGATGGGTCAAATCTAAACATATATATATTATATATATAACATAAATGATATATAACATATATGTCATATATATGGCTCTACTAAAAGTAGATATAACATGTCACATACAACATATGTCACATATACAACATATATGTCACATATATATGTTATTTTTTTTTTAAGATGGAGTCTTGCTCTTGTCATCCAGGCTGGAGTGCAGTGGCACGATCTCGGCTCACTGCAACCTCTGCCTCTCAGGTTCAAGCAATTCTCCTGCCTCAGCATCCTGAGTAGCTGGGATTACAGGCGCCTGCCACCACGCCCAGCTAATTTTTGTACTTGAAGTAGAGACAGGGATTTGCCGTGTTGGCCGGGCTGGTCTCACACACCTGACCTCAGGTGATCCGCCCGCCTTGGCCTCCCAAAGTGCTGGGATTACAGGCGTGAGCCACCACGCCCAGCCCTAAGCATATTTTTAAAGGGGAATTGCATCCTAATTTCCTCCTCTTATCGACCCTCCCCAAGTGTTTACAACTATTTTTTCTAATGTTTTATTTTTTCACTTGGCTTCAAAGAAGGAAAAACCAAGTCCCGTCTTCTTGATTGGAGGAAAAAGTGCTTTAGCAATAATCCTTGAGTCAATCCACAAGACTCAAGAAGCTTTCCTCAAGTCCTTTTCTCTGCAATTCAAGTTCTTTCTGTAAACTAGTAGAACTGGTGGAGTAGTACTGAACTCCAGGAGGACCTTTCGACTGTCTTTAAGAACCTGCACAGAAGTCTTTAACCCCAGTTTCTGACTGCTATGACTTCTTTAGAGTGAAAGACTTGTTTTCACATGTGGATCCTGATAGCCAATTGTAGGTATCTAGAAGACCCTCCAAAATCCAGTTACATAGGTCTTAAGCAGAAGGACCTTACCACCTCTGCCATAGCCACACCCCATAATTAACCTCAGCAGTGAGGAGTTCTGTCTCCCTCTTCATGGTAGCCAAGCAGTACAGAAAAATCCCTAGTCTGATTTAAAATTAACATTTGTATCAGTGAAGGTAATGCATATATTTTGTTCCACTTAATTAAAATCACATTAACAATGTTTCCAGCTTATTAAAACTTTTTGTGCTTTATTCCCCTGGGAGCAATAGCCACAAGAGTCATAATGACACAGAACACCGATCTTGGGTCTAGAGATCATGCAGTGAATCTTGGCACTGGGCCTCTACCCATAAAGCTGGTCATTTTGCTCTGTTTTATGTTTTACACCTGCACATTACAAAGATCTACTTGTAATGGGTTGAACTGATGACCCCTTCTCCCTGTTATAAAGAAAGGAATCTGGTTTTAAATACCACATTTATCTCAGATGGCTCAAACAGAGCCATTCAGTGCTTATGTGGTGGCACTTTATAATAAAAGCAATCATAGGAATGAATAAAAATTGTTCTTAACACAATAATGAGGTTTTTTTCAATAAGCAGAATCAAAGATATAAAAATAGAAAGCATTTGTGTTTTTCAAGTAATACTATTGTATCTTGAAAAAAGTAGGGCAAAGAACCATAAGAACTGCAATGAGGAAATATCTTAAGAGGAAAGTGGTTGCAAATTATACTGATGGAAAGAAGGTCCTGGAGATAGAGCCTCCAACATATATTACCAAGTAAACCCCTTAGTCCAGTTTCCTCGATCTCACAAAAGAGCCGTAAGGTATTGCTGTTCCCATTTTGCAATAGCATACTAGCTTTCCTGTGTGTGTGTGTTTGTGAGAGTTACTTTTTTCCTAATTGTCACCAAGAAAACCTTATGAACAGCCTTAGTAAAGCCTGTGCTAAAGAAAGCCTAATTCTGCAGTTCACAAGGAAGAAAAGGGTCTCAGATTCCCTCAAGAAATAGGGAGGGGTAGAGTTTCCTGAGGAGGGAGTTTTTGTTTTTATTTTAGCATTTTTATTCTTTTTTAAGAATTGTGTTTTAATTGACTAAGAAGTGTATGTATTCATCATATACAACATTGTTTTCAAATATGCATACATCGTGGGATGTCTACATTGAGCTAATTAACTTATGTATTACCTCACATACTTGTCATTTCCTCTGGTGAGAACACTTACCATCTACTTTCTTAGCAAGTTGCAATAATAAATATATTGTTATTAACTATAGTCCTCATGTTGTACAATAGAACTCTAAATTTATCTGTCCTATCTAACTAAAATTTTGTATCCTTTGGCCAACATCTCCCCAACCCTGAATATCTCCCCAACCCGGAACATCTCCCCAACCCCGACCGCCCCTGGCTCAGTTTCAGATAACACCATTTTACCCTCCGCTTCTAGGGGTTCAACCTTTTTAGATTCCACACATAAGTGAGATCATGTGGTATTTGTCTTTCTGTGCTGGGGTTATTTCACACCATGTCCTCCAAGTGCATTCATGTCGCTGCAAAGAAAAGATATTTTTGATGCTTAAAAGATGAGCATAAGAAGGATATAAGGGAAACTGGAAGAAATAGTGTGTGGTTGTGAGGGACATAATTGGTCACACTTTCCAAAGGCATAAACTCTTGGTGTTCCTTCCACCACCTCTGACTCTTTCTGAAGCACATGGAGATAGCTAATTATTTTTGTCCCAACTTGTAATTCTTTGTGTGACTTTGGGATGTTGACTCAACTGTTCACCTAAAAACATCAAGACATACATTAAGCATCTTTCTGAGTTAGAGTCTCTTCTCGCAGAAGAAGCTGAGGAAGAGAGAGTACCTGTCTCTAGTCACCAGGTGAGGGCCCATCCTCACAAAGCAGAGGAACAGTGTCTATCCTCCTCATCTGCATTCCTAGGTGTCAAACACCACAGCAAACACTCCCCAGGTATGGGACAACAGACCACTTGTCTTTGTCTTCTCATATCCTACCTGAGGGCATTCTATTCTGGGAAAGAAAGGATGAGTCCTAACACCAACCCTCTACAGTATTAAAAATAAAACATTGAGAAAAGATTTGGAAAAGGTTATGTTTTCTCTAAGTTACTAAATATAATAAATAAAGCAACCAAGATACACCATCCAGCATATAACTCACCTGACAAGGAGTAGAATCCTCTCTCTGCTTCTTTAATCTTTCCCTTGCTACTGGTTCTTTCCCCAGTATGCGCAAAGCTCATGTCTCTCCCACTGTGGGTCTTCTGGCTACGTTTGTCTGCCTAACTCTATTTTGCTTGTACTCTGTGCTGTTTCTTTTAGGTTTCTTGAAATGATAATCCGCATTCCACATTTATCTCCTTTAATCTCTCTTCGTTTGGTTGAAACCCCACTATAATCTGGCACCTTCACCTTTCCTGAGTTGCTCTTCTAGCCATGTCATCACAGACCTCAATATTATCAAATCTGACAAATATTTTCTGAATTTTATATTTTGTACATACTTTGACTATTATCAAAATTCTCTAAGTCCTAAGCATCCCAGATTTTTCCTCCTTTTCTGGATAGACATTGCCAGTGTCCTTTGTGTTTGCTATGTTCACACTGGGACCCCAGAGTAGGTCCCCGTCTTGTGGTCTTTGCTGCATAACCACACCCAGCTCAGAGTTTTAACTCAACCACATTTATGCTGATGACTCTTCTAAGTCCTAATATGCCCATTCCACCATCACTGGACTAACTCATCTGAAATATCCTAAGAGACCACACATCAACCAACGTTCAAATTTTTCATTGTTCAGAAAAAATCTTCCTCTCTTCAGTATTCTTGCATGGTCTCTGGTTTACTTCCTAATCTTCCACAATGCCACAAATATTTTTAATGCATGAATTCATAATGTTTAATAAAAATCAGAAATAGCTGTCTCAATTAATCATATGAATGAAAGTGATTCACACTTTCACTCCAAACAATCAAGTTCATTGAGTATACAACTCCAACAGTTAAAAACTTAAAATTTTTCACCGTTTTCCTTCTTATTTGAAGCTTTTTATGTCTCTTTTGTTTCTCTGCCACACCATAATCCATAGACAGCTTGAAATAAAAAATTATTATCTGTGTTTCCTACCATATTTACTATATAAAAAGTGACAAGCCAATCACATTGAAATATGTTTGTGTATGTGTAATTTTTTACTATAATTTGAGCTTCCTAAAGGCAAAAACTATACCTATATAGTTTTTATTTTATCTGTTTCTGGCATAGTTGACACTTAATATTAAATATTTTTGACAAAAAATAAAATCCATTAGATGTTTTCAATGTAGGATTTTCTTCTTGCTTTAATTTTTACATAAGACTTTATTAGATGATGTAATATACCCTTTGAAACATCTCTTTAATTTTAACTAAATGATCCACTATGCTTATAATAGGGACAGGTAAATAGTAACTGCATCTGCTTAAAGAAAGCATCATAAAGAAAAATGCTGTCATCTCAGCAGTTTGGGAGGCTGAGGTGGGCAGATTACTTGAGGGCAGGAGTTTGAGACCAGCCTTGCCAACGTGGCGAAACACCATCTCTACTAAAAATACAGAAAGTAGTCAGGTGTGGTGGCACATGCCTGTAGTCCCAGCTACTTGGAGGATGAGGTAGGAGAATTGCTTGAACCTGGGAGACGGGGGTTGTAGTGAGCCACGATCATGCCAGTCTGAGTGATAGAGCAAGACTTTTTCCAAAAAAAAAAAGAAGAAAGAAAAAAAAAAACCCTACCATAATTAATGAATGATAGCACATAAAACTGTAGTAAATTTACTGCTATTCAATTTGAGACATGTGGATGGAAATCTCAATGATTTGGAGAGTTTTTTCAATTATAATTATACACCACAGACTCAGATTCTTCCAGGCACTAGTTTTCATAGCCCTCCAAGAATCTTTGCCAGAAGGGCTACATTGCTGCTAATTGGATGGTGTCCTATCTTTCAGCTGAATTAGAGTAAAAAATTGTCAGAGGAAAAGAAAGTTGGAATCACAATCAAACACTATTTTCTCCATCTCTAAAAAATGGAATGAAGCATATTAGCTATTTTAGAGGAATGTTCCAAAAACGAATGGTCATTGAAAATGTTATTAAACCTTCCATAATTTTCAGAGCATTTTTATGTAATAAGATTACATGTATATAATTATATCGTAATTCCTAATTCAGTTTTGAGATTTTGGACTAGAATAATGACAACTTTTAATGAAATGTATCAGAATATCATTACTCAATCAGTCTTCTGTACATTGATCTAGGCAAAGAATTTATGACTAAGACTTCAAAAGCACAAACAACAGAAAACGAAAATAGATGAATGAGAGTTAATTAAACTAAAAATCTTCTGCATAGCAAAAGACATTACCAACAGAGTGACAGATGTTCTACAAGATGGGGAAAAATATTTGTACCCTATGGTTCTAGAGGGGACTGATATCTAGGGTTTACAAGGATCTCAAACAATTCAACAACAGCAACAAAAGCAGATAACCCATTATAAAGTGGATAAATAATATTAACAGACTTTCTTTAAAAAAAGACATACAAATGGCCACTAAGCATAGGAAAACAATGCTCAACATCACTAGTCATCAAATAAATGCAAATTAAAACCACAATTAGATATCATTTTACACCATTATGAAAAAGACAAAAAAAAAAAAACAGATGTTGGCAAGGGTGCAGAGAAAAGGAAATGCTTATACATCATTGGTGGGAATGTAAACTAATACAGCCTATAGCTATGGAAAACAGTATGAAGATTTGTCAAAGAACTAAACATAGAGATACCATTCAATCCAGCAATCTCACTATTGGGTATCTACCCAAAGGAAAAGAAATCACTATATTAAAAATATAGCTGCACTCATGTTTACTGCAGCACTATTCACAATAGCAAAGATATGGAATTAACCTAAGTGTCTATCAAAGTATAATTGGATTAAAAATGTGTAATAAGATAGATGATAGATAGATACATAGATACATGTGGTGTGTGTGCGTATACATATATATGTGTGTATAGATACATGTGGTGTGTGTGCGTATACATACATATGTGTGTGTGTATATATCTATATATATATATACACCTCATACACAATGGTAAATGAAATAATTCAGAAACAGAAAGTCAAATGTTGCATGTTCTCACTTGTAAGTGTGAGCTAAATAATGTGTACACCTGGCCTAGAATGTGCAATAATAGACATTGAAGACTGGGAAGGGTGGGTGGTAGGATAGGGATGAGAAATTACTTACTGGGTACAATGTACATTATTTGAGTGATGGATACATTAATAGCCCAGCCTTAACCACTATGCAATATATCCATGTAACAAAATTGCACTTGTAACCCTTAGATTTATGCCGAACATCTTCTGTAGTTATTTCAAATCAAATTTCAGACCTTAAAAAATCTCTGCCTAAATGAGTTCTACTTTTAAATCTTCTAAAGAAAATCAAGTTAATTATATAGAAATCTGAAAAGTTGGTCATTAATCCATGATTTCTATGATGAATATATAAAACTGAAAGATGATCTATTGGGTGATGTGGCTTCAATGGTTTTATAGTATGAAAAGTTTTATTTATATAAAAAGTTATATTTGTATAAAAACATTGTTACCTAGAGAGTAAAAAGCTTAATTTGTTGTAGTCAACAACTTGAAAATTATTGCGTGAATGATACAGTAATTTCACAATTTTAATTATGATTTTTTTTTAAAGGATAGGAAAAATAAACTCCAGGAGCATCCGGAGTCTCTTGGACCACACAGAAACTCCAGGAGATTCTTGAACAAATGGCACATAAATTATTTGTTATACAAAAAAAGAAAAGAAAAGAAAGAAAGAAAAGTCAAAACGTTGTTTGGTAAATAAAACTAAAATTCTATTATTTCAAAAATATATGTTTCACACTATTAAAAATGTTTATATCCTCAGAATTCACCTGCCAAAATCATGATAATTCACTGATAGAATTTATTTTTCAAAATTTGTTGCTCAGAATACATATAGGTCTAATTCCCTTGCATTTAAAACGTAAAAGCAATTCCTCCATGGAAACAGCAACTTAAAAGATAAGTAAGAGACATAAAAGACATAGCTTTATAAAAATTCCTTTATATCTGGTAAGAATTTATCTTGAATATTCATATATTTCTACGTCAAACAACTGAGCCTCTGATTTTTAGTGATTCACTTTACAAAACAAAGACATAAAAAAGCTCTAATTTGCTACAACTCTAATAGAAAATGTGCCACATATATTCAGATTATTAATCTGTATTCCATTTCTAAAAATAAGAGAAGAAAACAATCTGTCATGACAGAGAAATTTTACTTATACTTTATGATAGTAAAACTTTAGAAATCTAAGCAAAGATATTCAATACTTATTAATATGGGAACATTACAATTTTCTGAGTATTAGGTAGAGTCAGAAGCTGTTTGAGGGCTTTTGGTAATGTAAGTCACCATGGCAAATACGATATAAGTTAAATCTATCTTAGCCTTCCATGTAGACACGAAGCAGCTTATGACTGCACCATAACTCAATATGCTTAACAGTCTATTGCACAGCTTTGGCTGCCAGATTTTCATTTCCTACTGTCTAGACAGCCAGTCTAAATACTACACTCTGAAACCTCCCTGGAGCATAATTCCCCCAAAGACTGCTTAAAGCTCCTAGTAGAGGGAACTACTCTAGAAATTCCCATTTTATTACTTTCCTATGGTACAGTTTATGTCCAGAAAAATAGAATACAGACTTCCTTAGAAGGGGGAAAAAAACACTCAGTCATTCTTTAACTTGTAAAATCAATAAGACCTTAACAATCAATCACCCACTCAGTCCACAATCCTCCTGGTGGCTTTTAAGCTGTGTTCAGCAGTCGGGCTGAGCAGTTTTTAGAAGAGAAAAACTATTTTCATGAAACAGACAATATGTAAAATGTTTCCTGAGAGAAAAAGAAACCCCAGGAGTTAAAATGAATGCTCTCTATAGATAATTATAACACTCGATTTCTAGACAGATGTTTTATTAAAAAAAAGAGAGAATAAAATAAAATAACTTTGTCTCTAACATCATAGGGAGCAGTGAATCATAATCACTTTAAAACCCAAACAAGAAAAAGGGGTTAAATCTGAGAATAACTATAAGACTTGAAGAAAGTCAGCCAAATTCAAGCAGGATATCCATAGGGCTGCTGAAAGTAAGAATATAATTTAGCAGTCAGGTACGGAAATTAATCTAAAACCAAAAGTCAGTAAAAGACAATGAGGCAGAAGGATGGCAAGGAATAAAGGAAATGGACACTATCAAGAAACATTCAGAGAAGAGCAGAAAGATACTAAAATATGTGAGTACTAGTTTGACACAAGAAAAGCTGTATTAAAGAATATATGGAAATTATTATTTTGTATTGGCCTCCTGATGTGGTTTGGCTCTGTGTCTCCATCCAAGTCTCATCTGGAATTGTAATCCCCACGTGTGGAGGGAGGGACTTGGTGGGAGATGGTTGGATAATGGGGCAGTTCCCCCATGCCCTTCTTCTGATAATTAGTGAATTCTCACGAGATCTGATGGTTTAAAAGTGTAGCACTTCCTTCTTTACTCTCTCTTTGTCCTGCCGCCATGTGAAGAAGGTCCTTGCTTCCCCTTTGCCTTCCACCATGATTGTAAGTTTCTTCACAAATTACTCAGTCTCAGATATTTCTTTATAGCAGTGTGAAAACAGACTAATATACCTCCCTACAAAATTGTGATATTCTTACATTGAACAATTTTTAAATAAATTGTTATAAACAGCAGTTCCTGGAACATAACAATATATTCAGAAAAAAAAGTTTATAGAAGATATGGAATGGGGCCGGGCACAGTGGCTCACGCCTGTAACCCCAGCAGTTTGGGAGGCCGAGGAGGTTGGATCACCTGAGGTCAGGAGTTCGACATTAGCCTGACCAACATGATGAAACCCCATCTCTATTAAATACAAAAAATCAGCCAGGCGTGGTGGCACATGCCTGTAATGCCAGCTACCTGGGAGGCTGAGGCAGGAGAATTGCTTGACCCTGGGAGGTGGAGGTTGAAGTGAGCTGAGATTGTGCCATTGGAATCCAGCCTGGGCACCAAGAACAAAACTCCGTCTCATAAAAAAAGAAGTTATGGAATGGAAGGAGGCAAGAATGGCAGATATATGCACCAAAGTAGTTCTTGAATAATACCTGGCTCCTCTTACTTGTTAATGTCTAGAACTTACAAGTAAACCTTAGCCTGCAGCTGAAGAGAGAAGTAGGTATGTAAAAGTTTATAGCAAGAGAAACAGGATCAGCAACTTACAGCTGGCAGATTGTGACATAAGTTTTTCCATAGAGGGATCTCAGGAAAATAATGACTAAATATCACATTCGAAAGGAACTGAAAATCTAAACATTCAATTATGAGTATCACATTCCTAAATGTGTCTTCTTATTTACATTAGATTAATATATTCTATTTTTTTCCTACATTTTTCTTCATTTATGCTTTAAACATAGGATGGCTTTTTTTTTCTACAAAGAGCCAGAAAGTAAATATTCTAGGCTTTCAGATAGCATATAGTTTATCTTACATATATATTTTTTCAGGTGTGTGCATATGTAATGTTTTAAAAATGTGAAAACAACTCTTATCTAGAGGGCTAAAAAGAAACATGCCACAGGCCATAGTTTGCCAACCCCTGTTTCAGAATAAATTGCTTTTTGACATCATTGGGATCTCATCAATTGCTGTTGATCATAAATATATCAAAGGCAAACACACAATCACACAATAATTGGGTATGTGAGCATTTAGTTTGCTTCCTTCTCTCATTTCACCCACATACATATGATGTGAATATTCAAAATCTTATGCATCTATTAAGCTGGCAAAAATTAAGGATTGACATGCTGTTGTGTCAGTGGTTTTCTTGAGTTCTGGGCTTGGTTTGTACATATTTGTAAGTTAATGGAAAGCAAAAATATTTAGCTAAGCTTGGAAGTCCAACTATGTTGTATTTGCAGGCATGTTTTATGCTAAATGGAGATGTTTAATTTACATAAGTTTCTGATAAGTTGAAATTCAATATGACCGAAATAAACGTCAGTATAGATATTGTATGATAACACCCCCTTTTTTTTTAGAAACCAAACCACACACATGATTTTTTAAATTTTCATTGAAGGCATATTTGGAAAGGCTAATGACAATATTTTCAATGTTTATTTCCATACAGCACAAATATTTAAAACTGTCTTACCTATCTTCATTTTATTAGGGGGAATGTGTTAGGATTATTATTCATGTATTCAGCAGATGTTTATTGAACAGCTAACTTGTCTACTTAGAATATAATGAGGAACAACATAGACATGGTCCTTACCATGATGGAGTCTATTTCCTATGAGATTGAGAGGTGATTTTAAAAAAGAAAAAGAAAAAGTAAGATAATTATAGTCTATGAAAAGTGAAAGATGTAAGCATAACAATTTGGATAAATGGCATAGCCTCTAGAAAGAAGTAATATTAAAGCTTAGAACTAAATATGGAAGAAAAAGAAAAATTTTAAAGAAATGTGGACAAGGATTCCAAGCCTGAAGAGGATCAGTAAAAAAGCATCACACAAAAACAGTTTAGTGTGTTAAAGGAATTATTATGAGGTCAGTTGTCTGAGGTAGTGAACAAGCGGCATGAAATAAAGCTGAGGAAGAAACTGGGATTAAGACTCACACTGCTACTCGGAGAGAAGACTGGAGGAGCAAAGAGTAGAAGCAGAAAGACCAGTGAAGAACCAATATGCCCCCTTCCCTCTGTGAAGAATCTACATATTTTCCAGGTGATAGATGACAATGGTTTAGAATAAGTTAGTGGCACAAGGATGGAAAGGGATGAATGGACACGGAGATGTGGGACAAGGGGAAGGTTGAGGCCACAGTCTATTTTCATATCTGTGGGAATTATGCAATAGATAGAGAAAAATTAATTACGCAAAAACAAGAAGACATAACTAAAAATCAAAGTTCTTTCAAACTCAATTACATTTTATTTAACATATTTTAAATAATAAAAATGATGGAGGAAATTTGTTTAAACTCATAGAAAATTTTAAAATGGAATTTAAAATGTAAACTATGAACTCTTCCCTATGTTCAAGTTTAAACTCATTAAAGATAAATATTTGTCATATGCCAGCCTATCTGCTAGATACTGAGATTACAAATATATATAAATCTTGACATTTATGAGCTTATATTTCAGGTACTACTTATCTTTGGTAAACATATTTAAGAGTATTTCATATTTTTTCTTTCTATTTTCTGTTGTATCTTAACCAAGCAAATCAATGAGATGCTTTAAGACTTCACAAGGACTCTGCCTCTGCCTCTTGCTTTTCTTCCTCTCCCTTTCCCTTCCTAAATAATTGATTTGTCAAACCATTAAGTGAAGCAGAGCAGTGTATATCTGCATTGGGGATGGGAAATCTCTGGGTCCAGAGTGGGGTGTTGAAGCCCAAGCAGGGTGATGAGGATATCTACATAGAAACATGGGTGAGGCTGGACAGTTTGGTATGGGGAGTCAGAGCTAGAGCAAGCTGAGGTGGGTATGCATACTTTGGGGTGGTCCTGTGCAGGGGGTTGGATCTCAAGCAGGATGTGGAGGAAATGCATCATCCTGCTTCAGGGTTTGGCATCCAAGTAGGATGAGAAAGGTGTCCGTGAAGGCACCTTATGTATGGAGTAAAAGCTCAATCAAGGTAAGGATGGCATCTGTACAAGAGTCAGCCCAGCATGGGTTATCAGAGTTGCAGCAGGGTGAGGAAGGAATCTATGCATGGGAGCAGACAGGTGTAGAGGTCTGGAGCCCAAATATGGCAAGGAGAACATCCATGTGGGCAAGCACTCCAATATGAGAGACTGGAGCTTGAGTGGAGTGGGGAAGGCATCCATGAGGCAACATGCCCCAGTGCAATAGAAGCCGAAGGCATGAAGAGGATCTAGTTAGAGTGGGGTTCAGAGGGCACCTACCTGGTGGAGGAGTGGTCATGGAGATGGGAGATTTGTTACTCTCAATCTCCCAGAGGAATCAATTGACTAAATATATATAAAGTGTAATGGGAGCTAGGATTCTCACTATCAAAGGAGTGGAAAGGAAAAACTAGAATGCATGCTGAGGTGTTGAATTGGAATTAGAAGTGTCATTGTGAGCCAGGTGTGGTGGCTCATGCCCACAATTCCAGCTATTCTGGAGACTGAGGCAGGAGGATTGCGTGAACTCAGGAGTTCAAGGCTGCCATGAGCTATGATTGTGCTGCTGCACTCCAGCCTGGGCCAAAGAGTGAGACACTATATCAAAAAATAAATAAATAAATAATAAAGAAATATTATTGTGAATTTATACTACATAACACTTATAGATAAAAATATAATATAGTGTATATCAATATACATATAAGATAATACTATATATATAAAATATTTTCTGTAGCTCTGTCTACTGAGAGGGCCTGGGAGTAGCAACACCCCAATGGCAATAAGCATTTGTAGTATATAAATTGTGGCTTCTGAACACAGTCTTCTCTAACAGAAACTAGGGTTCCTTGGAGATACAGTGAATTCCAGTGCTGGGGCAGGAGAAGTACAGAATAAACCTGGAACTTACTGCTGGGCCGGAAACTAAGAAAAGCTTAAAGTAAGGTGGAGACATGCTAAAAGAATACAGAAACCAGCTTCAAGAGGCTCCCACTTCTCAGGCCAGCAACCATATGAGTAGTATTAAAAGAAAACAAAACAAAATGTTAGCACTAGATTATAAATTGGCTAACAAAATAAGAAACCATAATCTATATAGATATAAGCTAACAAACACACGAAACCATATCAATTTAAAGCTTTAAAATGGAAGAGGTATCTATATAGTTTTAAAGTATCTTCCATAAAATTCATATTGTTTTGAAAGTAGAAAAGAGACTCTTTTAAATGGAGAAGTCAGGCAGATACACGTTTAATTAAAAATCAAGTACTATTATTTTCATTAGTAGGACAAATCAAAATTATGCATCACCTGATAGGTTGGATTGGTGAAAACAAAGTGTCACTTTTGTGGTATTTCTGCCAAAGGTGCATAAAATGAGTCTAATCATGAGAAAATACCAGAAAGAACAAAATTGGAAGACATTCTAAGGAAGAACAAACAACAAATGAACAACAAACTAGCCTGTAATATTTTAAAATGTGAAAAATATGAAAGTCAAAGAAATGCTAAGAAACTCTTCCAGACTGAGGAAACTAAAGACACATTACAACTAAATGCAATGCTTGATTCTAAACTGGATCATTTTGAATTAAGAGATTTTTATTAAAACTATTGGTGAAACTTGAATGGGGTCTGTGGATTGGATTATAGTAATGAATCAATGTAAATTTCCCTGATTTGGGTTGTTATATTGTGGCTGCGTATGTGTATTCTAAGACATCGGGCATTAGATCGGTAGTTACTTTCTAGTGGTTATACAAAAAAAATTCTTGTACAATATTTAAAACATTTCTGTAATTTGAAATTGTTTCAAAATTTAAAATTAAAATACAATTTTTTAAAATTAAAAATACAAGTCTACTTTGCTTTAATAATGGTCTCTCTTCATTTATTCAGTTAATTCATGTATTCATTTACTTTCATTTAGTCATGCAGAAATTTGTGTTAAAACTATTCTGTGACAGGCTTAGCATGAGAAGTTCAAACATTTTATATTCATGTTTCATTTAATCATAGCATCCTTGCAACGTATTAATAGTTATTCTAATTTGTACACAGAAATAATGTTTGGCTAGTTGTGAAAAAACCCACATACAATATAGGAGAGCCTGAGTTCAATTCCAAGCCTTATAGATTCCAGTCAGAACCTAATATTTAACTCAATGAAAGACATTTTAGATAAGTCATGTATCCTTTTGATTAAGTAGTCAATTAACAAATAATTGTGGTATAATTTAAACTCACCTTAAAACCACAATATCATTTTTCTACCTTACTATTATTGTTCTACAATAACTTCTAACAAGGAAAGAGAAATAACAGGTGAAAATATAAGTAGGAAAAGACATGAAGGAAACAAATATATATTACACAGGGAAAAAATCCAACCTGGAAAAATTACATACTGTACAATTTCAACTGTATGACATTCTAGAAAAGGCAAAACTATGGAGACAATAAAATGATGAGTGATTGCCAGGGGCTGGGGAGAGGCAGAGATGAACAGGCAAGCATAGAGGATTTTAAGGCAGTGAAACTATTCTGTGTGACACTATAATAGTGGGTACATGTCATTGTACCTTTGTACAAACCCATATAGTGCACAACACCAAGAATGAATGAATGTGATTGAAGAATTTTTGAAATTTTTATCACATGCAGTTTGTGCAATGAAATTATTGAACACAACTGAATAATATCAATATGATTATATACATATCATACACATATATACTACCACAAATATGTGTTTCATCATTTATTTTTACACATGTGTATGCATACCCACATGTTGTAGGTATATACTGAGAAAACATACACAATAAAGTTTTACTTTATAATGAGTTCGGTTCTACAATGAAGAGTCAAAGGCTCTTGGAAATACTTTAGGAAAATGCCTGATTTAAAACACACTCCTAGCCACTTTCATTAATTATGGAACAACAAAATTTCCTCCATTAGAAATAGGTCATTATTTCTTTGATTGAGAACCATATAAAATTGGTTGACATTTGTGTATCTTTCAACAGAATTACATATAGCACTGTGAGTTTACACTGACAGATGATTTTCAGAACTGAGACTAAGGGGCAGCAGATTCCTAACTCCTATGCCTCACTCACCCATTAAGGGAACTAGGAAGACAGTAAACTGTAGAATTTAATTTATAAGCATGTTTTGTTTGTGAGACGAGTATTTAAGTGTAGATTCACATAGGTTTAATATATAAGACAGTACTCCATGAATGTGTGTCTGTAGGTATGGATTCTATCATAAGTCAGAGAGTAGGCTCTGAAATTTATGAAGGAAACCTGTAAAAATACACCAGGAGAAAAATTGGTTAAAAAAAAAAAGTTTTACTTGGTCAGCCACTTCAACAAATAGTTATCTATTGCCAGTTCAATACTTCATGCTAAGTAGTGTGAGATGTTTCTGCCCCAAAGAAGTATTTTCGATGTGAGAAAAAATTGAGTGAGAAAAAGAGTAGGAAAAGGGAGAGAGGACAGTTAAAGAAAGAAATTTTAAAATTTTAAAAAACATACCTTAACTTTACAATATTTATATATTATACTAATCAATTTTGAATCATAGAATGTTTCTTAATTTAATAAACTAGAAATTTGTAGGCCCATTAGGCATTGATAGAAATAAAAAATCTGGATAAAGAACTACACTAGAAAATTGAAAGCATAGGCAATGGGTTAAATACAATTTGATTGAGCATGTCTGACTGCAAGATTGATGAACAAGATAAGTTCATTGCTAACAGTGTGTGTGTGTGTGTGTGTGTGAGAGAGAGAGAGAGAGAGAGAAAGAGACAGAGAGAGAGAGACAGAGAGAGAGAGATAGAAAGAGAATATTATTACTATCCAAGCAGCCTTGTATATTGGAAAAATATAACTTTGAAATCAAACTATAGAAACAAAAACTTTATTTAACATCTGAAAGTGGACTAAAAATACAAAAATAAAGAAAAAATGTGAGTGCTCTATAAAATCTAATCCCATTCTCTTTTATTCCCCTGTAGGCCCATAGAGCAATTCTCCATGCAACAGCTCCATTGCTGATGTCTGTGTGGCAGCAAGTGACATTACTGGCTCATATAAATTATTCTAAGAGTGGATTGATGGTTGTTAAATCACTACTGAGTCACATCTGTGTTCATCTTATAGAGTTGCAGAGGCAAGTATTACAGCCAGTAACTGTGTGTAAATTGCTGGCTCCAGTTCAGTAATTCCACAAAAGTCAAATCCATCTTGTTTCTTGTGGAGAATATCACAGAATGAGCGAAAGCTCTGCTGCAGCAGGTACATGGGCACATGAGTGCAGCCTAAATGTCTTCTGGGGCCTCTCCAGCCCTCAAGAGCAAAGTAAGATTACTATGAAACTGCATAGAACAACAACAAAAAAAAACTCACTAAGTTAAATTTCTGCTAATCCCTGAGAATTACCTCCTATCTCCAATTTCTGTGGTTTTACACATGCTACTCTTTCACATCATTACTTTTATTCTTCCCAAATACAGGTGTCCACAAAGCTCTCAATAAGTATATCATGAATTTTAGTAAATTTTACTAGAAATGAAAAATAGAGAATGGTCTTACTGCCACCTGCCCTCTAAATTACACACATTCTCATTTGTCTTTCTTATACCCTTCTCCCATTTTCCAAAAAAAAAAAATTCAAATAGTCAAAACATATTCAAAACAAAACACCTCGTCATCTGGAATGCAGATTAACTCCCTTCTCTATAAATGTCAGTATTATCTGACACTCAGGCTCACAAAGATTGAAATTCCATCTTAAATGAACCTATCAAGAAATCACTCTCGCCCATGCCTATGTCCTGAATGGTAATGCCTAGGTTTTCTTCTAGGGTTTTTATGGTTTTAAGTCTAACGTTTAAGTCTTTAATCCATCTTGAATTAATTTTTGTATAAGGTGTAAGGAAGGGATCCAGTTTCAGCTTTCTACATATGGCTAGCCAGTTTTCCCAGCACCATTTATTAAATAGGGAATCCTTTCCCCATTGCTTGTTTTTCTCAGGTTTGTCAAAGATCAGATAGTTGTAGACATGCGGTGTTATTTCTGAGGGCTCTGTTCTGTTCCATTGATCTATATCTCTGCTTTAGTACCAGTACCATGCTGTTTTGGTTACTGAAGCCCTGTAGTATAGTTTGAAGTCAGGTAGCGTGATGCCTCCAGCTTTGTTCTTTTGGCTTAGGATTGACTTGGCGATGCGGGCTCTTTTTTGGTTCCATATGAACTTGAAAGTAGTTTTTTCCAATTCTGTGAAGAAAGTCATTGGTAGCTTGATGGGGATGGCATTGAATCTATAAATTACCTTGGGCAGTATGGCCATTTTCATGATATTGATTCTTCCTACCCATGAGCATGGAATGTTCTTCCATTTGTTTGTATCCTCTTTTATTTCATTGAGCAGTGGTTTGTAGTTCTCCTTCTTGAAGAGGTCCTTCACGTCCCTTGTAAGTTGGATTCCTAGGTATTTTATTCTCTTTTAAGCAATTGTGAATGGCACTTCACTCATGATTTGGCTCTCTGTTTGTCTGTTATTGGTGTATAAGAATGCTTGTGATTTTTGTACATTGATTTTGTATCCTGAGACTTTGCTGAAGTTGCTTATCAGCTTAAGGAGATTTTGGGCTGAGACGATGGGGTTTTCTAGATATACAATCATGTCATCTGCAAACAGGGACAATTTGACTTCCTCTTTTCCTAATTGAATACCCTTGATTTCCTTCTCCTGCCTAATTGCCCTGGCCAGAACTTCCACCACTATGTTGAATAGGAGTGGTGAGAGAGGGCATCCCTATCTTGTGCCCGTTTTCAAAGGGAATGCTTCCAGTTTTTGCCCATTCAGTATGATACTGGCTGTGGGTTTGTCATAGATAGCTCTTATTATTTTGAGATATATCCCATCAATACCTAATTTATTGAGAGTTTTTAGCATGAATGTTGTTGAATTTTGTCAAAGGCCTTTTCTGCATCTATTGAGATAATCATTGGTTTTTGTCTTTGGTTCTGTTTATATGCTGGATTACATTTATTGATTTGCGTATATTGAACCAGCCTTGCATCCCAGGAAACAAAAGCAATGGCAACAAAAGCCAAAATTGACAAATGGGATTTAATTAAACTAAAGAGCTTCTGCACAGCAAAAGAAACTACCATCAGATTGAACAGGCAACCTACAAAATGGGAGAAAATTTTCACAACCTACTCATCTGACAAAGGGCTCATATCCAGAATCTACAATGAACTCAAACAAATTTACAAGAAAAAACAAACAACCCCATCAAAAAGTGGGTGAAGGACATGAACAGACACTTCTCAAAAGAAGACATTTATGCAGCGAAAAAACACATGAAAAATGCTCACCATCACTGGCCATCAGAGAAATGCAAATCAAAACCACAATGAGATACCATCTCACACCAGTTAGAATGGCAATCATTAAACAGTCAGGAAACAACAGGTGCTGAAGAGGATGTGGAGAAAAAGGAACACTTTTACACTCTTGGTGGGACTGTCAACTAGTTCAACCATTGTGGAAGTCAGTGTGGCGATTCCTCAGGGATCTAGAACTAGAAATACCATCTGACCCAGCCATCCCATTACTGGGTATATACCCAAAGGACTATAAATCATGCTGCTATAAAGACACATGCACACGTATGTTTATTGTGGCACTATTCACAATAGCAAAGACTTGGAACCAACCCAAATGTCCAACAATGATAGACTGGATTAAGAAAATGTGGCACATATACACCATGGAATACTATGCAGCCATAAAAAATGATAAGTTCATGTCCTTTGTAAGGACATGGATGAAATTGGAAATCATCATTCTCAGTAAACTATCTCAAGAACAAAAAACCAAACACTGCGTATTCTCACTCATAGATGAGAATTGAACAATGAGAACACATGGACATGGGAAGGGGAACATCACACTCTGGGGACTATTGTGGGGTAGGGGGAGTGGGGAGGGATAGCTTTAGGAGATATACCTAATGTTAAATGATGAGTTAATGGGTGCAGCACACCAGCATGGCACATGTATACATATGTAACTAACCTGCACATTGTGCACATGTACCCTAAAACGTAAAGTATAATAATAATAAAATTAAATTAAAAAAAGAAATCACTCTTAAATATTGCATGTACTGTCAGAATAATTCTAGTAAATGGGACATTCTCAACCTTATCACCTGTAGTACGTATTGATGTACAGCTCACATATACTTAACACAAGTATAAAAATCTGTACACACATGACAGCCACTAAGCGTTTTCTGGGAAACCAGATGATTTCAAAAGAGGTTGAACAGTCAAAAAACACATTTACCTCCTGGTGTCTGCCTCTAATAAGATTACTCACTTTTTGATGTGGGAGAACTGGCCCAAGTTTGGTCTTCTGCTTTTCTCAATGTATTTATTCCCTTTTGAAGCTAAATTTATTCAGCCTTTCATTTTCAGAAATATTGTAGACTAAATAACCCAAGACCACGGCCTCTGAACAAAATCTATTTGTAAAGATCGCTAATACATGGCTGAGCTCACATGATAGTAAAGGAAAACCTGTAATAGCTTTGATGTTCAGATGCCACCACTGATATTCAAATATATCTAAAATATGGTATCAATTTGTCTTCTAGCTCTAGGATTGCTTCTTTTGTAGCAATGGCCACCAAATAGAATGGGTGTCATGTTACAGGGTAATCACCATTACTTTGGGATTGTGCTTTCTTGAGATTTCTTATAGAATGCATTACTGGCCTCTCTCTGCCTGCCTCTCCAAACCCCTGTTTCTGCCCAGGGCTGGCGAATTTGGAAGAGGAAACTGAGTATACCCTGAATGCAGCTAAAAATCCTATGAAATATTTCAATTAACCTTATACATAAAGAGTAGATAAGCTGTTGTCCATCTTTATTGATGTGTTCAAAACAGTGGGCACAAGGATAGAGTGTAAAAACAAGAGTTAGTTATTGCTCTCCCCAAAATGCCAGCAAGATATAATGTAGAGTCATGAAAAACACCTAATTTCCAATCACTATGAACTCATCAGTAAACTGATGACGGGTTTGCAGTACTCTGCAAGTTCCCAAGTCTATAGGCTGTGTAAAAGACATCTTATTTACATCATAATCCTAATTTCATAAAATCTCCCACTGTAAACTTTCTCTAGTGAATAGTTGTCATGTTTTAATTATCCAGGGTATTTAGATAATCCATTTTCTGTTTAGAGAATTCTTGAAATTCTAAGCTATGAAGTTAGCTAGCTCTTTGTTGATTAACCAACACCATTAGCCTCTAAGCCTGACTTGAACCCTCCTGAAATTGTGTAACTTTCTCAATAACCTTTAATTGATGCCTTTTCTACTTCAATGGCTGTGGATACTGTTAAATGTATCCGAAAATCGCAATAAATCCTCTGAACTTCTTTTAGGCAAAGTTAGCCAGAACTGCCTGCTCCCACTCTCCCACCCCTACTGGTTACAATGGTCTTTGTTAACCTGTGGCTTTGCTCCTAATAATATCATTAAATTCAAGAGAGGAGCTTTAACGAAAGTTCAGTGTACATCAGACGTAATTGTGCTTTTCAAGTCTTAGGAGAACTCTCCTTAATGTTCAAAAACTTTCTCTAAATACATCAGTCCCTCATTTGTTTCTTTTTTGAACTCTAAAAGCACAAACTGCCTGTATAATGCAATTACCCTTTCTGAACTTAGATTCGTTTTTCAAGGGAGCAGAGAAAGCTAATTTTATCGAATTTGTACTATGGATAATGCACTGAGATAAATGCTTTATGTACATTATGTCCTTTGACTTTCCCTTTCTGACTACAAAAGCTACATCAGTCCTCTACTTTTACATTACAGATAAGGAAAGCAAGGCTACAAAAATTATACAACTTGCTGACAGTCACACAGTCAGGACTCAAACACAAGTCTGTAAGATTCCAGCTATTTTCTTTCACTACACTTAGCAACACAGATCTCAGTTTTAGATCCAGCTTATAAAATATTGAAGACCATGTCAGTTATAATACATTACGTTTCAGGGAAAAAAGCCTCAGGGGATGATGGCTCCCATGGAAACATGGGAAAGCAGTAAAGAAGAGAATTGAAAGTAGATTGAGCTCACACTCTTGGATAGGACAATCCTAGTTGGTAGGTCCTTAGGAGCAGGCTCCTAGGTGAACCTCTCAAAACATAGCAGCTTCATTTGCATTGTAGAAAATGGTTTACATTATTTAATGATGGCAAAAAGAGCAATTTCTATAGTGGCTAATCCCAGGAAACCAGGATTACAGCCATTCATAAGCCATAACTGGACTCTGAGTCAGTTCTGCTCATTTGTTACTGAGTGTCTGATATATACTAGTCATGATTAGGTATTGAAAATACAGAAGATAAGTGATTTTTGCAAAAATTAGCAACAACACAAATCGAAAACCTAAGACACATACCCCTCCTTGGTATATACAAAACTCTAATTTTATGATAGATTTTATTATAAAATGATGATAATAGTGATAAACTAAAGAACATACATTCAGAAATTATTCAGACCAGGAACTGGCAAACATTTCTATAGAGGTTCAGATAATAAACATATTAGGCTTGTGGAAGATACAGTCATTGTTGCAAAAACTCAAATTTGTTGTTGTAACATAAAAGCACCCAAAGACAGTAAACAAATGAGGGTGACTATGTTTCAATAAAAGCAGTTGGCAAGCAGATTTGGTCTATGGGGCATAGTTTGCTGACCTCTGATTTATATACTGTCTACAAGAATGCTGTAATTTATTTAACAGTAAAAATTAAAATTATAGAATGTTTTTGAGCAAAGCTGAAAGATTGAAGTCAAAAGTACAATTATTCTCACATTTAAAAATTGCAACAATAAAAAAAAAAAAACTGAGCCAGACACAATCCCTGAGGGCTTAACAAGGGTCCTTAGAATCTTACCACTGCCACATTCCACTCCTGGCTAACTTAAAGAGAGGAGAAAAAATGGGACAGGAGAGAGGGTTTTTCAACATAAATATACAAGCTTTCTATTTTATGAGAAATAAATGTTAGTAATGGGAACAAATGTTCTTCTGCTAAAGGAACAAAAATGTCTTCTGCCCCCAAGTCAAGTTTCATGGCAGAAAGTTTTAGCTGAACCACAACAAAAGATTTGAGAAGGGAAGGTGATCACTTCATTCCCTGGGTGGATAACTCATGAGCTATAGGATCCTGAGTTTCATCCTTGTGCCACAATTAGAATGAAATTAATCACAGGGAGGTAGTTATTAGGTGCATTTGACATATAACCTCTGCAATTTGAGGCAGTGTGTACACATTAAGATTGGTATCTATTTCTAGTCTATGAGTTTCTAAGAACTTCAAACTTGCTGGAAAATCTTGTATCAAAAGAAAGAGCAATAAACCAGTTACAATATTTTGGTGAAGAAGTATAATCCTAGTTCTTGGACACCTTCCCTTAAAAACAGTAGAAGAAGAAGTTGGCATTTTTCATGAAGGGACACAAACATTCAAATAGATGTCAGGCACTAGGAAACACCCAGGGACATCAAGTCTCTTGAGTGGAAAATTTACCAAAAATGACTTGGGGACATGAACCACTGATGAGATTAAAGGAGAACCATCTGACTTTTTCTTAAAGGTTCTTCAGTAATGAAAAAGAATTAGATGAAACTGAACACTGCTCCCAAGGAAACTTGTGCAATTCCCATAAAAGACAATCACATTGGTGGAGCTGTGTTCCACCAGCAGAAGATGACCTCAGACAAATTGACACTACCCTGTGACCAATACAAACTTGCTTATAATAGAAATTATTATCTCTCATGTCTGTGTGACTACAACACTTGTAATAGCTCAAAAATGTTAGAGATGTGTTTAGCATGGTTGCCCATGTCTTCCCCCTTTACTCCAAACAGAAATACAACTCAAGCCTATGATGGAGAGAAGGTTACATTTAAATTGAGTTTGAGGTGGAACTTTCAAAATGACTTAGAATTTTATTAACTAAAGGAAAAGTGGAAACTTCAGATGTTAAGAGATGTGAAAGGAGTACTTTGTAGGTTATGCCTGGAAACAGTAAAATTAAAATATGTCGTATTCATTAATAACAGAACAACTCAAAATATGACACAGAATGGTGGTTACTTTGCTCAAAATATTTAAACAGATGATAGGATGGTTCAGGGAAACGTGTTTTAAAATTAGAAAGAACTTAGAAATTACTATATATGTATAAATTTTAACTAAACCACCCATCCATGATATTGATCCCCAATTATGTCTATTGTTTAAGTTTATTCCTTCAGGAAAAGAAGAAAATGCTGATTCCACTCCTATTCCACCCATTTTTCATGGATTCTAGAACATATGGGGGAAATTTCTCTGGAAATAATTTATTTACATGGGTCACCTACACCTCAAGTAAGAGTCAAGGAGCAGTATTTGGATCCTGGGCATGTTTGAAGTAGCACTGCATTTTCAAATTGTAATTGAAGCTTGTTCTGTGACCCTGTAATAAAGGCAAAAATATTATCATGTATCAATGTGATGAATATACAATAACCCATTGGATATTCACTATGTGCTAATTCATAACAAGACGTTTGCAATTACTACACTATTAGTTACTCAATATGAATGCAGTAAAATAACCAGGCCTTTATTTATTTTTATTTTTTATTT
Organism: Pongo pygmaeus; assembly: GCF_028885625.2. Classification (NCBI taxonomy): domain Eukaryota; kingdom Metazoa; phylum Chordata; class Mammalia; order Primates; family Hominidae; genus Pongo; species Pongo pygmaeus. The sequence continues at coordinate 125,277,981 of NC_072377.2, read as the reverse complement.
TTTCAAGTGGCTAACCTTTTTTTAATTATACTTTAAGTTCTAGGGTACATGTGCACAACGTGCAGGTTTGTTACGTATGTATACATGTGCCGTGTTGATAACCAGGCCTTTTAAATATCATGTGATTATTAAATTCCTTGTCTCACAAGATCCTCTAACCAAATAGCTCTGCTTTCACTAACAATGTTAATTCCAAATTTAAACATCCCCCAAATATAACTGTTCTGAAAATACGGGAGACTTAAGTTTCACTTGATATGAGAGAAATAAATTGTCATTTTCCATTTTCCTATAAGTAAGTCAATATACATTGTCCAAAATTGAAAATTCAAAAAATATTAGAAAGCATATCATTAAGCAGACAGTTGAAGGTACTGCCTCTGGAAAATGAAACCCAGAATTGTGTTACAGTGAGTGTGTAAGCTGGGTCTCTGTAAAGATCCAAATCCTTGGTGATTAAGAGTTCAGAATTCAGTAATTTTCAATTTACAGAGGCAATAGAGTGCAAAAAATAATATGTATTATGTAACACTTCCAAAGGAGTATTGGGCAGTACCGTATAATCAATCATATTTATTCATATTTCTGATGTGAAACATTTGAAAGTTCACAGTTCATAGATTACAACAAACAAAGATTCTAAATAGCCTTATGTAACTTTAGGTAAAATTTTACAACAAGTATTTTTTATCTTTTATTTGTCAAAGCTTTTTAAAAACTTGAATTGTAGATAAGGAATATTTTTACCTGTTTGAAATTTTTGGTGTTAAAACCATGTACATGTTATTTAATAAAAATACAGATACTTTTTTAAAAAGGCAAATAGGTAAAGAGTAAACCAATGTACAATTAGGAAAAATTGAAGATTGTTTATAAATATGCAGTAAATTAAACATAAAAAGAGTCAACATGATCAATATATATAGAATATTTGAATGACTTCACAATGGCATCAAAAATGTTTCTTCACTTAATGATCTTATTGGTTCCACATTGAAATTCTATACTGTACAAGAAAGGGTTAAATCAGTAGGACGGGGTTGTTGAAACCCTACACATTCCCAAGAAAGACCTTTTTTTCAGGACTAGGCCTTGGCTGGCTCCTGGCAGCTGAGCTCTGAGCCTTTGGAAGGTTTTGTCTAACAAAATGTTTCTGTATGCAGGCAGGCTTGGACCATGCTAATGATTTGACCAAATAGCTTATGCTAACAATGTGGTTTATGCTGAACAATTGTTATTTTCTCTGGTAGTCTGGGGTCTGAGTAGCAGAATAGCTGAGCATTAAGTAATATGCAGTGCCTTACTGATTGACCCCCAATAGAAACCCTGGGAGCCAAGGCTCAAGTGAGCTTTTCTGGGCAGCAACTCTTCACACATATTGGCCCACATCACTGCTGGGAAAATTAGGTTTCTCCTATGAGACTGCACTGTACTTGGCCCATGTACCTTTTTTTTTTTTTTTTTTTTTGGCTGATTTTAATCTGTATCTTTTCACTGTCATAAACTGTAATCTTGAGTATAAGACCTTTTGAATCCTGTGAGTCCACTTAGTAAATAACTGAACCTGAGGATAGTCTTAGGGACCACCACATGTGGAGTTAAAGATTATCTTAAAGTAGTAACATTTGGCATTAATTATGTGTTTCTGATGCCAGAAATTACGTTACCAGGACTTCTTTGTTTTGTTAAGTTGGCCAGCGATTGTTACACTTATGTACTATACATTTCTTTTAACGTTTGATCTTATGTTTTGTTGTTGTTTTGCATATTAATAGCCTCTCTGAAGTCTAAAATTCTGTCATTTGAGTAGGAGCAATCAATGGCCACTACCTTACATCCTGATGCCTTCTCAGGAGATGCATTACATCAATTTTTCAGGTAAAATTTAATCCTGAGTTTTGGTATGAGCCATAACAAGTAATATGTGCCATGTGGGAGAAACTATTGCTCCTTTCAGCTGGGTTCACAGTGGCCAATATAGCAGAATCTCATTTAAGCAACAAGTAATGTAAAATTGCTAGCAATCAGTACCAAGAACAAATACACGTTGCTTGCATCTGACTCATACTTGCTGTTTAGAAGATGGCCTGAAATAATGTATATGGGAAGGGCATTGTAAATTCAATAAAGATGCTAGTTCCTACCTTTACTATGCATTTCTAGATTAAAGCAGTTACCAAATTGCTCAGTTTCTTTTCCTCAAGATAGATAGATCCCCTCTTCAGCTCCATAAAGAAGTAGTCTTGTAAGATTGCTCATGTCTGGATGATGTCCTAGTGAGAAGGGAAAGGATTTCAGAGTAATATCCTGCTTAACAAGGTAGGATAGAATCTGCAATGAGGCTTCCCCAAAATCAGGGATAATAAATTTCTCTAGAGTGATCTATTATCAGATAGCTGGAATGGACCACATTCCCAAAGGAATTTCTAACTTGAAGAATAATTACAGCAGATTCTTTCTGACTAATGAGCCTGTTTTTTCACGGTTGAACACAAAATATTCGAAGACTAAAGGTTTTGTGTAAACCAAGTTTCATCTGCTGTGATCATTAACTGAACACCCTTCTCTAACACATAACTGATGTTTTATGTCTTTTGTCTTTGAGCTGTTTTTTTTCTGCCAAGCATGCCCTGCTGCTTGCTGTGTTGTCTGGTCCTTCCACTTCTAGCCACAGTAAAAAGAAGCAAACCTGCAGAGAGAGAGCATCAAATATTTTCCCTCCTGCTGTGCTTTCAAAAATGTTTATATAAAAATATGTCAAATGTAGAAAATTGTTACTGTAACCTGTGAAAAGCATACCTTGAAAATAAATTTTAAATACAAATGTTTTATTTTCCTAGAGAAAAAGACATAATACATTGTAATTTGGAAAGAAAAGAAAGATTCTCTGTCCTCCACAAGTCTATCCCTTTCATTTTCTTCACTTTGCCTCTCATACAGAAGTCCACTGACATTAAGTAGAGTAGAATTCAGCCCATATTCCTCAGCACCCCATTGAAAGACAGAAAAGAAAGTATTGACGTAACTGAAAAGGCAGAAAGGAGCAGAGTATGAGTCTGATCTATACCCATTCTCTTTCTATTTTCTGCTTCCTAACACTTCTATCTATTTCACATCCCTTAGGATTTGATTTTAAAAGAATGAAGTTATGAATGTGAAGGGACAGACTATTACCAATGCAAATTCAGTGAATAAATATGATCATGGTTATTTACATCATCAAGGACTATCTATTAAAATGAAGAGTATCCCAAGTAAAACAAAACAGACAAAGTCAGGTGTCTAATTATACATAAATAAAAGGACAATAGCTAATCAAAAATTCACTGATTTTACTTTCCAATGCTTAAAGTCTTTGATACATTTAGGATCTCACTTTACTTCCAAAACAAATTACCATCATTTAATTGGTATTAAATTTATTCATGCCAGATACTTTTCTAGGCACTCAGGATACAGCATTTAACAAAACAGACAAAAATCTGTCATGACAGAATTTATGTTGCAACAGAAAATATTAGACAACACACAAAGTAAATGAATACATTAGATAATTTACTGGAAAGTAATAAGTGCCTTGGATAGAAAGAAAGCAAGTTGGTGTGGCTGGGGAGAGCAAGGGGAAGAAAGGGGAAGAGCAACAGGACCTGTGGTGAGAGAGGCAACTGGGCCAGGCTCACCATGGACTTTGCATAATTCATAATGACTCTGGCTTTTAGTTTGAATGAAAGGAAGGGCCACTAGGTTGTTAAACAGATAAATAACATGTCTCAATTAAGAATTTTTAAAATCACTGTGACATGAAATCACAGAAAGAAAGAAAGAAAATAATTTGTAGCCTCAATTTCTTCTTTTTAGAAACCTGGGGAATCAGATTGTTTATGTCGTTAACTGGAAAGTTATGAAATGGGCCAGAAGACTGGGTTTACAATTCCTGGGGACAAGAAATATATCCAAAAATGAAAATGCTGAGGCAAGCAAATCATTTAGAAAAATGTCCCTGGGATATCAAGAAATTTATTGGGAAATAAAACAAGTAGAATCATTCCATCCCTCTTTTTTTTCTTGAGAAATCTTCCATTATTGTCAACTCCTGGCTCTCACTTCACTCGTCACCCTGGTGGCTGCAGTCCATCCAGTCCTCCTGGCTTGAATGCACCTGCCATCCTGAACATTCTGTGATCAGGCTACTTCACAGACACATTATCCACCTACCTCTGCCACAGCCCAATTCACTTCACTTATTGAAGTTCCCTTTGATGTAATGTTTCTAAACTGCTGTTTCAGAGGCTTTACTCATACTAATTTCATGAGCCTTCTGAAGTACATATTGTACTTTAACCCCTTCATGTTCTTCAAAGCAGAAGGGATCTTAAGAAAGTGCAATGTAAGTTGTTAACATCTAGGATAAAGACAAGCAGGGCAATTTATAGGAAACAAACCATATTAATTAACTATTTAAAAATTATTTATTGTGTTCGGGAAATGAATAATTCTGAACAATAATAATAAAGATAGGTTAAAGACAGAGCAAGTTCCATGAGTCATCAGACAGCTTAAAAGTGTTACAGGCTGAATTATGCCACCCACCCCCTTCCCCAAATTAATAGATTGAATCGCTATCTTTCCCACAACGTGACTGTATTTGGAGAAAGGGTCTTTAAAGAGGTAATTAACAATTACCAATATGAGACCATAAGGATGGGAACCTAATCTATTAAGACTGGTGACACAATAAGAAAATGAAGACATACTAGGGTCATGTGCTCATACATGGAAAGAACCCTGTGAGGCTACAGTGAGAAGGTGATTCTTTGCAAATCAAGGAAAAGGGCCTTAAGAGAAAATCAACTTGCTAGTGCCTTGATTTCAGATTTCTAGCCTCTATAACTGTGACAGAATAAATTTCTGTTTTTTAACCCCCAAAATACCAGTCTGCAGCAGACTATCATGTGCAACACAAACTGACTAATACAAAGAGATTGAAGAAAGGCAGGACTTCAGTAAATAAGACTAGAGGTTAGGATGTGAGAAAGGGTTAAAAAATAGGGATCGGCGGCCGGCGCGGTGGCTCATGCCTGTAATCCCAGCACTTTGGAAGGCCGAGACGGGCGGATAACGAGGTCAGGAGATCGAGAACATCCTGGCTAACATGGTGAAACCTTGTCTCTACTAAAAATACAAAAAAATTAGCGGGCATGGTGGCGGGCGCCTGTAGTCCCAGCTACTCAGGAGGCTGAGGCAGGAGAATGGCGTGAACCCAGGAGATGGAGCTTGCAGTGAGCCGAGATCTTACCACTGCACTCCAGCCTGGGCGACAGAGGGAGACTCCGTCTCAAAAAAAAAAAATAGGGATTGGCTTGTCTTAACTATGGAGAGATTAGTAGTTATATGACCATGAAGATAATCTCTACGTTTGAGCTGAAGCCCTAGAGAGAAATCAGACCTACACAGGTATAGAAAATGCATACAAGTTACTTGCAACTTGTTAAAGACTGCATGTTTGTGTCCCCTCATAATTCATATGTTGAAACCCTGACCCCTAATGGGATGGTATTAGGAGGTGGGCCGCTGAGAGGTAACTGGGTTTAGATGAAATCATGAGGGTGGAGTTCCACAATGGGTTTAGTATCCTTATATGAAAAGGAAGAGATTAGAGCTAGTGCTCTATGCCATGTGAGGATATAACTAGAAGGAGGATGTCTACAAGACAGGAATTAGGCCCTAACCAGACACTACATCTGCCAGTGCCTTGATCTTAAACTTCACAGTTTCCTTGAATAATAGATTTTTGTTTAAACCACCCAGTCTATGGTATTTTAATTATAGCAGCCCGAATTAACAACAACTATTTCTAAAAAGACTTCTTTTCGACAATACAGTTCTGCCTGAACTATGCTCAAATGGATAAGACAATGAATTCCAGTGAATTGTAACCCTATGTAATAAATGTAGATTTTCTCATTAATTATGAAATATGAAAAAATTTAATATTTTACAATTTTGATTTTTTTAACTCTACTAGTTATCACAAAGGTTTTATTACACTCTTATTTTTATATGACTCTATTATCTCCATGACGATAAGTAAAAGAATATGTCTAGTGGACAATAAACAATTATGCTTAAAAATTGGAGAATTATACAAATAAGGTACAGACTTACAGAACACTCTGACAAGAAACATTGGAATCATTTGGTTTAGTTCTCTCATTTTACAAATAATATAAGTGAGGTTTATGTAAGATAATAGGTTGAGGACTTCCTTATGATGGCCGTGCAGAGGAGTCGTTAGAGCCCAGGGTTTATGCTTCCCACAGCAGTGTTAATGTCTATCTCCAAACATGGGCTTCATAAACACAAACACATTCCAACATTTCTTATTGCTAAATGCTAAGTAGTTGCATTTTAGAGCTTGAATTTCAGGAATTGTGTAATCTGATTGTCTTTATTTTACAGATGAGGGAATTGAAACACAGATATTTAGTGGATGGAGCATAATATCACAGATCATTCTCCTTACAGACACAGAGCTACAACTGAGTTACTGACTTACAGCTCTGTTAGCTAACAGACTTCCTTGTGCCGAAACTAGTGGCATGCCAATGATTGAGCAGCCAAAGCAGGCAATAAGATAATTCATTGTCTGTAGAGAAATTAAAAACAATAATAAAACAGACTCATTTGGTCTGTTTTTAATTATCCCATGCACCGGTAATTACAAAGAATTTCAGTGATAAAATGTTTCTCTCTGAAAAAAAGTTATTAGTGAATATCCTAAACAATTGTTGAAGACATCGTTTAATAATATATATGTAAGCTTCAAATTCGCACGTATTTATTATTTTTCCATTATAAACCTTATCTTATATATGAAAGTAAATTTGGAGAATTTCCAGATATACAGCTACACAATGAATCCCTGATGTACCTGAACTCATTTTATTCACTAAAAACAATGTAGTCTATGTTTAGCTATCAGGATAGTTTTGTTCAGCCTTAGAGAGAAATCAGACCTACACAGGTGTAGAAAATGCATACAAGTTACTAGCAATGTGTTATAGAAAAGGACACATTTTGTTCAACAACGTGCCTATAAAGAGAATTTGAGTATATTCACTCCTGCTTTTAAATCAGCTCTCAACACCCAGAAACGAAGCAAATGGTCATACACAACATACCTTACATTCATATGTTCAACAAGAAATTAAAAAGTTTCATCCAAATGAAAGAAAAATCAAAAACAAGAAGTGACAGCTTTTCAGATGAGAAAGAATCAGTCAGTGCAAGATCTCTGGCAATACAAAAATAGAGTGCTTTGACACCCCCAAAGCATCATACTAGCTCTTTAGCAATAGACTCTAACCAAAATGAAAATTCTGAAATGACAGGTAAAGATTCAAAATATGGGATTCAAGTAAGTTCAGTGATTAAAAAAAAAAGAGAGAGAAAATTTAAAACCAACACAAAGAAATCAGAAAAACAAGTAGGGATATGAAAGGCAAGATGGATATATTTTAAAAACAACAACAACAGAAATTCTAGAAATAAAAACGTCTCTGAAACTATTTTGAAATATTGTTGAAAGCATTAAAGATAGGTTAGATGAAGCAGAAGAAAGAATTTCAGGTCTTGAAAACTGGTCTTTCAAATGAACTCAGAATAAAATAAAGAAAAAATAATTTTAACAAATGAAAAAATCTTAGGAAATTTGGGACTATGTGAAGTGAACAAATCTATGCCTTATAGGCATTCTTGAGGGAAAAGAAGAAAAAGTTAAAAAAAATTGAAAACCTATTTGAGGGAATAATTCAAGAAAATTTCCTCAAGCTTGCTAGAGATGTAGATATTCATATAGAAGAAATTCGGAGAATACCTGGAAGAAACTCTATGAGATGAACATCAGCAAGGCATATAGTCATCAGACTATCCAAGGTCATTGTGAAAGAAAAAATCTTAACGGCAACTAGAGAAAAGGATCAAATCACCAATAAGGAAAATCATATAAAACTAACAATAAACTGTTCAGTAGAAACCTTACAAACTGGAAGAGATTAGGAGCCTATCTTTAGTTTTCATTCAACTTATTTCCAAAAAGTCATTCAATAATTTTATACCATGCCAAAGTAAACTTCATAAATGATGGAGAAATAAAGACTTTCCTAGACAAGAAAATGCTAAGGGAATTTGTCACCATTCTCAAAGGAATTTTAAACATGGAAATAAAAGGATGATACTTGCCATCATAAAAGCACATGCAAAAACAAAGTTCATAGATTCTATAAAGCAGTTATACAACTGAGATTACAAAAGAAATAGCTATGACAGAAACAAAACTTCACATATTCATATCAACCTCGAACATAAATAGCCTAGATACTCCACTTAAATGATATAAGCTGTAAAACTGGATAAAAACAAGACCTAACCATCTGAGGAAATACACAGGCTCAAAGTAAAGTCATGCAAAAATAGATATGAAGCACATAGAAAACAAAAGCAAGAAAGAATAACTATTTTTATATCAGATAAAACAGACTTTAAGTTAACAACAGTATAAAAAGACAAAGAAGGTCATAATATAGTGATAAAATATTCGACAAGAAGATTTAACTGTCCTAAATATATATATATACACATATATATACATATATATACATATATACACATATATACACATATACACATATATACATATATACACATATATACATATATACATATATACATATATACACATATATATAATATATACATATATACATATATACATATATACATATATACACATATATATACATATATATATACACAAACACCAAAGCAAACAGATTTATAAAACAAATACTACTAGACCTGTGAAAATAGATAGCAATACAATAATAGTGGAGGACTTCGAAACCCCACCGACAGCACTAAACAGATCATTGAAGTAGAAAATCAACAAAGAGACTCTGGACTTAAAGTGGACCCTAGACCTAATGGACCTAATAGACATTCTACCCAACAAAAAATTCTACCCAACAGCAGCAGAATATACATTTTGTCATCTGCACATAGAACAGTCTCCAAAATTGACAATATACTTGGCCATATAGCAAGTCTTAATAAGTTTATAAAAATCAAAATCATATCAAGTATCTTCTCAGACTACAGTGCAATAAAACTAGAAATCAATGCCAACAGGAACTCTCAAAAATATACAAGTACATGGAGATTAAACAACTTTCTCCTGAATGACTTTTGGGTAAACAATGAAATTAAACAGAACTCAAAATAGTTTTTGAAATGAATGAAAATAGAGACACACAATAGTAAAATTTCTGGGATACACCAAAAGCAGTGCTAAGAGGAAGGTTTATAGTGTTAAATTCTTACATCAAAAAGATGGCAAGATCTCAAATTAACAGGCTAAAATTGTGTGTCAAGGAATTAGAAAAATAAGAACAAACCAAACCAAAGGCAAGCAAAAGGAAACAAATAACAAAGATCGGAACAGAACTAAATGAGATTGAGACCAGAAAATGATACAAAGTATCAATTAAATGAGAAGTTAGCTCTTTAGAAAGATAAACAAAACTGATAGACCACTATCTGGATTAACCAATAAAATAAGAGAAAAGATTCAAATAAGCACAATCTAAAATAATAAAGGTGACATTACAACTGATACCACAGAAATACAAAGACCATCAGAGACTACTATGAGCATCTGTACAATCACAAATTACAAAACCTAGAGAAAATGAGTACATTTCTTGAAACATACAGCCTCCCAAGATTGAACCAGGAAGAAATAGACACCCTGAACAGACCAGTAATGAGTAGTGATATTGAATCAGTAATAATAAATTTTCCCAAAACAAAAGCCCAGGACCAGAAAGATTCATAGTTGAATTTTACCAGATGTACAAAGAAAAGCTTTTACCAATCTGCAACTATTCAAAAAAAAAATGAGGCAAAAGGACTCCTCATTAAATTATTCTATGAAATCAGTATTATCCTGATACCAAAATCCACAAGGACACACAGAAAAGAAAACTACAGGCCAACATTCCTGACGAACATAGATGCAAGAATCCTCACCTATATACTAGTAAACAGAATCCAATAGAACATCAACAAGATAATACATCATGATCAAGTGGGCTTTAATCCAGAGATGCAAGGATAGTTCAACATGCACAAATCCATAAATGGAATTCACCACATAAGCAGAATTAAAAAGAAAAACTATGTGACCATCTCAATAGATGCAGAAATAATTCATTAAAATTCAACATCCCTTCATGATAAAAAAAATTTCAACATATTAGACATTAAAGGAACATACCCTATAATAATAAGAGCTATATATGACAAACCCATAGTCAACATTATACTGAATGAAGAAATGTTGAAAGCATTCTACCTAAGAACTGGGACAAGGCAAAGATGTCCACTCTCAATACTCCTATTTAACATAGTTTTAGAAGTTCTACCAGATCAATCAGGCAACAAACAAGGCATCCAAATGGAAAAAAGAAAATACAATTATCTCTGTTCACTGATGACATGATCTTACACCTAGAAAACCCTGAAGACTCCTCTAAAAGACTCCTAAACCTGATAAACTACTTCAGTAAAGTTTCAGCATATAAAAGTCAATGTACAAAAATTAATAGGATTTCTATACACCAATAACCATTTCCATACAACATTGCTTATTGGTGTATGGAAATCCTACTGATTTCTATACATTGGTTATCTGTATATAGAATAATTGATTATTGGTGTATAGAAATCCTATCCAATAACTGGTTTTTAGTGTATAGAAATCCTATAATCTAATAACTTGGTTTTCAAGCTCAGAACCAAATCAAGAACTCAATCCAATTTATAATAACTACAAAAATATATGTATCTAAGAATACATTTTACCAAAGAGGTGAAAAATCTCTGCAAGAACTACTACAAAACATGGATGAAAAAATTTTAGATGACACAAGCAAATGGAAAAACCTCCCACACTCGAGTATTGGATGAATTATTATCATTAAGATGACCAAACTGCCCAAAGCAATCTATAGATTCAATGCAATTCCTATCAAATTATCAACACCGTTTTTCACAGAATTAGAAAAACAATTCTAAAATTCACTTGGAGCCAAAAAAATGCCCAAATATCCAAAACAATCCTAAGCAAAAAGCACTAAGCTAGAGGCATCACATTACCTAACTTCAAACAATATAACAAGGCAACCAAAACAATATGGCTTTGGTACAAAAATAAACACATAGATCAATGGAACAGAATATGAGATGCAGAAACAAAGCCACGCACCTACAACAAACTGATCTTTGACCAAGTTGACAAAAATGAACAATAAGGAAAGGACACCAAATTCATTAAATCGTTCTGGGGTTGGGCACGGTGGCTCACATCTGTCATCCCAGCACTTTGGGAGGCCAAGGCTGGCAGCTCACTTGAGGTCAGGAGTTCAAGACCAGACTGGCCAACATGGTGAAACCCTGTCTCTACTAAAAATACAAAAATTAGCCACGGATGGTGGTGGACACCTGTAATCCCAGCACTTTGGGAGGCCAAGGCAGGCGGATCACTTAAGGTAAAGAGTTCTAGACCAGCCTTGCCAATATGGTGAACCCTGTCTCTACTAAAAATAGAAAAATTAGCTGAGTATGATGGCGGGTGTCTGTAATCCTAGTTCCTCAGGAGGCTGAGGCAGGAGAATCACTTGAACCCAGGACTAAATTAGAACCACGATTCAACCTAGCAATCTCACTACTGAGTATCTACCCAAAGGAAAAGAAACAATTATATATATTATATATAAAGACACTTGCACTCATATGTTTACCACAGAACTATTCACAATAGTGACATCATGGAATCAACCTAAGTGTCCATCAGTTGATGATTAGATAAAGAAAATGTGGTGTATATATACACTATGGAATAATACGTAGCCATAAAATAAATAAAATAACATCCTTTGCAGAAACATGGATGAAGCTAGAAGCCATTATCATAAGTGAAAATACTCAGAAACAGAAAATCATACCGCATGTTCTCACTTATGTTTAAGAACTAAACATTGGGTAAACACGGAAATAAAGGTGAAAATAATAGGCACTGGGCACTCCAAAAGGGAAGAGGGTGGGAGGGGGATGAGAGCTGAAAAATTATGTTGGATACAATATTCACAATTTGCATGATGAGTACACTATAAGCTCAAACCTTACCATCATGTAATATATCAATGTAACAAACCTGGACATGTACCCTCTGGATCTAACACAGTAATAACTAATTAGCTAATTAATTGGCTTTCATTATATAACAAGTGAGTCATATTTGGGAAGTCATATTCAACTAATCTGAAATGTTTACTGAAAAGTAAAATTTTTTGAGGTAGCAAAATTGTATTATATAATATTGAAAAAAATACAACTTTATTTAAAAATACCTATTCACCTTTATTTCCTTTGTGTTTCCCACAGTGGCTTAATGTAGAAACTGTGGTGGCTTATCTGAGCTGAACATGATAGAAGAGATATATTTTCTCCTCTACTCTCCACAGTTTTCATAGTCTATAAGAGGATACCCTCAAATAACTTGTGCACACACGCACACACACGACAGTGTTGCACACTACTTGCAACAAGTTTCTGGATTTTATTTTAGTACCAAGAAGTTACTTGAAATGATATAACTAGTTATTCAGACAATATTTTTAAATTATCTCAGTTATTTTAAAATTCTATAATTTTGAATCTTGATTTTCTAAACAACCGGCTGCCTTGTATTATTACGAACTCACTTATGTTTTATAAAATAATTGTGTCCATGGAAGCTCTGAAGTTTATTCACAATAGTTAATCCAGAGAAGCTTCTTTTCATAGCACAAATTCTTACCTTGGACTTTGGACAATTCATAAACACTCTGATATAGGATATAACATTTTGTACATGTGCAAATTTTTCTGAGAGAGAATCCATAGCTGTCATCAGCTTTCTCAAAGAAGCTGGAAGTCTAGATGAGTTGAGAAGTTGAACCCTCCTAAGTGCTATTAACTTCTGGATTCCAAGAATTAAAAAGTCTCATTTTTAAAATCTGGGTGAGAGACATACAGACGTTTGAAATGATATTTTCTCTACATGTCTGATTGCTTAAAATAGTTCATAACCAAGTGTAATACATTTATAAAGAATGAATTTCCTAAAGACAAAAACGATCAATAAATTTTTCTTTAATCCAAACATTGTATCATTGTTGCAGAGTGAGGAGGTATTTGATATATAAAGATAAGCAGATAGACAGATAGGTATGATTCCAAAAGGTTTGTATTAAAAAAAGTCTTGTTCTATTTGCTAACCTCTTACAGAATACTGGAGAATTGAAAAAGCTTTAACTATTTCATTGTGAAAGAGCTGTCATTAAACCCTGAGGCATTGTTGAGGCATTGAGTGTGGCCATTGGGATCTCTATGATGTCGCCTTCTCACCACAGTAAAACCTATGCTCTAGAGGAAGTTCTGGCAGGAAGTGTCAGTTCAAAGCTGTTTGAATTACAGATACAATTTTTTTACTGTTTTTGAAAATTAAAATTATTCTTTTTTATTTATTTATTTATTTATTTTAATTATGATTATACTTTAAGTTTTAGGGTACATGTGCACAATGTGCAGGTTAGTTACATATGTATACATGTGCCATGCAGCAAACTATCGCAAGGACAAAAAACCAAATACCGCATGTTCTCACTCATAGATGGGAATTGAACAATGAGAACAAATTATTCTTTCTCTTGTTTTGATAAGTACCATTTGGTACCAGGGCAATTTTACTTACTTTGTACCACTGGAAGCTGAGAGAGAGAGACAGAAAGAAAGCATTTTTCTTATTGAAAAAAGCAAAATTAAATATTCTATAAAATAAAACCACCACTATTGTTCTATTTTTAATCAACATAATTGAATTTACTAATTATTTGTTTTATACAAATTAGGAAAAATTTAAAAGGTATCTTAAATGTCAAATTCACTTAAATTTTTATAAATCTTAAATCCACAATTTAAAAACTTTCCAATTCAATGCAGTGTGGAATTAGAAATAGCTATTATTTGCAAATTGCTGGGTTAAACAAGGGTAACAATGCAAAAATGAATATGACATCATTTCTTCCCTCTGAAAGACTACATTCTAGTGAAGAAAACAGAAATTTAAAAAATTAATCACAATTTTAGCAAAAGACAGAAACATTTAGACTTCAAAAAATGTTTCTTTTTCTTTCAGAGGTTAACCTTGTGTCATATGTATTTGTTTTTAAAAAATAAGATATTAGATATGTTATTGCTCCACCACCACTATCCTTTACTTCCTCCAACTCAAACCCTTCCCCAAATCACCATCTTGAAGTTGTGCTTATCATCCTGTAAATGCACCTATAGCAATATACAGTATTGTTTTGTGCAGATTTAAAATATTCCATGAAAAGCATAGATCCACTTAATTTTCTAAAGAAAGTAGTCTAGCTTCTGTCTTATCCTTTATTCTGCATCTATTACCAAAATTTCAATATTTGTTAAAATTTTCTTATTTGGAAAATAAGAATTTTTTCTTACCTGTGAAAAACCGATATAGATACAAGTTAGTCCACATCAAATGGACAAAAATCCCTGTGAATATTAATGGTAAACAAAATGATTAATAAGATCTTTACATTTACAAATGAAACTAAGGTTAGGAAAATATGCTTATCTTGAATTGATTATATTAAATCTTTATGTTTTTTTTTAAATAATGGTTCAATTACTTATATTTATGGTATATTTTTCTGGCAATTTATATGATAGCATAAATCTACATTAATGATTTTGCATTTGACTTTATCTTCATTATGTTTTTGTTAATCACTTTAATTAAATTTTCAAGTCTTCCTTAATCTATTGATATTTTAATTATTCTCTGCTGAAGCCCAATTATGTCAACACTCTTGCCAATTTTCTTTTTCAATGGTTAGTTGGCCTATCTCTGCTATAATTTTTTTTTTTTTTTTTTGAGATGGAGTTTCGCTCTTATTGCCCAGGCTCACTGCAGCCTCCGCCTCCCAGCATCAAGCGATTCTCCTTCCTCAGCCCTCTGAGTAGCTGAGATTACAGGTGCCCACCACCATGTCCAGCTAATTTTTATATTTTTGGTAGAGACAGGGTTTTATCATGTTGGCCAGGCTGGTCCTGAACTCCTGACCTCAAGCGATCCACTCCCTTTGGCCTCCCAAAGTGCTGGAACTACAGGCCTGAGCCACTGAGCCCAGCCTCTACTATAACTTTGTCAGTGCCTTTTTAGCTTGAGCTTAATACCACCTTCATTACGTAAAATTATTTAATTTGCAATTAGTTTGCATTGTCTTTTCATTGTGTCCTCAGATATTTAGCACATCAGATTATCAGGAAAGACAGATCAACAAGGATATTGACAGAAAATATATTATGATAGAAAAGAGGGTTGAAATCAGATTCCCTTTGTGATATACAATTCATTGGCAAATAATGTCATTTATACAAGTTTGTGTTACAAAATACCAAGATAACCTTAATGCTTCCTCAGCTTGACTAAATTTCAGTTAAATTTCTTTCTAAATATAGGCCCCTGACTTTCCTTTTCTTACACCATTTACTCTAGATAACTTAATTGCAAATTTTTTACCTGCCTTCTTGTGCATAGAAATTTCTTTAACAGATTTGCCATAGTTAAGCTTCTTGGCATCTTTAAGACAGAGGGAATGTCATATTCAAGTATCTAGGAACCAACTATTTGAAATTTAATTTTTCATGAAGATAAGCCTTCTACATCTCAGTGTCTTAGAGAGGGTGGGTGCCTAACTTTGGTAGGCACCTTGCTTTAGTCTGTCATTAAGATATTAGAAAGTTTTCTTTTGGGCAAGACTCAGTTAGTGAATACAGGTGGCCTAAGATTTTCCCCTCACTCCACCCCAATTCATAAAACTTTAGACCTTTGATTCAATGATGTGATGTTCAATCTCTTTATTCAAGAGATTGAATAAAGTCTTCCTTGCCCATTTAACTTTGCCCACTGCAATTTTTCTTTGACAATGTTTTCTCTAATTCATTGACCTAACTACTAGGACTCATATAATGAATTCTAAAGTAACCATATGTATTTCAAAATTTGGCGATTGGTAGAGGGTTACTGTTTTCTACAGGAAGTCAAGAAACTGAAATGAATAAATTATCTTTATTAGCATGTTTACAGTTTATCCTTAAGAGATACATTGTATCTTTATTAATCAAATTGCAAGGTTTAATTCTAAAGAGCAAGAGCTCTGCCTTATATTCTTTTAATTTCTGCAATGCCTAACACAATATCTACCACATAAAGAGAACCACAAAAATATGGTGATGTTACATGAATATAGTCATTTGTTTCAAAAATTAATATCTCAAAACAGTTAAGACATAATCACAAGTTATATTTTAATTTCAGCGTACCTACTTACATTTCAGAGAACACAAATATAAAACAAGTGAAAATAACCTAAATGTCCAATTGTAGAGAATTAGTTCAATAAATAATAATAATTATGTATGAAATGGAATAATGGGCAAAATGTATATTACAATATGTGATTGGAGGAATGCCTGATTACAGACCTGGGATAAGAAATAGACAAGATCAGACTGTGATGTTCTGTTATTACTGAGAAAAGAAGCTATCAAGTAATTTGGCTCTGGTGAAAATGGCATAGAGCCAACATGAAAGGGCTGTGAACAATTCAGTGTACAAATAAGTAATAAATTAATGAATACAACTGATCAAACACACTAAAATTTTAAAAACCTAGGAGTTCATAGTGCTATTTTTAACAAGGAAGGAAAGAAGGAAGGAAGGAGTAAAAAAGGAAAGGAAGGAAAAAAAGGAAGGAAGGAAGAAATCTGACTAATTTTACACCATCAGGATAACCATAGCACCAACTCCTTATTCTAAAACTTGACATTTAAAAGAAAAAAAAAAGATATTGATTGTGATCTTCTGCACAAATTATTTTAGTTTTACTAAATCATCTGAGTTGATAGAAGAAAACTCTTTACGGTTAAATTATAACAAATAAATATGGAATGATGAAATTTTAAAAATCACTATTTACAATTGCTGCTAAAACCATTGATTCAGGCAGTGTTTATTAATAAAATGTTAATTGGGAACTTTATAATGAAAGAATCAAGTTGCCACCACTTGAACCGAATGATTAATCTCAGCCCTCCTAAGCGTACGAAATGTAAACATTTTATATGTTGTATGACTGTATGCACCATAAAACTGCAAACACCACCTGTGATGTGTTTTCCAGGAAAAGAAATGTCTAATCTAAATGCACTCAAGCTTCTAGAGCTAAAATATATTACAATAAATACAAATAAAGAGGAAAAGTTCATTGACATCACAAAGAAACAAACTCAGAGTAGAATACTTTATCAGTCAACTGTACTGATTTTCTATGGGCAGCATATTACAAAAGATTAAGTGACCAACACAAACTTTGTTGTCTTACAGTTCTGTAGATTAGAAGTTTGAAATGAGTCTCACTGGGCAAAAATCAAGGTATTGTCAGGGCTATAACTCTTTTTGGAGTCTCTATTGAAAAAATCTGGTTCTTTGTTTTATCCATGTAATAGAGACCACTCACATTCCTTGATTCATGATCCAGTTCCTTTATCTTCAAAGCCAGAAAAGTTGCATCCCTCTGACCATTCTACTGCAATCTCATTTCTCTCTAACTTTCCTCTTGTGTCTTTCTCTTTCACTTTAGGAACTCTTGTGATTAATTACATTGGGCCCATCTGGATAATCCAGGATAATCTTCACCTGAAGGTTTTTAATTTTATCACATCTAAAAAATCCATTTCTTATGTAATGTAACATATTCACAGGTTCTGAGAATTAGGATAGAACATCTTTCAGGGCCATTAATCTGCCAACCTCAACAACTGACCAATTTTCTTTAATAAATCAATGACATTGAAAAGTTAAAGGTAAAGATCATTGTGCTAGGTTTAAATATACATAAGAGACACAAAAAATTGTTACGTCAGTTATTTTCAATATTAATTCAAACTTTAAAAGGTAATTTCGTTAGGTGTAATGCTTGGATTATGGTGATGTGAGAAAATGTCCTGGTATTTTACAGATACATATTGAAGTATACAGGGAATTATATAATTTTTGGACCGTCTTTAAAATACCTCAGCTACAAACAAAAAATAAAAGTGAGGCAGGGTAAAAGAACCAAAATGTAGCTATACCTATATATTAGTGAATATATTACAGGGATCCATTATACTGTCTCTTTATTTTTATGTATACTTGTGAATTTGCATACTAAATATTATATACATGTATATTTGTTGAAAATAGATTATAAAGTTTTATGTACAATATAAACCTATTCTTGTTTTTTTTAAACAAATGAGTGTGGGTGTGGGTGTGTGTCAATACTATGTGGAAAGGTATATAATATATTAACTATGTTATTTCCTAAAGAAGCAAATATGGATAACAATCCCCCTTTATTTTTTTGACTTGCCTATATTTTATAACTACAATGAGTATGTATTTTGGGGATAATTAGAGTTAATGATAAAATGAGAGGCAACAGAGGGATAGATTTATATCTTCCCAGGTTCAGAAAAATAGAAACACAACATGTTGAGCACGCACTTTCTGCCAGACATTGTACCCGAAGCTATAGTATATATTTCATAGGATCCTTATGGTAGTCTCAATAGCTTCATACCGTTTTCCTTCATAAAGTAAATCCTTCAATGGCATACAGCAAGCAAATAATGATTTGAAATTTAAATCCATATCTGTCTGATGTTAAATCCTATTGTTTTTTGAAATGCCATGCTAGCACTACTCTTTTTCCCTATGCTCAGCACAAACCGGCTCATGCATACATTTATCAGGGAGAGTTCAAGTTCCAGCCATTTGTCGATCTGGAAAACTGGGTCATTTCCTTTCAAACCCAGCCTGCACTAGGCGTCTCAATAAGCAAAACTGCCATCCACTTGAGAAATAAGTACCACTTAAATGGCATTGCCATACTTGCTCCTACTATTCTAGAGCCTCTTGGGATTATTTTTAATTCCCTCATCCCTGCTGGAACTCTGTAACTGCATTCCACACAGCTATCATTCTAAGAGAGGTTCACTGTGGAAAATCCTGTCCTTCCCACAAGGCATCATACGTGGTTCCCTAAAGGTCCACTCAGTACTCCACCACTATTGTTTTGGACATGAAGCATCTAAGTCACGTCTTATTTGTCATCATAATGCTTAGTAGAAAAAGTGGTATTTGTTTTGCCTAAACATAAGGAAGTTGAATACCGCATGACAAAAACAGTGTTATTTACAGAAAGAGAGCAGATTGCTTTTACTTACTTTCAATGCAACTCACAACCCTGCCTTACAAAAGCAGCATCCATCCAAAATGCCTATGACATGACTGTAGAAATAAATATCAATAAATTTATTAAATTGAGTCTATGAAAATAAAAGTAGGACTAGATTGTGGAAATCTAGCATTAAGCTTTCCTCACTAAAAGCTAAAATTTGAAAAGCTTAATGCTAAAAAAGGTGTGGATGCTCTCTGATTTGGGAATTTATTAGAGGATTTATGTGATTTGTCCTTGGTCTTTTAGAATATAATAAATTAATTCTATTTAAAATCCAAGTTCTTAATAAGCCTGATGTCTTTTGCACTGATTGTACAACAAAAAGAGACTACAGCCTTAGCAATGAACATGCTTAGCAGCACACAAATTTCCAACCTGTTATTCTCTAAGCTCTGCCTTTTTTCTGCCTCATAACATGTATGTAATCCACCCACATCCTTTGGAGCCTTCCCATCAGAATTTCAGTTGTATTATCTTTCACTAGAGCTGCAGATGTAGACCCCGGTGGGTCCAACTGCTTCCAGTCTTACCCTTCTTCAAACCACCTTCCACAGTAAAGCCAGTGGTTTTCCAAAAAGCAAATTTACTTCCAATATGCCAGTTATAATCTCAGTTATTTAGCATGGTGTATACAGTCCTTCACAATTTTAGCCTTTGCCAACTTTTCAACTTCATCTCCTATTATTTCTCAGCCTTCTCTGCACTAAATCAAAAATCATTTGTATTTTCTTCAAAAAAAAAAAAAAACTAGGTTCTATCTTAAACCTCAGAAAGGACACCTTTCCACCCACACTTTTGCAGCTTTTTTCCCTACCCATAGACAAAAAAAATGATCTGTTTCTATTCAGCAATGGCCTTTGGGAGTATCTCCAGACACTACATTCTGTTTTCCTAAACCGACTGCCTTAACGACCCTACAATAGGCCTTTGACGCTCCTCTCACTTTTCTCTTCTTCTCTATATGTCTCCTCCAACTAGGCCTTGCCTTATTCCCAAATTCTGTGCAAGTTAAAGACGTTGATCTGGACAAAAGAGAGAGATTCCTCAAAATAAAACTGCCATCTTAAATGTCACCTTAATGGGATGTGCCTCCCACAAACTCTTGGTTGGAGTTAAAATGTTTCACAACTTTCACAGGATTTTTGTCTAAATTTAACAAATATTTTCAAAGTAGTCATAGTCAAAATTACTCTTAAAATTTCTCAGAAGGGTGCTACTTTAGAGGATAATAGACTATCTCTCAGTATGTCTTTCATCATTAGGAGAGACCACTAATCAACATCTGAGCACCAGTGAAGGGATTTCTAGGACTGTGCTGTTCAATACAGGAGCCACCAGTCATATGTGGGTATTGAGCACATGCAGTGAGGCTAGTACTACAAGTTGAAATGATGACACGTGAATAACTTGGTTAATAATAAGATATGTTATTAAAATGATTTAACCACTTTCAGCTTCCAGTCTGGCATGTAAGGAGCTTAGAAGTTGCCACTCTAACAACAAGTAAAAAGTTGAACAAACTGAAAAATCAACAATTCTCAAATCCATCAGAGAAATGAAGTCACAAGTCAAATCACCACCTCCAAAATTGGAGAGACCAACAAGTGAACACAGGGAATCACAACTCACTAGAGCAGAAACTCTTGACCATAAATATCTGTAAGAATGAGTGCCAGGTTAGAAAAAGCTGACCTGTAATTCATGAATTACTGGAGGCTCCATGCAGACATATCTGTGTGTGAAAAACAACAAGCAGATCTTGCCATAGAGAGGTCCTCACACTTTTGTGAGGTTCGCCTCCAGGAACTCTACTGTTAGGTTCTCTCAGAAAATATCAGGAAAGTCTCCCCTGTGCTTCCGGCAGGGAGAGGGGAAAATCAATCATTCTGGAATACCGGCAGGGAGAGGGGAAAATCAATCATTCTGGAATAATCCAGAGAATTCTGTTTCATGAAAAAAAAAAAAAAAAAAAGGTCTGCCCTCAGGAGCCTCAGGAGAAACTATTCTACCAGAGCCTAACCTGTCAGAGTTTTATCAGAGCCTAGAAGAAAGGCGAAGGAAATATTTAACTCCAGGACCCTCAAGCCATCCTCTTGCACCTAAGGTGTGTTTGAGGCAAGGGTAGAACTGAGTAGTGCTGGTGAAGTTTTAGTCTGGGGCACAGGCTCACCGACAGACTGAGGCCTAATGATAGGACTATAAAATACCTGCTTTCCCCATACCGTACCACGACATTATTAAAGACTTAATTACTACAGTTATTTTCACTCTGTAAATTATGCCAACTTTTAACAAAAAATTACAAGCCATAATAAAGGGCAAAAATAACACAGTTTGGAGAGACTGAATAAGCATCAGAAGCAAAGTAAGATCTCGCAAGAATGTTGGAATTATCAAACCAGAAATTTAAAATAACTTGCTGGGCCATGTGTAGTGGCTCATGTCTGTAATCCTAGCACTTTGGGAGGCTGAGGCAGGTGGATCACTTGAAGTCAGGAGTTCAAGACCACCCTGGCCAACATGGTGAAACCCCATCTCTATTAAAAATACAAAAATTAACTGGGCATGGTGGCGCATACCTGTAATCCCAGCTATTCGGATGACGGAGGCACAGGAATCACCTGAACCCTGGAGGCAGAGGTTGCAGTGAGCTGAGATCACACTACTGTACTCCAGCCTGGGCCACAAAGCAAGGCTTTGTCTCAGTAAATAAATGAATTAATTTAATTAAATAATTTGCTAAGTGTTTGGGGTTTTTTCCTGCAAGATGGCTGACTAGAGACATCAGCCACCAGTTCTCCTCCGAAAGTAGAACCAAAGTTACAGGTGAAAAATCATGGCCCAAGTGGCATACTGAGTGAAGAGTGCTAGAATATATCAGAGAACCTAAAGGAAGAAGCTGGAGAAGCTGGGGAACATAAAAAGGAGGGTACAGTTTGGCAGAAATTTATCCCTGAACATCTTATAGTCCCAGAGAAAGGGTAGGTGGAGGCATTTTACTGCTTCACCCATCCCTGTGGCAGACTGCTGTCGTTCAAACTGTCAGAGAGACCTCTACTGTCATGAGCCCAAGCCTTGAGAAATTTGGGAGCTCCTTCAGGGCAGGGTCCTGGTCTGGCGGTTTACACAGTTTCATTCACCCTTCCCCCAGAATTGAGCTGAGACAATGAGTGCCATGCTGGATGTACACTCACTGTGCATCCCCTCTATCCTGTCCAGGCATTGTCAACCCTTGTATCACCACACCACTAGTCTTCCTGCAAACTTTCCCGAGAATCTGCTCAGCCTGCAGCAATCACAAAGGACTAGCAGGACCCAGGGGATCTGTGGGATTCCTAGAGATCTAATCTGTAGGGTGGGCTGCTCCTAGGGGAAGAGACAGTGCAGCATACCAAAGTGACCCTTAGGAAAAAGGAAGCCAGAGCATGTGCTCTCCTCTGCTTGAGAGCACCCCACTTGTGAACTGAAAGTGATTGTGCTACTCCCAGCAGAGACACAGGTGTGGCACTAGGCTCCGTAAAGGAAGAGTATGATTCCATCCCAGTGGCCAAGCAGCACAATTACCTGGGAATGAACAAGGAGAGGAGGATGTCTCTTGTCACGCCCAATGGTATGGATGCAGCCACAGCTGTTTCCAAGGGGGTAAGTGCAGGTACACCAAAGGCTGGACATTCTAGGGCTATTATGCTTGGCTGCACTCCCACTGATGGTGTGTTCACTGGCCCAGGCCTGCACAAAGGCGAGAGCCCCTTCTGCCTCCCTACATGAAGCAGCAGCATTCCTGCCGTGGAACACAGGTGAGCCACAAAGTTGTCTGTTTTGGGCTGATGGAAAAGGTTCCACCCTGAAGCCATTTTGGCAGTAGCCACAGGATAGGCATTTTTCACAGCCATCAGCTATATTGCGATCTGGAGATAAATGACAGTGTCTATCTGAACCAAAAAATTACAAGCTCTTGGGAAGGAGTGTGATAGGGAGATATACCATATTTGTCTGCCCAGGATGTGTAGCTGGTACAGTACCCTCAGCAGGGACCTGGGTACACTTCACCATGAGCTCTCCTGGCCACCCCTATAAGGGCAGGTGCTTTGGCTCATCATTGGGATATCCAAGAAAGAGCTTAGTGATCCAACTCCACCCAGCTTTGTCCCCTACCAGGTACTGAGCAGAGAACTCAGGTCATTGAGCATTCTGCAGACAAGCTCATCATCTATGACAACAGAGGGTCCCTCCCAGAAAAAAAGATCAAGCACATACCCATCAGATTCTGCCACAGCCAGCAGCTCTCACCCATAAGCACCACCTACTGGATTGGAGGTTAAACTATACAACCAAATAAAAAATCTGGGCCAGGCGCGGTGGCTCACGACAGTAATCCCAGAACTTTGGGAGGCCGAGACGAGCACATCACGAGGTCAAGAGATGGAGACCATCCTGGCCAACATGGTGAAACCCCCTCTCTACTAAAAATACAGAAATTAGCCGGGAGTGGTGGCACACACCTAATTCCCAGCTACCCAGGAGTCTGAGGCAGGAGAATTGCTTGAACCTGGGGGGTAGAGGTTGCAGTGAGCCGAGATTGCGTCATTGCACTCCAGCCCAGGCAACAAGAGCAAAACTCCATCTCAAAAAAAAAAAGCGTTTACAAAATTGACCATATGCTTGGCCATAACGCAAATCTCAATAAATTTTTTAAAAAGATCATATCAAGTAACTTTTCAGATTATGGTGGAATAAAACTAGAAATTAATATCAAGAGGAACTCTTAAAACATACAAATACATGGAAATTAAACAACCTGCTCCAGAATGATCTTTAGGTAAATGACAAAATTAAGGCAGAAATTAAAAGTTTCTTGAAACAAATGACAATAGAGATGCAACATACCCTAACTTCCTGGATACAGCAAAAACAATGTTAAGAGGAAAGTTTAAAGCATTAAATGCCTACATGAAAAAGATAGAAAGATCTCAAATTAACAACTTTATGCTGCACCCCTAGGAACTAGAAAAATAAAACTAAACCAAACTCAAAGCTAGTGGAAGAGAAGAAATAACAAAGACCGGAGCAGAACTAAATAAGATTGAGACCAACAACAACAAAAGCAAAAGTACAAAGGATTAGCATTTTTTCTTTGAAGTGATAAAACTGATAAACCGCTAGTCAGATTAAAAAAGAATTAAGGAAAGAAGATTCAAATAAGTACTTAAAAGATAAAGGTGACAATGCAATAGATACCAGAGAAATATAAAGATTATTATAGACTACTATGAGCATCTGTGTGCTCCCAAACTAAAAAATCTAGAGGAAATAAATTCCTATAAATATGAAAGCTCCCCAGATTGAACTAGGAGAAGTAGACATCCTGAGTACAGCAATAATGTGCAATGAAATTGAATCAGTAATAAAATAATTTCTCAGTAAAAAAAAAAAAAAAAAAAAGCCCAGGACTTTTTGGATGGGCTTTTAAATTATAGCCAAATGGACTTTTAAATTATAGCCAAAATTCACCAGATGTACATAGAACTGGTACATCTACATTCCAATCCCACTGAAACTAAGGAACCCTTCCCAACTCATTTTTTGAAGCAGTATCACCCTAATAACAACCCAGGAAAGGACACAACACAAAAAAGAAAACTGTAGGTCAATATCCCTGATAAACACAGGTGCCAAAATTCTCAGCAATATAGTAGCAAACAGAATCCAGGAGCACATCACAAAGATAATACACCACCACCAAGTAGGTTTTGTTCTGGGATTCAAGGATGATTCAACATATAAAAATAAAAAATGTGATTTATCACATAAACAGTATTAAAAGCAAAAACCATATGAACATCTCAATAGATGTAGAAAAAGCATTCGATAAAATCTAGCATTGCCTCATGATAAAAACCCTCAACAAATTAGGCATCAAAGAAACATACATCAAAATAATAAAGGCCATATATGACAAACCCACAGCCAACATCATAGTGAATGAGGAAAAGTCGAAAGCATTCCACCCAAGAAACAAGACAAGGATGCTCACTCTCACAACTTGATCTTTAGATTCAATGCAATCTCAAGAAAAATCCCTGCAAGTTATTTTGTGAATATTGACAAACTTATTCTAAAATTTATATGGAAACATAAAAGACTTAGAATAGCCAACTCAGTGTAGAAAGAAAAGAGCAAAGTCAGAGGACTGACTCTATCCTACTTCAAAACTTACTATAAAGCTGCAGTAGTTAAGATATTGTGCTATTTGCAAAAGCACAAGAATGGAAAAATAGATCAATGGAACAAATAGGGAGCCTAGAAACAGACCCACATAAATAAAGCCAATTAATTTTTGACAAAGGCACAAAGGCAATACAATGAAGCAAAGATAGTCTTTTCAACAGATGGTGCTGGAATAACCAGATATTGAGATTCCGTAAAATAAATCTAGCCACAGATCTTACTCACTTAGCAAAAATGAAGCCAAAATTACCACAGACTTAAACATAAAACACAAAAATAAAACTCCTAAAAGATAATTGTGTTAGTCTATTTTGCATTGCTGTAAGGGAATACTTGAGACTGGGCAATGTATAAACAAGAGAGGTTTATTAGGCTCAGGGTTCTGAAGGCTGTACAAGCATGGCATCAGTATCTGCTTGTCTTCTGATAAGGGACAGGAAGCTTCACTCAGGGCAGAAGGCAAAGTGGAAGCAGGCATCTCACATGGTGAGAGAGGGAACAAGAGAGGGAGAATAAGGTTTCAGGTTCTTTTTAACAATAAGTTCTCTTGTGAACTAATAGAACAACCAAACTTACTCATTAACGAGGGGTGGAGGCCGGGAACAGTGGCTCACACCCGTAATCCCAGCACTTTGGGAAGCCGAGACAGGCGGATCACCTGAGGTCGGGAGTTCAAGACCAGCTTGACCAACATGGAGAAACCCTGTCTCTACTAAAAATACAAAATTAGCTGGGCATGGTGGTGCATGCCTGTAATCCCAGCTACTTTGGAAGCTGGGGCAGGAGAATGGCTTGAACTCAGGAGGCAGAGGTTGCAGTGAGCCAAGATCACGCCATTGTACTCCAACCTGGGCAACAAGAGTAAAACTCCATCTCAAAACACACACACACACACACACACACACACACACACAAAAAAAAAAAAAAAAAAAAAAAAAAAGGCAAGGGGTAGCACCAAGCCATTCATGAAGAATCTGCCACCACTTTCCAACACTTCCCACAATGCTTCACCTCCAAAATTGGGGATCACAGTTCAACATGATATTTGAAAGAGACAAGACATCCAAATCTTATCGATAACATAGATAACTTCGGGTATGGCCATGTCTATGTAAAACATGAAAGGCTTGTTACATAAAAGAAATAATTGACAAGCTGGATTACATAAAAATTAAAAACTTCTTGTCTAAGAAACACAATGACAAGGAGAACACAAGCCATATATTAGGATAAAATAACTGCTTAAGACACATCTTATGAAGGACTGTTATCAAAACATACAAAGAACTTCTAAAACTTAATAAGAAAACAATCAATCCAATTAAAAAATGGGCAAAAGACTTGAACATACAGCTCACTAAAGAAAATGTATGAATGAAGTAAACATATGGAAAATGTTCAGCATCATATATCATAAGAGAATCAGAAATTAAAATAATAACGAGATACCACTATACATCTATTGGAATGGCTGAAATCTAAAACTGATGAGTGTGAAGCAATAGGAATTTTCATTCATTGTTGAAAAGAATGCAAAATTGATGGTAGTGAGAAAAGTTAGGTTCCTAGGCAGGAAGGGGCAGGTCCTTGGTGAAACCCCACCTTCAAGCCAGGGAGGGCCTGAAGCCTGGAGACTGGACTGCCAGTTTCAGGTAAAGTCTATGAACTGGAGTGAGAAATTCCTGGACGCCATTCAAGCAGTGCTTTTTCTGGGCCCACCCATGGACCAATTAGCACATACTTCCTCCTGCTCATGGATCAATCATCACATACTTCATTCTGAGCTCGTAAAAACCCTGGTTTCAGCCAGCCTCAGATTCTCATCACGACTACCTACCTGCAGATAGGAGCTACACACTTCATGTCTCCTCTCCTCGGAGAGCTGTTCAATCACCCAATAAAATTCTTCTCCACCTTGCTCACCCTCCAGTTGTCAGCATAACCTCATTCTTTCCGGATACAGGACAAGAACTCAGGACCCTCCAAAAGGCAGGAGCAAAAGGAACTGTAACACTTTCCTGGATGGCTCACGGAGCTGTGGGTGGGAACTAAAGGGGCTGTAATATGTTCCTGGCTGGCTCACTGAACTGCAGGTGGTGACATGTTCCCAACCTGTGGGAGTGAAGAGTGATGACCATTCTGGGGGCTCAGGTCTCGGGATTCCCTGAGCCAGAGCAGTAACACTATAGTCCTTCTACCCTCTGCTGGTGCTGGGTGGCCACCCCACACAATGGGAAGCAGCAGTGGGGCTGGGCTAACCCAGGAGCTGTGGGCCGGAGTGGGGCGGCAGGACTGAAAAAGCTGTGACACAAATAGGCTGAAACATACCCCCCCTGAAATATGCTCCCCCATTTTGCCACACTGTGAGCAATGAAAAGGAGAGAAGAGCTGCAGCCCTTCTGGGAGCCCAGATATCAGGGCTCCCTGAGCCAGGGCTGTGACACACTGTAACAGCCTCTTTGGGGCTCTGCAGTTCCTGGTGTCTCCAAGCTTTTGGGCACCACCATGTTCCCTTCATCCAGATGCTGGTGCCCACGGTGGAAGCCTCTTGTGGCACATCTGGTCCAGCTGTAGCCTTGCACAGAGCTAGAACCTATGCCAATGCCAGGAGCTGCCCACCCCACAGCAGCAGCTGGTGCACCTGACTGTGTGTAGTGGCCAGACCCTGCACTCACTTGCTCACACACCCCTCACCATCTGCACCTGGCACGCTCTTTGCAGGTGTGGGATCTGGGCTGGTAGCATGAGCTGAGCACAGACTGCCTGGCCGAGTGTGCAAAATGAGTTCAGCAGGCAGGAGTAAAACTCAAGCAGAGGTGCTGCCAACCACAAAAGTTTCCAGTTGGCGAAGCAACACTCAAAGGATCCTGCGACAAAATGGTACAGCCAATCTGGAAGACAATTAGCAGTTTCTTGTAAAATGAAACATACTTTTAACATAGGTTCCACCATTGCTCTGATTGGTATTTATCTAGACGAGTTGAAAACTTAAGTCCACATGAAAATCTTCACATAGATGTCTATAGCTGCTTTATTTATAAGTGCCAAAAGTTGGAAGGAACCAAAATGTTATTTTGTAGGTGAATGGGTAAATAAACTGTGGTACATTCAGAAAATGAAATGTTGTTCTTTGCTAAAAAGGAATGATCAAGTCAGGAAAAGACATGGAGGAAACTTGAATGCATATTACTAAGTGAAAGAACCCAGTCTGAAAAAGCAACATACTGTGTGATTCCAATGATACGTCATTTAAAAAAATATAAAACTATAGAGGGAATAAGTCAGCAGCTGTATGGGTTGGAGTGGGGGAAAGAATGAATAGATGCATCACAGAAGATTTAGGGGACAGTAAAAATATTCTGTACATACACTTTAATGGATACACGTTAATGTATGTTTGTCCAAATCTATGAAATGAGTGTACAATACTCAAAGTGAACCCTAATGTAAACTATGGAATTTGGGTGATTATATATCAATGTTTAGAGATTGTAATAAATGTATCATTATGGTGCAGGATGTCAGTACTAAAAGAGATTGTGGATATGTGCAGAAAAGAGGTATATGGGAACTCTGTGAGTTCTGCTCACTTTGGCCATGAACCTAAAACTGTTTTTAAAAAATAAAGTTTATTAATTTTTAAATATTCATGTTCACAAAGAAAATCAGAAAGGTCCTTTTTTGATGTTTTAATTATTTACATTCTCAGATAACTGACCCATATTTTCAAATGTACATGGATGGTGTTGTAATATTTTAAAACATTTATATCAAAAATTACCTATTTATTTTACTTTTTAAGCATAGTTAGTAAAATATTTAAAATTACTTATGTAGCCAATGTAATACTTCTTTTGGACAGTGCTTCTCTGGAAAAATAGCAGATTTACATTTCCCATGTCAAGCTACCCCCAACTGTAAGATTCATTGAAATAAATGGTGGATTCTTTTTCTCTTTTGGTTAAATTGTAAAGTTAATTTAGGAAATAAATGTGTGAAGGAGATCTGGTCTATTATTTCTACTCTGTACATTATGCACACACTTTCTAATGTTTCTCAAATAAGACTTTTATTCCTTCCTTCTCTTCATCTCATCTCTTTTTATTATTATGTGTTGTGGGTATGTTTTATAACATCATGTATATTTTTCAGGAAGCAATTTAAGGGTACAGGCCTTTACTCTAATAACATCTGGCACAAGGAGAAATATATATATTATAAATATGTATATTATAATATATATAAAAGTCTATTATAATATATAACATATATAATGCTTAATATATTAACTATACATTATATTATAAATATAAGTATACATGTATATGTGTGTATGTAATATTTTATATAAATATAAAGTGAATAAAATTACAAGTTTATTTATGGCCAGTTCCTTAGACAATGCCAGTGACTTGAAAGAATAAACAAATGTCACATAAATAACTATTTCAAAAGTAATTTATTTTATTAAAAAGATACTAAATTTCCACTATAGACATTTATTTTTGTATGTGTGATTGAATTTAAAAGGAAAAATCATATATTTACATTTTAACTACCTATATTAAGATTGGATGTTTCCAAACCAAAATTATCATTTTTGTGTGATTCTTTGGAGCAAAGAAATTTTGCCATTGTGTTCTAGAAGTCTTTCTTAAAAACCAGCAACCTGGCTGAATGTCACATAATAATAATTTTTGATAGGCTACTTTGAAAGCAGAACATTTATAGGTGTAAATGTGTATCTGTTTGTGATGCATTGATTGATTGACGTTTTAAAAAATATGTCATGTACTCATTTGATAGTTCAGAGTATAAATTAATTGAATTGAACTTCTTTTGATAGCTGTAAGATATCTTGTAGAAAAGATGCTTTCCCCAAAAAATAGCTAGGAAACATCTACCAAGGCAACTAGGACTTGACAGTTCAGAATTCTGAAGAGAATGAAAGCTCACTGAAGTGAGCTCAGCATAAAAGTACGCTATACTTTTCCTATAAGTTATATACCAAATCATAAGCTACACATGGAAGAGAGGTAGCCTGAGGCATCAGCCAGAAAAATCAGAATATGAGATGAGGGTTCAGCAGTCACATGTGGTTGGCAACCTAAACTCAAGAATTCAGGTGTACTGAGCATACAAGGCCTCTGGGGTAACAATCCCAAAGAGAAAGTGCATTAAGGTGAACACACATATTGTGTTGCTTTCCCCAATATGCCCTTTACAAATATCTAAGTAGCTTCATGGCCAAAGGCTAATAAACTAAGTAAAATGCTGGGAAAGCTCAAAATTTTTGGAAGTTTCATAGATTAGAGTTAATAGAAATTAGAATTCAGTCTGTCAACGGAGAATGACCCTTGCAAACACACCAGCCTTCCACATGGGATTCTAGTATTGATGTAAGCTAGGAATAAGTAAATCTGAACATGAATTTACCCTAATAAAATATTTGAGTCCAATTCTGCATGAGTTTAATCCCAAATTGAATTATGGTAATTTATCCCTACTCTAGCTGCATGGCAGAAAGCAACTTTAATTCATTGTTCACTGTTGCTAATAATCTCGACAAGGCTTTATAAACAATGTCTGATAGTCGATCAAGGATAACTATTATATCAAATAAAAAAGACCATATGACTGAAAACCCAGGGGGAAGAAAAAATAACAGAGACAGACCCAAAGGTTATCTAGATGTTAGATCTTACATATGGATTTTAAAATAACTGTGATTGACATATTTTTAAAAGATGAAAAGATTGAAATGTAACCTGAGAACTGAATATATTTTAAAAGATAATTACATGGAAATTTTAAAAACTAAAAATATTACGTCTAAAATTAAGATACCAAAAGATTGGTTTAATAGGAGATTGGATATAGAAGAAGAGAGAAGGTAAACAGAGAATGTAGATCAATAAAAATATTCAGATTGATTCATGGGAAGCAATAAAGGATGGAAAATATATAGCATAGCTAAGAGAAATATAATAATACACTTGTATAACTGGAGACTAAGTAGAAGAGGGAGATAGAGAAGTGATAATTATTTGGAGATACCAGTGAAAAATTTTCAAAAGCGATAAAAAATATCGCTACAGATGTAGGACTCTTTAAGAACCAAAAATGACAAATGCAAAGAGAATCACACCTAGAGACAACATAGTAAGACTTTTGAGAACCAAATTTTAAGAGATCTTCAATAACAACAAGAAAAAAACACATCCTACTGTCAAAGAAACAACAAGACTGATAGTTTTCTTTTCAACTGAAACAATAGAATCCAGAAGACTATTAAGTGAAAATTTAAAAGTGCTAAAATAAAATAACTGTCAACCTAGAACTCTGTATTTTGTGAAATCAGATGGTGAAATGATAACTTTTTTTTAAAAGTTAGAATTTGTCACTAACAGGTTGATACTGGAAAACACTTAAAGGAGACTATTAGTTGGAGAAAAAATAATTACAAATGAAAGCAAAAAATTTCAGAAAATAATAGACATAATTAGAAAGCACATGCTTGTCTAAAATAAAGATAATTGTTGCAGGACAATTTCCCAGGTGACCTTAGATCAACAAAGCTCCTCCCCTTTTCTTGCTTATAGTACTCCAGAGTACCCACAGAATGTACTGGGAATGCAACATCTGAGACAGGAAGGAGCTGGCTGAAAGAGGACAGGTTTTGTTCTGCTCCATTCCTCCAAAACAGGATGTCTTTCAACAGGTTACCCCAGCAAGTCACAATGCCCTTGGGTATAAACCCCAGAGCAGGCTGCTTTCCTGGTCCCTCAGCTGCAATGCAAGTGGGGCATGTGCAGATGAGATTCCATCCAACTTAGAGAGCTTTCCTGAGCCTTAGGGAACCAGCTTGCGATGAATTCTTGGCTTCTGTTGTTCCTTGCTACATAGCTGTAAGTAATAAATTTACTTCATGTAACTTGGTATGTGTGCGGGGGTGGTGGGGCATGTTCTGTCTTACCAGATTCAGACAAGTTGGTAATCAGTCCATGAAACCTGCCTCACGATGATGATGATGATGATGATGATGATGATGATGATGATGATGGTGATGATGATGACAACCATGATGGCAATAATGATGATGTTGCATTTTGGGGTTTAAAATATAGAACTGTAATATTCATTTCAACAATAGCACAAGAGGCTAGACCTTAAAAGAAGACAAATTGTATAGGAAGTGGTAAAAGTATTAAACGATATTAGATTGTATTAAATAATCCATGTTGTAATGTCCTGGGTAACCATTAATGATTAATAAAATAATATTTTTCAAAAAGTCATTAAAGGGAAAAATGGAATGATTGATGACAACAACAACAAAAGTCTCAGATTGATCCAAAAGTAAGAAAGGAAAGAGAAGCAGAACACAGAGCAATTGAAGGGGAATTTGAAGGGGGAATTTGAAGGTAATAGACTTAAATTCCAATATAGCAGTATTTTATTCATAAAAGGACAAAAGATTTCCAATTATTTGTTAGGTACTACTAAAGCTAGACATAGGCATGGCCTATGAACTAGTAATTGCACTCCCAGTCATATAGCCCACAGAATGCATATGTACCTGTGTCAAGACAATTAAAAGAATCTTATAGCAGCATTATTTAGTAATAGCTGAAAACTGAAAACAATCCAAATATCTATCAACTACCAATCTACTAAAATAGATAAATTGTATAATATATTTTCCATAAATTACTATACAGTAGAGAAAATTAAATTACTACTCAAGGGATCAGTTAAATGAATTACATAAACAAAATGCTAAGTGTAAAAAGCAAGACATAAAAGAGTATATAATGCATGAATATACTTAATTCAAAAAGAGTGAAAACTAATAGATGGTTTTAAAATCAGGATAATGTTAATCCTTGGAAAGATGAAGAGGTACTAAATGAAAAAGTGCCGTGGGTTTACAGTATGTTGGTAACAGTCTTTTTTTTTTTTTTTTTTTCTTGATATTGGTCATTTTTTGAAAATCTATTAAGCCATATACTTACAATTTATGTACTTTTCTGAATGATGTTACAAGTGAATAAATAAAATAATTTAATGTAAATAGGTAATGAGAGCTCTCCATATAAGGCAAATTTTAATATGTGATATTTTGTAAGTTAAATAAAATGAATTATGAAAATATTTAGCCAATATGCAAACTTTATTATTCTGAAAATATTATTTCTTGCTTGTCATCAAAATAATAAAAAATAGATTAGGCCTATTTTTTAGTATAGTCTCAACCCAACAAAACGGATGCGTAAGTAACTTTCTCTTTAACTAATCCTTTAGCCAGTACTCACTATCTAATCTATGTGTAACTTTATGTACTTTGAAGAATATAAACGTATAAATGGCATAGTAACACTCTAGTTTATATGAAGTGTGAATGACAGAAAAATTTGCTTCCTGGTTAATTTTCTGTTCTAGTCTAGCTTACTATCACAGCAAGCATCTCCTCCAAGGATGGTAACTTTTTTTTAGTCTAGGAAATTATGTCCAAAGCAGTCAGCAAGTTTTGTTAGTTGTTCTTGAGTCATATAATCACTTTTGGAGATGTGTAAAAAATGTAAAATGTTTATTTTTTGTATTTAAAATACACTTTACTGGAACAAATCTATCATGATTTCCCCTGTTAATAGCATTTGGGAAGAGCAAATACAAATAAAAATGTGTGGTTTAGAGCTCACATGTCAGGAGAAATATTCTAGAGCACTCTTCATGAACTGCTTAACCAGATTTTGTCTCAAACTTCAGGGGCTGGTGTGAATTTAAGTTCAGGACTAACACCAGAATGATTATTTGATGGCAGCCTGAAAGGGTTCTTCTGAGAGGTCAGAAGTAATGCTGCATTTCCAGTGCAACATCTTTCACAAGAGATATTAAATTCAAATTATCCTAGGGAAACATTAAGTCACTTGTTCCACTGTTGATAAATAGAAAAGGTATGTGTACCATCTCTAAACAATACCCTTTCTAAATTTCAAGGTCAGCTTCTGGCCCTTGGTGAGTCTTAAAGTGCTGCTACATCTGCTATAAATCCCCAAAATTATATAATGCCACTCTTTATAGAGTGAGAAAAGCATGTGGGTTTGTAGAGGAGGAAATGTGCTACTCTGAAACTTGAAATCTATTAGAAATTGATTTAAAACTCTTGCCAAATTATTCCTGAAGTAAACTGAAATCTGGAATTATGCATTTATGAAGCTTTGAGGATTAATTTGGAAAAGAACTTCTGTTTTGCTCAGAAAAGTATGTGCTCTCTCAGTCTACACATATACTCTGCAATAGTGTTTACATTTCATAACTAAAATTTCCTTCTTATTTCCAATAAGCAAATTAAACAACATTGGTTAAGAGCTTAGTCTCTGCTGCTTTCAGGTTGCTGGGTCAGTAAGGAGCTCATAAATTTGTGGGAGTTATGAAACAGAAAAAGCAATATCAGTGTAATCAATATAGAACCAAATGCCAGACAATCAACACTAAGGAAAGCATGGTTAAAGAACATTCCAGGCAGGATAAAGAGTATAACTAAAGATCAAAACATTAAAAAGGTACCTGTTGTATTTGGGAGACAGAAAGCTGAAAGCCTGAGGGAGTAGAAGTTATCAGTATGAGAAATAAGTAGTAGAGTATAATGAAAGCTAATAAAGTGCAGGGGACGGCAAAATGTGAATGCCAGAACAAGCATTAGGGACTCACCATTGACTCATTTCTTTGGACAAGACTTGCAGCAAAATATTAAATAGACTAAAAAGAGATGGAAGGAGTTTGAAACAGATGAGCCAGCTACAACATTTGCTGAGTTAGCCCAGGCATGTGGTCTAGAACAGTATTAACAAGAATGGAGAAAACAGAACCGTTGAAACTTCATGATGAAATACATACAGCAGGTGAAAGGAAACAGAGGGATTCCAGCCAAGTATATTAAATATGCATATTGTCCTTCATTTGTGTCGTAATAATACTAATTCATAATATCAGTCTAGATGGTTTTAATTCTAATGACTAGTTCAACACATTCGGCTGATAAGACTGAGTTGTTCACATAATTGTCTGTTTACTGATAGTTTAAATTACATAGATCAATAGGAAATCTCAAGGGGTAGGATATCAGAGAGTATCTAAAATCTTAATTCCAGGCCTTCTATTGAGATAAGCTATTTTCAAAGGCTCGCAGTGTATTTTTTGGCATGTTCTAAAGAGAAAACAACAATCATAAACAATGACAAATAATATTTATGCAGCACTTAGCATGTGCCAATCACTGCACTAAGCATTTAAATAAATTTTTCCATTTACTCCTCACAAAATCTTTATTTATCACCATATTATAAGACATAAGCAACACAACCATTACTCCCTGTTGACAAAACTGTCCTTACTATATGTACAGTCCTAAAATAATTTTCTTTTTTTCTTTTTTTTTTTTTTTTGAGATGGAGTCTCCCTCTGTTGCCCAGGCTGGAGTGCAGTGGCATGATCTCGGCCCACTGCAAGCTCCACCTCCAAAGTAATTCTCCTGCCTCAGCCTCCCAAGTAGCTGGGACTAAAGGCACAGGCCACCACGCCCGGCTAATTTTTATATTCTTAATAAAGGCGGCGTTTCACCATATTGGTCAGGTTGGTCTCAAACTCCTGACCTCAGGTGATCCGCCTGCCTTGGCTTCCCAAAGTACTGAGATTACAGGTGTGAGCCATCACGCCCGGCCTAAAATAATCTTTTATAGCACTCTCTGCTTGGTACAGTTGAAAAATCACATCACAAGAGTGAGTTAAGATATCTGTTTTGAAAACTTTTGTCTGTTAATAACTGGTTGTGTGACTTTGGGTAGGTGAATTAATCTTATTGGCTTACAATTTCCCCATATATAAAATGAGAAGATTGGGGTACCATGATTCCTTTAAGCAATAAAATTATATGACTAAATGATATTTAACATATACCATATTATTAAGTTTGCAGCACTGAAAGAATTTATAATGGGCACTTTTTCTTGTTTTGATATTCACAGCAATAATGATCTCTTCTT
This sequence comes from Pongo pygmaeus, assembly GCF_028885625.2. Taxonomy (NCBI): domain Eukaryota; kingdom Metazoa; phylum Chordata; class Mammalia; order Primates; family Hominidae; genus Pongo; species Pongo pygmaeus. The sequence continues at coordinate 125,241,233 of NC_072377.2, read as the reverse complement.
TTTCTCTATAGTCAGAGAGTTAAGGATCCTGGCTGCTTGCAACCTCAACTTTTAATTACTCAGCTTTGTAGATGATGATAAATACTGTTTTTGAAGAACATTATTTTGCTCTGCTCAGTCCACATGTTTTATTTTATTCTAGATTTCATTATGTAGAAGAGCTTTGCATCTTAACTCTCAGCATTAATATTCAATTATGAATTATCATTATTCCTAGTGATATTATAATGTTAAACCTGCTTAATGCATAAACACATTTAGAAAGGACATATTTAGCATGAATCGCACTGGCACTTTACAATTAAGGTTCAATCCCTTCCAGAAAGTTATAACTATGAGCATTGTGCATGGGGAAGTTGGGAAATGAGCTTAAATTATTTTTTAAATTTTAAAATCACAGATATGCATGTACACACACATATAGAAAATATATGTTTGCTACTCAACATGTGTTAGTAATCTGAATCACAGCTTGCACTTGCTTGAGTTTGGCAGTAACTGTTTTCTTAAAATGTTAAGCATAATCTCTATGGATTTGTTCCAAAAGCTAGTATCAAATTCATTTAGACAAATTTTTAACTAATTTGTCTAAACTAATTAACTAATGTATAAATAAATTATTAAGATTAAAGCAAATCTCATTGTATTCAGTTAATTATAATAAAAATAAGAAGTGACACATTTTATATGTACTGACTTTTAAAAAAAAGAAAACCAAAAAATTGATTCAAGTCTTCCCAAAATATCAAGAATAATGAAATTTTATTCTTATCAAACATGAATTTCCAGTGTGTTTCATTATGACACACCATAAGTGTGGGATCCTTCAATTACATGCAAGTTGGTAGAATTTTTCAAAATCTAACTTAAAACATAGGAAGCAAACTGGCATCAAGTTGAACACACATTTCACTTGTACTAATTCAACCCTGTATTTCAAAAAGATGTGAATGGGACTAAAATATCAATCTAAATAGTTGGAAAAATCACTCCCTTTTTGCATAAGCTTAGGCATGAGATGGGAGACACAAATTTGCTATCTCCCAAATGAGTCTTCATCCCCTTGTACATTTCAGCATGAGCATCTTCCTGGGTCTAGCATAATCCTGTTGGTTAAAGCTATATATTTTACAACATGACCCCAAATAGTAGCCAAATGACTTCAACATGTTTTTAACCAAAACAAAATCAAAGAACGTTAATGTGTTCTCTCAATGGGGAAACATCAACTAGTTGTGTTGGAGTTATTAAAAGACTGTATGTCACAACATAGTGCTTTCCCAAGGAATTTTCAATGGCAAGTTTGCTAACATATCATTTTTTGTTTATTTATTTTGTCTACTGGACTTTATTAAAAAATTAAACTATAGTATATTTTTAAATTTTGAACACACCTGTATATTTCATTTGACACTTTCTATAGCAGTATGATCACACATTATCATTGATCTTTTTTCTCCCATCCTTTACTGCAGTACCACACAACTAAAATGATCTTTTTGATAAATTCTAGAGACAATATCTGTTGTTCTGAAGACAAAATCTCTCCAGGGTACAGCTGCCATATTTTATCTTGTTTAGATAAAGAAATAAGAAATATGAATTAGATTTTGAGGCAAAAGATTGCAAATTCCCAGCCTGTGCAGACCAGAGAACACCTAATGTCTATAGAGAATTAAAGCACCTGTCTCTCTCCTGAATTTAGCCATTTTGGAGACTTTTGGAAGGCCACTGGATCCAACTGGGCATCAGCAGCTCTGATGTGCAAAATTTCTGCCAGGTCATGTGGTTGGGAAAGAATGGCCTCTCCTCTGCTCTCATCCAAAGAGACCTCAAAAACAGAGGTCTCCGTGTCTTTCCACTACTTTCACACTCACCTTATTCCTAATGTTTGCTTCCATGTATAACTATTTAAAAATTATACAGTTAGGCCAGACGTGGTGACTCACACCTGCAATCCAGCACTTTGGGAGGCCAAGGTGGGCAGATCACCTGAGGTCAGGAGTTTGAGACCAGCCTGGCCAACATGGTGAAATCCTGTCTCTTCTAAAAATCAAAAAATGAGCCAGATGTGGTGGTGCACATCTGTAATCCCAGCTACTCAGTAGGCTGAGGCAGGAGAATCTCTTTAACCTGGGAGGCGGAGGTTGCAATGAGCCACTATTGCACCACTGCACTCCAGCCTGGGTGACAGTGTTAAAATCTGTCTCAAAAAATATGTATATATCCAATTGGAAATTAAGACTTTTCAAAATAACTCATCCATCAAAGAGGAAATCAAAACAAATTACAGATTACTTGAAATTAACAAAAATAAAACTATTTCATATCAAGAGGTAAGACTACGTTGGTCTATCTTTATTAAGAACCTTAGACTTACTCAGTAATTAGAGACAACAGATACCTCTGGAGGCAAGTAACTACAGCAGAGTTCAAAAGTGAGGACTTTTAAAGTCTTAAACCTGGAACATTCTAACTCTTCTTGGACTCCAAAAGAATTCTGGAAGAAAGTTGATTATTTCTGGAGAAGTTGATGAAAAGTGTTTTGACCTTGGGGACACCAGAAAGGTTGATAGAGAAAGTGGAGACAATTATGGAAAGTAGATTGAATGATCTCTTCATACTTAACGGTGGACTCCAATCAAGCCAAGAAAAATAAATTTTATGAAATATATGTTTATATGATAATCTATAAATTTTACAGGATTATATTTTGGTATTAAAATTATTGGAGCATCAACATGTAAAATAATACTTAAATACAGTCACCTTTGGCATTTTGCTGACTTTTAGTCATACAAAAACCAGAGCTTTTACACATATTTTTTATTCTGTCAATACAAAAGTATTTTCGTTGAGGGAGAAAGATAAAACATATTTTATGTAGTAGTTTGTTGGCTAGTCTTGTAAATTTTAATTATTTAGACATTTGAAATGTGGGCCTCCATTTGTACTTTTGTCACAAGTCTTGCAGATATGAGTAATAGACCTGTTTTTCATATGCTACTTTTTAGGTAAAATCTGCTCAGATAAAGTATAAATATGTGTATTTTGAATGGATCACAGCTCATATTTTAACTGAAGTAAGAGCTTCTCTTAGCACCACTACTATTACCACAACACAACTCAGAATACCAAGTCAATAATAGATATAACAAAGGTGATATCAGAAGTCAGTGCTTGGTCTTTATTTTTACTTAAATTTTTATCTTTAGAGTTTATTCAAATTGATAGGATTTCTCTTATAATGAAAGAAAAATTTATTTAAGTTAAAAACATTTCTTCAAAATAAAATTTATATGAACCAAACAATATTGGCAAATGGGCTTTACTGAGTATAGATTTCAAAAATGAGATCTTAATGGTATGTATTGCCCATTAAAACAATTTTCATTTTACACGTGGTGTTTTAAAGAAGCAATTACAATTGTAGGATAATTTTACCATAATTATATTATTGGTAGTTTTTTAGAAAGCTGAAGCTACACTAAAAACTTTAACATGCTCTCTGTGAAAAAATGTGTTGAAGGAGCCTCATGCATACATAATTTAATGTGTCCATAAAAATAAATTCATAAAGAAACCCTATCTTGAAAATCAGAAGAGCCTCATGGGCTTCCATAATAGAGATTATAGCCTTTCTAAGCCATATGTGGAAGTAACATCTGGTTCATAAATTGATTAGCATTCCTTAGGACATCAGAAACTGCCTATGGTAAGGAGTCCAGTATGCCAGCATCCATGTCCACTAAATACTTAGCGACAAAGCAACTTTACATATGTCCCACAGTACTGATTCTAGATATTTCATCTACACTTACAATTTAGAAAGGAAACAAATTTTTAAATCACCATGTGTAGAACTCAACTATTAATAGATAAAAAGCACATTTGGTTTATTTCCATCAGCATTCATTTGAGAGATAATAATTTGTCTCAGAATTAAGTGGCAAAATAAACATCAGTTACAGGAATTGCCTAATCACAGATTCCTTTGTGGAATACAAATACTACTTTATATTTTGGCTATAACTGGACGCACATTTTTAGTAGCTACTTCATAAATCATACTTTTTCTCTTTAAGATGTTTTGGCCAAACTGGAAGCTTGCATTGTTCCACTGCCTAACTGTAGCACCCCCTAAAAAAAGCATAAGTTCAAGAGAGCACAGCACAGCTGATGCATGTAAACAATAGCCTTCTCTTTGTATAATATATTGATAGAGGGTAATTATCTGCCATAGCTCTGTGCTTAAAGACAGGTTGGAAGATGAATAATGGATGCTTGCTTTAGGAAAGATTGCTTCTTAGCAATACATTTATAAGAAATTCTACAAAATGAATATGACCAATATATAATTACATATAGCAAATGGAAAGAACTGCTTGAATAAAGCCACATACGGGAACATGTCTCATGTTTGAAATGGTGAAAAGCAACACGAAGTCCAATGTAAACACCTCATATTTCTGGTGAATCTGATTTAATTTAATTTAATTTTTAATATTTAGAAAGTGTTTGTTTTCTTCCCCACCAGTTTGCTAAAAGTTGAAGAAAAATGAGTGCTATCCTTGTGTAAATGTGCACACACTTTTTATTCTGTTAACAGTAGGCTTATTCTTATATTCCTGTAAAATACTGGTAGTCTCTTTAATCTTGATATTGTTTAGTTAAAGGAATAACAGATGGTTAAAATTGTACGTATATAGTTGTTGCTGGCTACAACATTGCTTCCTTGGAAAAAGTAGGGAACATACTTGTATACTTGGATAAAAGCACATAAATGTTTAAACACAAAACAAAACCTTGGTTTGAATCTATTTTTTGATGTAACAAAAATAAAATGAACAAATACCACCTACAAATAATAGCTCAGACCACCCTCATGAGCTTCGCCTGAGGAGAACCCATGCCTTTGGCATGAAAGATGCAGCTACACTGTGAGAAGACTTTGGTTGGTAGAGAAATAGTGCTGCCTTAAATAACCTGCCAGACTCAGGAACTGAAGCCAGGGACAGAACACCACAGTCAATCCTGTGAGTCACTCTGTAAGAGGAAAATATTGCAGAGAAGTATAGATGTTATCTAAAAATAAGTGGGAATGACAGAAAAAAAAGTTAGTGAGTATAGAACATGTAGTGCCATTTAAAGAAAATATTGTATAGATATAGAGAATGTGTGTGCATATTCATGTTTATGTCTGTGGGTATGTGTGCTTGGTTTGTGTGAGTCTGTCAGGTGTGTGTTAGATGTGTTTTCTGTGAATTATCTTTCCTAGCGTAAAAAACATATTGGGGATATGTGGGTATGCTGCCTTTTAGTAATATCATATTAATCTTAACGTTTAAGTATGTGTGTTTGAGGCTATTCTTTGTGATAATATGATATTGCCATCCGGAAATGAATGTCTTTCAATACTTATTTATAAAGAAAACAGAAGCCTATTTATCTTTTCAGAAGTCAATGTACGTATCTGCTAGAATTTTCTCATTTATACCCAGTGTAATTATACATGCTCTCTACAAACATCTGGGATTCTTTTTCCTTCTATTTATTTCATTTCTATGAAAAAAAAAAAAACAGAACAAAGTATGTTGTTCAGGGTTTTCTTTTTTCGGGCAGGCATTTTCTTAGAATGGACATGAATATTTTTTCAATTAAAGTGCATGTAACAAAGTATGTGCAAAAAAAGACCTGAATCAATGTATTTCTTCCAAGAAAGAAAGAGAAATGAACTTATGGTTGTGTAATTTGGAAAGCAGAAACTGGGTTAGAGCCACATAATAGAGAACAATGCCAGAGAGGCATTTTGGGAAGAAGTACAGAAAGGCCAGGCTGCTGGGCATTGTGTAAGAAAAGGGAGCTAACAGACCAAAATGTCTGGGGCAAGTGGGAGAAAAAAGGAATTTAGGGGAAATAAAAGGTATCATACAATTTTTAGGTTGATACACACAGTATGTCAGGCTGTTCTTACATTGCTGTAAAGAAATACCTAAGACTGGGTAATTTATAAAGAAAATATGTTTAATTGGCTCACAGTTCTGCAGGCTATACAGGAAGAATAGTAGCAGCTGCGTAAGGTGAGACCTCATGCAGCTTCCAGTCATGACAGAAGGTGAAGAGGGAGCAGGCACATCTTATGGTGAAAGCAGGAACAAGAGAGAGAGAGAGGAGAGGAGCTACACGCTTTTAAATGACCAGATCTCCTGAGAACTCACTCACTATTGCAAGGACAGTACCAACAAGATGGTACTAAAACAATCATGAGAAATTCACTCCCACTAGGCCCTATCTCCAATACTGGGTACGACTATTCAACATGTAATTTGGCTGGGGACACGTGTGTGTGTGTGTGTGTGTGTGTGTATTCACTCACACATATATACACACACTGGTTCTAAATTTGGAATATGGATTTATAGAGGATGAAAGGCAGAAAAAGAACAATAAGATAGCAGATACTTGGAATACATATGTTATATGATAATATTTAGTACACTCTGTCCTAAATGAACTTGAATTTACTCTAGTAGAAGAGAATTATAAAAAGCGAAGGGGTTCTTTTAATGCACTGGTGAATCACCTAAAGTCAGGAGTTTGAGACCAGCCTGGCCAACATGGTGAAACCCCATCTCTACTAAAAACACAAAAATAAATTAGCTGGGCAGGTAGTGCATGCCTGTAATCCCAGCTACTTGGGAGGCTGAGCCAGGAGAATCACTTCAACCCGAGAGGTGGAGGTTGCAGTGAGCTGAGATCGCTCCATTGCACTCCAGCCTGGGTAACAAGAGTGAAACTCTTGTCTCAAAAAAAAAAAAAAAACTTCAGATAGATTTCTGTCTCCTGGGGCCATTTATACCAGTGGACTAACACAAGACAAAATTACAGGTTTATCAGTTGACTTTATTCAGTGCTGCACTGGGAAATAAATCCTTTTTTTTTTTTTTTTTTTTTTTTTTTTTTTTGACAAAAGCCCAGGCTAGAGTGCAGTGATGAAATCTTGGTTCACTGCAACCTCCCCTTCCTGGGTTCAAGCAATTCTCCTGCCTCAGCCTCCCAAGTAGCTGGGATTGCAGCTGCCCACAACCATGCCCTGCTAATTTTTTGCATTTTTAGTAGAGACGGGGTTTTGCCATGTTGGGCAGGCTGGTCTCGAACTCCTTACCTCAGGTGAAATCCTCTCTCTTATATGTACCTGCTATCCATTCTAACAAGAGGTATGTGGATAAATTCAACCTAGATATGTGGAAAAAAATTAAGACTGAAACATTATTAAATTACATTACATTACAAATTGCAACAAGACACAACTTTTGATTAGACAATTTTGAATATTGTTTCACAGGTGTTAACCAGACTTTTAAAAAATTTGACACTATTGAAATTTTGGGCCATATTTCTTGTTCAAATATTGGATCATATTCATTCTATGGGTTTGTCCTGTACATTGTAATGTACAGCAGCGTCCCCGTCCTCCACCCAACAACCTCAAGGCATGACAATCAAAATATTGACTTAAGATATTGCCCAATGTCTCTGGGCTAGAGAGTAAAATTATCTCTAAAATTGATAGCCACTGGTTTAAACTAAGTAAGTTAAAACTCAGCACTAACATTTTTGAGAACAGAATTTTACCAGAAAAAAATAAACTTTGGTGCCTATTGTTCCAAGGTAAAAATAATGTCTTCTAAATAGTCACTAAATAGTTTCAGTAATGTCAAATTTTCAAGTGTGCAATTGAAATTTGTGTGTTTCTATGCACCACAAAGTAACTGATACACATGAATCCTAATGCAGTAAGTCATAATACAATATTTCGGGCAAAGAGTAGCTTGAATACTGTTTGAATAACAACTATGTTGGATATCTAATTAAGATGTCACCATCTATCCACACCCTCAATATATTACCTGTGTTCAAAAGACATGCTAATCATAAGTAAAATATTAAAAGAGAAAACCAGAAACAAAACTAGAATCAGACATTAGATAAAAATTTTTTGCAGTTTCCAAAGACAGAAGAGAAACTCAAAGCAGAGAATGGAGCTGTACTCACAGATTCATTCTCATAACTTGCTGGAATCCAGGTGCAGAATCAGGAAAGAATGGCTGGAAGGTGAAAGTGATAAGGGAGACTGAGGTTTGGCTCAATGACGGAAGTCAGTAGTTAGATTAGTATCTTTCTGTCCAACAAGCTTAAAAAAAAAATAGCCATTGTGAAACTCTGCCCAAGGCTTCAATTTATGTATAGAAAGAAACTTCCTCTCTTTCATTTGAGACATTCCTTATGAGATGATTTTATTTCTTCCTAAAGTTTATCTTATAGAAAAGAGCTTCCCAGTTGGGGTGTCATGAATGGCTTACAGATGTACATGAGATACTGATATCCTCAGCCCTTAGCGTAGCTGGTGGAGACTAGAATAGGGGGAGCCTTGGGGCTGATCTCTGGCCGTGAGTATCCTCACCTACTTAAGCCAACACACTGCAAAAATATTATCATTTTATATGTGTGCTGTGATTTGAAAATGTTTAAGAGTCAAAGCATTAGTACTTCCATTTATAAGGGTGTGCATTATTTTGTTAGGGCTGCCACAACAAAATACCAACACGGGGCGAATTAACAGAAATTTATTTCTCACAGTTCTGGGAACTATAAGTTCAAGACCACGGTGTTGGTAGGTTTGGTTTCTTCTGAAACCTCTCTCCTGATGTGCAGATGGCCATCTTTTTTGCCGTGTCTTCATATGATCTTCTCTGTGAGTGTCTATTTCTAGTGTCCATTTTGTATCCATATTTCCAGTTTTCTCTTTTTTTTTTTTTTTTGAGACAGAGTCTTGCCCTGTCACCCAGGCTGGAGAACAGTGGCACGATCTCAGCTCACTACAGCCTCTGCCTACTGGGTTCGAGCGATTTTCCTGCCTCAGCCTCCCGAATAGCTGGTATTAGAGACGCATGCCACCACGCCCAGCTAATTTTTGTATTTTCAGTAGAAACGGGGTTTCACTATGTGTGCCAGGCTGGTCTAGAACTCCCGAACTCAGGTGATCCGCCTGCCTTGCCCTCCCAAAGTGCTGGGCAGATTTCCATTTTTTATAAGGACTCCAGTCAAACTGTATTAGGGCCCATCCTAATGGCCTCAGTTTAATGTAATCACCTCTTTAAAAGCCCTATCTCCAAATACAGTCACATTCAGAGGTACTGAGGATTAGGGCTTTAACATGAATTTGGGAGAAACACAATTCAGCTATAACAGGATCTACTGTTGGCAAACCCTGTTAGTATTTTATCTGAAAATGTCTTTCTTTCACCCTCAATATTAAATGATAATTCAATTGGATATGAAATTGTCAGCTAGAGTTTTAGCCTTCACTAATAATGAACTAAGAAATTTGGATAAATCTTCACGCAAGTTACAATTTTTTAAAAAAGCAGAGAAAAGAAAAACCTGCACAAAAAGGCACTGCAGAACTAGTAAGGAAGTGGAGATAAATGGGGCCAAGGTCTAGGAGAAGGAGCTCTAGAAAGATGACCTTGATGCTCCCCTGTAAGCATTTGACAATTCTGAAAGAGGTGGCTGAGATGCAGAGAGACTGAGCAGTGATTTCCACAGGCTTACAGGCAAATGGTACAATACAAAGTAAAAAGCCTCATAAAGAAGGCAGTGTCTGGTAAAGCCTCTCTCGAGATCTGGGGTTAGAAAAACCCAAAAGTAATAGAAATTTGACCTTTGATGATACTGAAGCCCAGCTTTAAGTCATTTCATTCTCTGATTGGTTTACAGTAATTTGGCATTGCTAATGCCACTCAGTGCCCCTTCTGCTCCTGGAAAAGGAAAAATGAATCAGTTTTGGAGGAAGATACCATCATTGCAGACTTCAAATCATCTTTCTCATATATATATAGTATCTAGCATATATATATACATATATATATAGTATCTAGCATATATATATACATATATATATAGAGAGAGAGAGAATCTAGCATACATTTTTAAATGACTAGACATTTGAAGATAAAAAACAATGTGAACAAAATTTGTAAGAAATAAAAGGTAATAGAACAGATTGCAAGGGCTTCCAGATAATACAGTTATCAGATACAAATTTTAAAGTAATTATTATTCTGTTCAAGAAAATAAACAAAAAGATAAAATATTTATGAACTGAACATCTTAAAAGATCTAACAATTTTTAAAAATAAATATATATAATGACTGAATTGACCATTTTATAAATATATTTACTAGTAAATTTTACATAATAAAGGAATTAATGAGTTGGGATGGGTCAGAGAAAATATGTTAAATAAGCATAGAGGAAAACATTAAAATGTGAAATACTGAAAGAATGTAAAGGTTCAGTCAAAGAAATGCATAGGAATTCCAAAGGAGAAAAGATAGAACATAAAATAAAAAGCAATAGTTGAATAAATAATAGCTGACAATTATCCAAAACTGATTAAAAAAAAATCAAACATCTGATTTAAGAATTCTCAGGCAAGATAAATATAAACAAAACTGAAACTAAACACACAGTTATAAAACTACTGAAAATCAAAGACAAAGATAAAATCTTATATGTAGGCAGAAAGAGAAGAAAAATTACTTTGAAAAGAACATCAAAAGAAGGTTAATTTGCAGCAAACACATGGGGAGTCAGAAGACAATATTATATCCTTCTGGGTCCTTTGGGACTCTTTGCAAGGAAGAGACAGGGGTTGGGAGATTGCTAACAAATGTTATAACCACAAAAATATCAATCAAAAATGGAAGAGAAAGGTTTTGGAAAGAGATAGAGGTGGTGGTTGCACAACATTTTGAATGTACTAAAAGTTACAGAGTTGTTCATTTTTAAATGGTTAATTTTGGCCAGTCACAGTGGCTCACACCTGTAATCCCAGCACTTTGGGAGGCCAAGGTGGGTGGATCACTTGAGGTCAGGAGTTTGAGACCAGCCTGGCCAACATGGTGAAATCCTGTCTCTACTAAAAATCAAAAAATGACCCAGACGTGATGGCGTGTATCTGTAATCCCAGCTACTGGGGAGGCTGTGGCAGGAAAATTACTTGAACGCAGGAGGTGGAGGGTGTAGTGAATGAAGGTGGCACCACTGCACTCCAGCCTGAGCTACAGAACGAGCTCAAAAGAAATAAAAAATAAAAATAAAATGGTAAATTTTATGTTATGTTTATTTCATCCTAAAAAAAATAAAAAGAAGTTAAAATAAACCTCCAATAATTAAAATTAGAGAGGTTTCATCATCAGCAAATTCATATTAAAAATATTTAATTATCTTAAAAGATTCAGTGATTATACCTGTAAAGATTCAATGACCGTTCATGATATAATCTTTTAGCACACTAGCAAGAAACCTCCCTAAGTTACAGTAACATCATGCTAAATGGGAAAACTTTGAAACCTTTGCCTCTGAGTCTGATAAGGAAACATCATTGTAACAGAGGTTACTGTCTAATATATTCAAGAACAGAATATAACTATAATTGTACACAGACATTTAGTTGATTTTTTTAATTTTTGAAAGCAAGTCTCAAAATATAGTCACTAGAGGAACTTGTGAAGTTTTTATGTTCATTAGTAAGAATAATTAGTAACATCTCAGTGTTTATATCCACTTTTGAAGCTATATAATTGAAAAAAGATAGTATATGTGAAAGTAGACTTTTGGACCTAATGGGGAGGAAAATGATAGGTAATCTTTTTTGCGTTAGTACACACACAAAATTGTTTATAAAGAGACAAACTTCATCTGCATTATATGCATTTTTCTGACAGACTTAACAAGTAGATAAAATTATGTGATGTAAGATTTATATAAGATTTATATCACATAATTTATATATTAATGCCAGATTTATACTGGTATTAATTTTGAAAAGAAAGGGGAAGCTATTGAAATTAGGTTTTAATTTTCCTTAGTTTTTAATTTTTTATTCTAATCTTTAAAAATTTTACATACAAAAGCTAAACCAATAATATCATTTTTTTTTTTTCTTTTATTGTAATTATTATTATTACTATTATTATTATACTTTAGGTTTTATGGTACATGTGCCCAATGTGCAGTAAGTTACATATGTATACATGTGCCATGCTGGTGCACTGCACCCACCAACTCGTCATCTAGCATTAGGTATATCTCCCAGTGTTATCCCTCCCCCCTCCCCCCAACCCACAACAGTCCCCGAAGTGTGATGTTCCCCTTCCTGTGTCCATGTGTTCTCATTGTTCAATTCCCACCTATGAGTGAGAATATGCGGTGTTTGGTTTTTTGTTCTTGCGATAGTTTACTGAGAATGATGATTTCCAATTTCATCCATGTCCCTACAAAGGACATGAACTCATCATTTCTTATGGCTGCATAGTATTCCATGGTGTAGATGTGCCACATTTTCTTAATCCAGTCTATCATTGTTGGACATTTGGGTTGGTTCCAAGTCTTTGCTATTGTGAATAATGCGGCAATAAACATACTTGTGCATGTGTCTTTATAGCAGCATGATTTATAGTCCTTTGGGTATATACCCAGTAACGGGATGGCTGGGTCGAATGGAATTTCTAGTTCTAGATCCCTGAGGAATCGCCACACTGACTTCCAAAAGGGTTGAACTAGTTTACAGTCCCACCAACAGTGTAAAAGTGTTCCTATTTCTCCACATCCTCTCCAGCACCTGTTGTTTCCTGACTTTTTAATGATTGCCATTCTAACTGGTGTGAGATGGTATCTCATTGTGGTTTTGATTTGCATTTCTCTGATGGCCAGTGATGGTGAGCATTTTTTCATGTGTCTTTTGGCTGCATAAATGTCTTCTTTTGAGAAGTGTCTGTTCATGTCCTTCGCCCACTTTTTGATGGGGTTGTTTGTTTTTTTCTTGTAAATTTGTTGGAGTTCATTGTAGATTCTGGATATTAGCCCTTTGTCAGATGAGTAGGTTGCGAAAATTTTCTCCCATTTTGTAGGTTGCCTGTTCAATCTGATGGTAGTTTCCTTTGCTGTGCAGAAGCTCTTTAGTTTAATTAGATCCCATTTGTCAATTTTGGCTTTTGTTGCCATTGCTTTTGGTGTTTTAGACATGAAGTCCTTGCCCATGCCTATGTCCTGAATGGTATTGCCTAGGTTTTCTTCTAGGGTTTTTATGGTTTTAGATCTAACATTTAAGTCTTTAATCCATCTTGAATTGATTTTTGTATAAGGTGTAAGGAAGGGATCCAGTTTCAGCTTTCTACATATGGCTAGCCAGTTTTCCCAGCACCATTTATTAAATAGGGAATCCTTTCCCCATTTCTTGTTTTTCTCAGGTTTGTCAAAGATCAGATGGTTGTAGATATGTGGCATTATTTCTGACGGCTCTGTTCTGTTCCATTGATCTATATCTCTGTTTTGGTACCAGTACCATGCTGTTTTGGTTACTGTAGCCTTGTAGTATAGTTTGAAGTCAGGTAGCGTGATGCCTCCAGCTTTGTTCTTTTGGCTTAGGATTGACTTGGCGATGCGGGCTCTTTTTTGGTTCCATATGAACTTTAAAGTAGTTTTTTCCAATTCTGTGAAGAAAGTCATTGGTAGCTTGATGGGGATGGCATTGAATCTGTAAATTACCTTGGGAAGGATGGCCATTTTCATGATATTGATTCTTCCTACCCATGAGCATGGAATGTTCTTCCATTTGTTTGTATCCTCTTTTATTTCCTTGAGCAGTGGTTTGTAGTTCTCCTTGAAGAGGTCTTTCACATCCCTTGTAAGTTGGATTCCTAGGTATTTTATTCTCTTTGAAGCAATTGTGAATGGGAGTTCACTCATGCTTTGGCTCTCTGTTTGTCTGTTATTGATGTATAAGAATGCTTGTGATTTTTGCACATTGATTTTGTATCCTGAGACTTTGCTGAAGTTGCTTATCAGCTTAAGGAGATTTTGGGCTGAGACAATGGGGTTTTCTAGATATACTATCATGTCATCTGCAAACAGGGATAATTTGACTTCCTCTTTTCCTAATTGAATACCCTTGATTTCCTTCTCCTGCCTAATTGCCCTGGCCAGAACTTCCAACACTATGTTGAATAGAAGTGGCGAGAGAGGGCATCCCTGTCTTGTGCCAGTTTTCAAAGGGAATGCTTTCAGTTTTTGCCCATTCAGTATGATATTGGCTGTGGGTTTGTCATAAATAGCTCTTATTATTTTGAGATACGTCCCATCAATTCCTAATTTATTGAGAGTTTTTAGCATGAAGGGTTGTTGAATTTTGTCAAAGGCCTTTTCTGCATCTATTGAGATAATCATGTGGTTTTTGTCTTTGGTTCTGTTTATATGCTGGATTACATTTATTGATTTGCGTATATTGAACCAGCCTTGCATCCCAGGGATGAAGCCCACTTGATCATGGTGGATAAGCTTTTTGATGTGCTGCTGGATTCTGTTTGCCAGTATTTTATTGAGGATTTTTGCATCAATGTTCATGAAGGATATTGGTCTAAAATTCTCTTTTTTTGTTGTGTCTCTGCCAGGCTTTGGTATCAGGATGATGCTGGCCTCATAAAATGAGTTAGGGAGGATTCCCTCTTTTTCTATTGATTGGAATAGTTTCAGAAGGAATGGTACCAGCTCCTCCTTGTACCTCTGGTAGAATTCGGCTGTGAACCCATCTGGTCCTGGACTTTTTTTGGTTGGTAAGCTATTGATTATTGCCATAATTTCAGCTCCTGTTATTGGTCTATTCAGAGATTGAACTTCTTCTTGGTTTAGTCTTGGGAGGGTGTATGTGTTGAGGAATTTATCCATTTCTTCTAGATTTTCTAGTTTATTTGCATAGAGGTGTTTGTAATATTCTCTGATGGTAGTTTGTATTTCTGTGGGATCGGTGGTGATATCCCCTTTATCATTTTTTATTGCATCTATTTGATTCTTCTCTCTTTTTTTCTTTATTAATCTTGCTAGCGGTCTATCAATTTTGTTGATCCTTTCAAAAAACCAGCTCCTGGATTCATTTATTTTTTGAAGGGTTTTTTGTGTCTCTATTTCCTTCAGTTCTGCTCTGATTTTAGTTATTTCTTGCCTTCTGCTAGCTTTTGAATGTGTTTGCTCTTGCTTTTCTAGTTCTTTTAATTGTGATGTTAGGGTGTCAATTTTGGATCTTTCCTGCTTTCTCTTGTGGGCATTTAGTGCTATAAATTTCCCTCTACACACTGCTTTGAATGCATCCCAGAGATTCTGGTATGTTGTGTCTTGGTTCTCGTTGGTTTCAAAGAACATCTTTATTTCTGCCTTCATTTCGTTATGTACCCAGTAGTCATTCAGGAGCAGGTTGTTCAGTTTCCACGTAGTTGAGCGGTTTTGAGTGAGATTCTTAATCCTGAGTTCTAGCTTGATTGCACTGTGATCTGAGAGACAGTTTGTTACAATTTCTATTCTTTTACATTTATTGAGGAGAGCTTTACTTCCAAGGATATGGTCAATTTTGGAATAGGTGTGGTGTGGTGCTGAAAAAAATGTATATTCTGTTGATTTGGGGTGGAGAGTTCTGTAGATGTCTATTAGGTCTGCTTGGTGCAGAGCTGAGTTCAATTCCTGGGTATCCTTGTTGACTTTCTGTCTCGTTGATCTGTCTAATGTTGACAGTGGGGTGTTAAAGTCTCCCATTATTAATGTGTGGGAGTCTAAGTCTCTTTGTAGGTCACTCAGGACTTGCTTTATGAATCTGGGTGCTCCTGTATTGGGTGCATATATATTTAGGATAGTTAGCTCTTCTTGTTGAATTAATCCCTTTACCATTATGTAATGGCCTTCTTTGTCTCTTTTGATCTTTGTTGGTTTAAAGTCTGTTTTATCAGAGACTAGGATTGCAACCCCTGCCTTTTTTTGTTTTCCATTTGCTTGGTAGATCTTCCGCCATCCTTTTATTTTGAGCCTATGTGTGTCTCTGCACGTGAGATGGGTTTCCTGAATACAGCACACTGATGGGTCTTGAGTCTTTATCCAATTTGCCAGTCTGTGTCTTTTAATTGGACCATTTAGTCCATTTACATTTAAAGTTAATATTGTTATGTGTGAATTTGATCCTGTCATTATGATGTTAGCTCGATGTTTTGCTCGTTAGTTGATGCAGTCTCTTCCTAGTCTCAATGGTCTTTACATTTCGGTATGATTTTGCAGTGGCTGGTACCGGTTGTGCCTTTCCATGTTTAGTGCTTCCTTCAAGAGCTCTTTTAGGGCAGGCCTGGTGGTGACAAAATCTCTCAGCATTTGCATGTCTGTAAAGTATTTTATTTCTCCTTCACTTATGAAGCTTAGTTTGGCAGGATATGAAATTCTGGGTTGAAAATTCTTTTCTTTAAGAATGTTGAATATTGGCCCCCACTCTCTTCTGGCTTGTAGGGTTTCTGCCGAGAGATCCGCTGTTAGTCTGATGGGCTTCCCTTTGATGGTAACCCGTCCTTTCTCTCTGGCTGCCCTTAACATTTTTTCCTTCATTTCAACTTTGGTGAATCTGACAATTATGTGTCTTGGAGTTGCTCTTCTCGAAGAGTATCTTTGTGGCGTTCTCTGTATTTCCTGAATCTGAATGTTGGCCTGCCTTGCTAGATTGGGGAAGTTCTCCTGGATAATATCCTGCAGAGTGTTTTCCAACTTGTTTCCATTCTCCCCATCACTTTCAGGTACACCAATCAGACGTAGATTTGGTCTTTTCACATAGTCCCACATTTCTTGGAGGCTTTGCTCATTTCTTTTTATTCTTTTTTCTCTAAACTTCCCCTCTCGCTTCATTTCATTCATTTCATCTTCCAGGGCTGATACCCTTTCTTCCATTTGATCGCATCGGCTCCTGAGGCTTCTGCATTCTTCACGTAGTTCTCGAGCCTTGGTTTTCAGCTCCATCAGCTCCTTTAAGCACTTCTCTGTATTGGTTATTCTAGTTATACATTCTTCTAAATTTTTTTCAAAGTTTTCAACTTCTTTGCCTTTGGATTGAATATTCTCCCGTAGCTCGGAGTAATTTGATCGTCTGAAGCCTTCTTCTCTCAGCTCGTCAAAGTCATTCTCCGTCCAGCTTTGTTCCGTTGCTGGTGAGGAACTGCGTTCCTTTGGAGGAGGAGAGGTACTCTGCTTTTTAGAGTTTCCAGTTTTTCTGCTCTGTTTTTTCCCCATCTTTGTGGTTTTATCTACTTTTGGTCTTTGATGATGGTGATGTACAGATGGGTTTTTGGTGTGGATGTCCTTTCTGTTAGTTTTCCTTCTAACAGACAGAACCCTCAGCTGCAGGTCTGTTGGAGTACCTGGCCGGCCGTGTGAGGTGTCAGTCTGCCCCTGCTGGGGGGTGCCTCCCAGTTAGGCTGATCGGGGGTCAGGGGTCAGGGACCCACTTGAGGAGGCAGTCAGCCCTTTCTCAGATCTCCAGCTGCGTGCTGGGAGAACCACTGCTCTCCTCACAGCTGTCAGACAGGGACATTTAAGTCTGCAGAGGTTACTGCTGTCTTTTTGTTTGTCTGTGCCCTGCCCCCAGAGGTGGAGCCTACAGAGGCAGGCAGGCCTCCTTGAGCTGTGGTGGGCTCCACCCAGTTCAAGCTTCCAGGCTGCTTTGTTTACCTAAGCGAGCCTGGGCAATGGTGGGCGCCCCTCCCCCAGCCTCGCTGCCGACTTGCTGCTTGATCTCAGACTGCTGTGCTAGCAATCAGCGAGACTCCGTGGGCGTAGGACCCTCTGAGCCAGGTGCGGGCTATACTCTCCTGGGGCACCGTTTCCTAAGCCCGTCGGAAAAGCACAGTATTCGGGTGGGAGTGGCCTGATTTTCCAGGTGCCGTCTGTCACCTCTGGAAGGGGAACTCCCTGACCCCTTGCGCTTCCCGAGTGAGGCAATGCCTCGCCCCTGCTTCGGCTGGCGCACGGTGCGCTCACCCACTGACCTGCGCCCACTGTCTGGCACTCCCTAGTGAGATGAACACGGTACCTCAGATGGAAATGCAGAAATCACCCGTCTTCTGCATCGCTCGCGCTGGGAGCTGTAGACCGGAGCTGTTCCTATTCGGCCATCTTGGCTCCTCCGCCCCAATAATATCATTTTAATGAGAAAGCATGCTTCTTTTGGAAGCATATGGAGTATGAAAGCATTTGCTTTATATGATTCCCCTTTATTTGTTCTTGATGAAAGCCTAATTAGATGTTCAAATTTGTATCAAGCTCAAGGTGATAACTCTTAGACATTAGAAAATTTTTAATCATTAATGAACTTCAGCAAATTTGATACATATAAAAAATATTTTAAAAAATGTTTTTAAATATTAAAACATATAAGAAGTCCATCCAAAATAACTCTATATATCAGGAGTGAGGATTTATGAAAATGAATATACCCAGACCAGTAACATTCATGCCTTCACTTCTCCATCTCCCTTGGAATTGCAATGTGAGGAGATAATATTCTAAGAGCAATGTTTCTTTCAAGATTATATAGGGGAATTTGGGACCAGAGAGGTTTCTTCATAGTACAGCAGCAAATGAGATTCTTGGAACCTCTTTTGTGGATTTATATTTTTCTCTTTCTCTAAAATCACTTGCAGGGACAAAAATTATTCCAAATATGAGCTCAGAAGCCGAAAATAAGTACACATACAAGAAGTATGATTCTTATAAAACAAGAGCAACAAAATGGACAAACACCATACATGATGCAAAATTTCTACAAAAAAAATGATCAAGAGCTTTTCATAAAAATAACAAAATATCCTAAATCATATTAGAAAATATACAGTAGTACACTTATGATATATTACAGAAGCAACATGTGAAGTCAAGATCCCATCCAGAATAATAACTGTAAAAGATGTGGAGAAGTATAGTTTTGAGCTTTCCATTGTTGCTGTACTCCAAAGCAGGCCAGAACATATAGAAAACAGGTATTGAATGAGTTCATTTGTGGTGTTTACTACAAAAAAAAATCAGCTGCAGGGTAGATAAATAATTTCTGGTGTAGTCATATGCTACATTACTATAGAGTATGGAAATAAATTATGTATTCACACATCAAATGGATTAATCTTCAGAATAGAATGGTAAAAGTAAAAAAAAAAGTCAGTAGATTTGATATGATATAATATTTGTAAAGTTCAAAACCATGAAAAAGGAAACAACATTCTGTTTAGGGATACTCCTATATGTGGTAAAGATATTTGCAAAAATTAATTGAATAATAGGCTTTGAGTATTTATATCTGTGAATACAGAAAGAGAATGGGATCTGGAATGGGCCTTCAGAAGCCTCAAAAATTTAGTAGATTTCTGGTATTTTTCCCCTGAGGTAGAAAGTGAGTAAAGGGATGTTTGTTTTGTTGTTATTATCTATATTTGAATCATATGCTAAATATGTTATTTTGTTTATATTCAATTTTCATAGAAACAATTTTGAAAATGAAAAGAAAAAGTAAAAAATCAGTCATCATAACTAGAAGAAAATTAGTATGTAAATTTTTAAATTGCTGGAGAGTGGGGAAGCTCAAAGAAGTTACTCAATCTAGCGAATTCAGGAGAACAAATTTGAAGAATGAATAGATGGATACAATCTCAGCAAGTGGAAAGGGAAAGGGCACACTTGGAAAAGGGAACAGCTGTCTAGGGAATGGCAAGGAAACTGGTGATTTTGCTCCAGAGGAGAGGTAACCAAATATGTAAGGTTAACCTAAAAACGTAGGTGACAGCCCAAAGGAACCTCAATGCCCGGTTAATGAGTTTGTGAGGTTTATTTTTGTTCTATACGTAAAAAGCACTGGGAGTCTGTTAAAGATTTTTAGATAAATAGTGTATCCTCAATACATTATGTTGGAAAGCTAAGCTGTTTGTCCTGAAGAAGATGAATTGCAAAGAACAGATAAGCAATAGACAGCAGAGTAAAGGTCTTGAAATCATCGAATCAAGGCTTGACTGTTACTTTTTGGCATTTAATGCAAGCATTGATTTTTGGTATTTATGCTTAGACCTTGTAAAGAAAGTGCATTTCAGCAGTGTGACTTGCTGTGTACCTTTGCTTCATGGATACAGGCAATTGGTCTGCATTTTATATGCTTGTAGTCCAAATGTTTATTGCAGTAAACAAACATTATTGGTTTCTTTCCCCCAGAAAGCACAGTGAAAAAAGGCTAAGATAAATAAACAAAACAAAAGTCAGGTAAGAAAAAAAAAAAAAAAAGAGGAAGATAAAGAGGGAGGGAGAGAGATAACACAGTAAAGAGGGCATAAACAGTGGGCTGGGGACCAGAAAACCAAGTTCAGAGAAGGTTGGCTGGCCTTAAGCAATGCACTTAACCTTTCTTGCCTTCAGTTTTCTCAGCTGTTAAAAAAAGGAGTTCAGCTAGATGACCCAAAGTCCCTCCAGTTAAGTGTGTGGCATTATTCTATTACATTTTATGATTCCATTACAGAGTTTACATTCATTCTTAGAGAGTTTTCTTTGAAGATACTGAAGCAAGAATTCAAAAATGTTAAAACTGTATTACATAATTATATATATATGTATAGACATAAATTTCTTCAGTTTCAGAGTTTTACGTTTTTTCTAGAGCTTAATTTGTATTTAGGAACAAAATGAGGACATTAATGACAGTGCTCCAGCCTCCTAGCAAATTGTTATTACTTTGTTGATAGAGAGCAAGAGGAGAAATCCAGTGACCTGCCCAGAACTGCTCATTATCACATGTTGTTTTCAAAACCCAAATTTAGTTATCTTTTTGCCTTTGCTGTTTTAAAATGATGGTATTTTCAGCAACATATGCAGAGCTTTTAATTCTGTAAAGATTTGCCTTTTTAAGGTACCCAACCCTTGATCCCTAATAAGTATTCCAAAAAGAAAAATTGTCCTAAAAAGCAGCAGAGCAATTAGAAGATTTGATGGTTAAGAAATTCAAATTAATCAAAATGAATACCATTAATAAGCTAATAATGGAATTACTATTATAGTAATCACAATTATAAAGGATAGGGAACCAAGAAAGCTATTCATAGAAAGTCAGTATCAAGTAGATTAACTTATTTTTGTCTTTTCATTTCAACTCGAAGCAGAGAAAAATATTGGTTGTCTGGTCTAATGTGTCTTTGTTTATATATTTTATGTTTCCTTACTGTAGTGTCTTTTCTACTGGTGACTTGCTAACAAATTTACATAGGTAAAAAAAATGCTAATAAAGTAAATCAGCAAGTGTGATTTAAGATAGCAAATATTTGGGGGAGCTTATTTGTATCAAAATTTTTGCTTAAAAATTTTGATATATTAGTACAATTAATTCTTAAACTGATGACAAAGATCTTCTCCTTGACCAAACTCTAGCCAGGCTCCTCTGAACATTTTCTTGACTAGGCCTCAATCTTGGCCTATAAAAACCTGATCAAAACACTAACATAGTTTCCAGTAGTGAGGTCACTTTCCTAGGATGACCCTAGCCCCCACTTAAAGTGCCTACCTGTCACTCCTTTGGAACCCATCATAGTACTCGAAATGCACTCCCAGATTAAAAGCATTCATTCTTTTAAACGTCTCATCTTTTTCTCTTAACAATAGAGGTAAGAAGTAGATTATGAGGTCCCATTTTAATTACCACCATTTTTTAAATTAATTTCAAGACTATTTGGGGAAAAAATAAACCTTTACTACTGTCCTAAATTCCTCAGTTTCTCTTTTTTCTACTCAAAATTTTCACATTCAATTTTTAAATATTAAAAGAATTCTCACATGCAGCCATCTTTTTAAAACTATACTCACGTGGATGGGTGATTTCTGTTGCAGAGCAGCATTTTAGTTAGAATCTCTCAGCTACAAATTAATGAATACTTAACTAAGGTTGTTTAAACAATAATTATATCTATTTATTCCACACAAAAAAGTTAAAAATAGACTTTTATTTAGCAGTCAGAAACTAGATTCTTTCCAATTTCTCTCGTGCCATTATCAGTTGTTGGTAAAGGTTTTTCTTGGCACAAAATGGCAGTTGCAGTACCAACGACCATATTCTTTTTTTTTTTTTTTTTTTTGAGACGGAGTCTTGCTCTGTCGCCCAGGCTGGAGTGCAGTGGCGCAAGCCGGACTCGCTGCAAGCTCCGCCTCCCGGGTTCACACCATTCTCCTGCCTCAGCCTCCCGAGTAGCTGCGACTACAGGCGCCCGCCGCTAAGCCCGGCTAATTTTTGTACTTTTAGTACAGACGGGGTTTCACCGTGTTAGCCAGGATGGTCTGGATCTCCTGACCTCGTGATCCGCCCGCCTTGGCCTTCCAAAGTGCTGAGATTACAGGCTTGAGCCACCGCGCCCGGCTGCCCAACCACCATATTCTCAAGCGATAGCACCCCAGGCAAGGAAATGAGTGATGGCATAAAGACCTTTACTATATGCTCTTCTTTCTTTTATCATAAGTTAAACCTTGACAAATTAAAAAAACAAAAAAAAGGCACTCCAACCAAGACTCCCGTTTTAGCTAAAATGCGATTCCAAAATTGTTGGCAAATAATTGGGTATGGTTGGCACAGACGAACACAACTTATTTGCCAGAGCTAGACATGGTTGCCACTCAAACACATTAAAATATCTCAACTTAGAAATATGGAGAAATGGCTATTTCCTGGACTAACAACAATTACCACAAAAAGAAACTTTTCTCAATGTTGTGCAAATTGGGCTGTTTTTAGTCACTATTTGCCTTTCACTAGGGCTTGGAATAAATTTTATAAAATCCTATGATAATATGGATTAAGGAATGTCTTTACTGAGAAAAGGGGAAACATAAAACATAAAAGCTAAGTCTGTAAGATAGGAGAAGGTAACTATTCTACATTCTCTAATTTTTTCCACAAAATGGTATGTTGGGGCCTGGAATAAATTACAAGTTTCTATTTCAGTGAAGCGATCCCATTACCCCATAACTCTTTATTCTTATACCTAGTTAAAAGATGCACAGACTCTGTGAACAGCAAGGCTTGGGTATCCACGTTTTTGAGGAGTTTTATGGGAATGCCATAAAGACAATGTCACCTGAAGTTAATGGGTCTTATAAAAACTTGTAATCTATGTGTCAACAGGAGGCCATTGCTCCTATGGAAACTTGCAGCCCTTCCAATAAAAAAGTTGAACAGAACTGTTACAGCCAGCTCATTTTTCAGGCAATTCAGAATGACAATATATAATCATTTTCAGAAAATTCTTCCCCGTGGTCTCATCACGTATGAATTTTTCCAACATGAGAATTGGCCTGTCTGGATACTGATTAGGAAGAGAATGAGAGTGCTATTACTTTTTATCTCTTCATCCTAATCTCCCATCCACTGTTTGACTCTGGGGTCCAATTAATTGGAGTTCATCTTAGTTAGTCCAGGTTGCCATAATATAGCATATATACAGTCACACAGTACACACAATCAGTCATCCCTCAGTATACCTGGGGGATTGTTTCCAGGACACTCCCACTATCTCCCCTGGTATACCATGTATACTCAAGCTCTGCAGTCAGTCAACCCTGCAGAACCCACATATATAAAAAGTTGGGCCCTCAATGTATGGAGGTTTTGCATCCCACCAATAATGTATTTTTTAGTCTACTTTTGTTAAAAAAAATCCAAATATAAGTGGACCTGCATAGTTCAAACCCATGTTCTTCAAGGGTCAACTGTTTAAGGAGGCTAGAAAGTCCAAGGTCAAGGTGCCTGTTGATTAGCTTCCTAGTAAGGGCTCTCTTTCTAGTTTTCAGACAAGCATCTTGCTGTATCCTCATATGGAGGAGAAAGAGAACATCTCCTGTTTTTGTTATAAGAGCACTAATCCCTTAATGAGGGCTCCACCTTCATGTTCTAATTACCTCCCAAAAGCCCCACTTCCAAATACAATCATGTTGGAGATTAGGGACTCCACATATGAATTTTGGGAGGATCCAAACATTAAGTCCATAGCAAAATTTATTCTTCTCCTTGGGACTGAGTCAGATTATCTATTTTTTGTTTTGTTTTGTTATGCTATTGTTGCTTAATAAGTTCTGTGAGGATAGAAAAGTTGAATTTTGTCACCTTTAGTGACCTCAAAGGACAAGTGAGCATGGGTTAAGTACCACCAAAGGCAAAGCCCGTGTCTCTCTTGGCTCATTTAAACATAACCTGCCATTTTCTCACCAAGGTCAATGTAGTAAAAGAACAAGGATTATTATTTCTTCTTGCCCCTGACTCACAGATTTGTGATCCTGCAAAGGGTCCAGAGCCTTCAGTACATCAAGCAGCAGGAATCATTGATAAGGTTTTTCTGTGTACTCATCCAAATCTCATCTTGAATTGTAGTTCCCATAATCCCCACATGTCATGGGGGGGGCCCGGTGAGAGGTAATTGAATCATGGGGGTAGTTTCCTCCATGCTTTTCTCATGATAGTAAGTTTCCACAAGATCTGATGGTTTTGTAAGGGCCTTCCCCTTTATTCAGCTCTCATTCTTCTCTTTCCTGCCATCATGTGAAGAAGGACATGTTTTCTTCCCCTTCTGCCATTATTGTAAGTTTCCTGAGGCCTCCCCAGCCATGTAGAACTACGAGTCAATTAAACCTCTTTCTTTTATAATTATCCAGTCTCGGGCAGTTCTTTAGAGCAGTGTGAAAATGGACTAATACCATCATCAACTCAATCAATCTCAAAGTACCAGCTATTGGTAATCTCAGGAATGCAGGGGTGGAAAGGGCATGATACATTTTCTCCCCATCATAAGAGTCATAGTCAATACTCCTGTAAGAACACACAGGCTAAGAAAAAAAGCATAACAAACTTATTTAAAATGTTATGTGCCATGGAAACCTTCACAATGAGGAACCAAAGATATAAAGAAAACTATCCATTTTCATGCTTAGGTTTGATGAAGAATGGACGGCTATGTAGAAATATTAATATGATTGGACAAAAGGGTATAATCTAATGCTAATAGACTGAACTGGGAAACCCAGAAAGGATGTCAGTTTAGATCCTTCTTGACCCCTCTGTATAATATTCCTTTCTCCTGGGAATCGGGTAGGACCCACCTGGAACAAGGGTCTCATGACTTCTTATCAGGCAAGAGCAGGTCAGAGAATTTCTTTATAGAAAGCTCCTAGATAGGCAGAAGATTAATAATACTAGTTTGTATGACTGCCTTTGGAGAAAATGGATTGTAGTTTCTATGACTTGCCTTGAATAAAAGGAATTCTGGTTTCTATGACTGGCTTTGGGGGAGAATGAGAGGCAAGAGGCAGGAGGGCAGAAGAAGGTCAAAGAGACCTTGGTTCTGAGGCTGCTTCTGAGGCTTTCCAACATCCTTTCATTCATCACATTTAGCATACCAAGGGGCCATACTTTGGGGTATTATTTTCTGAGCTACAACAGGATCCATGGCTACTTACACAGGGGATGATTTCTGAAGTCACAATTACTATTGTGGTGTCAAGCATGGATGACACTGCTGTCTGTGTTGGTCAGAGCAGTGGTCATCACCTCTATCCCCTTAGGCAGTGTCAGTGTTGATGATGATTCCAGCTCCTGAGGTGCCGATGGCCACATGGAGGTTATAAATGTCAAGGTTCAGGTGCTAATTTATACACAAAAACTAATGACCCCTTGCTGTTGACTTTTCTACATAAATTCTACAAATATCTGCCATTTATTTACATTATACCAAATTATCTCCTTTAGTCCTATTAATACCTATCTATTAGTAAGGTAGGTCCTCATTCATTTGGTCAACAACAGCTGATTATTACATGCGTACTCAGAGCCATTATTTAATGAATGAGTAAATTAAGGCTAAGGGAACTTATGTAACTTACCAAGTAACTTAATCTACAGTACTTGGGATGATTTTATTAATCAGTAGGTAGCCTACTAGTTGTAGCTCAGGAAAACTGTTAACCATTGCTAAATAAATACATTTTTGCTATTGGTGACCTAAAAACATTACAAAGTTATTCAAATTAGGATGTCTGTTTTTATATCTTTTATTCTCAGATTGTATTAGAAAAATCTTTAGTTTTGGTATCCATGGTGTCATGATCTATACACTATATCACCTGCCATTAACAGTCACTCTGTTCTCTAATTATAACACCATTTCACCTGCACTGGAAGAGGACTGCCCTTCTCTCTGAGGTGCTCCTAAAACCATAAGGTGCATTTCAAATATGCCACATGGCCTATATTATTATTCAAACTACACCAAACAAAACTTCCAAAGTCATTAACAATAAATAGATTTAACTTCTCTGGATGAGGATTGCCTATGTTTTTCAGGTTTCTCCTAAGAGCTTTCAAAATGAAATATATCAAGATATGTACCTGCAAATTGGGGGGAAAACATAAAAGAAAAACAATTTTTATATATACCAATGAATATTATTTGAGAAAATATGAGGTCAGTTCTCTAAATTACTGGGAATGCTTATTAGCAATACAGAATCTTGCCTTGAGTGAGACTTAACAGAAAGCCATCAGAAGATTGAACATTGTATGAGGGCACATAAACTCTCTGACTTTTTTCTCAGCTTCAAGAGTATTGAGTTAAAACTCCTTCTCTATCACATAGTGGTTTTACATATGAGAAGAGCTTTTTTTGAGATGAAATCTTACGCAATTTCTTAGGATCTTCAGGCCTTTTTGTAAATCCAGATTAAAGTAAATCACTCAGAATTTGAGAGGATTAAATAATATAATTGTATTCCACCTCAAAATCTCTTTCCCAATAAAATTTATTTGACATAGATTCTATTAGCAGGTCTTAAAATTTAACAATATTCTAAAGAAAATGAGGGAGGACGCTGGAGGGAAGTGGTGGAACCCTGACAGAATCTGAGATGGCTTGCCTCTTGGCTAGGTTTCATTCTGATTATTTTCATTGCACTGAGTCAAAATTTTCAGAGCACAAAGAAATGAAGGGACAAGCAATGAGGGCTTCCTCTTCACCTCCCAATAAAGCTTTGCAAGTCCATTCTGCTCTTTATTTTTGAATAGAAACCTTCAACTCATAATTTCTGAACAAAAATGGGCTATGGACAAGAACTGTGTAAACATTTCCTATTCTTTTCATTGATGAAAGAATTTTATTCATATTTTGGAAGGAAGCATGCAGTTGGAAATAATCTTATATAAATTGTTTAATAATAATAGTTAACTGACTTAATAACAATAAATAATGACCGGGCGCAGTGGCTCACACCTGTAATCCCAGCACTTTGGGAGGCCGAGGCAGGCAGATCACGAGGTCATGAAATGGAGACCATCCTGGCTAACATGGTGAAGCCCCGTCTCTACTAAAAATACAAAAAATTTAGCTGGGCGTGGTGGTGGGCACCTGTAGTCCCCAGCTACTCGAGAGGCTGAGGCAGGAGAATGGTGTGAACCTGGGAGGCGGAGCTTACAGTGAGCCGAGATCGCGCCACTGCATTCCAGCCTGGGTGACAGAGCGAGACTCTATCTCAAAATAAATAAATAAATAAATAAATAAATAAATAGTTTAATAGTATATATATATACATGTAAAGTGGCAGGGCAGTCTTTCATTTCACGAAGGGACTATTAACTTAAAGGTCTTCTTTAATTAGCAAAATATGCAGTATTTTCAGTATAAAAATATTAATATATACTGTGGAAGATGCAGGTGGCTTTGTGGTAGTATCCTTCCTGCAGTCCACATAGGATAAACTCCAGTAAGTGCTTCCTTATTTCCTGTCTGCATTTCAAACAATGCTTAAAACTGACTATGTCACATTTAAATAATAATGTATATTTGCAAATCCAAAAGTGCTCTTGAAAAAAAAAATTTATTTCAAATGGAATTCATCCCTGGGTAAAGTGAGTTTTGTGTTTGTTGTTTTTAATCCCTACCCAAATCAATTTCCTTTTTATTTGGGGTTCAGGAAGAGAAATGTGTAAAGCTTTTATATCTTTTAAGTGGGCTTTTGCTTAAAGATAATAATAGATAGTATCTACACCAAAACACCTCTCCCATAGGCAAAGTATTTATGTCAATATGCATATGGTGGCATGATATTTTGAAATGTTGTCAGAGATTCTCTTAATTTTTCTGTAATACTTGGCCTTTCTTTCATTCGAACACCTAAACTGTGGGATCTGCTTTAGGGTAATGATTTCATAAGTAGAGAAAAGAAATTTGAGATTTTAGGGGCAAAACATAAAGAGACTAAATCAGAGCCTTAATAAATTTGAAAGATGAGGAGTCTGCCTCCTACCATGATAGCCAAAGATTTGATTGGCATGGGGGGTAGGAAGATGGCACAGGTCAGGAAAGAGCAGCAAAGAGTCAAAGTGGGGAAGAAATAAGGAATGATTAGAACCTACGGTTCCCTAAGATAGGTGGATTCTGGGCTCTGTCCAGTAGTCTGATAATTGAGGGGTACTTGAAATGCCAATTTGTTTGGGGATAGTGATGTATGTACCTGGAAATCACTAAATTTATATCAAATAACATTTCAAAGACAGGTGAGGAAGGAGAAAGTATTCTAAGAACCCACAATTCTTAATGCCATCATGAGATTGAGACCCATTTTTTTGAAACACTCAGTCTTATCTGTTGGCCTGAGCTGCTCCTGAAGCAATTCTCAGCCATGAAGGCCTTAGCTAGTAAAAAGGAAGGAGACAGAGAGAAAGTAAGCCATTTGCAGCTTCTACTAAACTTCCTGGCAACTGGTCTGCAATCCACAGAGTCACACCTTGGTGTGTGAAGGTGGAGGGATAATTTAATAGAAAGCAGCAGTAGGCATAAATATTAAACATTAAAGAGGAAATTTACATTTTAAAGGGATTGGTAAAGCAATATGCACACAAGTGAAATATGTTGAAGCACTACTAGGCAGGTCTGTGTTATGCCTCCCTTGGTGGTAATGTGAAAGTGCATATGTGCCTGGCAACCAGGAATGTACTGACTTTGCTTATGCTAATTCTGGGCAAGAGCATGGAGTTCACTGCCCCAGAGAATCCGCTAAATAACAATGGTTGGTTGCCTCTCATAAAGCACAGCTATGTGACATAACTTGCAGAAATGGATAAAAGTTTGGAGAACTAAAAGGGAATAACTTTATTTTTTAATATGTACTTTGCAAATAGTGCTTTTGTATTTACAAAAATTCAAATGACTAAGTTCATTTTCAATGACACCAATAAAACTAACCTGGGGTGCTCTATAAAATCAACCTGCCTTCTTTCTAATCATAGAACAAAGTAAGAATATCTAATACATGAGCAAAGAGCTTGATAGCTAAGAATCACCTCATGTTAAAGTGGTATTTGAAACACACACTTTAAGAGGTGTGTACCTACAGATTGATGTTGCAAAGAAACTGGGAGTGGGCAAGTGTCAAAGAAAAACTGTACCAACAGTTAAACAAGAAAGACTTTATCCAAGACTATTGCAGTAAGAGGGGAAAGATTGAACTCAACTTTGTTAAAACAGAAGGTAGGAGAGTTTTTAAGCTACTGTGAGCCCCAGTGAGCTACTGGAAAAGTCCTGAAGGCCTTTAGGGTCACAGGAGAGCTATTCAATGTGATTAGTACATCTGTGTTTGCTAATTGGTGCTTATGGAAGTTAGGCTCCTACCCTCCCTCAGAGACGGGAGAGAGGGACCCTATCTTTCTTGTTGATTGTTTTTCAAAGAGATAGCTCCTATGACCTTGAGAAAGACATTACTGGCTTGTAAAACTAGCAAGAGGCTAGGAGAAAATGCACATCACAAAGGGGCAGAGAAATAATTTGCAATAAGTTTTCTAAAGTAAATGCTCTAAAGAAAGGGAGATAAGGGGTTTATAGTCAGGAAGAAACCTGTTTTAAAGTTTAGCTAAGATAAAAGGAATGTTAAGGCTGCCCTCATCAGAAGGTGGAGCTGGGTTTGGGATGGATTTGGAGATACTATCGCCTCCTAGCAGTAAGACATAGCCATGAGGACATGGGGACTCAGGACTGGCAGTCTCCTATGCTGTTATTGGGACTAGAAGAAAGAGGCACATCTCTGTTTCTTTCTAGGCTCTTTTCACCACTGGTAGGCTAGTAAATATTTCCAGAACAAAAAAAAACGTTTATTTTGTAGCATTTGCTATTTCCATGGTGTAAATACTTTCACCATGGCTTGTCTCAAGCTACCAATTTGATCACATTGAAAAGTAAATTTGGGAGGAGATATTCACAATTGGCTCTTCCAAGGTAGACCAGCCTGCTGAAGCATGCCTCTGCTCTTTAGCCACACATACTAGAAAAAAACAGGAAGGGCAGACACTGAGAAATGAAAATAATATATGCTAAGACTCCAACTCCTAGTTAGTGAGATTTTAGACAACTTCATATAGATAAGTTTAAGGTATGCATAGCTTAAGAATTATAACAGACTTACTGACTTATAATACCTTATAAATTACAGCTGACTTGATTCTCATTATTGATTTCAGATGAAAAACCTGAGGCTCTCACCTTCTCATAACTAGTAAATAGCCACACTAGTAATGAACCAAAGGATGAACCTGCTTCCCAAAGCCTCTGTCTGTGCTATGCAGAGTACAACCTGTGTGTTAAGTGGCACCCATAAGCTCGACCACAAATGACATTCACAAACCGTTTTCCCAAGGTCCACACCCTCAAGAATATGCTTTATTATTTAACTGAAGATCTCACAATTTCTACAGATTGATACCCCCTTTAAGGGTAAACGTTCAGAATATTTGTCTGCCAGGTATATCATTACTCCGTCGGCTGCCTTTGCAAACTAGCAGTGGATATTCTGATACTAGTCGATAGGTTAAAGAGGAAAGATTCTTTTATTTGGGAGGAGAAAGGTACAGGAAATCTTTGTTATATTTTTTGTATGTATGTATCTTTTTAGAAGCAGGATCTTACTCTTTCACCCAGGCTGGAGTGCAGTGGCACAACCCTAGCTCACTGCACACTCAAAATTCCATCTTAAGCAACCCTCCTGCCTCATCCTCCCCAGTAGCTAGGACAACAAGTGTGTGCCACCAGGCTAGGCCTTTATTTTGTTATGATTATTTTCTTTTTTGGTAGAGGCCAGGTCTCACTATATTGCCCAGGCTAACCTCAGACTCCTGCCTTCAAGCAATCTTCCTGCTCAAGCCTCACGGATAGTAAATTTTAATAGTTTGATGCTCTATTATAATAAGTTGGAAAGCAAATGCAAGTCTAAATGGAAGAGAAACAAAAATAAAGGCTTTTGGAAACTGTAATCAGTAGACATTCATCTTTGTATTCTTAGTTTTCTGCATGTTGCTTGATATGGTTGGGCTCTGTGTCCCCACTCAAATTACATCTTGTAGCTCCTACAATTCCCATATATTATGGGAGGCACCTGGTGAGAGATGACTGAAACATGGGGGTGGGTCTTTCCCAGGCTATTCTCATGATAATCAATGGGTCTCATGAGATTTGACGGTTTTAAAAACAGGAGTTTCTCTGCACAAGCTCTCTTTCTGCCTGCTGCCATCAACATAAGATGTGACTTCCTCCTTCTTGCCTTCCGCCATGATTGTGAAGCCTCCCCAGTTATGTGGAACCGTAAGTCCAACAAACCTTTCTTTTGTAAATTGCCCAGTCTCTGGTATGTCTTTATCAGCAGCATAAAAACGGACTAATACAGTAAATTGGTACCAGTAGAGTGGGCCGCTGCTGAAAAGATACCTAAAAATGTGGAAGTGACTTTGGAACTGGGTAACAGGCAGAGGTTGGAACAGTTTGGAGGGCTCAGAAGACAGGAAAATGTGGGACAGTTTGGAACTTCCTAGAGACTTGTTGAATGTCTTTGACCATAATGTTGATAATGATATGAACAATGAAACCCAGGCTGAAGTGGTCTCAGATAGAGATAAGGAACTTGTTGGGAACTGGAGCAAAGGTGACTCTTGTTATGTTTTAGCAAAGAGACTGGCCACATTTTGCCTCTGCCCTAGACATTTGTGGAACTTAGAACTTGAGGGAGATGATTTAGAGTATCTGGTAGAAGAAATTTCTAAGCAGCAAAGCATTCCAGAGGTGGCCTGGGTACTGTTAAAAGCATTGTTTTAAAAGAGAACAGAGCATAAAAGTTTGGAAAATTTGCAGCCTGACAATTCAATAGAAAAGAAAAGAAAATCACATTTTCTAAGGAGAAATTCAAGCCAGCTGCAGAAATTTGCATAAGTAATAAGGAGTGGAATGTTAATCACCAAAACAGTGGGGAAAATGCCTCCAGGGCATGTCAGAGACATTTGTGGCAGCCTCTCATCATAGGCCCGGAGGTTTAGGAGGAAACCATGGTTTCATAGGCCAGGCCCAGGGTCCCTCTGCTGTGTGCTGTCTAGGGACTTGGTGCCCTGCGTTCCATCCACTCCAGCTGTGACTAAAAGGGGCCAAGATACAGCTGAGGCTGTTGCTTCAGAGGGTGGAAGCCCAAGCCTTGGCAGCTTCCACGTGGTGTTGAGCCTGTGGGTGCACGGAAGTCAAGAACTGAGGTTTAGGGACTCGGCCTAGATTTCAGAGGATGTACAGAAATGCCTCAATGCCCAGGCAGAAGTTTGCTTCAGGGCTGGGGCTCTCATGGAGAACATCTGCTAGGGCAGTGCATAAGGGAAAGGTGGGATTGGAGCCCCCACACAGAGTCCCTACTGGGGCACCACTTAGTGGAGCTATGAGAAGAGGGCCACCATTCTCCAGACCCCAGAATTGTAGATCCACTGACGGCTTGCACTGTGCCCCTGGAATAGCCAGGAGGAAGGCTGTATACTCTAAAGCCAGCCCATGAAAGCAGCCAAGAGGGAGGCTATACCCTACAAAGCCACAGGGAGGGAGCTGCCCAAGACCATGGGAACCCACCTCTTGCATCAGCATGACCTGGATGTGAGACCTGGAGTCAAAGGAGATCATTTTGGAGCTTTAAGAATTGACTGCTGGGAGGCCGAGGTGGGCAGATCACGAGGTCAGGAGATAGAGACCATCCAGCTAAAATGGTGAAACCCTGTCTCTATTAAAAATACAAAAATTTAGCCAGGCATGGTGGCATGCCTCTGTAGTTCCAGCTACTCAGGAGGCTGAGGCAGGAGAATGGCGTGAACCCAGGAGGCGGAGCTTGCAGTGAGCCGAAATCACGCCACTGCCCTCCAGCCTGGGAGACAGCACTCCAGCCTGGGCAACAGAGAGAGACTCTGCCTCAAAAAAAAAAAGAATTGCCACGCTGGATTTCAGACTTGCATGGTGGGGCCAGTAGCCCCCCTTTTTTTTGGCTAATTTCTTCTATTTGAAATGGCTGTATTTACCCAATGCCTGTACCCCCATTGTATCTAGGAAATGACTAACTTGCTTTTGATTTTAGACGCTCATAAGTGGAAGGGACTTGCCTTATCTCAGATGACACTTTGGACTGTGGGCTTCTGAGTTAATGCTGAAATGAGTTAAGACTTTGGGGAACTGTTGGGAAGGCATGATTGGTTTTGAAATGTGAGGACGTGAGATTTGGGAGGGTCCAGGGGTGAAATGATATGGTTTGGCTCTGTGTCTTCACCCAAATCTCATCTTGCAGCTCACATAATTCCCATATGTTGTGGGAGAGACCTGGTGGGAGATGATTGAATCATGGGGGGGCAGGTCTTTCCTATGCGTTTCTTGTGATAGTGAATGGGTCTCATGAGATCTGATCATTTTAAAAATGGGAATTTCCCTGCACAAGCTCTCTCTTTGTCTACTGCCATCCACATAAGATGTGACTTGCTCCTCCTTGCCTTCTGCCATGATTGTGAGGCCTCCCCAGCCATGGGGAACTGTAAGTCCAATAAACCTCTTTCTTTTGTAAATTGCCCAGTCTCAGGTATGTCTTAATCAGCAGCGTGAAAATGGACTAATACATTGCTGAACTCATGGTAGGTGCTTGATACTAGTTTGAAGGAAGGAGAGATAATTGGAAGGGAGGATGGGTGGAAGGAAGAATGGAAAGACAGAGAAGGAGAAAGGCCAGAAAGGAGGGAGAGGCACTTGGTGGTTTACAGCCTTTAAGGATCTTGAAGAATGAAAAAGCTGTCACAGCAGGGAAAGTAGCCATATTTTGACATTAAACTATGTGCTGGCTTCTACAGGCTTCCTAAAATTAAGTGAATTTTATTTATAACATTTAACTTGCCAAAACATAAAACTCCCCTAGTCACTCTTATTTGTAGGGCAAGCTTGTTAACTTTTATACTGGACAAAGGGAGGGCTATTTTCACTGAAAATAATTTCAATGAAAAGTATATATATTTGTATTTCAAACTGCATATACATTGTATGTGTATTTTTTTACTGTGGAAAATAAGAAAGTTTATTTTATTCAAATTGCATAGCCATAAGGAATCAAAAGCGCTAGAAAGCATTCCCTCTTTATTTAATGAAGTCAATGAACTGCCTAACTGGAGGGTATAGTTTTCATTGGCATTGCTGTTGTAGATTAATGGCAGCTTCTCTGATGCAGCCACTGATAAAAAGTATTTTTTCTGGTTTTTAATGGAATACTGTTCTATGGGAATATTATAATCTTCCATTGCAATTATTTGTAGAGTAGTTTATTTTCTCCCATTGGAATAATTTTCATTTGCTATCTAGACAATACTACAGTTAGATAACACTATACACTTAGGATTAATGGATTTTGTCATAGTTTTCTTTTTTAATTAAACAATTATCAAGCATTAAATACTTATCTGTTAATAAGTACTCGACCAGAGAATGGTATTTATGTTATGAACACTTACATTACAAAAGAATATAAGGCCTGTCGAATTCTCTATACAACCTAATGTTATTAGTTGATAACTTTTCCAAGACCCTAGGTAAATAAACCATGCTATACTACAACTATAATCATCAGGATCAGCTGCTCATTAAATTGGAGAAATTTGTTTGCAGAAGCAGAATCTGATTTTGATTGTTAAGTTGCAAACTATCATTTGTTCGTTGGTTTAAAATCAGTAAGAAGTCTTTTTCATGTGTTTTCTTCTTCTTTATCCATTCAGAAGAAAAATGATTATTGTCAGGAGGCACTAAGCACCTCAGGAAAAGTAGAACCTCTTGATAGAAAGTGCTTCTGCCAGATAAGATGATGAACTAAGGTCATTTAAGGTTAAGCTTCTAAAATAAACCAGAAGAAGACACCCAAGATGTATTGGATGAGTTGCTGTGATGATAAGGCTAGCTCTAAGCCTTAGAGAAATGAGGCCTGGTAGAAAAGACAGTAGGCAAACAAGATTTAAAGAATTTATCAATTTCTACCTTAGGAACTCTAAATATACTGAAAAGACACCAAAATGGCTGTATTTTATTAATATTTAGTTAAATAATATTTCCAAGATTTTTGCTGATTAACATGTTTAAATATACATGCACATTGGGGTAATGCTCGGCAGGGCACCCACCATCAGAAAGAACAATGGTGACACTGATGTAGGGTCCTGGAGGAGCCCTGCTGGACCAGGTATTAACCCTTTAGGTTTTGGATTATGGAGACCTGGTAGATCCCTGGTAGAGAAGTGTCTTAGTCCATTCAGGCTGCTCTGGCAAAGTACTGTAGACTGGGTGTCTTATAAACAACAGAAATTTGTTTTTCCTAGTTCTGGAGGTTAGAAAGTCTAACTTCAAGACCCTGGCAAATTCAGTGTCTAGCGGAGGCCTGATTCATGTTTTATAGATGGTGATTTCTTGCTGTGTCCTCACATGGTGGAAGGTAAAGGGCAGCTCTTTGAAGCCGCTTTTGTAAGGCACTAATCCCATTCATGAAGGCTCTATCTTCATAATGTAATTACCTCCCTAAGGCCCCATTCCAAATACCATTATATTGTTGATTTCGTTTCAACATATGAATCCTAGGAGGACACAAACATTGTGTTCTATAGCAAAGAAGTTAGTGAATATATACAAGTTTCAGCATTTTATTATCAATGTGTTCTAATTTAATATAAGCACCTTCACATGTTTAATTCTATGGGTATTTATTTCTGCTAGTAGGTGTTCTCCAGGGTCTTTTGACTAATATACATTCCTTCATACCCTCCAAACCCTGATACACTTTTAATTATGCAGTATTTCATCATGTCATCCAATCATAATTTTTAAATACTGTGCCCTTATGTTTTTCTCTCACTTTATGTTTTAAGAGTAACTTGCACAATGACACCAATATCATGAAATAAACAGTGAGGCCCTTATAGGTTGAATTTTTTTTCCTGATTTCACTCATTCCCCCCAGTAAGTTTGCTAATCGCTACACTCTTCATCCTGCAAATGAGAACTATTAAACTCAAAGAAAATGTATAATCAACTTATGAGCCAGAAATATGCATCTTATGCAGAAATATATGTAACAGCCACAAAAAAATCAACATATAGATATTTATAGCCCCTTCTTCCTCCCCATACACACCTATCTCATGGAAGATTTTCATCAGCATTGTTTATCCCTTGTCTGCTTATTATGCAAAGAAAATCATGGGAAATAGTACTTGGGGGTCAGGAAGGGAACAAAAATATTAATACTCATGTCATAATTCTTGTTACACACACACACACACACACACACCCCTTGAATGTAATTATCTTGTGTAACCGGAATAGTAATATCTAAAGGGATCTTGCACATCGCACCCTCTGAATGATGGATTTAACCAAATGAACAAATGAACAAGTGACTATCCAACCAGAAAGTAGTTCTTTCTAGGAAGAGTTCTTTATTTGATAGATATCTCTGCTCTTCCCAAATCATCAGTATTATATTTCACTGTGCAGTCAGCCATGAGTATAACCAAATATCAGAGTTTGAAAAAAATCTTTAATCAAATTCTTTTAGACTCACCGATGTTCATTACCCACATTCTGGCAATGTCACTATCTTTTTTTCATTTACTGAGTCCCTTGGGATGGTACGGTCAGTGCAAAACTAGGGGGAAAAAAAAGTTTTATTAATTCACTGAGCATTTTTATAGTACTTAATACATACTGTCACCAAATCACTCAATATCTCTTTTAAAAGTGTGTAAAGCGTAACTGTATCAGACAGAGGCCTTAAATTTTAGAAAATTCCAGGGCATTAGTAAGTCCAGATAAGCATACAGAATAATAATAAAGGATTAAAAGTACCATGATAAATGGAGAAGTGTACTATAGTAGCTATAAGATCAACACAGGATGGCAGCCCATGGAAGGGCAGCGGATAGTGACAGGTGAGGAACAGTGAGTCTCTAAAAGAAAAGGAGAACAGGTGTTTCAAGCAACTTAACAAAATTATAAAGGGAACAGGCTATAAAGTTGTAAATGATTCAGAAAGATGTGAGTTTGTGTTTCATGGTTTAATAACTATAGGACCTAGGCCGACAACTTTTCTTCTAAGAAACTGTTTACTCAAATCTATTTACACCTTAGAGAGTGAGAGAGCAAAAGAGAAAGATAGCACTCAGCTGCATGTAAGTACTCAAAAAAATCATATTTTTTATTTGCAAATTTATGGTGACAAATCCAGGGAACTGTAAGTATTTCTGGGCATCTAGAGTGAAAAGCCGCTTAGATAATGATAAGGCAGAAAGAGTTCAGAGTTAAAGGAATTTCTGGTAGAAATTACCAGTTGTTGCAGGTTGAGATTTCTGGAAGCAGATGTAGAGGGACAGGTGGCTCAAAATATTTATAAGGGATTAAAACCTATGAAAAGACGGAACAGAAAACAGGAGAGAGCAGAGAAAGAAGTTAAACTGAGACAGAAGCTTGACAAAGCCTCAGCCACCCATATAGAAAGTGGAGCCTTACTGCATGGGCTAAAATGGCCAGGCCTTTATACTCCTACCTCCCTCAGTCACTAAATATGGGCTCCCTCTGGAAGGGCATGGCCTTGAACAAGGAAGCTCTCCACAGCTGAGATAAACTGCTGGAATATGTTTGCTAATCAAACTTCCAGCAGCTTGGCAGTAAGAATAATTTGGGTAGTGCATCACTTCAGCAGTCCCACCAGTGTTAGCCAATAGGCTGTCTTCTCCCGCTTCTGGGGGGGAGTCAGCCCTTCTCAGTTCCCTTGGAGGTGATCTGAGCAAATGACTCAGTGATTCTTTGTAGACAATAGAAATCCCAGGTGTGAGTCTTCCATTTCTTTTGTAAATGTGGCATTGTTAGAGACTCTTAAGGAAGACAGGGACAAGATCAGATTTGCCTTAAGAAAGACCAATCTGGCAACAATGTACAAATGTTTTGAAAGAGGATGAGGCTGGAGATATAACTAATTAGTTGCTGCTTGGGTGAGACAAATAGGATGACCAAGGAAAAGGATTTAGAGTAAAGGAAAGAAATTAAAACTACAATTAAGGGTTAACTACACTATTTAATAACAGATTGGTTGTAGGGCAGAGTATGCAGTCTGGAGTAAGGTTAGTGTAATGCTGGTGTCATTTGTTTTATTTCCCATCAGAGTGGCTCTGATAGAGCAACAATAGCAGGTAATATTCACTGAATGCCTCTGTGCACCTGCTACTCTGTTTATCACGTTTCATGCCTTACCTTATCTTCTGGATAGTCACTAGTTATCTCTTCTACCTTGCTGACAGAACCCTGACTTTATGTAGTAACTAGTCATTCATGTATATTTATGAGGCTTCCCTCTCCCCAAGGGGCAAATGTTCATTAGTCTATGCCAATCATAATTCTATTTCTCTTATCAATGATTTGTTAGATATGATCATGTGACAGAAAAACAAGAGAATGAGAAAGTCAAATCAGGCTTCTGGGATTGCTTTCTCTTCATAATTAAGAAAGGGAGAACTAAGGTAGGGACTTGTTGGTTACTGGTTTGGGCCACTACCAGGTAAAGCCCAATGCCAGCAGTTGCCCCTTTTTGTGGTCAAGAGACTACCAGAGAGACAGACACAGGCCCTTCACATCCCAGCTCAGGACTTATTTGTTTAACCACTTTGGGTGTCTTCAGTTACTTGCAGCTTATTTTTCTCATTGTTTAAACCACATTTGGTGTATTCAGTTACTTCCAGCTAAAGAATTCTAACTAATATTAATGTGTTTAGCATTATCTGTGTATAGAGGAGTAAGGAAAAGGAGCAAGCAAAAGCCCCAGGCTTCCCAAATCTTCCAGGGAGAGTGGAAGGCCCTCTCACATATTTGGAAGTCATGCCAATGAAAACATTAAAATCTTAAATGCCAGTGTTTGAAAAAATAATTTCCTTTTTGGCTTTTTCCTACAACCTCACCTCAGGCTTTCACGTTCTCAAGGTTTCTTCTCAAATGTTAAACATCTTTGTTTCATAAGATTTCAACATCCCAGCTGTTTTTCCTCACTTCATACTATGACCCTTAAACATTTACTGCCACCCACCCCCCGCCTTACCAAAGTACATGAAAAGTGTTATTAGCTCTGAATAGTTGTTAGTGGTTCCTAAATAACTGACTATACAAATAAAACTTTTCATTAGTAACTGCGTGTGCAGTTTTACAACATCTAATAGGGCCCTATGCTCTGCAGATCAAAGGACTAGGAGTGGCTGTTTCTGTAGCTGTATATTTTTCAAGGACTGTATTATTCAGAACAGAAGATGCTGCTACCAAATTCTCAGGTGGTGTCTTCTGGTTTCACAGTCTCATTAGTGGCTAGGGTGAAACTATTCTTTTCATCAGGATAATATTGTCTATGTTTTCTTCCTTCAGTAAAGATAACTTCAGTCAGTAACACCTTTAGAAGTGCATTCTTTTTATTTTAATTTTAAAGTGTTTTTTCTAACGAAGGAAGGATAATCCTGAAGGGTAAACATGACTGGAAAAAGCATGTGTTCTAAACCAAAAGAGGAATTAGAGAATGTTAAGCATTATAATAGCTGTAACCAAATCTTATCTTCATGATTTTCTAAAGGAAGGTTTTGTTCTAAATTGAGTATTTAAGTATAGACAATAATAATACATTACCTCAATAAGATGCTATATTTCCCAAAAATGAAATTTGGTATTAAATGCCAATTCCTCCACTTGGGGTTTAGATTTTGTCTTATCTCCTCCTTTCTCAAAGACTTTCCTCAAACACATCTCTTTCTTGCATCAACTATTTCTCAATTATTTATAGAATCTTACACCAGCTGAAAAACAAGCATTATTTTTTTCCTTGAAACAAAAACCTCCACATCTTTTGAACTCCACATCTTTCTACTGCTGCCCCATTTCTTTCTTCCCGATTCATTGTAAACCATCTTGACAAACTTAGAGTCACCTCATATGATCTTCTAAATCCACTATAATCAGCTTTTTCTTCTCTTTCCAGAAGAGAAAAATGTTGTCATGGTAACAAAAAGTTTGCTCAGTGGTCACTACTCTTTTCTCATCTTATTTAGACATTTCAATTCCTTTAAGCATAGGTGAGCACCTCCCTTCCTAAAACTTCCCATTTGTTGGTGTCTGGAACCCCACAAGCTTCTGATTGAGTGCCTACTTTGTAACTGCTTCATCTCAGTCTCCTTTGTGGGTTCCTTTTTCCTTCTGAGCCACAAAATGTCCTTGGCTCCATTAGCTTCCTTAAACATGCCTTCCCTCTTAGCAATATTTTGTGAGTCTATGACTTTAAATATAACCTGTTTGCTATGACTTCCACATCTATAACTTAAGATTCAAACTTGCCCTAAAACTTCAGACTTATATCCAACACACTTGATATTTCATTTATTAAATGTTATTCAATAAACATTTTAAAATTAACACAACCAAAACAGAACTCTTGATTCTCCACAGGACCCAACCCCCTAACCAGCTTCTATCTCAGACTAATTAGGGTTTATTTTATTATTATTTTTAAATAAACAACTCCATCTGGTTTCTTTTTCTGTTTTGAGACACGGTCTCACTCTGTTGCCCAGGATAAAGGCTGGAGTGTGGTGGTGCAATCTCAGCTCACAACAGCCTCTACCTCCTCGGCTCAAGTGATCCTCCCACCTCAGCCTCCTGAGTAACTAGGACCACAGGCACATGCCACCACATCCAACTAATTTTTGTATTTTTTGTAGAGATGGGTTTTTGCCATGTTGTCCAGGCTGGTCTCAAATTCCTGGGCTCAAGCAATCTGCCCAGCTCAGCCTCCCAAAGCGCTGGGATTGCAGGTGTGAACCACTGCACCCGGGTTATCTGGTTTCTTAAGACATACACTAGGAATTTTCCTTGATTTCTGTCTATCCATCAGATATTCTTGTTATTGGTGGCAGAGGTTCAAGTTACCGGGAGCTGCCAGTGGTGTATCCGTATGGGTCCATAGCGACTTTAATTCTTGCCTCCTCAGATGAAAGAATTCGACTGAGGGGCATAAAGCAGAAAGAGACCAAGGCAAATTTCAGAGCAGGAGTGGAAGTTTAATTTAAAAGTCTTTAGAATAGGAAAGAAAGGAAAATTCACTTGGAAGAGACCCAAGTGGGCGCCTGAAGGTCAAAGAGAGAAAAAAAGGACTTTTAACCTTGGTCCTTGGAGTTTGTAGGCTCACCTCTTTCCTATGATTCTTCCCTTAGGGTGGGCTTCCCGCATGCCCAGTGCTTTCTTAGCCCTTTGGAGTTGAGCACCTGCAGTGTGTTTAGGGAGTAATAAACAGAGGCTCTCTTTCCTTTTCCGGTGGCATGTAGCTGGAGATCCTATGTCGCCATTTTTATCTCTTAACACCCATGTCCAGGAAGTTGCTTCTCCCTAGGGCTGGCATTCAATTAATATTTTAAATGTTAACAGTAGCTTCCATCGGGAGATTGTCACTCCCTGGCTGCCAAATTATCTTTTTAGAGAGGCAATGCAATAATTGCCAGTCTATCACCCGGCATTTCTAGTGGGTCGTGGCAGGGAGCCCTCTCCTGCCCCACTCATGCCTATCTCTGCCTATATCATCCTCACCCTCAAATATGCATATCTAAATCATCAACATATCATATGCAATTTGCTTCCTAGATAGATCCCACATCTGTCTTCTTGTCCTGCATTTCCTGTATTATAACCATCATTACTTACTTACATTATTCACAGTACCTTACCTAGCCTACCTGCCTCAATTCTTGTCCCACCTTGATAGTGTTTGGGCCACTTGTTTTTCTACTTCAGTTAACATCACTGAAGTATGAGTTACATGCATGAAAAACCACCTATTTTAAGTTTACAGTTGATGAGTTTATATACCCCCTCACACCAGTCAAGCAATGAAATATTTCTATCACCCCCCCAAATTGTTCCTTTTGTCATTTGCATTTTACGTGTGCTTACCACTGGCCCAGAAAACAACTGATACGCTCTCTGCTACTATAGATTAGTTTTACCTGTTCTGGAATTATTTCTACATGAATTCATACTGTGTATGCTCTTTAATGTCTTTGGTAGCTCAGCATAATGTGAAATTCATCAACGTTTTATGTCTAAATAGTTTGTTCCATTTTATTGCTGAGTAGTATACTATTATTTGCATATATCACAGCTTGTTTATCCATTCATCTATTAAGGATCCTTGTTTTGTTTACAGCTTAATGCTATTATGAATAAAGATGCTATTAACATTTGCATGCAAATCTTTTTGAAGACATGTTTTCATTTCTCTAGGGTAGATAACTAATAGCAAAATTGCTGGAACTCATGCTGACAAATTCTTTTCCATGGTTGTACTATTAAACACTCTTACTAGCAAGTATGAAGTTCTTTTTCCACATTCTCACCAATACTTGCTATTTTCAGTCTTTTTAATTGTTACCGTTCTCATGGATATGCAATGGTATCTCACTGGAAATTTTAATTGGCATTTCACTGATGACTAATGGTGTTGAGCATCTTTTTCTCTGCTTAGTAGAAAGGATATCTTATGTATGAATTTTAGTAACATAACATTTATGTTACATTGTGTTAAACATAATGTTTGGTAACATTTTTTGCCCTTTACATATCATATATATCATACATATATGATATATATAAAACATATATATCATACATATATGATATATATAAAACATATATATCATACATATATGATATATATAAAACATATATATCATATATATAACATGATATATATATTTCTATATATGATATGCACATAAAACAAAAGGGTTCTAAATATATATAAAAGGGTTTTATATATATAAAAACAAAACAGGTTTATATATAAAATTATTATATATATAAAAGTATATATATATATAAGTATATATATATATACTTCTTAAGTCAAACTCTGGGAATTTTCCTTGATTTCTCTCTATTCATCGAATATCCTCACTCTCAAATATGCATATCAAAACAATCAACATATCATATACAATTTGCCTTCTATGTATATATAGAAGAATATCTACCATTTTGTAGTTTGCCTTTTCATTTCGAGTGTTTTAAAGAATAGAAATGTATAATTTTGATAAAATTTTAATTGACTTTTTTCCTTTATATTTAGTGAGTTTTGTACCCTGCTTCACTAAGCTCTCTCTGCCCCAAAGTAACAAAGATTCTTTTATGTATTTTCTTTAAATCTTAATTTAAATTACTCTTTTATTATACTTTAAGTAACTGCAGGACCTTTCATTCTGTCACTGTCAAATTGTGTTTTTTTTTCTCTCTCTCCCTCTCTCTCTTTTTCTTTCTGTCTCTCTCATCAATCTAGCAGGAGTTTAGCAATGTATTTTAATATTTTCAAAGAACTAACTTTTGGTTTGATCTACCTTTTATATTATTTGTCCATTTTCTAATTTATTTATCTTTAGCCTCATCTTTATTGTTCCTTTCCTTTTGCTCTTTTGGGATTTGTTTATTCTTTTTCTAGTTTCTTTGGGTCCATGCGTAGATCTTTGACATGAAACAATTATTCTTTTCTAATATAAGTATTTGATGCTAAAAATTTCCTCTTTTGTACTATTTTCAGTACATCCAACAAAGTTCAATGTAATGTTTTTCTTTTCTTTCAGTTCAAAATACATTTAAATTACTTTTATAATTTCTTTTTCAACTTATCAATTTTTCAGAAGGTAATTTCTTAAAAGTTTGAGATATGCAGATTTTTTGTTATAAATTTCTCATATAATTTTGTCGGTTAAGATATCTTCTATGATTTTAATACTTTTGAAGATATTGAGATGTTTTTTCAAAGTAACTACATTTGAACACAGAAAAGCCTCTCCTCTTACATCCAGAAAACTTTTTACAAGTTTTTTTTTTAATTTATTTAAAAAAGGTCTTATAAGACCTTAGTTGAAGGTCTTATAAGAACCCATTTCTCACACAATCCCTGAGGCATAATTAGGAGAAAATTTTTATCAAATGCTATTTAGAAATGGCAGAAAATTCTTCTATCAATAAAAGCAATCAATAGGTCATAACAAAAACTAAACACTTGGAAATATAATGCTAGAAAATTCATCAAATGACATATCCGTTTAAAAAAATCATATAAGCAAGGGCATATATGCATATAAGCTCATTCTGTAATGGGAAGTACTTATGTACAGTAATTAGTTTAAACATAGTGAAAGAACAGTGAGTTTATGTGAAAACAGGCTACATTTTTCTGGGATAATAATGTACCAGGTTATTTTGCTAAAAATAGAATAAAATATTTTGATCACTTGGAGCTCCTTACATAAA
Organism: Pongo pygmaeus; assembly: GCF_028885625.2. NCBI lineage: Eukaryota > Metazoa > Chordata > Mammalia > Primates > Hominidae > Pongo > Pongo pygmaeus. The sequence continues at coordinate 125,196,635 of NC_072377.2, read as the reverse complement.
ATAGCCAGGAATATGAAGCATCAGCATTAGAAACAGTTTTTTTCTTCTCAAGATAGGAAATGGGAAATTAGTTGTAGGATGAAATATCCTACAACAAATTGAAATCGTTATCCTACAACTAATGTCCCATTGTATTCCATGAGAATTTGTATTGACTGCATCATCAGTATAATGATGTATATTCCCAACTAATTTTACATTAGTATTGACTACAATGTAATAGTAAGTAGTAATGACTACAGTGATGTATTTGGCCTACGATACACCTGATTTCACATTGAAGGGAGGCATATTTTGGAAATGACTTCCTAGTGGTTACACAGACTTCAAAAGTGTACCCATCATTTGTTAAATTTGGTAGCAATTTCAATTCTGAAAGCAGGCCTTTATTCCCAACTAATATTACATTAGTATTGAATACATAGTTCTAGTTAAAAAAAAAAAAAAAAAGCCTGCTAAATAAAAAATTTAGATAAAAAATTAGCCAGGCATGATGGGACTCTCCTCTAGTCCTAGCTGCCTCAGGAAGGTGAGGCAGGAGAATTGCTTGAGTCACAATTTTGAGGTACAGTGAGTAATGATAATACCATTGCACTGCAGCCTGAGTAACTGAGTGAGAACCTATCTCTAAAAATAATAATCATAATAATCATAATGAAATAAAAAGTACTTCTTCTAGATGACACACAATTGTATTTAGCCTTTTAATGAAGTGTAATAGTCTCTGGATTTATTTGGAAAGTTTTGATTATTTATAATTAATCTATTTATATGGTTGTTTTGGGGTATATCTGGCTATTGGTTTTCAATTTGTCTCATACATTTTTTGTTCGTTTACTCTGCATTCTTTTTGACTATTTAAATATTTTATTTATTTTTCTCTATTATGGCCTTACTAGCTATAACTCTTAAATTTTATATAGTAGGATCTCCAAAGTTTGCAGTGTGCATCTTAACTTATCATAGTCTATCTTCAGGTAATGTTATTCCGCTTCAGATAAATGTTAGAAATGTATAATCATATACTTCTATTTCACCTTTCTCTTTTTACCATTATTGATGTGAGAGCTACATCTACTTATGTGATAAACCCAACAGATATATTATTTTTTATTTAAATAGGAAAAGATATTTTAAATAAATTGAAAAATGAAAGAATAAAAAAAATTCACATAGCTACTATTAACACCTCATTCCTTACTACAATTCTTGATGAATGTTTGTTTAGCCAGAAAAAACTTTCTTTAAACTTTCTTAAAGTGCTAGTCTTCTGATGAGGAATTCTCCCAGCTTTTCTTTTTCTGAAAATGTATTTATTTTACCTCCATTTCTGAAGAATATTTTTTTCTGAAAACAGAATTCTAGGTTGGTAGGCTTTTTTCTAGGAATTTAAAGGTGTTGTTCCAGTGTATTCTGGTTTGTATTGCCTGTGGTGAAAAGTCAGTGTTAGATTTATTCCCTGACATTTGATCCCTCTTTTTTCTCTTACTGCTCTTCTCTTTAACAATAATTTTATGAGATTTGAATTGCATGCCTCAGCTTCTTTTGTTTGTTTCCCTCGTTGGAATTTGTTGAACTTTCTAGAACATGTGAGCAAATTTAGAAAATGTTAGCCCGTTTTTCTTCAATTTTTTGTCACCACCTTTCTGGAAGTTCAATGGCACTCTTGTTCAACTTCTTAGGATTAACTTATAGTTTACTGAATATATTTAATGTTAATATAAATATGTCTTATTATTTTCAATATTTTTTCCAGTGGTGCTTCTGTATGGATAATTTCTATCACTATATTTTTTAAGTGCACTGATCATTCTTCTGGGATGTTTAATCTGCATAAAGTTTAGAAACACATAAAATGTATTTTCTAGAGGGTCCTAGAGGTTCTATCTGGTTCCTTTTTAACATATTTTATTTTTCTCCTTACCACATTCATGTTTGTATCGATCTTTGAAAGACTGGATATTTTCCTTTCCCCATGCTCAGGTTACCATAATAAACATTTGTGGGTTGTTCTGGTGAAATATGGAGAATTACTGCTAGGTATTTTTCATAGTGGAAAATTACCCTTTATCATAGGCCTAGACTCTCTTTTAGTCAATGAGGTTATGGTCTGAGCAACGGACAGATCTGGAACCTGGGAAAAGGATGGTGATTTTTCAGTGGACAGTTTTCCTCAGTTTCCTGATCATCCGTCTTTGATTTGCTTTGATTTTATAAATTAAATAAAACCCTAGTTGACTGCCTGTTAATTTTTCCTCAAGGACTGACATAAACTGCTAATTGTTTTCATATCTCACTGTGAGTAAAGACTCCTCTGCCTGCCACTCAGATGTTGCCAGTCACTGTACTTACCTTGCTTCTGATAGCTAAGCAACAACATCTTGTCTTTGTTATTTTGAGGTCCAGTTATTCTAATAACTATCACTCAGTTCTGTAACAGCATCTCTTGAGTCCTCTAGACCTTCTATGCAACACTGTCAGCAGTTTATCTAGACTACATTGTATATTCAATTTAGCATGCCCACCTCTCTGTTGCCTTTTTTTTCCCCACCATCTGCCTGGCAACTCTAGCATTTCTACTTAATTTATTTGGAGTCAGCAATTTTTTCATGTTCCAAAAACTATCCTAGAAGAAGATTAATATGATCTCACAGGGTAGATGCATTACATTTTGTTTCCTAGGATGATACTCACATTTTGATAAACTCTCACCTCCCTAACTTCCTGTTCTGTTCTGTTCCCTATGATTCAGGATTCTCAGCAGCAATCTCATGCACACAGGCTCATCTAATGATGGAAAATTGATACATATTGGTCAGATTCTGCAGTAACTTCTGCATATTTTAACAGTTTTCCTCCTTAGCCAACCTAACAGGTGTCCATATGGATGTTTTGAAATTTAGGCTGGTACCATCTTAGGCTGGGTTCTCTGGAAATGGGGATTTGAAATGAGAAGGTTAATTGAGCAGTGTTTTTAAATTTGCCTGTAAGAATGTGAGAAAGGCAGGATTTGGCAGTAGAAGAAGCTGATCCACAGTGCAGTTGCAGTTGAGTAATCAGCCAACTTACAGAAAGTTCTGGAACTTGGGGTACCCTTTAGAGTTTTCCCAAAATAAGAGAGTGATGACAGATCTTCAAACCCTGCATCACCCAGTTGTCTATCACCCAGATACCAGATCTTCAAACTGCATCACCCAGTTGTCCACAGGCATCCTCCTTCATCTTCTCACCTTACCACAAGAAGGAATATAATTTTAAACAATGCAGCTTTTTGATGAAGGCAAATCCTTTAGCTTTGTGTTATTCTGTCAGGGGTTGGCAGATAGATGCATTGGCCCTGGAGAGGTGATCTGAGAGGAAAACATAGTATCCACTGCAGATATACGAAATGTTGAAAGCAAGTTTTCTAGTTTTTTCTCTTACTATTTCTACACTTACATTCTACACTTACATTCAGCAATTGTTTAATGCCAAATTAATCATCTTGGTCAAATTTAGTTTCATGTTATAACTTAGTAAAATCTACCTTTTTATGTTTTCTATTTTCTATTTCAGTTTGTGGCATTACTATTCACCTCATTTAATGAGGTAAAACTCTGGGATTCATCTTTGAATCCCTTATTTTTCTGTCCCTGGTCTTGCTTTTTCTGCTTACAATGCCCTTTCACCCTCTTCTCTACATAGTGAAATCACATGCATCCTTCAAGGGTGAGCTTTAATATATCTTCTTTTTTGGAGTCTTCTTTAATTGCTCTAGGTAGCATTAATTTTTCTTCCCTCTGTGCTACTAATATAGTTTCTACATCCTATTAGTCAGCGTGGGTGCCTATAACAAAATGCCATAGATTGGGTGGCTTCAACAATAAAAATTTATTTTTTTACAGTTCTGGGGGCTGGTAGTTTAAAATTGGCATGCCAGCATGATTGGGTTCTGGAAAGGACTTTATTCCTGGCTGGAAGACAACTGCCTTCTTGCTATGTCCTCACATGGCAGAGAGTAAGAGGAAGCTCTCTGGTGTCTCTTCTTATAAAGGCACTAATCCTATCCTGAGGGTGCCATCCTCACAACCTCAGCTAACTCTGATTACCTCTCAAAGTTTGCATCTCCAAGTACCATTATATTGGGTTTCACTTCCACATATGAATTTTGAGGAAACATAATTTCATCTATAGCATATATTATTCTATAAAAGGTCTTACCACATTGTGTTGGTGTAAATAGTATATATGTGTAAGTTCTCTTTAAATGAGATTCTAAAAGGCAGGCACAGTCTCTTTTTTTTTTTTTCCTCTTAGAGACAGACTATGGTTTTTGCTCTATCACCCAGGCTGGAGTTCAGTGGCATGATCATAGTTCATTGTAACCCTAAACTCTTGGGCTCAGACAATCCATCCACCTCTGTCTCCAAAGTAGCTGAAACTACAGGAACACACCACCAAGCCTGGCTAATTTTATTTTAATTTTTGTGGAGACAGGGTCTCTCTATGTTGCACAGGCTGGTCCCAAACTCCTGGCCTCAAGCAGTCTTCCTGCCTTGGCCTCCAAAGTGCTGAAATTACAGGCATGAGCTACCACACCCAGTCTCATTTTCTTTTGATCTCCGGTGGCTAGCACAGAGACAACTATTGGGATACATCTAAGGCTTATTTGCTAACTTTTGAAATAATCTATATTATGCATGTGCCATATTTAATATAAAAAGACAAGCCAATATCTCTAATTATATGGTTTTTTATTAATGCTGGTATATTGACAATATTAATATTGCGGTAGTGATGAATTAGTTATGCTTAGGTGGTAAACCTTATTTTGTATTCATAGAACATTGTACTTGCACTTCATAGCACTTTTCACGAATGTAACGAATTAGATGTATAATGAACTCCTTAGCATTTTTACTGTAGTTCCACAAGGATGGAGAATATATATGTCCTTTTTACCTACATATCTTATGATGAGTGCAATGCCTTACACTGAAAAGGAACTCAATAATTTTTTTTTTTTTTAAGACAGAGTCTCACTCTGTCACCCAGGCTGGAGTGCAGTGGCATGATCTCGGCTCATTGCAAGCTCCACCTCCTGGGCCTGGAACTCAATAATTTGTATCAAATTATAGGCATAAAAGTATTGAGCTTGCAGCTGTGGAAAACACGGCTATGGAAAAATAGAACATTTCAAATATTCACCAAGGAAGAAAATTTTACACAGGTTAGCCTGGGTATTGATTGCCAGTGTTTAATAATAATAATAATAATAATAGTAGCACTTAGAAAAAGCCAGCTTTGATAGTAATTATGAAGATTTTGAGGCTAAACTTCTGAACTAAAAGAACTATCTTTGTAAGGAATAACTGTAGTAACTAACCAGTTGATAAAGCTTTGAAAATTCCAGATATCGAAAGCCCTGAATGCCCAAATCACAATTTAGTCACAGGTAAACACATGGGTAGAAAAGATTTAAATTCCAAAGAAAGTGTGGTGATACATATAGTATTTTCTGAAACAATAACTTTGTCTACACCAAGGTAAAAAGTTATGTAAAGGAATATTAGGGTACACATAGTTGGTGAAATTTATACATGAGATGTTTACAAACTGACACAGTAAATGACTAGAATGCTAAACTGTCAGTGATTAAGAAATGGTAAGGATTATTATTTCTATATGTTTTATTAAATATTTTACATAACATCTATTTTTCAAAAATGTGAAAGAAAATTTAAAATTAATTTGAAAAATTTGGTAAACTTATTGTTGCTAATCTTGAAAATCAACTGAGCGCAGAATTGTCCATTTCATCTCATGTACCTCTCTGATGACTCTCTCCTTCAGTTGACTACAAACAACACCATAATACTGGTTCTTATGAAGAGCACATTCAGTGGAAGTAACTGGGGCTTATAAACTAAAATTGACATTTGGCTTAAACTATGATATGAACCCGTTAGCCAAAGGACAGTAATAAATACAAAAAGCACATATGGGACCCTGAAAATTGATGACTCAATAGGCTGATTTAAATAAGGATGACTCACATTCCAGTAAATCTTCATTACTCTGAGCAAAGTAGGTTGTAACCTTTTAGTGTTCTAAGAATAAACTGGTTATTGATCATAAACAAAAGTCATAGAATTTGATGCACACATAATGGAATAAGAAACAGGGAAATATTCTTCATGATAATGGCAGTTAACACTTCCATGGACCTTCTGTTGAAGTAATCCAAATCTACTTTAATGAGCTTTCCTCCCACAAGAAACATTTTCTAACTTGTGTTCGTTCTGTGTGCTGTATGGCAGGATTTATTTTCTAGAGTAATGGCATCAAGCCCATAGAGCTTTCTTGTTTTAGACTTATAACCTCCTCATTCTCATTTCTTTCTTAGTTTATAATTAAATGGAACAGCACATGTACATCTATGCAATTAAGCATTAATATTGTAGCATTTTTCCTATGCAGTCTTTGAAAGTAATTTTCAGATATGTAGTTTTAAGTGTAACAGCAATTTGTCTTGAAGAAACACTGAGCAAAATGTGTTTTTACCTTATGTCTGAAATTATGGATGATTGTTTGTATTTTTATAAAATTTCTTTTTGCATTAGCTGTTCCACATAAAATAATAAAAAGTTCAATATTAATACAAGAAGTTGGAAAATGACATTTTAAAATAACTTATTTTTAATAATTATTAATTATAAAAATGGCTTAATACAGTCTGAGCCATAAATGAGATTTAAGTTTTTACTAAGTTAAAAAGGAGATATTATGAATAAAAATCCTTAGTAGGAAAGAATAATTAGTTTATCAATGACTACAAACACTGTATGTGAGTTTAAGAAATAATTTATGTGCCAGGCACGGTGGCTCACACTTGTAATCCAAGCACGTTAAGAGGCCGAAGCGAGCAGATTGTCTGAGCTCAGGAATTTGAGACCAGCCTTGGCAACATGACAAGACCCCATCTCTATTAAAAATTAAAAAAAAAAATAGCCAGGCAGTGTGGCGTGTGCCTGTGGTCTCAGCTATTTGGGAAGCTGAGGTGGCAGGGCCATTTGAGCCTGGGGACAGAGGTTGCTATGAGCCCAGATTGCATCACTGCATTCCGGCCTGGGTGACAGAGCAAAAATAACAAACTACACCTTAGGCAGAAATATACCTATATGAAAATATAAGCTTAAATTTTGGTTGCTACATTAAAATGTAGAAATATATTGCCATGTTAATTATCAATAAATATTAACACTTTAAGCAAGATACTGTTTAAGCTGATAAGTTCTATGAATGGGTCAATGATTATGCATCACTTTGCACATTTTCAGAACTATGTACATTATTAGAATTAACATGTTTTTTGCGGTGACACACAAGGAATCTGTGATTTAACCTTTCATGCATTTGTACGGTAATTACATCAGTTGATCTTTTAAATGTATTACTTTAATTACTTAATGTATTACTTTAAAATATCATCTGAAATTATATGGTACTCTTTTACCAGAATGAGATAAACAAGATTAATATAATTAATGTGACTTTAGTAAAAGTGATCAAGAAAAAGAGAAAACACAAATTATTAATATTAGAAATAGAATAGGGATATTTTATAGATCATTTGAACTTAAAAAATTAATAGACTATTATAATCAACTTTATGCTAATAAACTTGACAACATAGATGAAATGGAAAATCCTTTAGAAAACACAGCTTGCCAAAATTGATAAAAGACATAGAAAGTTTTAATTTCATCTTAAATGCTGTAGAAATTGAGTTAATTTTCAGAATCTTATTACAAAAACTCAAATAGTTACACTGTTGAATTCTATCAAACACATAATCAATGAATCATGCAACTTCACAAAAACACTTTTAAAGATATAGGACGAGAAAACCTTTACAATTTATTTTATGAGGCAGTCATAACTGTAACACCGAAATTTGACAAAGTCATTCTAAGAGGTTATATAAATTGAAAAAAACCTTGAATACAAATTGAATCTGGCAACATATAGAAAGACAATGTATTATTAAGTTGGGGTTACCTCTGTCATAAAAAGTTGGCTTAACATTTGAAAAAAAAACCAACATAAATAACATATTAACAGAATACAGGAGAAAATGTCTTTATTTCAATAGTCTCAGAAAAAAACATTCAACCCACATGCGTAATAAAAAAGAGCAACTTTTATTCAACCTACAACCTACAAAAAGGCACCTAAAAATACAACTAAGATGATTTATATGATGAAATATTGAACTTTTCCCCCTAAAGGTTAGTAACACATCCTGCATGTGAATTATACTGTAGGTTGTTCTAGGTGGTGAAAGAAGACAATAAGAATTAACTAAATATAAGGCATGAAGATCAGAAAGAAAGAACAATTCTGTCTATGTGTAAGTGACATGATTATCTTTGTAGAAAATTCTTACTAATTTCCAAAGCAACTATTAGGTTGGTGCAACAGTAAATGACAAAAACTGCAATTACTTTTGCACTGACATAATAAGTAACTAATAAGTAGCAAGGTTTCTTGGTACAACATCAATATACAAGAGTGTCTTGCCTTTCTATATATTGCAGAAAACAACTGAGAGATGAAATTTTGAACGCTTTATTTTTAATAATGTCAAATAACATATGTAAAAAGAAATTTATCAAAAAATACAAGATCTTTCCACTAAAACTTTGCTAAGACAAATTAAAGAAAACAAAGAAATGGGAAGATATACTTTTTATGTATTAGAATATTCAATATGATTAAAAATGCAGATTATTTCAAAAATTGACCTAAGGTATGATACATCCCTAATCAATATCCCAAGTAACTGCTTTATAAAACTGACAAGCTAATTCTAAAATCTACATTAAAAATGTCAAGGCGGATGGAAAGGATTTTCAGTAGCCTAACTAATTTTGCAAATAAATAAATAAATAAAGGTCCAAGTTGCAGGATTTACCCTGCCTAAATTTAGGGATAAATATATAAATATAGATCCGGTGATCAAGACAATAAAGTATTGACATAAATAGGGCAAACAGATCAACAGCACAGAGTCCAGAAATGGAGCTATACTATTCTGTAATTCAAGAGGGTCAGTAAAATTTTTAAAACAAATGATATTTAAACAGTTAACTATATATTAACTATAAAACTAACTCAATATTTTGAAGGAGGGATGGTAAAAATTCTTGACTCTTAGCGACACAGGAGTTAAGAAGAATCACTTAGGCAGATATTAATGGTATGGGAGTCCTCGTCAGCCTTTTCCTTTTAAGGAAAAGCAGCCCCAAATCATTTTCTACCAAAGAGCAGCCTGTAAAGTCAAGCTGCAGACGTAGATAAGCAAGCTGGGAGCTTGCACTGGTGAATACCAGCAAGAACTAGGGACTAGACATGTTCAAGATGGTGGCTCCACCTTCCCTTCTCTTTCTCAGCCACATGTCCTGTAAGGAACAGACAAGATGACCCTGATCAACTGGAAAGTCTATTTGCATAATAAGACTAGGGTAGGGCCACCAGCCTTTCTTGGGCACTATGTAAATGTCATGCCTGATTGAACCAATTTGTGAGCCCTATGTAAATCAGACACCACCTCTTCAAACTGGACTATAAAATCAGGTGCTTTTCCTGCCAGCCAGTCCTTTCGGCTTGGAGATTCCTTTCTCTATGGAGAGACCTGTTTCTCTTTTCTTTTGCCTATTAAACCTCCGCACCTAAACTTCTTGTGTATGCCCTGTCCTAATTTTTCCTGGCACACAATAGTGAACCCCAGGGTATATACCCCGGACAATGTAGCTGCTTCATTACCTCACAGCAAACATAAAATACATATTGGAGAAGGATTATTACAGTCCATAACTTTTGAGGTAAAATTATAATGCTGTCAATGAAATCATAGGAGAATATCTTTGTGACATAGGAGTAAGCAAATACATCTTTGGCAGGACACAGAAAGAAATAATTCTAGAAGAAAGAAAATAAAGTATCAAAAATTTTAAAAATCTGTAAATCAAAGGACAGTATGAAAAAGGATAGGAGCCAGGGGTGGTGGCTTATGCCTGTAATCCCAGCACTTTGGGAGGCCAAGGCAGGCTGATCACCTCAGGTCAGGAGTTCAAGACCAGCCTGGCCAACACGGCGAAACCCAGTCTCTACTAAAAATACAAAAATTAGCCAGGTGCAGTGGCGTGGACTCGTAGTCCCAGCTACCCAGGAGGATAAGGCAGGGGAATTGCTTGAACCCTGGAGGCGAAGGTTACGGTGAGCCGAGATCGCACCACTGCACTCCATCCTGGGTGACAGAGCAAGATAGTCTCAAAAAATAAAAAAGGATAGGGGTTCTGGTTCAAGATGGCTGACTAGAAGCAGCTAGTGCATACCTCTCCCACAGAGAGGAAATAAAATCACGTAAATACTCTTCACATGGATCATTAAAGAGATCAATCTGAGATTCGTAAGAGAAGTGACAGGACCCACAGAAAGCAGAGAAGAATGCAGCCACGAAGCTGAGTAGTGGCTGACTCAGGACCAGTGCAAAGCCAGAGGAGGCTCTCTAACGCAGAGAAAAGATGAGTCATAGTTAGATGCCCAGGGATCCACCTCTGCCATGGACCTTTACATTCCTATTCATGGAACCTCCACAATGACACAGAAGACCACCTGGAGAATGCAAAGTCACCACCCAAGCTTACTTGTAATCCTGTAGGTCTTTGATCCGTGAGCAGCACAGTGCCAGCTGCCACTGTGTCTGGAATTTATTCCTTCCGGTGGGTTCTTGGTCTTGCTGACTTCAGGAATGAAGCCGTGGACCCTCACGGTGAGTGTTACAGTTCTTAAAAATGGTGTGGCCAGAGTTTGTTCTTTCAGATGCTCAGATGTGTCCAGAATTTCTTCCTTGTGGCAGGTTCGTGGTCTCACTGACTTCAGGAGTGAAGCCGCAGACCTTTGCAGTGAGTGTTACAGCTCTTAAAGGTGGCAAGTCCAGAGTTGTTTGTTCCTCCCTGTGGGTTTGTGATCTTGCCAACTTCAGGAATGAAGCCGCAGAATCTGGCAGTGAGTGTTATAGCTCATAAAGTCAGTGCAGACACCAAGAGTGAGCAGCAGCAAGGTTTACTGTGAAGAGCCAAAGAACAAAGCTGGCAGAGCATGGAAGGGGACCCCTAGCTGCAAGCTAGGGTGGCCAGCTTTTATTCCCTTATTTGGCCCTGCCCACATCCAGCTGATTGGTCCATTTTACAGAGCGCTGATTGGTCCATTTTACAGAGTGCTGATTGGTGCGATTACAATACTTTAGCTAGACACAGAGCTGATTGGTGCATTTACAATCCTTTAGCTAGACACTAAAGTTCTCCAAGTCCCCATCCGGCCCAGAAACTCAGATGGTTTCACCTCTCACCACCACCCTGCCAAGAAAGGAAGCCAGGCACTTTCGTGTGCTCCTGGTGTAGATTCTGCAGCCATGGTATGGGAAACAGCCAGAATATGTAGCACAGGACTCTCCATGCTGCTTCTGCCCCTGTAGTTCCTGGACCAGGGAGGGTTGGGGGAGGCTGGGCAATATCACGTGCCTCCAGCACAGATACCACAGCTGAGGTGTAGAGGAGTAGTGGGCAGACTAGGTGACCCACAACATCCTGCCTTGGCTTCTCCTTAGCAAAAGAGGTATGCTGGCTTCAGTGACAGGACCCCAATGCAGCTGCCACCCCTACATGGACTGAAAGGCAGTGCTCACCCCCCCCCCCACATGGAGCCGCAGTGTTACCACCTTAGAGAACAGACAAAACATAAAGCTGTCTGTATTGCGCTGAGTGACTATGTTCTGCCTCACAAACTACAATCACGGAGGGTTGCAAGACAGGCATTTTCTGTGGATCTCAGTCACACCATGATCTGGAGATAGAACATAGCGTGGATCTGAACCAAATGTCCTGAGCCCCAGCACATGGATAGAAAAGGGAAACAGATCATGTTCCTGCCTGTCTAGGATGTGGAGCTGATGTAGACCCCTCATCCCCCAACAGAGACCACAGTGCATTTCACATTTCACCGGGAGCTCCCCACAACCACCCGTATTGGAACTTTTGCCTGTGCTCATCACTGAGTTATTCATGGGCAACCCAGGGTGTCCAGTTCTACCAAACTGGGTTCACCCACCCAAGCTGAACAGGAAGCTCTGCACACAGGGCACTCTACTGTCCAGACCATCACCTGAAACGAGAGAGTACCTCACAGTAAACAAAGATCAAGTACATACCCATCTGCTTTTGCTGCAACTGGCTCTTCCCCATCAGCACCATCTACTGGCTTGCAGGTTAAACCACACAGCTCAATATAAAATGTGCTGACAGAAGTGTACACAGCTATAGAAGCAAATCCAAAAAGACTCTATCCAACATATTCTACAATTCCATTCCCTGTAGAGGGTGAGAAAAGGGAAAGAAAAAAAATAGCAAAAGAAAACAAAATCATATTCAAACGAAAATAATTTCAAAAAGTAGAAGTGACAGCTTCTGAGAAGAAATCAGTGCAAGAATTCCAGCACCATGAAAAATCTGAATGTTGTGGCAACACCAAGGGATCACACTAGCTTTCTAGCAATGGACTCTTACCAAAATGGAAAATCAGAAATAAAAGATAAAGAAGTCAAAGTATGGATTGCAAGGAAACTCAACAAAATCCAAGAAAAGATTGAAAATTAACAATGAAAAAATACTAAAGCAATTCAGGAAATGAAAAATAGATAAATTTCAAAAAATCAAACAGAAATTCTGGAAATAAAATAAATTTACTTAAGAATTTAAAAATGCAATCGAAGGCTTTAACAGTCGACTAGACCAAGAAGAAAGAGTTTCAGAGCTTAAAGACAGGTCTTTTGAACTAATCCAATCAGACAAAAATAAGGAAAGAAGAATTTTAACATGAACAAAGCCTTAGAGAAACAAAATATTATGTAAAGTGACTACAACTACATCTATGAATTATTGAAAGTCCTGAGAGAGGAAGAAGAAGAAATAAGCAACATGGAAAACATATTTGAGATAATAATTCAAGAAAATTTCCCTAATCTTGCTAGAGAGGTAGACATCCAGACACAAGAAGTGGAGAGAATATCTGTGAGATAGTACACAAGACAAACATCACTAAGGCATACAGCCTTCAGACTATCCAAAGTCAATGCTTTAGAAAAAAAATATTAAAGGCAGCTAGAGCAAAGGATCAAATCAGAAAACCAATCAGATTAACAATAGACTTCTCAACAGAAGCAGTACAACCCCAAAGAGGGAGCCTATTTTTATCCTTCTTAAAGAAAACAGGTGGTGTCGGTGCCAAGATGGCCGAATAGGAACAGCTCCGGTCTACAGCTCCCAGAGTGAGTGATGCAGAAGACGGGTGATTTCTGCATTTCCATCTGAGGTACTGGGTTCATCTCACTAGGGAGTGCCAGACAGTGGGCGCAGGTCAGTGGGTGCGCGCACCGTGCGCGAGACGAAGAAGGGCGAGGCATTGCTTCACTCGGGAAGTGCAAGGGGACAGGGAGTTCACTTTCCTAGTCAAAGAAAGGGGTGACAGACGGCACCTGGAAAATCGGGTCACTCCCACCCGAATACTGTGCTTTTCCGACAGGCTTAAAAAACGGCGCACCAGGAGATTGTATCCTGCACCTGGCTCAGAGGGTCCTATACCCATGGAGTCTTGCTGATTGCTAGCACAGCAGTCTGAGATCAAACTGCAAGGTGGCAGCGAGGCTGGGGGGGGGGTGCCCGCCATTGCCCAGGCTTGCTTAGGTAAACAAAGCAGCTGGGAAGCTCGAACTGGGTGGAGCCCACCACAGCTCAAGGAGGCCTGCCTGCCTCTGTAGGCTCCACCTCTGGGGGCAGGGCACAGACAAACAAAAAGACAGCAGTAACCTCTGCAGACTTAAATGTCCCTGTCTGACAGCTTTGAAGACAGCAGTGGTACTCCCAGCACGCAGCTGGAGATCTGAGAACGGCAGACTACCTCCTCAAGTGGGTCCCTGACCCCTGACCCCCGAGCAGCCTAACTGGGAGGCACCCCCCAGCAGGGGCAGACTGACACCTCACACGGGTGGCCCAGTACTCCAACAGACCTGCAGCTGAGGGTCCTGTCTGTTAGAAGGAAAACTAACAAACAGAAAGGACATCCACACCAAAAACCCATCTGTACATCACCATCATCAAAGACCAAAAGTAGATAAAACCACAAAGATGGGGAAAAAACAGAGCAGAAAAACTGGAAACTCTAAAAAGCAGAGCACATCTCCTCCTCCAAAGGAACGCAGTTCCTCACCAGCAACGGATCAAAGCTGGACGGAGAATGACTTTGACAAGCTGAGACAAGAAGGCTTCAAATGATCAAATTACTCCAAGCTATGGGAGGATATTCAAACCAAAGGCAAAGAAGTTGAAAACTTTGAAAAAAATTTAGAAGAATGTATAACTAGAATAACCAATACAGAGAAGTACTTAAAGGAGCTGATGGAGCTGAAAACCAAGGCGCAAGAACTACGTGAAGAATGCAGAAGCCTCAGGAGCCAATGCGATCAAATGGAAGAAAGTGTATCAGCCCTGGAAGATGAAATGAATGAAATGAAGCGAGAAGGGAAGTTTAGAGGAAAAAGAATAAAAAGAAACGAGCAAAGCCTCCAAGAAATATGGGACTATGTGAAAAGACCAAATCTATGTCTGATTGGTGTACCTGAAAGTGACAGGGAGAATGGAACCAAGTTGGAAAACACTCTGTAGGATATTATCCAGGAGAACTTCCCCAATCTAGCAAGGCAGGCCAACATTCAGATTCAGGAAATACAGAGAACGCCACAAAGATACTCCTCCAGAAGAGCAACTCCAAGACACATAATCGTCAGATTCACCAAAGTTGAAATGAAGGAAAAATGTTAAGGGCAGCCAGAGAGAAAGGTCGGGTTACCCTCAAAGGGAAGCCCATCAGACTAACAGCGGATCTCTTGGCAGAAACTCTACAAGCCAGAAGAGAGTGGGAGCCTGCACACAGGGCACTCTACTGTCCAGACCAAAAAAGAGCCCACATCACCAAGTCAATCCTAAGCCAAAAGAACAAAGATGGAGGCATCTCACTACCTGACTTCAAACTATGCTACAAGGCTACAGTAACCAAAACAGCATGGTACTGGTACCAAAACAGAGATATAGATCCAATGGAACAGAACAGAGCCCTCAGAAATAATGCCGCATATCTACAACTATCTGATCTTTGACAAACCTGAGAAAAACAAGCAATGGGGAAAGGATTCCCTATTTAATAAATGGTGCTGGGAAAACTGGCTAGCCATATGTAGAAAGCTGAAACTGGATCCCTTCCTTACACCTTATACAAAAATCAATTCAAGATGGATTAAAGACTTAAACGTTAGACCTAAAACCGTGAAAACCCTAGAAGAAAAGCTAGGCATTACCATTCAGGACATAGGCGTGGGCAAGGACTTCATGTGTAAAACACCAAAAGCAATGGCCACAAAGGCCAAAATTGACAAATGGGATCTAATTAAACTAAAGAGCTTCTGCACAGCAAAAGAAACTACCATCAGAGTGAACAGACAACCTACAAAATGGGAGAAAATTTTCACAACCTACTCATCTGACAAAGGGCTCATATCCAGAATCTACAATGAACTCAAACAAATTTACAAGAAAAAAATAACCCCATCAAAAAGTGGGTGAAGGACATGAACAGACACTTCTCAAAAGAAGACATTTATGCAGCCAAAAAACACATGAAAAAATGCTCACCATCACTGGCCATCAGAGAAATGCAAATCAAAACCACAATGAGATACCATCTCACACCAGTTAGAATGGCAATCATTAAAAAGTCAGGAAACAGGTGCTGGAGAGGATGTGGAGAAATAGAAACACTTTTACACTGTTGGTGGGACTGTAAACTAGTTCAACCATTGTGGAAGTCAGTGTGGCGATTCCTCAGGGATCTAGAACTAGAAATTCCATGTGACCCAGCCATCCCATTACTGGGTATATACCCAAAGGACTATAAATCATGCTGCTATGAAGACACATGCACATGTATGTTTATTGCGGCATTATTCACAATAGCAAAGACTTGGAACCAAGCCAAGTGTCCAACAATGATAGACTGGATTAAGAAAATGTGGCACATATACACCATGGAATACTATGCAGCCATAAAAAATGGTGAGTTCATGTCCTTTGTAGGGACATGGATGAAATTGGAAATCATCATTCTCAGTAAACTATCGCAAGAACAAAAAACCAAACACCGCATATTCTCACTCATAGGTGGGAATTGAACAATGAGAACACATGGACACAGGAAGGGGATCATCACACTCTGGGGACTGTTGTGGGGTGGGGGGAGGGGGAGGGATAGCATTGGGAGATATACCTAATGCTAGATGACGAGTTAGTGGGTGCAGTGCACCAGCATGGCACATGTATACATATGTAACTAACCTGCACATTGCACACATGTACCCTAAAACCTAAAGTATAATAATAAATAAATAAATAAATAAATAAATGAAAACAGGTGCCAGCCAAGAATTTTATATCCTGCCAAATTAAGCTTCATAAATAAAGGAAAAATAAGGTCTTTCCAAGACAAAAGAGAATGTTTTCCCACTACACTGCTCCTACAAGAAATTCTCAGTGGATTTCTAAACATGTAAATGAAAGGACAATACTTACGATCAGAAAAGAAAAAATAAGTACAAAGCTCACAGATCCTATAAAGCAGCTGAATAATGGAAAATAAAAAAACAACTCGATAAGAACATTATGTCAGGCAAAAAACCTCACATGTTAATATTAACCTTGAATGTAAGTGGCCTAAATGCCCCAACTAAAATTTACAGAGTGGTATACTGAATAAAAACAAAACAAAACCCAACCACTTGCTGTCTACAAGAGACCTACCTACTGGGTAAAAACACATTCAGACTCAAAAGAGTAGAAAAATATATACCACACAAATGGAAAACAAAAGTGAGCAGGAGTAGCCATTCTTGTATCAGATAAAACAGACTTTAAATAAACAAGTGTGATAAAAGACAAGGGCACTACATAGTGATAAAAGGTTCCATAAAATAAGATTTAACTATCCTAAATATATATGCACCCACTACTGGAACACCCAGATTCATGAAATGAATACTACTAGACCTAAGAAAACAGACAGATAGCAATACAATGATAGTGGGGGACTTCAGTACCCCCACTGACAGGACTGTGTAGATCACTGACATGGTTTGGCTGTCTCCCCACCCAAATCTCATCTTAAATTGTAGCTCCCATATTTCCCACACCTTCTGCCATGTTTGTGAGGCCTCCCCAGCCACATGGAACTGTGAGTCCATTACACCTCTTTTTCTTAATAAATTATTCAGTCTTGGATATATCTTTATCAACAGTGTGAAAACAAACCAATGCATCATCAAGGCAGGAAACCAACAGAAAAATTCTGTATTTAAACTGTCCTCTAGGGCAAATGTAATTGATAGACATTTACAGAGTATTGTGCCCAAAACTGCAGAATATACATTCTCATCTGCTCAAGGAACATTCTCCAAAATTGACCATATGTTTGGCCATAAGGCAAGTCACAATAAAGCAAAAAAAAAAAAAAAATCGAAATTATATCTAGTATTTTCTCAAGCCACAGGGGAAAAAATTAGAAATCAATACAAAGAGAACACTCAAAACTACACAAGGGCATGGAAACTAAACAGCTTGCTCCAGAACAACTTGTGAGTAAACAATGAAATTCAAGCAAAAATTAAAAAGTTCTTTAAAACGAATGAAGATAGAGACACAACACACCAAAACCTATGGGTACAGCAAAAGCAGTTTGAACAGGAAAGTTTATGGGATAAAATGCCCTAGATAAAAAAGGTAGAAAGCTCTCAAGTTAAGAAAACCTAAAGTTTCACCTAAAGGGACTACAGAAACAATAAACTAGACCCAAAGATAGCAGAAGAAAATAAGTAACGAAGACCAGAACAAAACTTAATTAGATTAAGATGAAAGGAATCATACAAAGTATGAATTAAAAAAAAAGGTTTCTTAAAAGGATAAATAAAATTGACAGCCCCCAGCTAGGCTAAGAAAAAAAGAAGATTCAAACAAACACAATCAGAGATGATAAAGGTGACATTATAACTGATAACAGAGAAACACAAAAGATCATCAGAGACTACTATAAACACCTTTACACTCACAAATCAGAAAACCTTGAAGAAATGGACAAATTCCTGAAAACATACAACCTCCCAAGAATGGAACAAAAATAAATCAAAACCATGAACAGACCAATAATGAGTAATGAAATTTAATTAGTAATAAAAACCTTTCACCAGCAGAAAATGCCCAGGATAGATGGATTCACAGCCAAATTTTATCAGATGTACAAAGAACTAGTACCAATATTACTAAAAGTATTCAAAAAATTGAGATGGGATTTATCCTTAACTAATTTTACAAGTCCAGTATCATGCTGATACCAAAATCAGGCAAGGACACAACAATAAATGAAAACTACAAGCCAATATCCCTGATGAATATAGATGCAAAAACCGTCAACAGTATACTGGGGAACTGATCCAACAATGCATCAAAAAGATAATTCATCACAATCAAATGGGCTTTATTCCAGAGATGCAAGGATGGTTCAACATATACAAATCAATAAACATCATCTATCACATAAACAGAACTAAAAACAAAAGTCATATGATCATCTCAATAGATGCAGGAAAACATTTGAAGAAATTCAACAATTCATGATAAAACCCCCGATGAACTGAACATAGACAGAAATACCTCAAAAAATAAGAGCCATATATGACAAGCCCACAGGAAATAGCATAGCAAATGGGGAAAACTTGAAAACATTCCCCCTAAGAACTGGAATAAGACAACGATGTCCACTCTCACGATTCTTATTCAACATAGTCCTAGAAGTCCTAATCAGGCGAGGGAGGGAAATAAAATGCATCCTAATTGGAAAAGAGGAAGTTAAATTGACTCTTCACTGAAGACATGATCATATATTTAGACACTTAGACTTGATAAGCCACTTCAGTAAAGTCTCAGGATACCAAATCAAAGTACAAAAATCAGTAACATTTCTGTACATCAGTAACGTTGAAGCTGAGAACCAAATTCAGAGACCAATCCCGTTTACAACAGCCACTCAAAAAAATAAAACACCTAGGAATACATTTAACCAACAAAGTGAAAGATGTCGACAACTACAAACACTGCTGAATGAAGCCATAGATGACACAAGCAAATGGAAAAACATTCCATTCTCATGGATTGGTAAAATGAATATTGATAAAATGACGTTATTACCCAAAGCAATTGACAGATTCGACACAATTACTGTCACATTTCCAATGTCATTTTTCATAGAATTAGTAAAAACAATCCTAAAGTTCAACCAAAAAGAAAAAAAAAAAAAGACCAAGCCGAGCTCAATGGCTCACACCTGTAATCCAAGCACTTTGGGAAGCTGAGTCACGCAGATCAACTGAGGTCAGGAGTTCGAGACCAGCCTGGCCAACATAGTAAAAACCCATCTCTACTAATAATGCAAAAATGAGCCAGGCATGGTGGCAGGCGCCTGTGATCTCAGCTACTCAGGAGGCTGAGGCGGGAGAATCTCTTGAACCTGGGAAGCAAGAGGTTGCAGTGAGCCAATATTGTGCCCCACTGCCCTCCAGCCTTGGTGACAGAGCCAGACTCCATCTCAAACAAACAAACAAAAAAAAGCAATTCCAATAGCCAAATCACTCCTAAGTGAAAATAACAAATATGGAAGCATCATATTTCATTTCCTTTCTTCAAATTACAGTGCAAAGCTATAGTAACTAAAAGCAGCATGCTACTGACAAAAATAGACACATAGAACAATAAAAGAGAAAAGAGCACCGAGAAATATAACTACATACTTATAACCAACTCATCTTTAATAAACTTAAATAAACAATGAACAAAAGATACTCTATTCAATAAATTGTGCTAGGAGAACTGACTAGCCATATGCCGAAGAATGAAACTGGACCTCTATCTCTCACCATAAACAAAAACTAACTGATGGATTAAATATCCAAATGTAAGACTAGAAACTATAAAATTACAAGAGGAGAACCTAGGAAAAACTCCTCTGGATATCGGTGTAGTCAAACAATTTATGAGGAAGACTTCACCAGCAAGTGGAATAGAAACAAAAATATACAATCAAAAGTTAATTAACTAAAATGCTTCTGCACAGCAAAATACATAATCAACAGAATAAACAGCCTACAAAATGGGAGAAAACATTTGCAAATTATGCCTCTGGCAAAGGATTAATATCCAGAATCTGTAAGGAACTCAAACAACAAGAAGAAAACAATTCCATTATAAATTGGGGAAAGGACATAAACAGATATTTCTCAAAAAAAGAAATACAAGCAACCAACAAAGATGAAAAAACTCTCAACATCACTAATCACCAAAGAAAAGCAAATTAAAACCACACTGAGATATCACATTTCACCAGCAGAATGGCTTTTATTTAAAAAGAACCCCACAGATATTGATGTAGATACAGAGAAAAAGGAATGCTCGTACACTGTTAGTTGGAAAGTAAATTAATTCAACATCTATAGGAAACAATATGGAGATTTCTCAAAGAACTAAAAATAGAACTACCATTCCACCCTGCAATCCCACTGCTGGGTATCTACCAAAAGGAAAGGAAATCATTAAATTAAAATGATATCTACACTCTTATGTTTATTAATAGTGTTATTTACAATAGTAAAGTCCTAGAACCAACCTAAGTGTCCATCAACACATGATTAAATAAGGTGAATGTGGTATATATACATATATATATACACCATGGAATACTGTGCAACCATAAAAAGAATAAAATAATGTCCTTTGCAGCAACATAGATAGGACTGGGTGATGGGTACACTAGAAACACAACCCCCACCATTACACCTGTAATTCTCATGTTACAAACAAGTACATGCACCCCCTGAATCTAAAATAAAAGGGATAAGTAATTATCATCTGGGAGAAAATGTAGCTAATATTTATCTAACAAATAATTTGTATCCAGAATACATTAAATAATTCTGCAACTCAGTAACTGACACAAATAATTCAATATAAAATGAACAAATACTTGACATTTCATAAGGAAATAAAAATTAAATAAACCTATTAAAACATGCTTAACATCATTAGTCATTAGGAAAATTTAAATTAAAACCAGAGAAAATATCATGACACACCCACTATAATGGTTGAGCTGCGTTTAAAAAAACAAAAAAAACCACTAACAACCCAAGTGTTTACCAGAATGGGAAACACCAAGAACTCTCATAATGTACTATGGGAATGTATACAATAAAAGAATTTTGAAAAACTGCTTAAAAAATTCAGCATATACCTTGTTCGTTACCCGGAAATTCTAATCCTAGGTATTTGTGCAAGAGAAATGAAAACACATAAAGGCTTGTAAAAATACACACAGCAATACTCAGAGGCAAAAGCTAAAAGCAACTGAAATATTCATCCAGAGAAAAATGAATAAATGTATTTGATTGTAATTATATTTTAGAATATTGCTCAGCAGCAAAAAGAATACAATTCTTACATATACGACAATATAGTTGAATCTCATAGACAAGCTGAGGAAAAGAAGTTGGACAGGAGGATATACACTTGATGATTCCATTTATGTAAAGATATAGAAAAGTCAAAACTAATGTGAAACAAATAGTCACCCCAGAGTGAGTAGACATTGAGTGTTAGGGACACATGAGAATTTCCGTAGTGATGGAAATCTGTATCTTGACAGAGTTGTACAAACATCTATCAAACTCATTAAATTTCACATTTTAGATCGGTGCATTTTTAATGTATCTAAAATTTACCAAAAAATAACTTTAAGCAGATATTGAATTTTAGTTACTAGGTTTGCTTTTCTTGATATTATAAGTTGGCAATTTTGAAACTATTCTGTCTGTATTCTAGAGTTGAGCAAATGAATACAAATTTTGGGAATAGTGGGAGCCGTATTTTTCACTGTTGGGGAAATAAATTACAAATACGGAAAAGGGAATGTCTAAAGAGTGTGTTGTGTTGTTGATTTTGAAAGAGAACCATCAGTATTAACTCATGGCTTTTAATATATAGGTAAAACAAATACAAAGAAATAAATACAGTGTGTACATGTATATATACCTTAATATCTTGTGTCTATATATATTTTCACTCTGCCTAGAAGCAATAAATTACCAGTAGCAATGAATACATTTAGCACTCAGAAGCTTGGTTACTAAATACTATTTTTCATTTGAAAGGAGCTAGACTTTCTTAGAGAAGACTGATTCCAGATCTTGGGCAAGGAAAATGCAAAATAAGCCTATAACATATTTGCCAGAAAGTAATATTTTTGAAGAATTACAGTAATACATAAAAAGTCAAATTGAAGGGGTTCCTAATTCCCAAATCTGTATGAATTTGAATATTATCCAAAATACATAATTATATTACATTATAACCCATAGTGTAAATTAAGAATCCATTATTCCATTCTAATATAAATTAACAAGCAAGTAGAACAATTTCTTACAGTAGAATGTCAAATGACAAAGAACAAATCACTGAATTATGGAATCATCAATGGATGCTAAAACTAGTCAGTAAACGTTTGATTGATGGTTGAATATCTACATATTAAACTCCTACAGACTACTGATTAGTTGCAAGTGAAAAATAGCCACATTATAGTGGAGAAGAATAGTAGTCTCCACCTTAAGTAATCAAAGTTAATATGAGCAATACAGGTATAGAACAAACTCATGGGCCTCCCGATATTCACTAAAAGTCTATATCAATTTTGCGATATATCTGACACAAATGCGTAACCCGGGTCTATCACAAAAACAAATCAGAATAACCCAAATTAAGAGACATTTTACAAAATAACTATTTTGTACTCTTTAAAAATGTTAATATCAAGTAAGAAAAGAGAGTCATTTTCAGATTAAACTGAAGAGATACGACACATAAGTGCAATGTGGGATCTTAGGCTGGATCCTGGACTGGGAGCAGAAGATGGAATTTAGCCATTTTTAGATATTTGATAAAATTTGTACATGGGCTTTCAGTAGGATAATATTGTTTTAACAACTTAAAATTTTCTGATCTTGATTATTGTGCTGTTGTGTAAGAAAATATCAGTGTTTAACAAATGCAATTAGAAATCTTTAGAGGTAAAGAGACATAATATCTACAACTAACAAATGGTTGAGGGGTAGAAAGAGAATGAGAACAAGTGACTACAACTGGGGCAAAAAGTAAACAAGTGAGAAACATACATATGGGAATTCTCAATATTATTGCAACTTTTCAATAACTTTAAATTTATATCGAAATAAAAAGTTGCAAAAATTGAGAGGCTGAGAAGTAGTAACTAGTAATGTTGAATATAAAAAATATATATATAGCCCTGGAATCTAAGTGCAGAGAGTGTGTCAAGGATGAGAAAATGTGATCAATTGTGTCAAAAGATGATGACAGCCCAAGTAAGATGAGAATGAGAAATAACCACAGATTTTTTTTAATCAAGTTTTTATGCTGCTGATGGGAATAAGTCAGGAGATAACAAAAACAAAATAATGATCCAGGATAGAGAGGGGACAGTCACTGGAGTGATATACTTAAGTAGGTGAGAATGTACTCTAGTGCATAAGTAGATGAATTAGTTTTAGACATAAGCTTGGGTGGATCATCTTGTGACAGATGGGAAGGCAGAGTCAGCCAATGCAGATATTTGTAGATGGGTAAAACTAGGGGTGGGAGTTTGTGGAAACTTTCTTCCTTCAGTTTAAATGTTCAGTCATCAGTTAAGAATGAGGATGTGAAGAGACATAATAGTGGTTAGAAAAGAAAGGAGAATATATAATTTGAGTAGAAAAATAACGGAAGATTTCTAAAGAGCATTAAAGACACAAACTCTTCTTGTTCATGATTTTATAGTGGAATGGAGGAGCGAATTTATTGTTCTTTCTAGACTTATCCAATTTTATGGATATATATCTATATCTGTGTATGGGTATTTGAAGAGTTAGGTTTAACCATAGCTCTAGTTTTGCCTAGAACTAGCCTAGAAGGGAGGGATAAAGGAATTGAAGTTTTATCAAAAGGAGTGTTTATAATAAATAAGTGAATAATTTAAGCTATGTAAAGAAGGAAAAATGTTAAGAATGTAAGTGGCTGTGACTGCAATTGATTGAAGTGTGGGACGGGCTTTTGGAATGGGAAATGAGGCACTAAAGGAAGGGGTGGAGAAAAAGAGGTATTCAAAGTGAAATACAGAAAATAATGGATAATGTAGAGTTTGGGGTAAAAATAAGATCTAGAGTATGGTAGGAAATGGTTGATGAAAGGTTGAAGTGAAGATGAGAGGTATTCAAGAAATGAGGGGGAAGGATACTAGAAGATCCATCTATGTGTGTATCTTTACATTGTCAAGAATTAAGACAGTGGAAGTGTTGAAGATAACAACAAAGAGCCAGGAGCTAAATATCCAAGAAATGAAGAGGAATAGGCAGGGCATAGGCAAATGACAGAAAGAATGAGAGATAAAAGTTACTATAATCTTTTATCATAAGATTTAAGTCTAGGTGGTGGGGAGGTTTCCAGAGGAGCATAAGAGAACAAACAGTCTGAAATGGCTTGAAAGCAAACTGCATTATAGATGACACCAACCCTCTCTTAAAGCTCAGTGATAAAGACAACTAGGGGTGAAAAAGCAGCCATTTATTGGAAGCTTCAGGGAAAACTGATTCTTTCAGGAAAATCCTGGATTTTTTTTTTAAGAGCTGGAAAGTGAAGGGAAGTTTAGAGAAGAGTTTGTGAATGCATTTTTTTTTTTTTTTGGTATTGATAATGTACTGCGAATTCCAAAGAGTATGTTAAACCTTTCTGAGAAAGAGATAGAACAAGAGATAGAAAGGGTAACTAGAGTGAGGTGACCATGATAGAGAAATCTAAGGTTCTTGGTGGTAATTATATAAAGACGAAGGGAAAGTTTAATAAAATTACTTGTTTTGGATTTAAGACAAATAGAGATAGCAAGATTGTGAATGTAGGGAATAGGGAGTGATGAGTATGTGGTGCACCATCTTGACCCAGTTGATTGAGGAAAGCAAATCTAGGAACTTATGTCTTACTCACTCTGTGAAAACCTATTTATGGCTGAAATTTTAGGAGTTCAAAACCTGAAGAGGTCTTAGACCAGTGGGTGTGTTTACCCCTGAATCCTATTGACAAAGGGGCAATTTTACATCAAATTCAATCCAACTTAAAGATTTTTATATTCTGTAAAATAAAAAGTTACACATTCTAGCTAATATTAATATTTGTTTAGTACTTAGTACTATGCTATGTACTATAAATGTATACTAAGTGTGTACGTGTTTTAATTCAATTAATCCAGACAACATTAAGAAATAGGTACAATTATTAGCTTTATTTTACAAATAAAGAAACTGAGGTAAGGAAGTTTAAGTAGCTTATCAAGATCACAAATCCAGAATTGTTTTTAAGCCAGGATTTTATCCCAAGGAATTCAGCTCTATAATCCATATATTTACGTAAATGACAACAAATGAAAATACAATGCTCCTTTATAGTCTGTCCTAGTAGAACTTCATTTTTATATGTTAAAAGCTCACCTACAGGACTTCCAAACCAGTGCAATGGAATGAGAAAATTATGCTGTTCCATTTCAATTCCTACCTTTAACAGAACACCTGGAATCATCATCTTTTATATTTGGTGATGAAAGTTATGTTTAATGAATTCACTTATTTCCTCTTTGCAAATTTCAACTATTGAACTATTAAAAACATTCATTTTTATGTTAATTACAGCTATTAGGTAACATAGAAACACGTTCCACCTTAGGAAGAGACATTTAAGAAGTATTTTTAACAACAACAATGCTTCCAAGACTGTTCCTTCTCTTTGGCTAGAGCACAGTCATCAGAGATACAGCTGTGAAAGCAGCACAGAAGTGGAAGTGTCACTAGAAAAAAAAAAAAAACTGTAAATAGCTCCTAAAGGAACAAGGCAATAGAGAGGTCAATTATTTGGAAAGCCATTAGACAAGAGCCTGCTCTCATTTGCATGTCCCAAAACTCTGCATTTGGGGATCCAGGGTGATAAGTGTGATCAAACATTATTTTAAGCAGCAGCCAGATGGATGCTTAAATTACATGCTTTGGCTTCCAGCAGTTTTCAAGATAGGTTGATTGTGCAATGTTTCCTACACTTAGCAGGTGCCTTACTGTCCACTATATGCAATTCAAATTGATGGCAAGCCAACAGTCATCAAAGTAAACATAATATTGTCTTGGATTAATATTTTCTACAAATTTTATATGAGTGTGTAGCAGTAATTATAAAATATATCCTCAATTTTGCAAATTTAAATTTTATTCTATTAAATTTGGGGGGCTATATGGGAGAAGAGGCACACAGGCACATACTTCTATTTTATCATATTTAATTTTTCCTTGCTACGAGTTATTATTAATTTTATCACTCTGAAAAGAAATAGAAAATAAATATCCACAAGTGCTTCCCCAGTTTCTGGATGGGAGAAACCAGACTAAAAATCAATCAATGCCAGACTGAAGAAAAATCAGTAAACCGAGGTTTAATACAGTACACATGACCAGGAGAATTTTATCTTTACTTTAAAAAAATCTACTTAATAAGGCTTAATTATGCCAGTTTATTTTTACTTTGTCTTCATGGAAACTAAGTGCTTAATAGTCTTTTCTTTGTAAGCATTATTCACACATTTGAAAATTATTTGTCAGTTTTCCCTAACTTGTTTCTTCTCTAAGTTAAATCATGTCCAATTCTTTTGTTATCAATCTTATTATCTAACCCTGTAACCTTTTCTGTATGTTTTTGCCATTATAACTAACGAGACCTGTAATGTTCTCCAGAGTAATAATTTAACATATGAAGACTCCGAGAGTAAAAAATAAATAAACTAAATGGAAGGTGAAAAATACATCAACCACTCCTATTACCTATTATCCTGCTGATGATCCAGGACTATCTTCCAATTCCTAAAATATAATAATTACCAGAAGCACTTTCTATATGTACATAGTGTTCTTGGTACTCAGAATTCAAAGCTTATTTGCTGTTTACCAGTAGTGATGGTAAAGTTAAATCAAACAAATCTATTTCCTTGCTGTCTCCCTTCAGTAGTAAACATTGCTAAGAAAGCTGGAACAGATCCCGGAACCATGGATACTTGCATGTTGAAGTGTTTTCCTCTTTCCCAGGAAACCTTGAGGCTTTCAGCTAAATCACACCCTAGATACAGGTTCCATGCCGGCAGAAGAGCATATTATTTGATACTTCCAAGCTACTGGGAAAGCTGAAGGAAGACCTGACCACAACTGAGCCAGCCGAGCACTACTCATCCCAGACTGACAACTAGAAGTTTTGCACAGAAAAAGAGGGATGAACTGGGATAGGAAGGCAGGCTCAGGGAAAGCAGCCATGGTATAAGGGACCTGGAGTGAGAATGAGTACCAAAGGAACATGGTTGAGATCTTCACATTTGTTCCAACAAAGAAGCATGATTGGTCATCCATTATCACTGCCGCCTTGGTAAAAGAGTCTTATAGCCCACTCCATTCACATCCCCAAGTTTTTACATAAATCAATCATACAACCTTTCATTTGGGACCCTAAGCTCTGAGCATGACATCTCACCCCTATTGTGTTACCTACCAATTATCGTGAGGCCCTCTCCCTGTCCAGATGAGCACCACAGCAACAGCCCTGCAGAACACACCAGTCCCTGAATAACACTGCATCTAATCATCAACTATTGGATGCTCCTTGTTGGCCCTTTCTACTTTGTCTCTTATAATAAATCAGTTTTGGTTGCTTTTTTAAAAAAATTAACAATACAGTCTTGGCCTCAGACTTAACAGTAATGCAAGCTGCCTGGATGGTCTGTTCTTTCACCCTTCCAAAGCAGGTGTAATATAACTCATAATAGAGTGGCTCACAGATATCACTTGAATTGAATTTTTTGATGGTTGGTGAAGCTGGAGAGTTAAATGTGATTATACTCACCATGTCTAGTTCTAGACCAGCATCACTATTGCATACATAGCCAGATAGAATATGAGCCATTATCATGATCACCATGTGTAACCCTTGTAGCCTTGCCTATAAGAAGCTAATTTGCTCCTAACACATAGTTGAATATAAAGTATATAAATAGATTGCCTTTTGATTGACTACTATGCTTTTTGCTAAAATGAGGTTAGTCATTTTCACTTTATTTGGGATTTGACCTCTTAAAATACCTTTTTA
Source organism: Pongo pygmaeus (assembly GCF_028885625.2). Lineage (NCBI taxonomy): Eukaryota > Metazoa > Chordata > Mammalia > Primates > Hominidae > Pongo > Pongo pygmaeus. The sequence goes on along the minus strand of NC_072377.2, from coordinate 125,168,181 downwards.
TAATTTTTCATTTATCTTAGTTTTTTTTTCTACTTTACTAGCCCAATGTTCACATAGTTCCTTGGTGTTTCCTCCTCATCTCTCTGACTTCCAAATAATGGAGTGTCCTAGGATTCTATTCTTGTATACTGCTTTATATAAAATATTGTTTTAATAACCCTTACTTTCCCAATCTTCATCATTTTCTATTCACCACACACTGCTGTATTTTTCTTTATATTTCTTATTAACATAGGACATATTCTGTATTTGCTATTACATTTGTGTTTACCGATCATCTATTTTCTTTCTTTTTTTTTTGAGATGGAGTCTTGCTTTGTCACCCAGGCTGGAGTGCAGTGGCGCAATCTCGGCTCACTGCTCACTGCAAGCTCCGCCTCCCGGGTTCACGCCATTCTCCTGCCTCAGCCTCCCGAGTAGCTGGGACTACAGGCTCCCACCACTTCGCCCGGCTAATTTTTTGTATTTTTAGTAGAGACGGGGTTTCACCACATTAGCCAGGATGGTCTCGATCTCCTGACCTCGTGATCCACCCTCGCTGACCTCCCAAAGTGCTGGGATTACAGGCATGAGCCACCGCGCCCGGCCTCATCTAACTATTTTCATTAGAATACAAGCTCTATTGTTTTTCTTGCATTATTTTATCCCAGTTCTTAAAATCATGCCTCGGCCTAGTAGACACTGATTAAATATTTGTAGAATGTTAGTATCAATCCTGGATTTCTAACATATTTGTTTCTTGTATAGTTAATACATTTGTAAAGTAATTAAACATACTGTATTTCCTCAAATGATTTCTGCCCTGCCAAGTTGATAGAATTATAGAAATATTTGATTATTATGTTTTGTAACTACCAGTACAGATGATAACTTAAGCCATTAATGTGAACAGAAAGTAAGACAGGGCTTTACATTTTTTTTTTCTCTCTCTCTCTTTCTCAAATAAAATATAGGAACAAACAACAAAAAGAACAAGTTTAATGGTTAGGTTAATCATTTTACCACAAGAGGGCATAAGTTCATTTATAAAAATCTATTTATGACAGTGTTCCATGTAATTGGAGAAAAACAAAACACAAAAAATGAAACATCCACAGTGAAATCATCAATCCTTCCCCCACAACTTCTGAGGAATTTCTTTGGACAGATGAAAAAAATAAATATTTCTACTTATTTTCTATCCTACCAGGTGCCTAAGAATTTCATTGTTTTAACAAGCACTCTCTTAATTTCAAGCTTTTAGTGGAAAGCATTATATAGATGGGAGTTTATTGAAGAAATTATCTCAAAGAGTTTTCTTGGCTTTGCAAAAGAAGGTCTTAATGATAAAGTGCTTTATTTAAGAAAGTGACAATAATTGGGGTTTGAAGGCAGTTAAAGACAGAATGGTCTGAAAATGTGGTCAGCTGAGAAGATGGCTGTACTTTGGATATGAAAGAGACGACAATGCATAGGATATGAACAAAGAAAACCTCACATTCTGCAATGCAAAATGTGAACATTTAGATTAATACTATTAATCTAAACACATTAAAACGAGTGCTGGCCCTTGAGCCTAGGCTATCATCCTCCCCTGTTTCTCTTGTTTCAGTAAAATTTGCTAGACCCAGAAAAGCCATGTGCTTTTTGTGCTTTGGTGAAAAGAGAATACAGGTAGTGTTCAGTCTGAGGAGAAACAGTGTGGAGAAGGACACCAAGTCCAAGGCGTGACCTGAGGAACCGAGCAATCAGTGGCAACAGGCAAGTGGAGCAGTTGAGGAAGGGAGAAATGAACATTCTGCAGAGAGGCTGAGAAGGAACTGGTTTATCCCACAGTGTGTGACAAGCAGGGGAAGAGGGAGTTTATTCAATGTGGAAAAAAACAGATATTTAGAGGATTTGGGAACTCCAAAGTAGCAGAAAAATTGGCTTATACAGAAGAAAGGCTTTTACATCCAGTCATCTAGTTATTTCAAATTCCAGTCTTGAAAAAATAAGAAACAACAAACAGACTGCATTAGCATGCTCACTTACAAAACTTCTTTTACTGAAATGTACAGTACTTCATTGTTAAGCTCTTGCTTTTATTGCATTTCTTGGCACTTTGTTTTCTTCTTTCTGGTGAATTAATTATATAGCTTAATATTCTTCAGTTTTGCACTGATTTCTAGGAAGTTAAATTTTATGCTTTGCAATACAAATGTATTAACCCTTACAGTAAAAGCATTTGCTTTGTCTCCTTTCTTTTGCTATTAGGTTCGTGTTTGTGACCATGAATTATTTTGCATGAATTGCCTTTGGTATAGGCTTCCTCAAGTCCTTTTTGGAAGGGAGCATCATAAAATAAATCATTTCAGAATACCACAGGTCAGGAACATATCACCCGATGGGCAATCCAGAAAGGACTCTACCTTCCATGCCCAGTTGGTGGAGTATTGACAGAAGATGCTTCTTTAGGTGATGTGCCACTCCAAATGGTGACTTTAGATATAGTAGTTCATTTAGAAATGGAATGGCTTCCTTTAAAGCAATCTTAATTTCTCTCTAAGAAAATATATATGCTTTCTGGCATCTAAATTCAGTGGCATCAAGGAAATGGTTTGAGTGAGTGAGCTCTACCATCGGTACCAAAGGTCTTCTCAGTCTGTATTTTAATTGCCAGATTCTTTGTCCCTCTCTGAAATAGATTCTAGGTTCCATGAAGGCAAGTTCTCTATTTTGTTCTTCATTCAATCCCTATTCACCTGATAAAATTTGGAACATATCTGTTCAATATTTGTTAAATAAGTAAAGGAGAATAGTGAAGAGCAAGATTTTAAATTGGACCTAGCCTAAATTCAAGGATTATGAGTTTCCTGGAAGAAGGATGGATGACTTTAAAGTGTAGTATTTCATGAAGACTCTTTTAGAAGTTAAAGTTGCCAGTAGGTTGAGATAGTTTGCCTCTAGAAAAGGCTGAAGAGAACTACTTTTGGGCTTCCTTTGGTAATTTAATATTCATGTTATTTTTGTCAGTATTTCCAGCAGGTAATGTTGATAGATCTTTTCTGCTTTGAAAAACCTATATCTAAAAGAGCCTTCTCACAAAAAAGGGAGGCTGCTTCTCAAATCTCAAGTGAAAGCAAACTTGTATCTCTTCTCTCTTTTGCTTTTAGTTTTGCTTCAGTAATTTTAATTTTCTTAGCAAATTGAATTATTTAGGAAAACATCAGTGTCCAGTTTATATCACAAATGCTGAAGAAAATAAACCATGCCAATAAAAATCCATTGGCAAAGGCAATTTCCACTTCAGCACCTCTCAGTATTCTCTCGAATGGTCTACATGGAAGGAGTAGTTTAAAACTATTTCCTTTTTCTTGGGGGACGGGAGTGTTTTTCTCTGAGAAAAATAAATGATTTTAACTTCTTAACCATCTGCTAATTGTTCATGACAATACAACTTTAATACCTACATACATTAGTTAATATTTGGTAGAATATTAATATTTTTAATGTGCAAATAGAATATTCTGACATTTGAAATTCAAATGGATACTTTTTATTTCCTTTAAAATAACTGTTAGGCTACATAAGTGGACATTTTTATTTGTTCTACATTAATTACTATGTACATTCTGCTGTTGAAAGTGTTGAATTTCTAAGAGAAGCAATTTTGTGACTAAGCCACAATGATTATAAGAACACATCTCCTATTTTATGCCATAATTAAACAACTGTTTGTTTTTCTTAAAAGTATGATTTCATTCCAGAGGGGGATAATGTTTAATGGTATCTTTAAACAGAAGCCTTAACGTTAATTGACATCACACAGCAAATAAAATTTAACAAACATAGTATTTTCTGATGTTTTGTAAATATCCCTAAGGAGGATGTTTTGCTTTTTGAAATATATTTATCTTATTTCCTTGTGTTTCCTTAACTAATGTCTACATCTGTACTTTTGGAAAATAATAATTACTGTGCCAAAGGACGTTTCTCCAGTGAAATTTCCTATTACCTCTCAAACTTAGGTTTTTCTCCCTTCTTAATTTCATTTCTTGTTAATTGAGTAGAATTTCCTGAAATGAACAAAAGACTTTTCATACATCACTATCATTACTATCAAATAATAAGAATAGAATTCAAAAATATGTAGCATTTATAAACGCTATAACACTGGCTATGGATATTCTTGAAGAAAGAGGTGCTCTCAGTTTCTACACTGGAATATACACAAGTGCATAGAAAATCAACTACACCAGTGGCCCATACAGTGTTGATTATAAGAGCAGAAAATAACCTAAATATCCCATGACTGAGAAACGAGTGATTACATTCCCATTTCAGATAGATAAAGCATTATCATGAGATACAAGTAACAATTTAAAAAATATATATAATATATATATCTTTTCATATATAGATGAAAACATCTCCAAGATTTATTCTTTTTAATTTTTTTAACTTTTAATTTTTGTGGGTACATGGTAGGGTGTATATTTATATATTTATGGGGACATGAGATATTTTGACCAGGTATGTAAAGCATAATAATCACATCAGGATAAATAGGGTATTCATTACCTCAAGCATTTATGCTTCGTATTTCAAACAATCCTATTACACTTTTAGTTATTTTAAAGTGAACAATTACGATTTTTTTTTTTTTACTATAGTCACCCTGTTGTGCTAGCAAATACTAGGTCTTATTTATTTTTGCAACTATATTTCTGTACCCATTAACCCCACTTCCCTGCTACCTAAACTGACTACCCTTCCCAGTGTCTGGTAACCATCATTCTACTCTCTAACTCCATGAGTTCATTCGTTTTAATTTTTAGCTCTTAGAGATGCATGAGAACGTGTAATGTTTGTCTTTCTGTGCCTGGTTTATTTCACTTAGCAAAGTGACCTCCATCCGTATTGCTGCAAATGACAGGATCTCATTCCTTTTTAATGACTGAATAGTACTCCATTGTGTGTAAGTTCCACATTTTCTTTATCCACTCATCTGTTGATGGCCACTTAGGTTGCTTCCAAATCTTGGCTGTTGTGAATAGTGCTGCAATAAACATGGGAGTGCAGATATCTCTTTGATATACTGATTTCCTTTCTTTGGGGTATATAGCTAGGAGTAGGATTGCTAGCTCATGTGGTAGCTCTATTTTTAGTTTTTCAGGAATCTCCAAACTATTCTCAACAGTGGTTGTACTAATTTACATTCCCACCACCAGAGTATGAGAGGTCTCTATTTTCCACATCCTCAGCAGCATTTGTTATTGCCCGTCTTTTGGATATAAGCCATTTTAACTGGAGTGGGATGAAATCTCATTGTAGTTTTGGTTTGCATTTCTCTGATGCTTAATGACGTTGAGCACATGGCCTCCTGTAACCATTCCCTGGCTACTGCCTATGTTAGCTCAAGGTCCTGGAGCCCTACAATTAGCAGGTGGCAAAGTTAGCAAGGTCAGTTACCTTTCCTTCAGGACAGTTACCTCCCCCTGGCCAAGGGTGGGGCCAGAGGTGCCGTCCGGGAACCAAGGACTAGAGTAAAAACACGTAAAAGTCTACCTGGTGTTCTATTGCACTGCAGCTGAGCTGGCTCTCAAACTACAGGGTGCAGTTATTCCCACTCTTCCCTCCCCTTGTCAAAAGTAGAAGAGCCTTGCTCCATGGCCACTGCCACCACAGACCCATGGGGAGTATTGCCAGGCTACTTCCAATGTTCCCTTAAGGCACGAGGGCTCTTCAGTCCACTTGTGGTGAATGCTGCCTGGCCTGGGACTCACCCTTCAGGGCAGTGGGCTCTCCTCTGTCCCAGGGAAGGTATAGAAATGCCATCTAAGAGCCAAGTCCTGGAATCAGGAACCCCAAGAGCTATCATTTTGTTCTATACCCCTGTGGCAGAGCTGGTACCTTTGGTACAAGACAAAGTCTACTTTATTTTTTCCTTCATTTTTCTCAATCACAAGGAGTTCTCCTTATAGCCACCACTGCTGGGAATGTGCTGAGACTCACCTGAAGAAATAAAGTCTCAGAGTATCACCCAAGGCCCACAATGTACTACCTGGTAGGGCTGTTGGTTATTTCAGGCCCAAGAGTCCTTTAGTTAGCAGGTGATGAATGCTGCCAAGAATAGTCCTTTCCTTCAAGGTAGTGGGTTCCCTTCTATCCAAGGGTGTGTCTAGAAATGTTACCTGTGAGCTAGATCCTGCAAAGGGGGCCTTACAACTATGATCAGTGCCTTACCCTGCTGTGCCTGAGCTGGTATCCAAGATGCAAGACAAAGTACTCCTCACTCTTCCCTCTCCTCTCCTCAAGCAGAAGGAAGGGATCTCTTTTGGAGCCACAAGCCATGCTACCTGGGGCTAGGGGAGGGGTGGTGACAGCTCTCTCCCAGCCACCCTGGTGGTGTCTCAGTAGGTCATGTGCCACCACCTCCCCCCACCACACACACATACACTGGCTCTGAACCCAGTTCATCCCTGGGACTTGTCTTGGAGTTGCAGTTCTTGTGACCTAGATGACCTTTGAGGTTTATTTAGGACCCCAGAACACTCCAGCCCAACGTGGCAAGGCTTGCCGGAAGTCAAGTTTCAACCGCTGGGATAAGTGTTTCCCCTCTGTCTAGGGCCGCTCTAATCACTCCCTCTGTGGGTGGGCATCAGTTGAGTTCAGTCCAGTTTTGCTTTCTGAGATCAATGCACTGTCTCACAATTACTTTTCTCTCCCTCTCCCAATGGCACAGATTCTCTCTCTGTGGGGTAAGGCTGCTGCTGGGGGATGGGGATGGGTGGCATTGGTGATTCAAGACTGTTTCTCCTATCTCTTCAGTGTCTCTTTCAGCAATATCAAATTAAAACCAGGTACTGTAAGTGCTCACCTGATTTTTGGTTCTTACAGTGGTGCTTTTTATTTGTAGTTAGTTTTTAAATTAGTATCCTTTCTGGGGCTATGATTGGTGGAGACTTCTATTCTGTCATCTTGCTCTACCCCTCTCTCCCAAGATCCGTTTTTGAGTGGAACCAATTTAAGTGGTAGGGCATTATATAAATTATGATTCTATGAATGTAAAGCATGCATGTACTCATATTCATATACACACCAATTCTATTTTTCTATTGACATTTATATTTACATCAAAGATGACAGTGATTCCCTCTAGAGAAGAGCGTGCAAATGGTGGCATATGGGGACTTCTGTTTTATATGTATTACTTTTATTTTTATAATAATGATGAATTTAAAATATTTCCTATGTAAAGTGAAAACTTGAATTTAAAGTAATGTAAGACACTATGTATCTTTCTCATATCATGGTCAAGCTTTTTTCCCTCAATTTCTAGCTATTTTAAGTTAAAGTATATTTCCTTTAAATATGATAAAGTACTGCATATTTCCTGCTTGCTAATTTTCCAGAAGAACTGTTGTTAGTGCACTAAATATTATTCATTTTTGCAGTCTTTCATGTTTCACTAAAAATTTACTATATATTTTATTTGCATTCAATTATAGAAACATGGAAATTATTCAGAAATAGATTCGTTAGCAAATTGCAGATTCAATTTGTACATTAAATAATATAAGAATAAACACTATTGAAATATTTAGATACTTTTCCAAATACATATATTGTAGAGCATCCTCAGGGAAATTGACTGGTGCTTGCACAACATATGTGTCCATGACTTAGAACACTCATTTTGATTATAAGCATTGGTTAAATTAGTCTTCCAAGGATTAGCTTTAGTTTATGATTAAAAAGACCGCAGTGTCTTTAATTCTGTGGATTTCCTTTTCTCTGATGGATCATACTGCATGCCATGATGGGTTCTATTTTTTCACTTCTAAATCTCAAATATTCGATTGATGTAGTTGTTTTATACATTCATAGCTGGCAAAAGACTAAAAGTATATGACTATGGTTAGGCAAGTGCTCGTAACTGTGGAGACCTGCATTTTCTGTGGAACCCATGGATCTCCTTTACATAATTACTTTTAAATTTTGAGTGTTTTTGTTTCCTCAATCAAAGCCTCAGGAATACCTGAATATTTTGACTGTCCTCAATAAACAATCACTTCTTTAGACATGCCCAAACCAAAAAGTATGAGGGATGCTTTCGTAGACCTAGCATAAAATGTGCCCCAAAATGTTAAGTACTTGTTGAGTAAATACAATGTTATACTACTTTAGTGTTCCTTTTTCCAAAAAAACAAGTCATAAAAACACCATACTAAAATGTGCACAAGTCAGTTATTGATAAAATGTATCTACCAAAAAACTATCATGATGGAGTGTGAATGCCCATAGTTACAATTTCCCTTACAATCCCTTTTGTCACCTATAAAGTGTATTGTGCCTTCTGAACCAGAACCACAGTGTGATGAACTGTTCACAACAGCATATATGAGTCTCACCATCTGACAACTCTTGTGCACGTATTTACAGAAAGTAATAAACATTAGTGTAGTAGAATCCTCGAAGATTAAATGTGCATATGCTGTGACTCCACTTTATCAATTTGCTCTTGAAAATATACGCTGAAAATTTTATTTTCTCATGTTTGCGTATAATTTAATGCCTAAAATCCTCAATATTCAAACTAGTACATGATGAATTAGTGTCACATTTTGAAAGTCTTGTGGCAGAGTTAGATGGTTGTGTATACCATCATTTATTTTCTGCAGCCTCTTTGGTGTCAGAATGCCAAATTCATTCAACGTGGCCAGCCAAAAGACTAAATTCCTTAATTCTCCTTATGCTTCAGATTTGAACAATGCCAAACATACCAAAATATTGTATGAATAGTTTTCAGTAAGTTTTCTTTAAAAGAAGGAAATAGCTGTCTCCTCATCCTACTGCCTGGAACATGCATACAATGTCTGGAGTTCCATCTACTGTTGTGCATCATGAGGAAAAACGCTATATTTTAAGGATGTCAGAGCAGAAAGTTGAAAGAAGCCTGATTTCTGATGATTTCATAGAGTTTCCTTTTCAGGTATAAACAGACACTGATTTATTATTTTAGTTTTTCTGGCAAACGTAGGCAAACACAATTTAACGCAAGTTAGTTTCAACACATTTTTTATATATGTTTATTGTAAGTCTATCTGCAGTTGCTGAAGTCATTATGAATTAATATAGGCCTACTGAATAAATTTTTTCTCTCCATTGAGTATTATGTCCTATAAAAGTTTGAAAATGCTTCCAAGGCCATTCTTAATTTTTTAATTTAGAATTTTGCTCTCTTTGATATAGACATACCTCGAAGATGTTGCTGGTTCCAGGCCATTGCATGAAGTGAATATCTCAACAAAGCCAGTCACACACTTTTATTTTGTTTCTCAGTACATATGAAAGTTATTTTATACTATGGTCCATTAATTGTGCTATAGCATTATGTCTAAAAAATGTATATATGAATTTAAGAGTACTTTATTAGTAAGAAGTGCTAACAATCATCTGAGCCTTCATGAGTCGTCATCTTTTTGCTGGTGGAGGATATTGTCTCTATGTTGAGGGCCTTGCTCTGGATTAGGTTTTGGCTTAAGGGAATATTGTGGATGGTTTGATCTTCTATCTAGACCACTCGAACTTTCTCCATATCAGCAATAAGGCTGCTTCACTTTTTTGCTTTATCATTTGTGTTTTTACTAGAGCAGTTTTAATTTTCTTCAAGAATATTTCTTTTGCATTCACAGCTTGGCAAACCATTTGGCACAAGAAGTCTAGCTTTCAGCCTATCTCAGCTTTCAATATGCCTTCCTCACTAAACTTCACCATTTCTAGCCTTTGATTTAAAATGAGAAACATGAAACTCTTTCTTTCACTTAAACACTTAGGGGACATTGTAGGGTTATTAATTGGCCTAATTTCAATATTCTTGTGTCTTAGGGAATAGGGAGGCCTAAGGACAGAAGAGAAATAGGGGAACGGCTGCTTGATGAAACAGTCAAAACACACACATTTATTGATTAAGTTCATCATCTTACATGGGCGTCGTCCTTGGCACCCAAAAACAATTACAACAGTAACATCAAAAATCACATATTACCATAACACATATAATAATATGAATATCAATATAATAATGATGCATATGCTTGAAATAGTGTAAGAATTATCAAAACGTGACATAGAGACACAAAGTAAATGCATGCTGTTGGAACATGATGCTGATAGACTTGCCCCATATAGGCCACAAACCTTCAATTTGTAAAAACCACGACATCTGTCTGAAGCACAACAAAGCAAAGCACAATAATGAGTCATGACTGTATTCATTTTGAGCCTCTTTTTCTTATAGTTTATACTCAGTCAGATATATTTTAACCTATTGTTTCAAATGTGTAACTTTCTGCATCTCTTTGTTTTGGCAGTGCAAGTAAATCTTTCCTGTTGATGAGTGAGAGAGATTATGGTGGACTTGGTGGTGGGAGGAAAATGTCATCTTACTCTTTTCAGGAGTTAAACATACCTACATTTGTTGTACTGGATACATTCAGCACATAACCACATTCTATTAACAAGGAACCATGTATATTATAGAATGGTGGTCCCACAAGGTAATACCATATTTTCAATATATCTTTTCTATGTTTAGGTATGTTTAGATTCACAACTATCATTGCGTTACCACTGCCTACAGTATTCAATACAGTAATTTGTTGTACAGGTTTGTGCCCTGCAGGCAAAATAGGCTATAGCATCTAGGTTCATGTAAGTACATTATATGATGTTTGAACAATAATGAAATCACCTAACTCCTCAGTTTTCAGAAAGTATCCCTGTTTTTAAGCAATACATGACTACTGTCATTTCTGCATACTTACTGTTTTTACCCTTCTTATTGTTTTACTCTTTGTACTGTTTTATTCTTTATGTTGTTTTTACTCTTCATAGTTTTGTTTTTTTACCTAGGATGTAGATAGGCAAGATCTGATTTCCATCTAACCAGTCTTCTCTGCACTACTCTCTTTTTTCTCTTTGCACAACTCTAGACTTTTTCAGGTCTTCTGATGTCTTACTTTCTTCTTCCTCTTTGCAGTGCTTTGCACATAATTTTTCCCTTTTCATCCACTAGTCACCCTGCAGATCTCAGTTCAAAGCTTTCTCTACCCACTGGGTTAGATCCACTGGACATGTGATATCTCCATACCATATACCTTTTTTTTAATTTTTATTTTCTTTTTTTCTGAGGCAGGGTCTTAATCTTTTCAGGAGTTAAACATACCTACATTTGTTGTACTGGATACATTCAGCACATAACCACATTCCATTAACAAGGAACTATGTATATTATACAATGGTGGTCCCACAAGGTTATACCATATTTTTACTGTGTCTTTTTTATGTTTAGGTATGTTTAGATACACAACTATTAAAGGTCTTGCTCTGTCATCTGGGCTGGAGTGCAGTGGCACAATCTTGGTTCACTGCAAACTCCTCCTCCTGGGCTCAAGCCATCCTCCCACCTCAGCTAACCAAGAACTACAGGCACTCACCACCATAGCCACCTAATTTTTGTATTTTTTTTGTAGAGACAGGGTTTCACCATGTTGCCCAGGTTGGTCTCGAACTCCTAAGCTCAAGTGATCCCCCCGGCCTCGGCCCCTCGAAGTTCTGGATTAACAGGTGTGAGCCACCACACCCAGCCCACATACTTTTCTTTATAGAATTTAGCATATTGTAATTTTTGTTAACGTGTAATTAAATGTTTAATGTAGTTCTCTCCAACTAGATTTTAGACTCTATTAAAAAGTAGTACTTCTCAGTGGGAACTGGCAATTGTCTAATAGATTTTGTAAAAGTAATATTGACTTGTGAGAATAGCAGGTTTAAAAGTTAAAGATGAAAGAAGAAACAGTGATGGACAAGTGAAATAACTAAGAAAGTAAATATAATCAAAACTTAAGAGAAAAAACAAACTAAATTCAGACTTTTTTTCTAGTCTGGCCACCTCCAGTCTCACTCTAACTCACTTTATAAACTACTACTGGAGTTATCCTGCTGAAGAGCAGACCTGATCATTTCACATATTTTGCAGTCTTTTAGACACTCGCGAGAGAGTACAGCTGGTAAAGTGCTGCTTATCACTGAGTATATGCACAAAATAAAGAACTATATTTTTTATCACACATGCTTGATTAATTTTATTGTCAAATATTTTTGGGAAAGTTGGCTTTCCTATTTATAAGTTCAAATAATTTACAGATTGAAGCAATCAGCATGGATTGCTTCATGGATGAGTCCAGGCATCTATACTTCAATGCCCGTCATCTCACAGGCACTGGCAATTTGATTCCTTGCTTATTTTAATGTACAGTGTATTCGGTTTCAGAGGTTCAAATCATGCAAAACAAACCGATTTTCTTCATTACATTGCAAGGTATTCTAAGTACCAGGAGATATTGCAGAGTGTAAACCAATTTAAGTGTACAGAACAACATGTTGGTAGTTTGATTTTTATGTCATAGTTTGGGACTAAGCCTAATGATCTATTCTTTTAATTGTTAAAAGCAATTTGTTTGAATTGTACACTACAAACAGCCCTTTTTGAGTTCCATTTTTGCTCCAGTATGATTACCTACTCATAGGTAGATGATAGATAGATGATTGATAGATAGATAGATAGAAGTTCTTAGCAGACTTCTGGATAACAATCATGAGAACACTTTAGGTATGATTAGTGACCTTTTTTTTAATCTAATTATTACGTTCTGAACAGAATTCCGGAAACAAAACTTAGAAAAAAATCCTTACTGATACAATACCTGAGCTTTCTGTTTTCTAGCAATGTTCCCTTGTATTAAAATTAATTCTTAATAGTTACTATAACTATAATATTAAAATAGCCCTTCACAAGTCATAGTGAAAAATATATCATGTTTTTCAGAGCTTAGAAAACAGAAAGCACAATTTTATACTACAAAAATACTTGAAATATCAATCTTCCATTAGTTCTGAATTAATATGACAAAAGTTTGCCAAAGAACCAAAAGAAACTTGTTTTCTTGGTAATGAAAACCAAATAAAATAAGCAACTACAAACAATACAAACAACAGATTTATTTAGAAAAATAAACTGAAAATGCTGTTTGGCTATAAAAACTGTTATGTGCCAAATACGAATTACAAATGACTTTTTAATTAAGATAACAAATAGATGTTCAACACAAATGCTTAGTGTGCATTTCACTGTATTTGACTTCTTGGTTGTTAATGATATCAAATGATCTTCATTAAAAACTTTGGATCCCTTTTAGATTCATTTGACCACACTGATGCTTTTTCATTGTTATTCTGTAGCTGTTTTTAAATTTGTTTTAAAATCAAATCCATTTTTTATTAGATAACTGATTTTTTTGGAAAGAAGAAAAATCATTGTCTTGAGAATTCTTACATTTTTCCATTTTGGATTCCTGCAAGAAACTGCTTGCTGTGGTCTCAAAACTCATGGGACCATTTGTGCAAATAACAGCACACATCATTACCCTGAATGGAAGTGACAGTGCAAATATTAGAAGTTCACTGAGAAGTAATCGGTAAGAACTGACTTCCCTCCTCTTCCAACCAATATAGGGTGAAGGATTGAATGTGAAAATTTTTCAAGCAACTGACAACAATGCTATTATCTCAGTATGGCTTTGAGGCTATACACAAGATGGCAAACATTCTCTGTCTACAAACAGCAACATTTGTCCTAAGACTGTGCATTGCTGCAGTGTTTCTCTGTTCATTCAGTTTTCTTTTTGTCTACTTATTTTGAAATGATGTGTAATTCTGGCTACAGGTACCTCATCTCTCTATACTTTAACCTTCCTAAATTAATAAATCAGTTTATAATTTACTGGTTTAATTGCTTAATATTAATTTTGTTGGTCTCACATCTGGGAACAGTTTATTTCCATAGTGAAACAAGATGAGTTGGTTTGGTGTTTATGTTTTGTTGGCTTCTTGTTTAGTCCTTTCCATTTATTTATTTTATCTTCATGGTAATTTCTGAGTAAAGAGATTTAAGGCTGTGGCTTTTTTTTTTTTTTTTTTTTTTTTTACCCCCAAGGCTCTGCTCATGGCTGTCAGATAGAGGAAGATGATTTTATGCAGACTGTATCAGCGATCATTTGTGCTCCAAGGTTGAGGGATTTGCTGCTCTGAGATGGTCAGGCTTCTGGTTACTTTAGAATTAGATCTGTCCTCAAGAAGTCATAAAGATGAATCTGAAGTGAGAAAAACGAATTGACATGCCCCCAAGTAAAGGTAGTCCTTCCAACCTGAAGGAGCTGTCAGAAGGAAAACAAAATACAAATATGATCAGTTTAAACAGTAAGTATGGTTTAACAAAAACACACAAAGATTATTAAAAATGAAGCAATCATTTGGTAATAATAAAAATAATCTTAGATTATTTACATTGTCAAGCATTTTATTTTAAACGTCTAAACATATTTTAAATATTCCATTTAAATTGTATATATTATTTTATAACTTAGTTATCAAAATTTAAGTACAGTAGTATGATTATACCTAAATTAAAAGAGCTTCCCTTATTCCTAACAGTGTTTAGAACTTCAGATAAATTTGTCATTAAGTATAATAAGTTCTCAAAATAGTTAAGAAATGCTTTTCCATTGAGGTAGATCTTTCATTTGAAATAATAACCACGAAGTGTATTTTCACAACACTTTATAATGTAAAAATGATGTAATTTTTATTGCAATCTATATAGTTTAAACTTATTACTAGATTAAAAAAGGAATATTTTTCCTTGATATAGCAGAGAATTAGCCATAGAATTAATCTTCCTTCACTTTAGGAATATCTGCAGTACTTTTAAATAAGTACATTAAAAAAAATTATATCCATATCTCTAATGATTTTTTTTGGAAGACAAAAAGAAATGCCACAATTATCACCCTGACAACCCAACATCAGACATGTTTTAGCACCACTTAATGTGGAGTGTGTCTGTGGTCTTCTATTTAAGTTAGGATGTAATAAAGAATACTGATGCTTACACTAACAATAATAGGTTTAGAATGTTACTATAAACCTAGTATAATGATTAATTGATTTATAAGTTATCAGAAAAGTCAGAGACAGAGGAATGCCTTTAAGTGTATTTTTTTAATCTTAAAGTCCATCTGAGAACCCCCTGTTTTAAACCTTTCATTTGGGGTTAGGCAAACCCCAAAGAGAATGTGGTTTTCTCCCATGTAGACACACGAACATACATACAGGCAGCACAGTAAATAATTTAGTCATTCTGTGACAAAATTACTAGTCAGTATTCTATTAGATTAATAAGTGATAATTTTCATTATGTTACCCAACTACCAAGACAATGTTTTAGTACTAAATGATCTAAATGAACAATCAAAAAGGAAAAAAAATCAGTAACTCTCTCTGCTATCTCCACGATAAAAACCAGAAAAATCACTGAACACAGGTCAATGGGACTCGAGGGCTTACTCTGAGTCATTACTAAAGGTGTTCATGAAAGATAGAGAAGTAGTAAAAAACAATCTTTCATCATGGAGTTGCTTAAGAAGATGCAAGAACTTATCTGTACAGGAAAGTGGAAAAGCCTGCTTGGAACTGGCCTAACTTTATATAATCCCAGCAACATTGCTTGCCTCTATTTGTGCCATTTTTGTATCATCTAGAAATACAAGTCTCTATGTATGTAAAGGAAACCAGCACTCAAGCTGTTATTAAAGAACAAGCAATAGTCCTACAATAATATTTTTGTTTTACTATTAAATAAAAATCTTAAATAGTATGAAAAACACACAAAGCCGACTTTCCACAAATGTGTGGGTACATAATTCATATATTTGAAACAAAGATAATTAAATGTGCCTATTATATTTTTAATGGTTATGTAATATGGGAGTCTTCAGCAGCCTCTGATAAGCTGCTACAGCTTATTAAAATTTCAATCTATTATTTGTTTAAAAATATTGATTCATCACCTACTGTATACTACTCTAGAGTCCATGGATACAAAAAACTTATTTCTTGCTCTCCAAGGAGATTAGTATCTGAAAGTTAAAACGCAAACATTCATAGTAAAAAATTGGTGCCACAATATATGTAAATATAAAATGTTAAAATGAACATGGCGGTAGTGAGCCTACAAAAGGTGGCATTTGAATTGAAATTTAAGGGATAGGTTGGAATTTTCAAAAATAATAAAATCTTACTGGTTATGAAATAAGGGTATTTCAAGCAGAGGGAGAAGCATGATCAAAGGCATAGAAGCAAGAGAGAGAGTAAGACCTTTAATAGCATAAAATTATAAAGAGAAAATATAAGTTTCTGAAGAGCTTGACAGAGGACAGGGTGTCCTTTTATACTATGTAAAAGTAGATATTTATGCTAATGGCACTGGCAAATGTTGAAGAATTTTGATGAGGAACATGCCTGGAAGAAGTGTGGGAAGTACAATGGAGGAGGAGGAAGTACTTATACTCCATATTGTCAGTAAAGACATGGCAAAGACACTGGCTGAAAGCAATTAACTATGACTACAGTTGCAGATGCTTTCTTAATGGTAAATTGAAGTGAGCAAACTAACCCATTCCTTCTTACTAAATTAAGAGAGCGTTTTATTCAATTACCATCCATTCAAGATAAGAGCAAACATTATTATAGGCGTTTCTTGTTCTACCAAATTTTTAGGTATCTTATGGAAGCGGATATTTGCCTCTCAGCCCTCAGTGGCCATATGTTAAAAGTAGAAAACAAAATCATCTTACCAGTAGAAGTCCATATCTCCTGATTACATTCTAAGATTGGATATTAAAGGAATGTATTTAAATATCACTGAATTTTGAAGATTTGTTACATATATCCAGGCTTCTCACTGGATGGTATGAGATACCACATTTGATCCATTATCTCAGACCCACTAAACAAAGCCTCAAATAGCTTTTCATGTATAATTTTGCCTATTTAATAATTTTATGAACTTTTATTATTGGTTATAAAATACACAAATTTTTAAACCTCCACATTCTTTTTTGCATGTTTACTTCAAATATAGAGACATAATATACCATCACTGTTATACAAGTTAAATAAGTCTACTCCACATTGAAATAATAAAAAATAAATGACCAACAGAAAGATCTTGTACAATCGAAAATGAATTGAAGCATTCTCTATGGAATTGCCTTCTGACCCATTCTTCATATCAACGGGTTAATTGCTCTATTCTGTTTGAAATGACTTTGCTTAAAACCATATAAGATTTACTCACATTTTGGATGGAATAGGTCAAAGTTTTCAAACACTTCAAGGGTCATTTTCTCATTCTTGTAAATGTTTCGAGGCCCAAATGCAATATGCAAAATATGAATGATGCTAGATAATTTTTAGTCTTGAATCATTAAATGTCAAGTTAATTAATTTATATAAGTAACATTTTAAGTGACTGAGAACATTTCTATGCAGTAAGGGCAGTATGATTTAAAAATGCCAAAGACAGCAAGCAAAGCTAAGGAAATGCTAAAAATAATACAAAAAAATTTTCTAAACAGACATGTCTCATAATTATATATTTATTTGGATTTTGGTAAAATTTTTATAATTTTCTTCTTTATAATCTATATATTTTAATTACACACATTGTTGTATATTATAGTTTTGAAATATATTTTATAAAATATATGTACATAATTTAAAATATTTAATATACAATTTAAAATATTTTAAACTATAGGACAATGTGTCATGTGTCTGTTGCATTATAAGAAGTAGTAACTGTTGAGACCAAAATCATGTTAAAGAAAATCTGTCTTATTTCTCCTGACTGTTAAAAGCAGCCCTCCCAAACCAGATAGTTTATCTATTCTGATATATTCTTATTTTATAGGCAATGCTGTCTAGTAATATGGCTGACAATCTACCAGTATCTGGTTTCCATGAAAATAAAACTTGAAAGTTAACCCAGGGTAATTTTTATTTTTATGGAAAAGAAGAATATGTTTTGCTATCCCTCTATTCACCTTAAACAGAAATATTTGGGAATTTAGATTACCAAACAGACAAGATTTTCTGACTCATAAAACAATAAAATTCAACATAACAGCTATGCATTTAACCCAAGAAACCAAAAAAAAAAAAAAAAAACTTTCTTCTACAAACTATGAAATACTAATGAAAATTTAAAAATAAAAACTAGCAAAGCTACAAAAAATGAAAAACTTGATTTTTTAAATTCATCTTTTTTTTGAAAAGAATGACTAAAATATATATATTGCCATGGAAGAATAAAAAGAAAAACATAAAGGAAAAGCAAATGGGTAACTTTAGAAATCAGGAAAAAAGAGCATTTAAGAGACTTCTAGGCCAAGCACGGTAGCTCACGTCTGTAATCCTAGCACTTTGGGAGTCCGAGGTGGACGGATCACAGGTCAGGAGTTCGAGACCAGCCTGCCCAATATGGTGAAACCCCGCCTCTACTAAAAATACAAAAACTAGCCAGGCATGGTAGCAGGTCTTGTAGTCCCAGCTACTCAGGAGGCTGAGGCAGGAGAATTGCTTGAACCTGGAAGGCAGAGGTTGCAGTGAGCTGAGATTGAGCCACTGCACTCCAGCCTGGGTGACAGAGACTCTGTCTCAAAACACACACACACACACACACACACAGACTTCTATGTGTACAAGTAAATCAAATAGTTAATCTGATAGAAAAATATAAATTACTAACTTTGCCTTAGGAAACATTTAAACAACCAATACCAACAAAAGAAAATGAAAGGCAGTCAAAGCTTTCCCACTGAAATAAGGTGTCATGATGAGATGAGCTTTCTTGATGCCGGGCATTCTTGTAATTGGTCATGTTCTTTGCTTATGGGCTGTTATAACAGATACTGATTCCTATTTGGGACCTAAGTGTAAGCCAGGATAACTCTCATACCCACGTATGGTCTCCATCTTTCATACTTGTCACTTTGCAGAGTTAGAAAAAGGTTGTAGCCCTAGACACTTGTCAAAACTCTCATGGAAAAAAAATAACCAACACTGCCTTACTGGCAAGCTTTGTTTATGATATTTGTATTATTCTAATGAAGCCATTAGCAAGTGTGGCCTACTGTAGTCATGTGAGATTGTTCAGTTGAGCCTACAACTACTGGATGTTATACACAATGTTATACACAGGGAGAGATTCCTTTTATTTGCACTTATCAAAATGTTACTGGTTTCATCTAATAGCAGAGGGTGGTCAGGCGAGGTGTGGAGTAGCCTGTGTAGCACCTGCAACTAGTTACATAGTTTAAAGATACACCTAACACCTGAGAACCATTAGGATGGTGCCATGGATATTCCTGTCCTGGTCATAATGAGCCCATGGTTTTGTGATTCTGAGAGAAGAGAGAATTTTGAATAAGATGTTCAATGTCATTCTTCTAGAAAGAATTAGCAAAAAATGTAAAACGTGCTATAATAGAGAGTTGAGCAAAAGTTTCCCTGAGACCTGGGAAAAAAGTTTCAAAGAGCTTTCATGGATAAAAATTATATTTAATCTAGCTCTTAAGACAGGTATTTCTTCTTTGAGAAATGTCTACTCAGATCTCTTGCCCATTTTTAATCAGATTTTTTTGCTATTGAGTTTTTTGAGTTTCTTACATATTCTGGTTATTGAGTTCCCTATAGATTATTGTGAGTTGAATAGTTTGCAAATGTTTTCTCCCGTTCTATAGATTGTCTCTTTGCCAACAGGCATATACAAAATATGCTCAATGTATATAATCATCAGAGAAATGCAAATTAAAACCACAATGAGATATCATTTCACTCCAGTTAAAAATGGCTTTTATAAAATAGAGAAAATAACAAATGCTAGCAAAGATGTGGATAAAGTAAAGCTCATACACTGTTGGTAAGAATGTAAATTGGTATAGCCATTATGAAAAATAGTACGAAGAATCCTCAAAAAACTAAAAGTAGAATTACCACATGATCCAACAATTCCACTGCTGGGTATATAGATCCAAAAGAAAGAAATTCAGTATATTAAGAGATATCTGTACTCCCATGTTTATTGCAGCACTACTCACAATAGCCAAGATATGAAATAAATATGTGTACATCAACCAATGAATGGATAAGAAAAACTGGAACATAAACAAAATGAAATATTATTCAGCCATAAAGTAGAAAGATATCCTTTGTAATTACATGGATGGAACTTGAAGACATTAGGTCAAGTGAAATAAGCCAGCCACAGGAAGACAAATACGCATGTTCTCATTCATAGGTGGGAGCCTAAAAAATTATCTTATGAAGATGGAAAGTAGAATGATGATTACCAGAGGCTGGTATGGGTAGTGGGAACGGGGGGAAAAAGAGGGGGTTGGTAAATGGGTACAAAAATTCAGTTAGATTGTAAGAATAAGATCTAGTGTTTAGTAGCACAGTAGAGTGACTATAGTTAAACAATAATTTATTGTATATTTCCAAATAACTAGAGTGGGTTTGGAATGTTCACAACAGAAAAACATGATAAATGTTTTAGGTGATGGGTGCGCAGATACCCTAATTTGAGCATAACATGTTGTATACTTGTATCAAAATATTTCACATATCCCTTAAATACATACAACTATTATGTACTCATAAAAATTAAAACAATTTAAATTTTTAAAAAGATATATAGGCAGCATATTACCAGTTTGAAAAAAGAAAGTTGAGGGAAGCATTCTAGGTAGACAGAGAAAATGATCTCGATTCAGTTTTTAAAACATGATGCCATTTTACCTATCTAGTACGTTCTAATATTCTGCCCATGTATCAGTTCTAAGTTTTGAGAAGTTTTGGTTATTATATGGATATATATAGAATCAAACACCTATGATTAAATTAGAAAAAGTCATTTATGGGTGCACTTCATTGTAATCTTTAAGTCTGATTAAATAGCTACTTTAGAAAAACCTTTCATTTCATGCTTCGCCAACTATGAATACTGACTAAATCACATTGAAAATGATTATTCTAATGTGAAGAAAATATTACTAATTCTATCATTGTGTTCTAAGTTAACACAAATAATTCTTTCTTATGAATTATATATGACATTTTCTAAAATGCAATTGTGATTCTCTGATGGCTGCACCTGTTTTCCTGAGTCTGAGAGCAGTGTGAGCACTGCCTAAGGAATCTGTACATCCACCAGCAAGACATACTGCATGAAATTTGAGTAAGTGCTTCTCATATTGAGGATATTTAGTAAGTGTGCATCTGCCTGACAAGCAACAACTTAGATGACAATTTAAATCTTTTAGATGTTCATTTTCTAAAGTAAGCACCTGATACCCTGAAATAGAATGCACTTCAGAATTGCCCTTCTCATCTGAACTGGTGGGTTCAGACAGTTATATACATTAACATTAGTTCCAAATTACCAGGACCAGCCACAAAATTTGCAGGGCCCAAAGAAAAATAAAATTCAGGGCTCTGTTTGAAAAAGCAGGATATAAAAGCTTTTTCTTTCTCATCCAGTCTCTCTAGATTTACCACTTAATGCCTGTTCCACTGGACACAGGGATGCTTACAGAGTGAACACAGACCTTCACGATCCCTGGAGCCCTGCCTTTTAACTCATGACTGCAGTGCTTTGGTCCCCACTGTGATCGAGGGAAGTAGCATATGGGAGGGAAAATAGGTAGCCAGGAACTCATCCAGGGAAATGTGGAACCAACCCCGAGGGGAAGCACTGAGATCCTAGTCATGTGTCACTGTCCCATCGGGCTTCACTTTTAAAACACAAATTCAAAGATAAAACAATTAAAATCATCAAGATGGTGACTGTAGACCTTAATAAAACCCCAAGTGCCATGGGGTGCAGTTTTGAAGGTGGGCTGCGTGTATGGAGGGATTGTGGTTTTGGAGGGGGGTACTTCTGAACACTGAGCACAGGGGCCTGTGCAAATGCACTGGCCACACACTTATGAAGCTGATACTGCAGGTCTGTCCCAAATAGATGGTTTAATCTGTCCCACTCCAAACTTTTACATTAAAGTCCAAAATAACACCAACCACACACTCAGTTTAGATTGGTATTATGGTTTATTGTGGGTATTTTTTCATTCAAGAGTCACTACAGAAGAACAATGTGCATGAAAGAAAAGTAGTAACATGAACAGTAGTAGAAAGAATGCCTTAAACTATTTATATGACAAATTAATGTTTTTATTAGTAAACTGCAAATACCCACTTGTTAGTTTTTACAATTTTACCTAGAAAAAATAGAATTTGTATCAATTCTTGCAACCTTTTCCCTTTAAAATAAGGACATAATTTCTAAGGTCTATCTAAAATATACAAATACTTGAAAAATGAATTTGGTGGAATTCCCTAAGAAAATAAGCCATAGATATTAATGAAGATATAGAAGCTCTGTTGTCCATGAAACATTGGCATTCACACAAGAAAAAACTGCTTTTATTACTATCTGAAACTGTATCTCTTTTTTCACATATGTATATTGATGGGGTTGAGAACATGCTACTCCAAAATATGGCTCCTTGGCATACTGGGTATTTTAAGCTTAAGAAATTTGAGAAAACCACAAAAGCAGGAAGGTGTCCCTGACCTTCTCCTGATCTTCTCCCTGAAGCAGATCATAAAATCGTTATGTAAGAGATGCCTCCCATACACCAAGGAAAGGAGCACTTACCTCTGAAGACAAAGCATCACAGAGAAGAATCTGAACAGGCTTTGCTCTGTTTCCTCTAGTTTATTACCATTGGATCATATTTTTTATTCACTCGTGCATCTCCAAAAGCATTCCCATTTTCATCAAAACTAGCATAAAAAATACCCAGGTCTACCCATTTCTTCTGGTCGTCTTTTCTGTATAAATGCTTCTATGTCACGTAAAACTTATATTTTTAAAATTTGTATGTTTTTCTCTTGTTAATCTCTTGTTAATGTTGTTAGTCTTTTGTTTCAGGAGCTTCAGCTATGAATCTAAGAAAGGGGATAGAAAAGAATATTTTCCTCTCTATGATATGCCCATGTAGAATATCATCAGTTTGAAAAAAAAATTGTCAATTATTTTGCCAATTAATTTAATTCAGTTGAAATAAATGTTAACATAAAATTTATAATTATGGAAATTAGATAGATAGATGCATAGATATTTTTGAGACGGAGTCTCGCTCTGTTGCCAGGCTGGAGGGCAGTGGCGCAATCTCGGCTCACTGCAACTTCCGCCTCCCAAGTTCAAGCGATTCTCCTGCCTCAGCCTCCCGAGTAGCTGGGATTACAGGTGCCCGCCACCACGCCCAACTAATTTTTGTATTTTTAGTAGCGATGGGGTTTCACCATGTTGGCCAAGATGCACTCGATCTCCTGACCTTGTGATCCCCCCGCCTCAGCCTCCCAGAGCGCTGGGATTACAGGCTTGAGCCCGCCTGGCTGGAAATTATATTTTATGAAGGATGTCATTAAGGTTACTACGATGTAACTTTTTAAGATACTAATAATATCCTTATATAATTATTCGATATATGTATTGTAAAAAAACGTTGAAAAGCTTATCTTAGAAGCCTAGCTCAGACTTAATTTGGGATATTTTGTCAACCTTTTGAAAAAATTGTAATATTATTATATACATTTTAGAATTAAATATCAAAGTCAAATTCTAGCACAGAAAAGGAGTAAATGATGTAAAACAAAAACGTTTTTCCATCTCTTAGATCGAAGTTGAAAATATTATCATAAAAAATGTTTTCTAGAAATCCCTTTCTGCTGCCTGTTATGGGCACAAATAAACAATTAAATTAGTTAAGACCACCACCAGCTTCTTATAATTAAGTGTAAATTCCAATCATTTACACAGTACTCCTTCTACGGGAATTAAGCAATATTAAATTATTTACATTATGTGCAATTCTATAGTACTTCCTTAGTTATAAGCTAACATTGAACTTTTTATATAAATTGGTTAATTAGCAAATGCTGATGAACTCTAAATACAGTGCCTGGTAGGATGTGATGTTTTTGGAGTCTGGGGCTCATAATTAAGTTCCATCCCATGGTAGGTCTAAGAATCTGTACAAGATAGTTTTTGAGACTCAGTTTTCCTTTCTGTAAACAACAACAACAAAAAGGATAGACATTAATATCTACCTCCCAAGGTTGATGACAAAAGTAAATGAGAGCATTAGGTACAAATGAATTTGCAATGTTCATTTATTTCCCCTTTATAAAGAGACATAAACAGTCAACAGATATAAATTTTTGTAGATCACTCCACAGGAATGCTGAACAAGCTACCCAAGAGCTTGATTCTTGAAAAGGACCCAAGGCTACTTGGCACACCTCGATAGGAGAGCTGTCATACACCCTGAGTCCAATCTCTGACAACTGAAGGAGGTCGCAGTAGCAGATATGCCAAGAAATGAAACTAAAATCAAAGTAACTCTCTTGCTTTTTCCTTTGCTGTTATTAAGAATATCAGCATGTGCCATTTTTGCAATCAAAGAGTTGTAAATACCCTCTAATATTTAATTATTTTAGGGTAATACAATACAAAGCATAAAAAGTACTAAAGTATAAATGCTAAAAGACCCAATTTAGAAAGTCACCAGAATACTGTGTCATTTTCCACAAACACAGAAAAGCACACGAAATGCGAACATTTACTGCATCATCTGAGGAAGTAGGGGATTCAGCTATATAAAACAAGGATGTTTTCTCTAGCTCCCCTTGATCCTCACTAATGGTGTTCAGAGGATAGCTTGTTGTGTTTTGTTTTGTTTCATTTTCTGAAAAAGCTCTGCTTTCAGAATGTTTCCATCAACATACACTAAGCAGGGATTTTATTCATGATAATGATTGTGAACTGTTTTCTCTAAAGCCAAAAATGTTTTTGAAAATTCCTTCATCCTAAATCCCTGTTTTCCTGCTCCTCCTTTTAATTTCCTTTTTATTCACTGATGTGCTGCTTACAGAAACTGTTGCAGCCAGATTGGAGAGCGCTGTGAAATCAATGGCCGTGATATTTATCCCTCCTTCTGGCAAAACTTCTTTGTGTAACTGCATTAAACCCTGTAGAATCTAATGTTAACATGTGCATATTTTACTGAGTTCCATTGGAAATGAGGCATGCTGGAAGAATGACATTATTTTTTCATGGTGGAATGAGAGTACCTTCAATCAGAATAGAATCAAAATGCTAACATTCCTCCTTGTTTAAACATTTTTGTCAAACCATTTCATTTCCATTTTTAATTTATTACTTGAAACAAGTGATAACAATACTTCCCTCTCTAATATCCACTGATGCTTTTCAGCCATAAAATGCGTTAGACAAGCAATCAAATGCTGCTTTCATCTTTATAAAATCCCACTTCTTTTTTCCTCTGGCTTTCAAATAAATGACAAAATGCCTTCCATGAATCAGCAAGTTGGATTTTGTGGGTTGCAACTTTATGAACTTAATCAGGTTAACTTGTCTCCCCTACCAAAATACAAGCAGGGTTAGAAGTCAAAAACAGTTTGGTCACCCATGACTAATCTGCTGAATACAATCACGTTAAATTCTGGAAAAGGAATCTGGGATTTTCCTCTATTATTAAGGTCACTGAAGCTACTGGACTTGGGAAAACATCTAGTTGTCTATTCAAGAGGGCGTCTCTATTCTCCACTTCCTTTTTTAAAACATTGTACTCAAAAGACATTAGAAATAAAGCAAAATAAAATATATTCAACTTAAGTTTTATTTTTCTTCTAAAATGTTTTTCTCTTTAGGAAAATATGAATAAAGTAAAATTAAGGATAGGAAAAATGTCTTGCTCCAACTACAATAGAATGGTGTCTCTTGAAAGCTCTTGAAAGTGCAACATTAATAAAATCTCTTAAAATGGTTCTGTTTTACTTGAGCAGAATAAGATATCCTACAAGTTTAATTGGCAGATATCTAGGATATTTTTTACTTAACCAGAGAATGGGTCGATTCCTTACCACCTGTCTTTTTTTTTTTTTTTTTTAACACCTATTATTCTTGTAAATTAGACAAATAACTGAATGATCAGCAGTCTTTATTGCCATTAAACTTGTAATTAATTTTAGGTTTTAGGCATTTTAACATTGCCAGGATATTTCCCAAATAGTATCTAATAACATAGTGTTTTATCTCCAAAATAAGTAAACTACACTATCGAAGTGCCACTGTCATACTATGTTCAGAATTAAATATAATAACTTCCATAATGGTGAAACCAAAAGTAGTTTCAGTGTTTGGCTCTCAATGTATTTTTGGTTCAGATAGAGTCTAATAAAGTCAACTTAATATTTCCTCTTTTACTTCCATGAACAATATGCAAATAAATAGCACCTATGATTTCCACATTTTTAATTTTGCATTATCAATCAGCACTGACTTTAATAGATTCCCAGAATTCAGTGTGCTTCTGCATATATTGGATTCAGAGGACAATCAACTTAAGACACTGTGGTATGTATAATGAAATAAATCAGAAGGCCTATTTTTAGTCCTGGCTTTTTCACTTCCTATGTATATCACTAGTCTAGATATTGAAATTTTATGGTTCTCAGATTCTCATCTGACAAATGTAGATTTGGATAATAAAACCTAGAGAAATGCTTCATAATAAACCATAAAGGACAAAACTAATGAGAATAGGGAAAAGTGAGCAAAAAGGAAGGAGCAGGTAGGGAACTTATTCACGTGAAATTCAAGTCTTGCCTGATAGCTCAAAATTGCTAAAAAAATACCAAATTTGAGGCCAAAAATAATTATGTTTTAAGTATGAAATAAAATATACAAAATAAAACACAACAGCAATTTTAAATTTGTATTACTTTTAGAAAAAGTTAAATAAGCGTATTTAACCTCTTATTGATAAATGTTAACAAGCACAGTGTCCAACATATAGCTGGCACTCAATAAGTAGGTTGAATAAGTATATTGAACAATAAAACTCATCTGGTTATTTTCATTGCCTTAAAGTTATTAAACTTGATGATATGTTAAAAATTATTCACATCAAGTCTGCAAAAATGTCTCTTTGCCCTGGTGTTAACCTCTACTAATTCCTATTTACATGAGAACCAAGAGCTTGGGAACCAAGCTGTGGTAATAGAAGTTGTTGTTTTAATTTACACCAAATTTTCTCCGGCCTTCAAGGATTTCTGAATTTAATTCAGATCACATAATATCTTAAACAAAATTTTGGATAGTGTTGCTTTATTTATACAATTTAAGCCTGTAAACCCCTACATTCTGCAACCCCTATTACTGCATAAACCT
This sequence comes from Pongo pygmaeus, assembly GCF_028885625.2. NCBI lineage: Eukaryota > Metazoa > Chordata > Mammalia > Primates > Hominidae > Pongo > Pongo pygmaeus. The sequence goes on along the minus strand of NC_072377.2, from coordinate 125,140,937 downwards.
TTAATCAACAATAATAAGAATTACGGTCAGAATAAAAACAGCAATACTTTTTAGAACATTGATACATATGTATTTTACAATTCATTATTAATTTTGATCCTCTTCTGCAAATTTTGATATGAGACTTTAACAAAGATTGCAATGAAGTACAAATACAAATATAATCTATGATAAATTTAGACAATATCTGTTATCTCTATGTTTTGAAATAAATGATTTTAAATCTCAAATTCTTTCATTTAGGTGGTATCGTATTCTATACATGAAACAGGAAATCATGTGAATTCCTCAAACTATTTTGGAACCTTATTTATCTATGCTCTTAATAACAGTCATTTAGAAAACTAAAATCCAAGCTCTAATGTTTAGAGCTCATATTGAACTTTTCATTTCACTCCTTCCATGAATTCATGGATTTTCTATTACTTAGTATTAAGCAAAGTCTAGAATTTCCATAGAGTTTTCTCTAATCCAGTTACAGAAATATTTATTGAAAATGTACATTTGTGGACTGAACTGCCCAAAGTGCTTGAAAACCAAAGATGAAAAGATGTTAAAGTACCAAATGATTTTTGAGCAGAAATATAAGAATGATGAACTCCGCTCTGGGGAATTGGAAAAGACTTTGAAGCCCAGCTTCCTTATGAAGGATGAATAGAATTTCAACAAAGGAGGGTAAATTACTGAGGCAAAGCAGGAACAGAGTAAAACGTACATATCCAATGATGACGAGAAATCAATGTAGTTAGCCCCCAGACTCCAGTGGGGGCAGCAACAGTGGGAGACAAGCCCCCAGAGGGAGCTTAGACCTGCATTGATAAGATCCTGATTGCCCTGCTGTAGTTAGGATGTTACCATGTAGACAGTAGGAAGACAGATCTTTTAGTGTTTTTATCTGGGAAGTAAGCTGGTTAGATTTATAGTTTAGGCCAGGCATGGTGGCTCACACCTGTAATCTCAGCACTTTGGGAGACCAAGGTGGGTGGATCACCTAAGGTCAAGAGTTCGAGACCAGCCTGGACAACATGGTGAAACCCCGTCTCTACTAAAAATACAAAAAAAAATTAGGCGTAGTGGCAGGTGCCTGTAATCCCAGCTACTCGGGAGGCTGAGGCTGGAGAATCGCTTGAACCTGAGAGGTGGAGGTTGCCATGAGCCAAGAACGTGCCATTGCACTCCAGCCTGGGCAACAAGAGTGAAACTCCATCTAAAAAAAAAAAAAAAAAAAAAAAAAAAAAGGAAAAGATGTATAGTTTAGAAAAATGTCTATCCAGTGGTGTGAAGAATGAAATGGAAATGAACAGAATCAGGAATAGCAGGTTAGGAAACTATTAATGCTATATTTCAACTAAAAGAAAATGAGATATTGAACTGAGAAAATGGCAGCAGGGGTAGAGACGAGGGGGTGGATTTGATTATTGTTTAGGGTGTAGGATGGACAACACATGAAAAATAATTGAAGTTGAAAATGAGGAGGTGAGGAAGATTTCCTATTTCTGTTCTAGTGACTTGGACTGATAGTAATGCCATTTCCTAAGATAGGAGAAGAGGACAAAGAGAAGATTATGGAAAAATACCTACTTAACTGTATAGTATATACTATTATGCAAAATAATCAATGTGTATCACAAAAATAATATGTAATGTATCAAGTGTAAATTTTCAACATGTTGATTAAAAGTGGAAAGTCTAACTTCTTACATCACAAGTTGTCCAAAAGGAACTGTATTTGTTGATATTGTTTCCATTAATAAAAAGGATTCAGTTGGGAATCTTTAAACTTTATTTTAGTAAGTGTCATGCCTTTAATGAATAAGGTTAGAGTATGTGTGGAAAAACAATGCCTGAAAGAGAAGCTTGCTGCATGGAAGGAAGATAATGTGTGATTAATACAGTAAAACTCTTTGAGGTTGTAAATAAATCCAATGGCTGGTTTTTGAAGTCATAAATACCTTAAGAGAATCAGATGAAAGCTATAGACCTGATCTCTTATAAATATTCAGATTTATATATACATAATATTTTGCTTATGATTGTAAGATGGCTATTCATGGACTCCCTTGCATTGCAGGGACCTTAGCCTAGTTAAGACCCTTTGGTTTAGAGTTTAGAGTTGGACAAGTTTAGTTGTAGAAAAGTATTATTTTAAAAATCACGTATAGATTTAGCGGTATCTTTTTAGTACTAATAGGGAATTTCTCCCTTCCAAGTAAATTCCTAAAGATCAGGGTTTTACAACTCAGCAGGATTGACAGTTGGGCTAAATAATCTTTTATTGGGGTTGAGAAGCAGAGACTTGTCTGTGAACTGTAGAATGATCAGTAGCATTGGGTGGCTCCTATGCACTTTGTCAAATTTCTCCTAGAAGTTAAAATTGCCCCCGTTTGAGAAGTCTTACTACAGAGAATAATATTTATACATATAAAACTCCAACATAAGAAATCAAGTTAGGTATTCTTTTTCTGAAGAAAAAAATTCATGAGAAAATTTTCTAGAATAGAACTACAAAGTAAGTAAGCAGATAAAGCCATAGTTGAGCTTTCCTGTTTTGGGGGGACAACACAATCTTTTCTCCTGCGTCCCGATTCTGTTATATAAGTGAAACTTATCCCTTCTCCATAGGTAGCTAAGAATCATACAATTAAATCATGAAACCATAGCAGCTGCTTTTTATCTCCTTGCTTTCCTCTTGTTTAGAAAAAGTAATCTCCTCTTTAAGAAATTAAATACTCAACCTTAAGAAATTGAGAAACTGATATTTTCATAGCAACAGGAAATCTATCAACTCAAAAATAAAATATTATAAAACCTAGTTAGTAATTAAATATACTATCATTTGCGTGTGACTTTATAAACACATTAACTTTATCAAGTTTTGTAACGGGTAATCTGCAAGCTATGGAATATCAAGTACAAAAATATGTTAATACCCACACATAGAGATGCTTATTAATATTCAATATAAAGGCTGTTTACATCTTTTTGCTATTTCTGCCTTGCTCCACAAAACAATGCATTTAGTCTGCCTTTATCATAATTTATATTTCTTTGCAGTTCGTATTTTTCAGTAAACTAGACAACTGTGTTTGTTCCCTGTACTCATTTACTTGTCTCCTGATAATATCCCCCATCTTTATTCTAGTGGACATTCCCTCTCCAACTCTTAGCTCACATGGTTCTGATGGTCTGACAGAGAGATAGCCATTTTTCCTTCAAAAAAAAAATTAGAACACCTAATTTTTAGTTAAGTAGTTGACCATGTAGAATAAATTCTAACTTGAAGTTAGGTGTGGCTGTGTGACAAAGTCAGAAAAGGAAAGAAATGAAAGTAATTGAGTGGCAGCTTCTGGAAACCTTTTGAAAAGCAAGCTAGACCCATACCTGTGGCCAACAATTTTCTTCCATTCCTCTGACTACAGACTAGAACGTTGATTTGATAGCTGTAGCTCTGGCTGCCATTTTAAACAATGAGTATGAACTTACTATGTCAGGAATGGCCAAGAGGAACATTCAAAACAAACTCAGTCCTTATGGACTTTGCAGACCGGAGCTGCCATATAAGCCCTCATCTGCCTCAAGACTTCTTTGTAAGAAATACACTTGTACCTTATTGTTTTCAAGTCACTGTGACTTGGGGACTCTTATTCACATGGGAACCTAATCTTAACCAATACTAATAAAAATTTTAACTGACACTGGGTAAGAATCTTTACGGATACTAGTAAGAATCCATTCTCTAGTCAGGTTGGAGCCTGTGATCTAAGTCAAAGCCACACACACATTATATTCCTTTGTTTCAGAAGTAGACACTTGCTATAGCAATATCTATATAATACAGCATACTTACAGCTACCTCAAGACTATTGTTCTTCCAGAAAACTTTGGGTGAAAGAGGTACAAAGATGATGCGAATCAAAAGTCCAAAATATCTAGTATATTTCGGCTTAAATGTAAAAATTCATATGAGCTTCAGATAAAGTAAAATCTTCATGTGAAAACTGTATATGGTTTGAAAGGATGGCACTGAACAGCCTCAGGGTTATGCTATTAAAACAAATATTTAGAGAGCCATGGAAGTTATTTTGTGAGCATCGAAGACTGTAAACAAGATAGTCTGATGTGAACTTAAATTCTGGAATTTGTAGAAAACCATGGTATCTGGTGCCTAATTGCATCACACATTTTGTGACAAAGCATTATCCATCAAGCTAAATCATCTTATATCCACTCCAGTCAGCCCTTCTAGGTGGTTCACCAGTCTGTGAGAAAGAGTATAAAGAAGTTAGTAGCTTTTAAAATATGGCAGAAAATTTTAAAGTACTAATAATGCTAGGAAATATTGAGTTCATTAATAATACATAGGCTTTACCTTAACAGTATATCTCAAGTAATTATTACTAATGGCCACAATCACATTCAACCATTATTGAATTATGCATTCTATATGTCAGGTACTATTGTATATATTCCAGATACAGTAGTAAACAAAAGAGATTAAAGATTACAGATGAGATTACATGGTAAAGTAAGCTAAATCAAAATTTAGGAGGGTTTTGGAGTTCGAGTGAGGAGTAGAAGAGGCAGAAAAATGCTTCTCAGATGAGAAGAAACATCTTAGCATTTTGGAACAGTTAAAAAGGAAGAAAACACAGTGCTTGCAATACTTCATGTTTTGAGTTTTGCATATTGCTTCAATTTTAAAAGATTTACTTGTCAAATCTCAGTGATAGGACATGGCAGGTACATGGTATTCCTATGCTTGTTTTTTAATGTTAACGTATTCTTTAATCCTTGAATTAATACATGATTATTTAAAATCCATGGAAAATAGGAACAGCTTAAAGAAAGGATATAATATCAATCTAACACTCAGAGGCATCCACCATTATAGCTTTCTTATCTTTTATTCCAGTTTTTAAATATTTTTTCTTATTTGATCTAATTTTCAATGCATATTTTTATAACATGAAAATCACTGGAATATAATTATTTAATGGCTACAGAATATTTCACATAAAATATAAAGTTGTGTTTCTAGTCATTTTTAAAATTAAAGTATATATTTTCATAATATAAAATATACTAACAAATATCTTGGACATAGGATTTCAGCATTTAAGCAGTGCTGAGTTGGTACGGTTCACTGTTAATCCCCTTCAGACTCAAGCACTCTGAGTTGAGAGCTGGTGATTGCTGCTTCCCCTCCCGCATTCACCACTCTTGACATCCAGCCATCTCCTTTGCATAAAAGTTCAGTTATGAATAATAAAAATGACTTTATTATGGTTTCTCCCTTAGTGTCATATTCCTGACAAGTTTTGAGATTGAATTAGGTTTCCATAGATATGTCTCTCAATTGTAGAGTGGCCTGTCCTAAAGCTCAAATCTCTTCACTCTACTAAAGGGATGATGATGTAAACTGCCAGAATTGAGACATTTGCTTTTGTGTATAATATGCTGCATCATCTCTTAGGCTATTCTCTGGCTCATACCTGGTCATGGTCAGAACTACTGCAATGTGTTTGGGTTGTTGCTAATGCATGTTGCATCATTTTGAGTATTTGTGCTCATTTTTAAGTAGAAAAATAGCTTTAAAACTTCCTTCTTTTAGCAGTCCATAACCAGAAAGCACATTTTTTGCCTATAATCTTTAAAATGTTTAATATATATTTAAAGTATACCTAAAGATGGTTTATGTATTATCAGAAATGATTTCTGTCCATTGGTTTATTCTTTACTTAGTCAACAAAAATATATCTAACTTACTTAATTTGAACCATGAACTATACAAGGTACCAGAAATGAATAAATGAATGTTATATTATCTTATAATTAAAGAACTCCCAAATCCAATAATAAAGATAAACATTCAAATAAATAGAAAAGATGCAAGGTGTGTGTGTGTGAGAGAGAGAGAGAGACGAGAGAGAGAGAGACGAGAGAGAGAGAGTGTTCCAATGAGTCAAATACTCACAGAGGTATGGGAATTCAGAAAAGCTAGTAAATGAGTTGTATATCCTTGCAAAAAGAAGATGATATCTGAATTTTGTTATAAAGTATTTGTAAGAATTTACAAAGCAGAGGCAAGTAGGGAGAGCTAGTCAGTGAAAACGGTGTGTGCGATAAAAGTTATGAAAATTGGGTTATTTTTCTACTTGAGTTGTAGGTGCTCCCTATATTTTTTGTAAATCAACCCTTTATCAGATACATGATTTGCAACTATTTTCTTTCAGTCTTTAGATTGTCTTTTCATTCTGTTGATTATTCCTTTTGTTTTGCAGAACATTTTTAGTGTGATACAGTCTCACTTGGCTATTTGTTTTTGTTGCCTCCTTTTGGTATCTTAGTAATAAATCATTGCCAAGATCGATGTCAAAAAGCTTTTCCCATTATGTTTTTGTCTGGTAGTTTTGTAGTTTCAGACCTTATGTTTATGTCTTCAATCTATTTAAAGTTGATTTTTCTGTATGATGTAAGACAAGGGTCCAGTTGCCTTCTTCAACATGTGGATACCCAGTTTTCCCAACGCCATTTGTGGAAGAGACTAATATCCCCATCATGGATTCAACTGATCGTGTATGAATGGATTTATTTATGGGCTGTCTATTCTGCTCTATTGGCTTATGTGTTTGTCTTTATGTCAGTGCTATAGAGTTTTAATTACCGGGGCCTCATAATACATTTTGAAATCAGGAAGTGGGATGACTCCAGCTTTGTTCTTCTCTATCAAGATTGTGTAGGCTATTTTGGGTCTTTTCTGGTTTCATATGAATTTTTGGATTTTCTTTACTTTATAAAAATGTAACTCAACAATTAACAATAACCCAATTTAAAAATGGGCAAAGAACTTGAAGAGACATTTTTTTCAAAGAAGGCATACAAGTGACCAACAGCTGTAAGAAAAGACGCTCAACCTCATTATCAAAGAAATGAAAGTCAAAAGTACAACGAAATATCACCTCACACTTGTTATGTTGGCTTTTATTAAAAAATCAAAAGAAAACAAGTGTCATTGAGGATACGACAAAATTAGAACCTTTTACACTGTTGGCAGGAATGTAAATTGGTACAGTCATTAGAGAAAAGAGTATGAAGTCTCCTCAAAAAGTTAAAAACAGGACTACCATCTAATCCAGCAATTCCACTTCTGGGCATATATCCAAATGAATTGAAATCAGTAAGTCAAAAAAAAAATCTGCATTCCAATGTTCATAGCAGCTTTAGTCGCAATAACCAAGTAGAAACAGCTCAACATCTATCGACAGATTAATGGATAAAGAAAATATGGTACATACACAGAATGAAATATTACTTGACCTTTAAAAAAAGGTCTGCAATAGAAACAACAGGGAATGGAAAATGAGAAGTTGTTCAATAGAGTATAAAGTATCAGTTGTGCTACATAAATAAGTGCTAGAGATCTGATGTACAATATAGTGCCACAGTTAACAATATGATATTATGCACTTCAAAATGTATTAAGAGGGTAGATCTCATGTGTCCTTACCACAAAAAGAGGGAGGGGGAGACACAAGAAAACTTTGGCATGTGTTGTGTATGTCTCTTGCCATTACTGGTGATGGTATCATAGTGTTTGCATATGTCCACATTTACCAAATTATATCCACTAAATATATGCAGTTTTTGTGTATCAAATACCTTAACAAAACTATTAAAAATCAACTGTGTAGAAGTGTTCTTCTGAGGACTAAAGAAATTTAAACGTTCGACTTTGTCTGATATTAAATAGGTGTTATGAACCTCAAAAAAAAAAATAAAGGCATGAAGACATGAGGTATCTTAATTTGAGGACACTGAGAAGTATTTTATTATTTTGTAGATCAGGTACATGTTGGAGGATGGGAGGCTGAGTTTGCATATATAAATTTTGGTAAGACTGTCAAAGCCTTTGGGTTTTACTCTTAGAGTAATGATCAAGAGATAATGAATGAAATCATTTTAATTAATTTTTTAACTAGCTTCACAGCAATACAAAAATAAGTATATCCACTGAAGACCACAGTTGTAGGCAATGTCTGAGCAGGGAAAGGAATCAGTCAAACCTATTCTCAGATTATTTTCTTGCTCTTACTCTTAAATTAAATTTGCCAGATATGTGCTCCTTTCAAATATTTTTTGACTTTAAATCAAAGTCCTAAAAAATGTAAGCTGCAGCAACTCTGACTGCAACCACTTTTTTTCAATATAATTCTGCAAACCTTTGTTTTTCCCTTTGTAATTTCCTTCTTATAAAACCTCAGGTGAATATGATGAGTAAAGTGTATTATTCTCCCCATACTTATTGAGTATTAATTCAGGATTCGGAGTTCCTGAAGGTAGGTATTCACACCAGCTTCTATAATCAATTAGAGACAAAGTCAGAAGGTCAATAAATTCTCTCTCTCTATTTTTTTACCTAATAACTGATAATTTTCAAGGAGTGAAGGTAAAAAATCATTGCTTAAAATACTATAGAGACATCTCAAAATAAGGAAAATACGAAGGATTAAAATGAATAATAATTTATATTAAGAAAATAATAAATTACAATAGCTAGCACTGTTTCTTTAAAAAATATTCTAGAATTATATTGTGTGGTGCATTTTATAAAGACCTATCTATAATCACTGAAAACAAGAATAAGTTAAGATTAAGATTTGTTTTTGAAAATTAAACTATATATTGAGGTTGAGTGGAAACTACATATTGTATTATTTCATTTATGTGATATGACCAAATGAGGCAAATTGCTAAAGATCAAAAGTAAATTACTGGTTGATTTGGGCTGGGAGTAGGTGGATGAAAATTAACTTTCAATGAGGTTTCTTTCTGGGGTGATAAAACTATTTTAAAATTAGATTGTGGTGATGGTTGCATAATTCTGTAAATATACTGAGAAACACTGTACCCTTTTAAGTGGTGACTTTTATGATATGTCAATTATATCACAATAAAATTGTTTTTATAAAAGTGGAGTAGCAAGAGCTCAGTCACCCTAAGTTGTGAATTTTTTTAATGCAAAAGTTGTATTTGGAAGGAGTATTGGAATTGGGATAAGATACAGTGAGAGCCTTGTTTCAGTGAAGTCTTATATTCAAGATTGCCATATCTGCTATAGCTTTTTCATTTGCTTTTCTTTAAATAGTGCCTTTTTAATAGGCAATTTCTTCCTGTGACATCATGTTTGTCAGACTGTTTTCAACTTCCCTTTGTGATTTGGCTGTTGTGAAATAGTACTTCCAAACTTTATGCAATCAAAGTAATTTCTGTACTCTCAGGGAGGTGAGATTGCTGAATTTAGGACTCAGATGACAACTGGAGTGAAGGAGCACAGCTAACGCTGCATTTGTAACCCTTTACTTATGTCTTTCCTGACATCACTTTGCCCCAGTCATGGTATTTGCTCATATTGGTGATTGTAAAGAGCCATGCTTGAAGGGATTGTGAAATATAGTATTTTAAGGGATTGTGAAATATAGTATTTTATTGGAGAGTATAATTAGCATAGAACTTTGTGAAAGTTTGCCTTTGACTTGGGCATGACAAAACATATTGCCTACTTCTTTGGTGCCCTGTGGCATCACCAAGTCAACCAATGTCCTAAAATCCTGCAATCTGGACTGAGATGTTGTGTCTTTGTAATAACAAGACATTATTAACAGCTCTTAAAGATGAGAGCAGCCTAACACAAATGTGAATGTTAACTTTTAACCCTTTGAAATTATTTGCTGTTAATTCTTGCTGTGTTCACATCAAAATGTTGTTATCCAGTTGTGACCATCTGTTCCCAAAATTTAAGCCCATGTAAGTGGAGTAACTTAAAGAATGGATACATAAACATTCTTGTTTTATTAATGTTTTTACATCAGACTTTAAAACATTTCTTTTCTCTTAGTATTCCAATTTCTGAAATAAAAAATCACTAATATTTGTCTTCATTCAGTCACCACAGAGGAGAAGATAAAACAGGTACTTTGAAATAAGTTTAAATCAAATATTCTACCTGCCAGAATTGACAATTAAACAGGATTATATTAAACCCATTTTTTTCATTTACTGGCATTAATAGAAGGGGCACCATTTGGGGAATTGTCAATTTGTAGCAATATGTCCAAAGGTCATTAATTTTTATCAAATGTTTAATAATCATCTATTGTATACCCAACTCTATAATTAGCTGCTTATAGCCCTGTGGAAAAATAAGGGTTTTGTGCTATATTGAGGATTACAGTTACTAGAAAATCAGTGCAATGGAAGATCAGAGTGAGCTGATTCACTTAAGATAAAATTTATGAAAAAAGAGGGAATTAAGCTGATTAATTAAAAGTGGGTAGAAATAAAAGTCACCACTTTGATGATGAAAACATAACCCACAAAGAAAGAAGATGTTTGCAATGTACATATGACACAATTGACTAGTTCTGAGTGTGTCAAAACTATGTGCACCAATGAAAAAAAGATGTAATAAAATAGTTGAATAGACAGTTCACATTGGATGAAATTCAAATAGCCAATAGACATGTGTTTTTTTAATGCTTAAGTAAAAGGAAAATTAAAACCACAACATGATACCACTACATACTCTAGAATACATAAAACAAAAGCAGGCAATGACTAGTTTTGGGAAGGAGGCAGTGCAACCAAAACCCTGAAATGCTGCTGGTGTCAGGTGTAAATTTGCATTAATACTTCGGAAAGCTATTTGAAGTATCTACTAAAGCTAAAAATACAGACACAAAACTCACGGATTCCATTTTCTGTGTATAACTAATACCTAGATAGCTTTACCAAAGTACAGGTACTAAAATATTTACAGCATTACTGTTTATAATAGCCCTAAACTGCAAAGGCCACTTATTAACTATATCTATATATATCTATAAACACTGGAATGGATAAATTGTAGTATGTTTCCATAACAGTAGTATACGGCAGTGAGAATAACCATCAAAATCCACACACAACAACATGGTGAAGATTGTAAACACAGGATCAGTTGAAATTAGTTATAAAAGGCTATGAACTTACCTCTGCATGTATAAAACAGTGGGATTAGAAATCAGGAAAGAAATTATCTTGGGTGTGAGAAATAGTGACTAAAAGGCATATGAGGGCTTTGGAAATGTTGGTAATAATCTATTTCTGGATATCAATGCTAGTTACATACTATGTTTAATTTGAGAAAATTCACTGAGTTGTAAACTGATGATAGGTGGACATTAATGTATACATATTGCAATTCAATAAAGGTTTTTAAAAATGGATAAAAGAGTTTTAGAAAAGAAGAGGTTAATTTTTGTATTAAAGAATACTTTTTACAGCCAAATATTTTCAGGAAAAATGTTCTTTTAAATAATAATAAAAATGAAAGGCAGAACTTTTAAAACTCTAAAAACTACCCCAGAGTTGGATGTTTTTCACAGTTTATATGATGCAATCTGCTTAAGCTGATTTATTCTAAACGGCCTTTCACCACTGTCACAGCCCAAAATCAACAACTGTTATTTATACATGTAAGAGACTTCCAATGGACATTTGAATCATCAAAAACAGACTAAGATACGTTCAACTTCTTCTAAGTCTATTTGGTTACACTGTGTCTCTTTAAACATCATTAGAGGCACATGCGATATCTAAGGGAAAATATTTCACAGATTATTTTCTGGTCATGCAATTGTTCATGACCCATTATTTATATTTTGAAGACCTTTTATTTCATTTTAGAACCATATAATTTTGTTCTCTACTTTCTGTCTTCCTTCTTACAATTATATGGTGTTATAACTAGAACATACGTATTCGAAATCAAAATATGTCAGGTTTCAAAAGACAGAGGATATCATTCAAACATCTTGGGAAAGGGTGAAGAATAAAGCACTCAGGAGGTAGGCTCTTCAGTCTTTTGCAGTCATGGTTATTCCTCAAAAAGGTTAAATGATCAATACAGGCATCCTAGGAAATGACGCAAATTTGGGGGGAGGTTTTACATTGTTGTATGATGAGAAAGATTAATGAATTTAAATTTCAAAGTAGAACCATAAATGCCAGTGGGTGGCAGAAAGTGCTAATTATTAATTATCTAATTTTCTTGATGTTAATAAGAAATGAAATACCTTTGACAGGTAATTGACAATGACTTCTACAAGTAATAAGGTGCTTAATTAAGAATTTCTAAATGCATTATATACACTTCTTTGCATTCGTCAGTTGTCAACACTAAAATAAAATTTAATCTTTTCCTTGATTAGTCAAGGATTTAAAAACCTTCATCGTATGTTATACATAGTGAATAGGCCACTTCGCCAACTAGTTTTGAAAAGCTTGACACCAAAATCAGAAAAGGACATGAACACACAGCGATAAAACTACAGGCCAATATCTAGAATACAGACACAAAAAATCTTCAACCAAATACTAGCAAAGTAAACCCAAGAGCACATTAAAAAAAAATTGAATAATGATCAAGTGGGATTTATCCAGGGATGCAAGGCTGGTATACATAGACAAACCGATAAATGTGACATATTACATCAAGAGACTGAAAAGATGAAAACATATGATAATCTCAATATATGCAGAAAACGCATTTGGTAAAATTCAGTATGATTTCATGATAAAAACTTTCAACAAACTAGGCACAGAAGGAACATACTTCAACATAATAAAGGCCATATATGACACACCCACAGAAAACATCACACTGAAAAGGGAAAGCTGAAAGCTTTTCATTTAAGAACTAAAACAAGACAAATATGCCTTCTTTCACCACTGCTACTCAACATAGTAATGGAAGTCCCAGCCAGAGCAATCAGACAAGAGAAAGAAACAAAAGTCCTCTAAATTTATAAACATGAAGCCAAACTGACCCTCTTTACATTTAGAGGATCCTCTTACATTTAGAAGATCCTACAGATTCCACCAAAAAACTCTGAGATCTGATAAGCAAATTCAGTAAAGTCTCAGGATACAAAATCAACATAAACAATCAGTAGCATATCTGTATATTAATAATAAACTAGCTGAAAAAGAAACCAAGAACCCAATCCTATTTATAATAGTTACAAAAATAAATAAATAAAACACCTAGGAATAAATTTAACCAAGAAAGTGAAACACCTCTACAAGTAAACTTACAAAAAACTGATGAAAGAAATTGAAGAACACATGAACAAAGAGAAACATATCCCATGCTCATGGATTGGAAGAATTAATATTGTTAAAATGACCATACTACTCAAAGCAATCTAAAGATTAAGTATAATTTTTATCAAAATACCAACATTATTTTTCATAGAAATAAAAAAAATCTAAAATTAATATGGAACCAAAGGAAAGCCCAAATAGTCAAAGCAATCCTGAGCAAAAAGGACAAAACTATAAGTATCACATTACCTTACCTTGGAAAATATGTCCAAGGTTATAGTAATAAAAACATTATTGCAGGCCAGGCGTGGTGGCTCACACCTATAAGCCCAGCACTTTGGGAGGCTAAGGCGGGCTGATCACTTGAGGTCAGCCTGGTCAACATGGCGAAACCTCATCTCTACTAAAAATACAAAAAAATGAGCCAGGCGTCGTGGATTATGCACCTGTAATCCCACTTACTTGGGAGGCTGAGGCAGAATTGCTTGAACCGGGGAGGCAGAGGTTGCAGTGAGCAGATATCATGCCACTGAACTCCAGCCTGGGTGACAGAGTGAGACACTGCCTCAAAAAAAAAATATTGCTATTAAAATGGACACACAGACAAAAGGAACAGAATAAACAATCCAGAAACAAATCCACATATTTACAGCCAACTGATTTTTGTAAAAGGTGCGGAGTATGCCAAGGACACATACTGGGGAAAATATATTATCTTTAGTACATGAGGCTGGAAAAACTGGATATTCATATGCAGAAAAATGACGCTAGACCCATCTTACCACAAACAAAAATCAACTCAAAGTGAATGAAAGACTTAAACCTAAGATCTCAAGCTATAATGTTAGTAGAAGAAAACAGGAAAAATACTCAAGGACATTCGTACTGGCAAAAATATTATGGCTAAGACCTCAAAAGCACAGATAACAAAAACAGAAATAGACTAATGAAAGTATTTTAAATTAAATGCCTCTGCACAACAAAGGAAACAGTCAACAAAGAGACAACCTGTTTAGTGGGAGAAAATACTTGCAAACTATTCATCTGACAAGGAACAAATATCTAGAACACACAAGGTACTCAAGCATTTCAACCAGGAGAAAACAATGCCCTTAAAAAGTGGACAAAGAACCTGTATAGACATTTCTCAAAAGGAGACATACAAGTGGCCAAGATTGCTTGAGCCCAGGAGAGCAGCCTGAGCAACATAGGGAGATTTCATTTCTAAAAAACAAAACAAAAAACAACAATTGTCAACATAATTAATCATCAGGGAAACGCAAAAATGCAAATCAAAACTACAACAATCACAATAATATATTATCTTACCCTACTTAGAAGGGGTGTTTTCAAAAATAGATGCTGGCAAGGATGCAGAGAAAAAATAACTCTTACATACTACTGTTAGGAATGTAAATTAATATAATTATTATGAAAAACAGTATGGAGATTTCTTTAAAAACTAAAAATAGAACTACCATGAAAATTTGCATCTCCACTACTGGATATTTATCCAAGGAAAGGAAATTAACATATCAAAGTGATACCTGCCCTCCACCATGCTTATTAAAACACTATAGCAGTAGCAAAGATACATGGAATCAACCTAACTGTCCATCAACGAATGAATGAAAAGAAAATGTGGTATGTATAAACAGTGGAATAATAGCCATAAAAAAGACTGAAATTCTGTCACTTTCAGTAACATGGATGAAAACTGGAAGTCATTATGTAAAATTAGCCAAGCACAGAAAGATGAACATTGCATATTTTCGCTCATATGTGGGAGGTAAAAATGTTGATCTCATGGAGGTAGAGAATAGAATGATAGTTATCAAAGGCTGGGAAAGGTATGTTTTTGGGGGGAGGTAAATGAAGAGAGGTTGGTAAATGGGTACAAACATACAGTTAGACAGAATGAATAAATTCCAATGTTCAATAGCAGAGTAGGGTGAGTATTGTTAACAACAATATATTGTGTATTTTAAAATAGCTAGAAGAGAGGATTTGAAATGTTCCCAACACATAGAAATGATAATGTATATCTTTAATACCCTGTCTTGATCATTACACATTCTAGGCATATAACAAAATATTACATGTACCAATAAGTATGTATAATGTATTGATAAAAAAGATAAATCTAAACAAAATATACCTTGATTTCAAAATAAACTTTTGATTTATGTATAATTTTGCAACCTCTGACTAGTAGATCTAAACACTTACGCACGATTGCTAATACCACGAACAAGAGAGAATCAGGCATTTCAGTTATGTTCCTCTTTATAGATACAGTCTTTGAGATATAGTCTACGGGTAGTTTTGCCAAGGGGAAAAAAAATCAAATCTTTATCTGGGCAAGATTCTACCTCCAAATACCATTAACAAAAAATGATCCTGTTATAAACTACACTTCGGGGATGTAATCAGGAAAGTTCATGCCATGAGAAATGGGTGAGTTAAACAATCCAGTTTCCTCAAAAAATAAACTAGAAGAAATACAGAAGATATGGAGGGAACCATGCATAGAGATTAATTAAAATAGGCTTAAAATACAAACGAAGCAATAGATACAGGAGGGCCTTGAGTCTTGATTTTTAATATAAAACAATGTATAATAATAAATTTTATATGTATAAGACAATTAGAAATGTTAACACTTAATATTTTATCCCATTAAGAAATTATGATTAATTTCTTTAGAAAATGTGATTTGGTTTGGTCTCCCTCCAAAACAGATTCTGAAACAAGAACTGTAGGACAAGCAACTTGTTTGGGAGGTAATCTCAGGATACAAATAGAGAAGTGAGAAAGCAAGGCAAGGAAAGGAGGGGATTCCATACAAGATGCACTATTCATCAGGTTTTCATTGCGCTACTGGAGCTCAATCCTACTGTAATGTACATCAAACTTCAGAGGTATCTTAACTGAGGGAGGCAAGCTGGGGAATTTATCCACTAAATTCCTATTTGATATTGGTCGAAGGTTGCTCCCTGGGGCCTTAACTCTCCAGCCCTTGCAGCTTATTCTACACAAAGGTCTAATGTGATCCTGTGGTCAGGAAAAATGAAAGTATTTGGTAAAGTCTCAGATAATTAAGCAAGATGCTTTGACTTTAGAGGTAAATGCTAAGGGGATATGAAAGAAGCACCAGGCTCAGTCCTGTAGTACCTTAAAGATGTAGTGGTGATGGTGAATAAAACAAGGGGTTTCTTGTTTTAGATATAACTACCAAAATTTTATAAATAAAATATGATACCTGGAATATGCTTTAAACTAATATGAGGCGGAGGGAGAAGATGCAAGTATAGATGAGACAGGTTTGGTCAGTAGTTAAAAATGGCTTAAGAGGGTATGGGTATATTTTATAATTCTATTTTCATATATATTTGAAACTTATTTCTATATGTCACCATATTTATAAAAATTAATTTAAACATGAATTCTTACTGATATGCCCAACTTTTATTCATTACAACATGGCTCATTCTACCATCCTCCTCTTACTCATCTGTAAATTTACTGCAACAGTGAGAAATATGGCTCCAATCATCCACCATTCATTTGCTTAATTATTCCATTCGATTATACATGTGTAGTAATATCAAAATTAACTTACACCCTGTTAAGAAACACCTTTATCAACAAGTACGCATATTTAGGTCTTTTTGCTTTTAGACTTAGAGACTCTAGTCCTATACAAAATGACTTAGATTAGCACCTTTTACACACACCCCCTTCAGAGAGCAATATTATTTCATACATTGTTATTAGAGTTAGGTTCTGTTGTCATATTATGCATTCCTTTTGGGATCCCCCAACCTTCTAAATGATTTTTAAGAAACAACTTTAACAACAAGTGTATTTATGCAGTTCTTTTTGTCTTTAGACTTCAAGACTCTGAATCCTATCCAAAATTACTTAGGTCAGCACCTTTTACACACACCCACTTCAAAGAGATTGTTTCATATTTAATTTAGATTCTATTATTATGAATTCCTTTGTGATCTCCAAAACTTCTGATTTTTTAATTTGTATACACTAAGGTTCACTCTTTGTACTATGAAGTTTTATGAGTTTTGACAAATACATAATGTTACAAGTCCACCATTACAATATCATAAAATTTAATTATTCTTTCTAAAGACAAAATCTTGTGCTTCATATATTCAACCCTCTATGCCTCCTCCTGAGCCCATGGAAGCCACTTATATTTTTACTGTATCTATATTTTTTGCTTTTTCATATAATGTTATATAATTAGAATCATATAGTATATAGCCTTTTTTAGACTTTTTTAGAGTTCTTTATATGTTTTGGATACAAATCTCTAAGATAAATGTTTTGGTAAGATTTTAATATAGTATTAAAATTATTGGGGTGATATGAATTGTAATGTATATCATAAGGGAAATTTTAAGAAATAATGGTATAGGCTGGGTGTGGTGGCTCATGCCTGTAATCCCAGCACTTTGGGAGGCCAAAGTGGGTGGATCATGAGGTCGGGAGATTGATACCATTCTGGCTAACACAGTGAAACTCCGTCTCTACTAAAAATACAAAAAATTAGCCAGGCATGGTGGCAGGTGCCTGTAGTCCCAGCTACTTGGGAAGCTGAGGCAGGAGGATGACATGAACCTGGGAGGCAGAGCTTGCAGTGAGCCGAGACTGTACCACTGCACTCCAGCCTCGGTGACAGAGCAAGACTCTGTCTCAAAAAAAAAAAAAAAAAAAAAAGAAATTATGGTACAAAAATCAATGTACAACTCTTCAATAACTGCAATTTCTATTTGTATCAGCAAGAATGTTCAAAAGGAAATATGCTCAAAATAAAAAATATGACAGTTATATAACTGATAGACAAATATATTTTTTAGACTAATGTATTAGTCTGTTTTCATAGTACAATAAAGAAATACCTGAGACTGGGTAATTTATCACCAAAGGAGGTTTATTGACTCACAGTTCTGCATGGCTGGGGAGGTCGCAGGACAGTTACACATAACAGGAGGCCAAGGGGAAGCAAGGCACGTCTTACATGGCAGCAGGAGAGAGAGAGTGCAGGAGAAACTGCCACTTTTAAACCATCAGATCTTGTGAGAACTCCCTCACTACCATAAGAACAGCATGGAGAAAACTTCCTCCATAATCCAGTCACCTCCTAGCAGATCCCTCCCTCAATATGCGGGGATTACAATTCTACATGAGATTTGGATGGGGACACAAAGCCAAACCATATTAACTAAGTAAAAACAAAGCTTTCATTTTTCTCATGCTCTACAACAGAATGAAAATAACTTTCCAATTTCTTGAAGAGATCATATATAAAAGCTGATAAAATTTAAATGAAATTCAAGAGCTGATGCATATGGGGCCTATGATACAGAGCCCAGCAACAATAAGTCTTGAGAAATATTTGCTATTATTTCACTTATTATGAAAATCCGTACTCATCTAAAAATACTACATTTGAGAATACAAAAAATTTGCATATTTCATAATAAATATAAACCATTTCCATTATTTTTGCATCAAATTTGATTCCAAATAAGTTACTGACCTAAATGCATAATTACAAATACCTTCAGTGAAAAAAAAGTTAATGATGTTAATGAAGTTTTAACAATAAAGTTACAAGAATAATAGAGTAACATGTTAATGAAGTCTTGATTGACAATGAAGTTACAAAAGTAGCCATATTAAAAATGGTTTTATATTCTAAGTTTACATGTAATTACTCCTTATTTATCTCATAAATCATAGGTTAATAATAATTTTTTACTCCAATGCATTTGTCAAAATCTTCATAGAATGATTATGAATATGAAAACTATAGTTCCATTTTTCTATTTAAATCGAGGCTAGCAATATCACTTTCATTTTGAGTATATCAGTCACTACAATTTCTCAAAATAAAAGCAGTAAGAGATTTATATTTGCCATTAGTTACACATCGCCAATTCACCAAACCTATGATCTCAATTCATCTGGTATTATCTATAATTATTACTTTATTATTTAAAATTAAATGAAGAATATCATGATTCTATTTTTAGAAATATTTGTGTCAAGGAGTATTTATAATCATATAATAACGACAAAATAAATTTAAATTATTTTCTTGATTTCAAACACCACATTATTTTTCTTTTACTATATAGCAAAAGAAAAAGAAAGCCAGTAGATCAAATTTTCACCCAGAAAACACTGCTGAAAGAATTCACAGATGAGACAAATGGAGAAACATTCCATACTCATGGAATGGAAGAATCAATATCATTAAAATGGCCATAATGCCCAAAGCAATCTACAGAGTCAACGCGATTACTGTCAAACTACCAATGTTATCATTCACAGAACTAGAAAAACTATCCAAAAATCATATAGAACCAAAAAAGAGCTTGAATAGCCAAAGAAATTCTATACCAAAAGAACAAAGCCAGAGGCATCATGTTACCCAACTTCAAACTGTACTATACGGCTACAGTAATCAAAACATCATGGTAGTGGTACAAAAGCAGACAAATAAACCAAGAAGAGAATAAAGAACCCAGAAATAAGGCCACAAACCCACAGCCATCTGATCTTCAACAAAGTTAACAAAAGTAAGCAATAAAGAAAGTACTCTCTGTTCAATAAATTGTGCTGGTATAGCTGGATGTCCATAGGCAGAAGAATAAAACTGGACCCCCTACCTGTCCCCATATACAAAAATTAACTAAAGAAGGATTAAATAATTAAATGTAACACCTTAAACTATAAACTTCAGGTTTCCCCAAGAAAACCTAAAGAATACCATTCTGGACATTGTCCTTGGGAAAGAATTTATACTAAGTTCTAAAAAGCAACATTGACAAATAGGACCTAATTAAACTAAAGAGCTTCTGCACAGCAAAAGAAACTATCAATGCAGTCAACACACAACCTATACAGAATGGGAGAAAATATTTGGAAACTATGAACCCAACAAAGGTCTAATATCCAGAAAATATTTGGAAACTATGAATCCAACAAAGGTCTAGTATAAAAAGTTCTATTTATAAGGAACTTAAACAATTAAGCAAAAGTCAATCCCGTTAAAAAAAAAATGGGCAAAAGACATGAACAGACACTTCTCAAAAGACATACAGGCAACCAATAAACATGAAAAAAAATGCTCCACATTACTAATTATCAGAGAAATACAAATCGAAAACATAGTGAGATACCATCTCATACCAGTCAGAATGGCTATTAAAAAGTCAACAAATGGCCGATGCTGGTGAGGCCGCAGAGAAAAGGAAATGCTTATATACTTCTGGTAGAAATGTAAATTTGTTCAACCACTTTGGAAGGCAGTTTGGAGGTCTGGAGGCAGGGAACCTAAGGCCAATTCACACTGACTTCCTACAACTAAATCAAAAGGAAAATTCCAGTTTCCCATGCTCAACTAACAAAAGGATCAGAGGGTACTCCCTTTGCAAGCCCCTCCCCGCTTCTGTGTTGCAGATGAAAAATGGAAAGTACCTCTGATTGGTCCCCTACTGCAAACAATCAGACTGGTTGCAGGCCAAGTCTTCAGGTGTAACTTTGTAACTTCACTTCATTCTCTGATTGGTTCCCTCAGGCAACCAATCAGATGTTTACATAAAGCGTAACTTTGTAACTTCATTTCAGCCTCTGACTGGTCACCTTCCACAACCAATCAGACTAGTTGCAGGTCATTCCTTCATTTACATAGGGTAGAAAGTAAGTAACCAATGGGAAACCACTAGAGGGTATTTAAACCCCAGAAAATTCTGTAACTAGAGCTTGAGCCACTTGCTTGAGCCCCCTCCCACTCTGGAGTGTACTTTTCTTTCAGTAAATCTGTGCTTTCATTGCTTTATTCTTTTGTTGCTTTTTTTGTGCATTTTCTCCGATTGTTTGTTTAAAACAACAAGAACCTGGACTACTCATAGTCAAGAGTCACCACCAGTAACACTATTACTGGGTATGTATCCAAAAGAAATAAATAGTTCTACCAGAAAGGCATGTGTACTCATATGTTCATCACAGCATTATTCACAAAAACAAAAGACAAAAGACACAATAACAAAAGACATAAAATCCATCGACAGTGGATTGGATAAAGAAAATATGGTACATATACACCACGGAATACTACGCAGCCATAAAAAGGGATGAAATCATGTTATTTGCAGTAACATGGATGCAGCTAGAGATCATTATCCTAAGTGAACTAACACAGGCATAGAAAATCAAATACTGCATGTTCTCACATAATTCGGAGCTAAACAACAGGCACTCATGGACCTAAATATAGCAACAATAGACACTGGAGACTGATGGGAGGAAGGAATGAGAAAGATAAGGGTTGAAAAACTAGGTATTGGATACTATGCCCAGTACCTGGCTGACAGGGTTAATCATAATTAAAACCTCAGCATCTTGCAATATACCCACATAACAAGCCAAACGCATCCCTTGAATCTAAAATAAAAGTTGAAATTTTTTTTTTTTTTAGATTTTTTTAAATTTTATTATTATTATACTTTAAGTTTTAGGGTACATCTGCACAACGTGGAGGTGACATATGTATACATGTGCCATGTTGGTGTGCAGCACCCATTAACTCGTCATTAAGCATTAGGTATATCTCCTAATGTTATCCCTCCCCCCGCCCAAAATGATAAAAGAAAGAAGTAAAAAAACTTAGCCACATAATACAGCTGAAAAATGATCAACCCTAGGTTTCAACACAAGCATTTTCTTCTCTCTGGTTTGTACACTCTATGATATTCTATTCCCAATTTTCTATAGCATTATCAAGTAAAATATTTTCACTCTTCTTCTTATACCTTATGGTTTCTGACTATTGAACTAGGAGGTTTTGATCCATATCTTTTGACCTTGCTCTTAATTTTTAATTCAACAATGGTATAGAGTTAGCAATAAATAAAAGTAAAGATGTTATCAATATCGTATTCGTCTGCTGAGGAAGACAACTTTTTACAATATTGCTTATGTTTTAGTTATATCAGGAAGAAAAGAGAACATTGCTAAAAATATTCTGCTTAATATTACATAATTATATATTATATATTATATAGTAATATATAATTATATATTATTCTATATTATATAAATAATACATATTAATATATATAAAATATATATAATATATAATATATAAAATATATATAATATGTAATATATAATATATAAATATAAAATAAATATATAATATATAAAATATAATATATAATATATAAAATATAATATAATTAAAATATAAATATATTTTATATTTTATATTTATATTATAAAATATAAATATAAATAAAAATATAATATATAATATATAATATAAAAAATATAATATATATAATATATAATATATAAAATATAATATATAATATATAATATATAAAATATAAAATATAATATATAATATATAAAATATAATATATAATATAATATATAATATATAAAATATATATTATATAATATATAAAATATAATATATAAAATATAATATATATTATATAATATATAAAATATAATATATATATTATATAATATATAAAATATAATATATAATATATGATATATATAAAATATAGAATATATAAAATATAATATATAATATATAAAATATATATAATATATATCAAATATATAATATATAATATATAAAATATAATATATTATATATAATATATAAAATATATATAATATATTATATATAATATAAAAATATATTATATATTATATAAAATATATATAATATATAATATAAAAATATATATAATATATAATATAAAGTTTATATAATATATAAGATATATAATATATATTCTATATAATATATAATATATAATATATAACATATAATATATATTCTATATAATATATAATATATAACATATAATATATATTCTATATAATATATAATATATATTCTATATAATATATAATATATATAAATACATAATAAAACATATAACTTATATATTATATATAAATATATAATAAAACTCAAGGGATGTTAGAGTACATATAATTAAATAACGGAGGAACTTTTTTATTCAAATTTGAATAATGATATTATTTATCTCATATGGCAGTTGTAAGAATTGAACAAGGCAATGTATGTGAAAGAATCTGGCACAGTGATTGGCATAGAGTAACGACTAAAATGTTTCTTATATCTAATTCATCACTATCATCACCATCACCATTGTCACCATTCTCACACTGATCTGAATTCTGAAGCAAGTGTAATTTTAATAAAAAATAAACACACAGATGTAGATCACTCACCATTCTTTACTCATCAAGTTTCTAAGACTCCATTATTTAACTAAAAATTTCTAAATTTATTCAAGCAAAACTCATGGCTTCTGACTTGTCTCAACAAATGGGGACATTTCTTTTTGTTCTTGGCTCAGTTACATACCTGTTCTTCCTCTTACTTGAATGGTAACTTATTATTTGCAGCATACAAAAGACGTTTTAACCTCCTATGGACTTATTTCCAACCCTATTTCTGTGCTGAAATTATACTTTCACAAATGAGTGACTGATTGTCAGATTCAAAGGCCATTTCTTATTCGCTCCACTCCTGGGCTTCTTTAGACCATTTAACTCATTTGACTTGTATTTTCCTTAAATTTCTTTGGTTTACTTCCCTCCAAATCTACTCTGTACAACAGATTGACCTTTTACAAATGCTCACTCACTGCTCTGCTAGCTCCTCTGCTGAAAACCAAAATCATATCCTTCCTTTGCTCACAACAATTAATGTTTCCTCATCTATTCGTGGAAAAATAAAAAATCCTTAGCGTGACATTTGACATTATCAATAATATTATCTTCATTTATCTTTATATAATTTTTTAATGAAAGAGATAAAAAAGTCTTACGTTGTTGTCTGATCTATTTCACCAGCATTTTGCCCATTCTGTACCTAATATATACATTATTGAAACTTCAACTTTCATTTTTTTCTTCATTTTCTATCTACTGCTTTCCACTGACTAAGCTAAATAACTATCTCTGTAATGGGTATTTTCCCTACTTGAGCTAAATTGATCTATAAACCTATGAATAAATAGAAACTTATAACCAAATATCATTCTTTAAACTTCTGAGCTAGATATAAAGGAAATAATATATTTATGACTTTTTATCTTGTTACACAATCTAGGAATATAGAAGTTAGTAATTGTTGGTCTCACATAATGGTATCATTTCATATAGGAAATTTTTAAAGAAACTCGTTTTCCCTTTTCTTTTGGGTCTCACTGAGTAAGTTTGGTCTAAGCACAAATTAATCAGTGCATAGATAAACAGCAAGATGAGAAAATGTCTCTCATGTACAAATGTTAGGCCCCTTACTGTCCCTCCTTACCTTCCAAAAAACAATAAACAGGTTATGAAGCAAAGTTTCTCTGTTATTGTATATTATTTCCCCTCTTTCCTCAGGCCCACATTATCTCCACTGTTATCTATTCTGTAACCCATGATGGATGCCAAGGTCTCGTCTGGAATTAATGTATTTATAGCTTATTTCACATAGGTCTTCTCTTGTCTAATGGTCAAAGAAGTTGAAAATATATTTCCCTGGAGTAGGCAGTGATTCATAAAAAATGACCAATTTTCTATTTGGAATTCAGTTTTTTTAGCAAGTCTTCCTATAGTAACAAACTCCTAAATGATGTATAACTGTGTATGACTGTAATAACCAGGACAATGTAATATAATTACTATTAATTTATTTAGAGGTATTTCAAGAACTACATTAAGATATCACAAGCTTCTTCAGAAAAAGTCAGTTCTTCTTGACAATGAACAATTTTAAAGATAAAGTGGAAATCTTTGAACTATCTAAATAAAGAGGTCACTGGAGTTTAATATCACATAATTCTGAGGAGGCAAACTTAAATGAATATTCCAGAAGTACACTGAAAACATAAATACATAAAGGCCTACCTGTGAGCCTGTGTTAATGGAGAACACTAAAGTACTTCCACCCACCCCCTACAAAGAAGATGTCCTGATAGTGAAATGAGATTAGTAATTCCATATGATTGGTTCATTTTCATACACCTGTTCTTTCAAAAAATGCTGTCATAAACTTACAAGGTTAGAAAGAAAGAAAGCATGTTCATATTTGAAGTAATTCAAATAAAAATATTTTACTTATTATATTTCTTTTGTGGATCCTGAGAGGTAAGTTCTCTGAAAATACACCATTATGAAAAGGAATTTAAACTGTAAAGCTAAAATAAACAAAAAAAATGCCCAATATCACTAATCATCAGAGAAATACAAATCAAAACCACAATGAGATATGGTCTCACTCCAGTTAAAGTGGCTTTTATCACAAAGACCAAAAAATAGTGAGTGCTGGTGAGGAGGCAGAGAAAGAGGAATGCTCTGATACATGTTGATTGGAATATGCAAATTATTATAGTCACCATGGAAAACAGTATGGAGCTGTCTCAAAAAAACTAAACATAGAATTACCATATAATCCAGCAATCCTTTTTCTAGGTATATCTCCAAAAGAAAAGAAATCAGTATGTACACCCATATTTATTGAAGCACTCTTCACAGTAGCCAAAATATGAAATTACCTAAGTGCCCATCAATCAATGAATGAATAAGGAAAAGTGGTTCATATACAGTGGAATACTACTCAGCCATAAAAATGACATGAATGATATTTCATCATTTCAGCAAGATGGATGGAACTGGAAGACATTATGTCAGGTGAAAGAAGCAAGTCACAGAAAGACAAATATCACATGATCTCCTTCATATATGGAAGCTAAAAATTTGATCTCATGGAGATAGAGAATAGAATGATGGTTACCAGTGGCTAGAAAAAGTTGTAGGGAGTAGGGCATAAATAGGGGTTGGATGAAGGAATAAGTTCTAATGTTTAGCAACATAATACTGTGACCATAGTTAACAACGATTTACTGTGTATTTTTAAATAACTTGAGAAATGGACTTAGAATATTCCCAACACCATAAAAAATGATAAATGTTTGAAGTGGTGAATATCTCGATTACCCAGATTTGATCATTATACATTGAATTCTTATATCAAAATATCACATGTGCCTCATAAATATGCACGTATGTATGTATCCGTAATTTTTTTTTTTTGAGATGGAGTCTCACTCTGTCACTCAGGGTGGAGTGCAGTGGCGAGATCTCGGCTCACTGTAACCTCTGCCTCCTATGTTCAAGCGATTCTCCTGCCTCAGCCTCCCGAGTAACTGGGATTACAGGTATGCACCACCACACTGGGCTAATTTTTTTTTTTTTTTGGTCTTTTTTGTAGAGACAGGGTTTCACCATGTTGAGCAGGCTGGTCTCGAACTCCTGACCTCAGGTGATCCACCTGCCTCGGCTTCCCAAAGTGCTGGGATTACAGGCATGAGCCACCACACCCAACCCTGAAAAACTTTTTAAATAAAATGAAGTGTTATCCAATATGTTGACAGGGTAAAAGTATTGGTTGACTTGAATCCTATGGAGTTTTTAATTGGCTTCTACCATATCAGGATGAATCAATAATTTACCTATTAGACTGTTATATCAAGTTTGAAAAAAATCAAATGACTGAGGCTGAATATATTTTTTCAAGAAGCTCTTTTACCAGTCAGTTAACAGCTTATTTGTTTTAAACTCCCACAAAAATATTACACTCAACAAAACCATGCTGCTGAATGTTTTGCTACATAAAGGTACCCAATTTTTCACAACAAAATAAATGAAAAAAATTCAGAGAATGACTCATGTTGATTCATATGTATTTTTTCTAGCTTCAAACATATTCTAATCTTCGTTATACCATGGGGGTAAGGAGAAGTGGTTAGACAAATAAATTGTTACATGATCTTTTCTAAACAAAGAGTCTCTATAAATCTACAGAAGAAAGTTTGATTTGAAATTCGATATTAGAATATTTCAACATGAAAATACTACTCTTTGGTTCTTTTGTACCATTCATTTCTCAAGACACAGACTATTCAAACAGGAATATCCATATGCATATTCCTTTCTGTAAACACTATTTATTGCTATTATACAGAATTCTTTTTATGCTTGCTCTTTGAAAATAAAATTTCATAGCTTAACATAAATAGCTATGTTTTGGTATTAATTATTTTGCATTATGGGTGAAATCAGTGATAATCTTATCAACTCTCAATGCAAAGAGATTGGAAATGCCTATTGAAAATAGCACAGAGCATGACAGTCTAAAATAAATACTTTCATTGAATTGAAAATGTGTAACTGACAGTACATTGTTGTGAATAACAATCAACACTTGGAAAACAAAATATTAGAAGACTTACATTTGGCTTTTCTATAATAATTTATAACTATTCTATAACACATATTCAAGCTCAGGTAGAAACAACAATTTTCCCCATGGATGGATAAAAAATAATTTATGTGACATAATTATTCAAACTCATAACAATTTTGTCTTATTTGACATAATTTCAAGTTAAATTTTGTGCTTCTAAAATCTGAATTCTCAATTTAATCCTGCACATTTTTATGTTATAAAGATCACTAAGAATGTTTATGATGATATAAAAGATATCATAAAATTTTCAAATCATACCGTTATTTTTCTAGTGTTTTCTATGAAAATGAGTTTAACATTGCTTTCGTTTTAATTTATAGATATATGCATTCTATGTTTTCAAAGAAAAAAGTTTTATTACATATTATCTATAATTAAATCTTACTATTTGACATATGGTAAGGCCTAGGCATACTACTGCCACTTGGAGGTGGCATATACAACAGAAATATCTAGAATTTTTTTTCAGCAAGAATATATAAAAATTGTTTAAAGTGTATAATTATAAAATCAAATGTAAGAAATTGCTAACAACAAAATATCACTCTGATTCCATTTCTATCGTTTCCCTTAAATAAAAGTAAATTTTCATTCTGACATTTCTAGATTGCTGCATGCTCTCATAGTCCCTGGGTTTTCTCTCCCTTACTGTCTGCCCACAATGAGCCTTCTGTCAGTTCTTTTAATTCTTCATGCATGCTCTTTTCTCCCTCAAGGATTTATGGCATCTCATTTATCTACCTGACATGCTACCTGTGAAATGAATGCCATTTCAATCCTCTGAGTTTAGCTCAAATGTCATTTTCTTCTATAAGTTTTCCCAGATTTCAACCTTGGATAATGTCTCCCAAATGTTTCATAAGACCTTGTATTCTTTTCTCATAGACTTATTAAAATTTTAGATTAAATAATTATGTCTTTGATTAATGCCTGTTTTTTTCACTATTCCATATTTTCCACATTGAAAGATACTTTTTTTAAGCTATTAAAGTCCCCAAATATACTACACACATATAAAATGTCAGGTGAATGAATGAATTTATGAAAGAATGAATTATACATGCAAAAAATGGTGTAAGGAAAATATGTGATATATCAGCATTAGTTTGTCAAAAGTAAAGCAAATATTATGTTTTGGAAGAGAATTACTATTTGTTGGAAAGAGATAGATATTAATAAATCTTGTCTATTTAAAAATCATCAACCTCACTACAGTCTGAACATGTCATGAAACCATATAATTTAAAAATAGGTGCAAAGAAGCAACTTAGTTTCCTATTTCAGTATTTTGCTCTCTCAAGGCAATATTAATAATCATTATTAAAAATCCCACCTATCCTGGAAATTTAATCATTCAATAATATATTGTCAGAGGGACTCCCAAATAGAGATCTGATAGTGCAGGGATCATTCACATTTTTAAATTGTTGGATAATATTTAGAGAAATATATGGCAGCAACAATTCATAAAAGACATACTTTCATATAACTATAAAAAGTAAATCTAAAATGTGGGGAATCAGTTGCACAAAATGTAGATTTTCTAATTTTTTGGAATTAAGTGTACGCATAATTTTTTTTTACACAAATTCTAGTAATCCAGGGAAAACATAAATTACAAATATCAAGAACTGTTTGACAAACTAAATGACTTTCTTTCCTTTTCCCCTTCCTTCATCTTTCTCTTCCTTCCTTAAATTGTTTTCTATAAACAGACTAAAAGCCTAGGATCTAAAAAGCACCTTATTCTATATGTACCTCTTGTTTTCGACTAAGCAATGCCTATCAATTTAATATTAGATTATGTATCTACAGGCATTCATTGTGGGTACACAATGCCAAGGGTAGCTTTCTTAGTTAACACACAATGTTGCTCCTTTCTCACAGCAACATCTACCATTGGCCATCTTACAACACCTTGAGAATCATTGATCTGATTGGTTCTACTGGAGACTGAAGCATTTTCTAAAGGATGAAGCTTTCTACATCAGATGCAATCTAATTGAAAATGCAGCTCACACATTTACGGAAGTTTGGTTAATGGCATTGGTTCTTAGCAGAGTAAAAGTTGGAATGCTTAATTTACATATCAAATTAACTAAAAAAGGTAAAAAATAAAACAAACGTATGAAGGATGTCTAGGTAAACTGGCTAGTAGGTCAGTAAATCAACTGTTAAACGCAAATCTCCCCAGCTGTCCCCTTAGCCCCACATATGTAGCCAGTCTCTAAGCATAAATCTGTATGTCCTTTGGAGTCTTGTATCAAAAAATATGTTTGGGGTTTTCAATCACATTTGAATGCTTTTTCTTCACAGTAAGTTTCAAGTAAACCTAAAGGTGAACTTTCTCTTCAACAGCAAATAACGAAATGAATCCCTTGGCAACTCTGATGAAGTAAATTACTTCAAATGGAGCTGACTTTAAATTAATATTTTAATATTTTTCACTTAAATTGAAACGATAGCTTGCTTTTTATTCCTCCAAAGAAAGATGATTTTATCCAATAACTATGTTGGACAATAGTTTAAGTCAAAATAATTTCTCCTGTGACTCCCAATGAAGAGAAAATAATTCGTTTTCATTTATTTTCGAATTGTGGTCCAGTTAAGCCAGTATTCCCTTGCATCCATTCCTGAAAATGAGTATTCCTCCTGATTGATTTTCTGTTACAATGTTTCTCAACTCTGGCTATACATTAAAGAGCTCCAGGAGCTTTTGAAAAAAAATACCACTGTCAGAGTGGCACCCAGACAAATTGAAAACAAATTTCTGGAGCTAGGACCTGGACAGCTATTGTTTTTAAAACTTCCCAAGCAATTCTCACACACAGTGAAGGTTGCAGACTACTAATCCAGTGTTTCATCTGAAAGAAATTCGTCAAAGATAAACACTGAGAAATTATGGAAAAATATTGACAAAATTGGGAAGGATGTAGTTTTAGTTCCGAGTCTAATAAGGCTCAAGGAGTCTTACTAAGATACACTTCACTAAAAAAAAAAAACTCTGAATTCCTCTTGTAACTCCAAATTTATTACTTTTTTAAAGACTTAGGGGTACATTTCAGAAAATCAATTATAACTTCAGAAGAGAGTTGTTTCCCAAATCAAAATCACACTTAACTGGAACAATAACAGGACTAGGAGCAGATCTCATTTCCCTCAGTATCATTACCTTCACGCCAAATTCAATC
Source organism: Pongo pygmaeus (assembly GCF_028885625.2). NCBI lineage: Eukaryota > Metazoa > Chordata > Mammalia > Primates > Hominidae > Pongo > Pongo pygmaeus. Next base: position 125,110,223 of record NC_072377.2, on the reverse strand, counting down.
ACCATTCTTGTCACCTGGGCCATGGAGATCACATTCAGCAACATGTTTCTGTGTCAATCAGTTTATGGAAATGATCCGAAGGAACAAAAATGTAATATAATTCAATAGAAAAAAAAAGCTTTTAGAAAAAATTGAACAAATCTAAATACAAGCCTCTAAAGATGACAGAATTATGCCAAATCTTAAAATTTCACTGCTTCCAAACTAAAATTATGATTGCAAAGGCTAAGGGCCACACATGGTGGTTCATGCCTGTAATCCCAGCACTGTGGGAGGCCAAGGTGGGTGGATCACTTGAGGTCAGGAGATCGAGAGTTTCACCAGCCTGGCCAACATGGTGAAACCCTTGTCTCTGCTAAAAAAAAGAAAAAATTACCTGGGCGTGGTGGCGGGTGCCTGTAATCCCAGCCACTCCAGAGGCTGAGGCAGGAGAATCACTTGAACACAGGAGGAGGAGGTTGTAGTGTTTTTTTGTTGTTGTTTTTAACATTCTACAAATCCTGAATGCTTCACACAATTCCTAACTGTCCAATCAGAAGCAGAGGGAGACAAAGGTGATTCTAAGACATCCTGAAAAAATCTACTAAAAATCCATGGATGGAAACAGCATAATGAGAAAGAATGGATGCCACTTAAAGAGAACAAACTTCCAAAACACCTCAGAAAAAGAAAAATGGTTGATCTTAATGATTTTGGTTTTCTGGATGGGAGTAAAGCAGAGAGAAAAAGCAGAAACATTTCAAACACTCAGAAGCAAGATCCCATGCATAAACAATAATTTCATTAAACATAAATATAGAGAAGAATAAAAAGAGAGATTTCTGGGGTAGTAAGAAGCAAAAGAATATGTAAAATATATCTGACCCACTTTGGAGTCAGCACAGCGCCCTAAAATCACTTTGAAAATCTCATTATCTTCTTATGATTATGGAGGATTGGGAAAGACTTTAGGGAGAAGCCAGGGTGAAACAGGGTTAAAAACTGCTTCAGCAGCTGCTCTCTGATAAATACCAAGTCTCTAAGGTTCTGCACCAAATTCATAGGTGCTCCTTGAAACCTGAAGATCTTCTGGCATGGATTAGGATACATCTTCTCTACAGTGAATTGTGTTAGAGGCCATTAAGTTAAAAGATACAATTCAAATTTTCCAACTAGTTTGGATTAGGATACATCTTCTCTACAGTGAATTGCGTTAGAGGCCATTAAGTTAAAAGATACAATTCAAATTTTCCAACTAGTTTTATACCTAGTTTCAGTTGATTCCCACTTTACCCCCCATTGACAATCACTTTTCCTCAAATACATGCAAACCACACACAGAGGCGAGCTATAGCTTTAAGAAAAGATGACTAAAAGTCAGATGAGGGAAAAGTATTTATGACAAATATATGCAAAAATAATGATGCAAATAGAAAATGTGGACTAAGTTGTCCATGTTATAAGTGACTCAGGTGGGAAGTGTCATGAGCTCTATTTTAAAAGAAAATAATGAGTAATTTATATTTAAAATTTTAACAGGAAATATGAATCTAATATACCAATATTGTAACTGCTGGGCCAGTCTTATCTGGCTGTTCTCTATTGATAATAGAATGTCCAGTTATTTTGCAGGCTCAGAGCTAGGAGGCTGCAAGATATGCAGACAGAGCATGTGCAGGAAAGGAAACTTAGACCTCAGATAACACCCAGAACTAAAGATCTATCTCCTCCCCCAATCCCCTTCCAACCCCATGGAACTGAAAGATTGAGACATGGCCAGCGCCAGACAACTGGAACACTTTCAAACATAAAGGGTCCCTTTTCTAGGAATGTCTGGTGAAAAGACTCCACCCCACACCTTACTATAGTCTTGTTTGAAGTCCTTCCAACGAAACCTACCCTGCCAGCACTTTCACATACCAACTTGTCCTCCTTAACTCATAAAACTTGCCCCAGGCCCCAGATTGGAGAGACAAATTTGATCAGTGCCTCGTATCTCCTTGCTGGTTGAAATCACAATAAAACCTTCCTTTTTCTCAAAAGCAAGTGCCATAGTATTAGCTTCTATGTACATTGTACAGTGAGTCCATTGCTCAGTAACAATATCTTGAAGATAAAGTTATAAAACAACAGAAAGAGATGAAAAGAAAAATTGAAGTATAACAAGACAAATATAGAACCAATGCTACACTACTACTGAATTATTACATATAGTAGATGCATAAAGGAAAATAATAGGTAAAAATGATTCACTAACAAATAGGAAAAACAACATATTCAGAATGAAAACAAAGGATAAAATAAAGTGATTAAAGCAAATAATAAGAAGAGTATGAGTATGAAAGTTAGGCAAAGTTTACCAAACCAAGGATAACTGGAGTCCCTGAAAGAGCAAATTCAATTAATAAGACGTAAATGCTTTCAGAGACAGAAGAAAAATTTCCTAAAATACAGCAAAAAGTAAAAGTAACCATGAAAGAGCATAACATTTTCTAGGAGAAACATCTGCTGCAAAACTATTAATAATAAAATATATCTCAAGTAATTGAAATTAAAAGATAAAGTTTGCAAAGTTACTTACCATTGTAAAAATATCAGGCTGTCTTCAGACAGTTCACTACAATATTCGAATGCAGAAGACAGAACAATAACTCTGAAATTCTAAGGGAAAGAAAATTTAACCCAACACTATTACACCAACTAAGCAGACATTCACAATGAAAGCTACAGCCCACACCCTCAAACATTTTTTTAATCACCTATGAAATATACCAGTGGTGAGACTTTCTTGAAAAAAACAATCAAACAAAAGCTTCTCAAAACTAAATTTTACTAACGAAGATATAAAAGGAACACTGAATTTATTCGAATAAAAGTGAAAATAAAATAACTGGGGAAATGGGATTATAGGAGGTGAATGCCTGAAAATAAACCACATAAAATACATTAGAAGAAAATATTCAGAGAAGAAAAAAGAGAAAAGAGTGTGGGAGTTGGAATAATGACACCAAAGATGTTCAGTTTCTAATCCCGGGAACCTATAAATAGTTACATTACAAGATAATAGGTAGAACAGGAACTTTGCATATGCAATTAAATTAAAGATTTTTAGATGGAAGATTTTCCTGGATTATTCAGGTGTGTTTAGTGCAATCACAGCCTTCTGTCAGATGAAGGGAAAAGCAAGCTCTTATGATGGAAGTAGAGGTTGGAATGGTGCATTGATGGCTGGAAGGGGGCCATGAGCTATGTTATGTGGGTAACCTCTAGAAGTTGAAAAGGGCAAGAAAATGGATTCTCCTTTAGAGCCCAGAGGGAGCCAGCCCTGCTGACACCTTGACTTTAGTTCCATGAGACTAATTGTGGACTTATGTGGTCCAGAGCTTTTAACAAATAATGTATATATTTACATTGTTTTAAGCCACAGAGTTTGTGGTAATTTGTTAAAGCAGAAAGGAGAAACAAATACAGATAGAAAAAAGTTTAGACGCATTATTTTAAAATTAATCTTTCTTTGAAGAAAGCCAATAGGTATTAAATACATGAGTAAATTAAGAAACTATGCTTTTAATCTCTTTTGTAAAATTAAAGTTAATAATTTTTATTTAAAATTAAAACAAAAATAATTTAAAATTAAAACAAAAATAATTTAAAATTAAAAAATAAATTCAGAGGTCAAGGGGTAGCTAACATTAAAAAATACATAATGAAGATACTTATCAAGAATCTGATATGCAATATCGAAAGTTTTGAATGTAAGAGCTGAGAAAAAGAGCATTATAAACTTTCCAAATTTTCTGAGGAAAATTGGCATACCTGCACACACAGACATCTAAACTATAAAAGACAGATGCAAAAAAATAAAAAAACCCACAAGTAACAAAACATTGAAAATAGAAGCATTAAATATAAAGCAGACAACAGAAATTCAAACTAACATGTTCATTACATTAGGAAATGTAAACGAATTTATTCATAGGCTTTAAAACCCATGTATTTTGTAAAAATAATGAAATATATTGTATAAAAGAAATGCAGTTAAAACACTGTGATACAAAAAGCTTAATTGTAAATAAATGAAGATGTATCAGACAAATCCTAACAAGAGCAGAGAAAATCATCTTAATAGACACAGAAAATGGATTTGAAAAAATTTAATAACAAATTATGATTAAAAAGAAAGACACTTAGCAAAAAAAAACAGAATAGAACTTTCTAAATCTTATAGTATCTATAAAAATCCACAGAGGACTGGCACGGTGGCTCATGCCTGCAATCCCAGCAGTTTGGGAGGCTGAGGCAGGCGGATCACCTGAGGTCAAGAGCTGGGGACCAGCCTGGCCATATGGAGAAAGCCCGTCTCTACTAAAAATACAAAATTTAGTCGGGCTTGGTGGTGCATGCCTGTAATCCCAGCTACAGAGGCTGAGACAGGGGAATCGCTTGAACCAGGGAGGCGGAGGCTGCAGTGAGCCGTGATCAGGCCAGTGCACTCTAGCCTGGGCAACAGACCGAGATACTGTCAAAAAACAAAACAAAACACTCCACAGAAAGTATCATACTTAATGATGAAATACTGAATGCTTTTTTCTGAGATGTGGAATAAGACAAAAATGTTTACTATTATCACGGCTATTCAACATTGGCCTAAAATGCCAAAACTTTATAATAATTGAAGAAGAAATAAAAGTTATAAGAATGATGAAAGATGAAATAAAACTTCCCTTGTTTATAGATGATAGATATGGTTGCATAAGTAAAAATTATGAAAGAAAGCTGGGTGGAGTAGCAGGTGCCTGCAATCCCAGCTATTCTGGAGGCTGAGGCTGGAGGATCTCTTAAGCCTAGGAGTTTGAAACTAGCCTGGGCAACACAGTGAGACTCTGCCTCAATAATAAAATAAATAAATAAATATATGAAGGAATTTACATGTAAATTATTAGAATTAATGAGTGAATTTAGCAAAATCAGCAAATTTAAGGTCCACATGCAAAACTAACTGTACTTCTATATATAAAAAAACAAAATTTAATTTAAAATATGCCATTTATGTTTGCAGCATAATATATCAGATATGGAATAATATAGCTAAAGAAATATCTTCAAGTGTTCTATATAAAATACTACACAATAATGCAAGAGAAATTAAAGAAAAATTAAATACATTGAGGTATATATTAATAGGAAAATTAATTGTGCTCTTAATTTTTGTAAAAAATGATCTATGATTTTGCTACAAAAGTAAAATGTAAAGTTAAATGATACCTTTTTATGCTATCATACCATAAAAATAACATTTTAAAGTACAGAAAAATAAAAATAAAGCAAAATAAAAATAATGCCACATATTATAAAAATGTAAATTGTCCTTCAGTTAATCTAAATATTCAAGGTAATCTGTCCCCCTCCCCCAATTCCTATGAACTTTTTTGAGGATTTTGGAAAACTGATTCCAGAATTTATATAGAAATGAGAAGGTTTAAGAATAGCTGAGGATTTAAACTACCATATATTGGCACATTTTGCAGAGCTGTTATAATTAAGACAGTATGGTATTGATATAGTCATACAGAAGTAGGCCAAAGAAACAGAATAGAGAGGCAGAAATAGACCCACACATGCACAGTCAGTTGATTTATGACAAAAGTGACAGTACAGTACAGTAGTAAAAGTGTGGTATTTTCAAATAAAATGTTTAAAAGTAAAAGAGAAATAAACACAAGAAATTTCCAGTAGAAAGTCTCTGTGAATTTATTTATAAGTTTTATATGGAAGTAGTCTTTTTTAGCCATAACATAAAATACAAAAGCCATAAAGAAAATGTAGATAAACTTGCCTATATAAATGTTTTATGAATTCCAAAGAGAAAACATTTAAGTTTAGTGAAGAAATCTGACAGACACCATACAGCTGCATGAAATACCCAAAGAACGGGTCAGTAAGAAGAGAAGAACAATGAACCAGGGCACCATTTCTGCTTATGTGCAAATAGCATCTCAACAGAAGAAAAGCAAAGACCAAAGCCCCTTAAGTATTCAATGGCACTGCCATTATTTTAGAAGTAATAATCATTGACCCATTAGTCTGTCATTCATCTAGCTAAGCTAAAACTTTAAACATTGAATAATAGTCCAGGGTCCTAGAGGTTATAATATAACCATTTAAGCATATGAGTATATTTGCCTTTGCCATAAAACATTTTAGTGGATCAAATCTGCCATTTCCAATTTTATTCATCTATTATATAAATTTTAAAATATGTTTCAGTCTTTCAGTAATTTATTTGAAGCTTACTGAAAAATCACTTCCAGAACTCTACTTCCTTGAATCTGTTAGGAATTGCAGAATTTCTAGAAGGTTAAAAATATGAAACATCCAATGTATATTTAAAGGTATTTAAGGCACTACTTCCTCTTTAATAAATAATTTGTGCTAATGATTTTTTCCTAATGAGAGAAGAAGCAAAGAAACTTCTATAGCCAAAACACTTTTTGAAAGTCTTCTTAGAGAGTGGTGCTATTTTTAGGTTTAAACTTAGGTTGTTGATGTCCTATGTACAATGTAAAATAAACAAATTTGTTAAAACTATCTAAGTAGATTGTATCACTTGTTAACTTATTTTGGTCCCAATTTTACCTTTCAATATACTGTTCTAAAAGATAGATTTTTATAAGCACAACTCAGACATGGCAACTGTCTTCTTCTAAAGACTTATTCTCATAGTTGAGTTAGACAAAGAAAAGTAACCCATTGCCCTCCTATAACCATGTAAAAGGCTTGTGATCTGCAGTTTCAGCCTTGTCTTTTGACAGCAACTCAATACTTAATGATGTATGTTTAGATACATGCAACTTTGAGGACCAAATCTATATTCATATTTCAGCATTACAAATTTTTATAACAGTATCTAAATATCTCATAATATAGAGACCATTGTCAGGCCTCTGAGCCCAAGCCAAGCCATCACATCCCCTGTGACTTGCACGTATACACCGAGATGGCCTGAAGTAACTGAAGAATCACAAAAGAAGTAAAAAGGCCCTGCCCCACCTTAACTGATGACATTCCACCACAAAAGAAGGGTAAATGGCCAGTCCTTGCCTTAAGTGATGACATTACCTTGTGAAAGTCCTTTTCCTAGCTCATCCTGGCTCAAAAAGCACCCCCACTGAGCACCTTGCAACCCCCACTCTTGCCCGCCAGAGAACAAACTCCCTTTGACTGTAATTTTCCTATACCTACCCAAATCCTATAAAAACAGCCCCACCCTTATCTCCCTTCCCTGACTCTCTTTTCAGACTCAGCCCGCCTGCACCCAGGTGAAATAAACAGCCATGTTGCTCACACAAAGCCTGTTTGGTGGTCTCTTCACACGGACGTGCATGAAATTTGGTGCCATGACTCGGATCAGGGGACCTCCCTTGGGAGATCAATCCCGTGTCCTCCTGCTCTTTGCTCCATGAGAAAGATCCACCTACGACCTCAGGTCCTCAGACCGATCAGCCCAAGAAACATCTCACCAATTTCAAATCCAGTAAGTGGCCTCTTTTTACTCTCTTCTCCAACCACCCTCACTATCCCTCAACCTCTTTCTCCTTTCAATCTTGGCACCACACTTCAATCTCTCCCTTCTCTTAATTTCAATTCCTTTCATTTTCTGGTGGAGACAAAGGAGACACATTTTATCTGTGGACCCAAAACTCCGGCGCGGGTCACGGACTGGGAAGGCAGCCTTCCCTTGGTGTTTAATCATTGCAGGGATGCCTCTCTGATTATACACCCATGTTTCAAGGGTGTAAGACCACTCAGGGATGCCTGCCTTGGTCCTTCACCCTTAGCGGCAAGTCCTGCTTTTCTGGGGAAGGGGCAAGTACCCCAACCCCTTCTCTCCTTGTCTCTACCCCTTCTCTGCTTTTCTGAGAGAGGGGCAAGTACCCCTCAACCCCTTCTCCTTCACCCTTAGCAGCAAGTCTCGCTTTTCTGGGAGAGGGGCAAGTACCCCTCAACCCCTTCTGCTTCACCCTTAGTGGCTAGTCCCACTTTTCTAGGGGGCAAGAACCCCCAATCCCTTATTTCTGTGCCCCAACCTCTTATCTCTGTACCCCAGTCCCTTATTTCCACACCACGACCTCTTATCTCTGTGCCCCAATCCCTTATTTCCATGTCCTGACCCCCTTCCCACTTTTCTGGAAGGTAAGAACCCCAAACCCCTTCCCTCCATGTCTCTACTCTCTCTTTTCCCTAGGCTTGCTTCCTTCACTATGGGCAACCTTCCACCCTCCCATTCCTCCTTCTACTCCCTTGGCCTGTGTTCTCAAAAACGTAAAACCTCTTCAACTCACACCTGACCTCAAACCTAAATGCCTTATTTTCTTCTGCAATGCCACCTGACCTCAATACAAACTCGACAGTAGTTCCAAATAGCCAGAAAATGCACTTTGAATTTTTCCATCCTGCAAGATCTAAATAATTCTTGTCATAAAATAGGCAAACAGTCTGAGGTGCCTGATGTCCAGGCATTCTTTTACACATCAGTCACTTCCTAGTCTCTGTGCCCAGTGCAACTCGTCCCAAATCTTCCTTCTTTCCCTCCTGCCTGTCCCCTCAGTACCAACCCCAAGAGTCGATGAGTCTTTCTAATCTTCCTTTTCTACAGACCCATCTGACCTCTCCCCTCCTCCCCAGGCTGCTCATCACCAGGCCGAGCTAGGTCCCAATTCTTCCTCAGCCTCTGCTCCTCCACCCTATAATCTTTTTATCACCTCCCCTCCTCACACCTGGTCCAGCTTACAGTTTCATTCCGTGACTAGCCCTGCTCCTCCTGCCCAGAAATTTACTCTTAAAAAGGTGGCTGGAGCTAAAGGCATAGTCAAAGTTAATGCTCCTTTGTCTTTATCCCAAATCAGATAGCGTTTAGGCTCTTTTTCATCAAATATAAAAATCCAGCCCAGTTCATGACTTGTTTGGCAGCAACCCTGAGACAATTTACAGCCCTACACCCTAAAAGGTCAAAAGGCCGTCTTATTCTCAAAATACATTTTATTACCCAATCTGCTCCTGACATTAAATAAAACTCCAAAAATTAAATTCCAGCCCTCAAACCCCACAACAGGATTTAATTAACCTCACCTTCAAGGTGTACAATAATAGAAAAAAGTTGCAATTCCTTGCCTCCACTGTGAGACAAACCCCAGCCAAATCTCCAGCACACAAGAACTTCCAAACACCTGAACCACAGCAGCCAGGCATTCCTCCAGAACCTCCTCCTGCAGGAGCTTGCTACACATGCTGGAAATCTGGCCACTGGGCCAAGGAATGCCTGCAGCCCGGGATTCCTCCTAAGCTGCGTCCCATCTGTGTGGGACCCCACTGAAAATCGGACTGTTCAACTCACCTGGCAGCCACTCCCAGAGCCCCTGGAACTCTGGCCCAAGGCTCTCTAACTGACTCCTTTCCAGATCTTCTCGGCTTAGCAGCTGAAGGCTGACACTGCCCAATCACCTCAGAAGCCCCCTAGACCATCACAGATGCCGAGCTTCAGGTAATTCTCACAGAGGAAAGTAAGCCCGTCCCCTTCTTAATCAATATGGAGGCTACCCCCACATTACCTTCTTTTCAAGGACTTGTTTCCCTTGCCTCCATAACTGTTGTGGGTATTGATGGCCAGGCTTCTAAACCTCTTAAAACTCCCCAACTCTGGTGCCAACTTAGACAATACTCTTTTAAGCACTCCTTTTTAGTTATCCCCACCTGCCCAGTTCCCTTCTTAGGCTGAGACACTTTAACTAAATTATCTGCTTCCCTGACTATTCCTGGACTACAGCTATATCTCATTGCCGCCCTTCTTCCCAATCCAAAGCCTCCTTTGCTTCCTCCTCTTGTATCCCCCACCTTAACCCACAAGTATAAGATACCTCTACTCCCTCCTTGGCGACTGATCATGCACCCCTTACCATCTCATTAAAACCTAATCACCCTTATCCCACTCAATGCCAATATCCCATCCCGCAGCACGCTTTAAAAAGGTTAAAGCCTGTTATCACTTGCCTGCTACAGCATGGCCTTTTAAAGCCTATAAACTCTCCTTACCATTGCCCCATTTTACCTGTCCTAAAACCAGATAAGCCTTATAAGTTAGTTCAGGATCTGTGCCTTATCAACCAAATTGTTTGGCCTATCCACCCCTTGGTGCCAAACGCATATACTCTCCTATCCTCAATACCTGCCTCTGCAACCCATTATTCTGTTCTAGATCTCAAACATGCTTTCTTTACTATTCCTTTGCACCTTTAATCCCAGCCTCTCTTCGCTTTCACTTGGACTGACCCTGACACCAATCAAACTCAGCAAATTACCTAGGCTGTACTGCCGCAAAGCTTCACAGACAGCCCCCATTACTTCAATCAAGCCCAAATTTCTTCCTCATCTGTTACCTATCTCGGCATAATTCTCATAAAAACACACATGCTCTCCCTGCCAATCATGTCTGACTGATCTCTCAAACCTCAGCACCTTCTAAAAACAACAACTCCTTTCCTTCCTAGGCATGGTTAGCGTGGTCAGAATTCTTACAAAAGAGCCAGGACCACACCCTGTAGCCTTTCTGTGCAAACAACTTGACCTTACTGTTTTAGCCTAGCCCTCATGTCTGCGTGCAGCGGCGGCCACTGCTTTAATACTTTTAGAGGCCCTCAAAATCACAAACTATGCTCAACTCACTTTCTACAGTTCTCATAACTTCCAAAATCTATTTTCTTCCTCATATCTGATGCATACACTTTCTGCTTCCTGGCTCCTTCAGCTATACTCACTCTTTGTTGAGTCTCCCACAATTACTGTTGTTCTTGGCCCAGACTTCAATCCGGCCTCCCACATTATTCCTGATACCACACCTGACCCCCATGACTGTATCTCTCTGATCCACCTGACATTCACCCCATTTCCCAAAATTTCCTTCTTTCCTGTTCCTCACCCTGATCACGCTTGATTTATTGATAGTGGTTCCACCAGGCTTAATTGCCACACACCAGCAAAGGCAGCTTATGCTATAGTACAAACCACTAGCCCGCCTCTTAGAACCTCTCATTTCCTTTCCATCGTGGAAATCTATCCTCAAGGAAATAACTTCTCAGTGTTCCATCTGCTATTCTACTACTCCTCAGGGATTCTTCAGGCCCCCTCCCTTCCCTACACATCAAGCTCGAGGATTTGCCCCCACCCAGGACTGGCAAATTAGCTTTACTCAACATGTCCTGAGTCAGGAAACTAAAATACCTTAGTCTAAATAGACTGAATAAGTAAAGGCCTTTCCTACAGGGTCTGAGAAGGCCACCACAGTCATTTCTTCCCTTCTGTCAGACATAATTCCTCAGTTTAGCCTTCCTACCTCTATACAGTCTGATAACAGACCAGCCTTTATTAGTCAAATCAGCCAAGCAGTTTTTCAGGCTCTTAGTATTCAGTGAAACCTTTATATCCCTTACGGTCCTCCGTCTTCAGGAAAAGTAGAATGGACTAAAGGTCTTTTAAAAACACACCTCACCAAGCTCAGCCACCAACTTAAAAAGGACTGGACAATACTTTTACCACTTTCCCTTCTCAGAAGTCAGACCTGTCCTCAGAATGCTACAAGGTACAGCCCATTTAAGCTCCTGTATAGACGCTCCTTTTTATTAGGCCCCAGTCTCATTCGAGACACCAGACCAACTTAGACTGTGCCGCAAAAAAACTTGTCATCCCTACTATTTTCTGTCTAGTCATACTCCTATTCTCCATTCTCAACTACTCATACATGCCCTGCTCTTGTTTACACTGCCGGTTTACACTGTTTCTCCAAGCCATCACAGCCGATATCTCTTGGTGCTATCCCCAAACTGCCACTCTTAACTCTTGAAGTAAATAGATAATCTTTGCTGGCAGGACTATACTGAATCTCCTTAGGCACTCTCTAATCAGATGTCCTGGGTCCTCACAATTCTTAGACCTTCTATACCTGTTTTTCTCCTTCTCTTATTCCATTTAGTTTTTCCATTCATACAAAACTGTATCCAGGCCATCACCAATAATTCTACACAACAAATGTTTCTTCTAACAACCCCACAATATCACCCCTTACCACAAAATCTTCCTTCAGCTTAATCTCTCCCACTCTAGGTTCCCACGCTGCCCCTAACCCTGCTTGAAGTAGCCCTGAAAAACAGCGCCCATTCTCTCTCCATACCACCCCCCAAAATTTTTCCACCCCAACACTTCAACACTATTTTGTTTTATTTTTCTTATTAATATAAGAAGGCAGGAATGTCAGGCCTCCGAGCCCAAGCCATGCCATCGCATCCCCTGTGACTTGCACGTTTACGCCCAGGTGGCCTGAAGTAACTGAAGAATCACAAAAGAAGTAAAAAGCCCCTGCCCCGCCTTAACTGATGACATTCCACCACAAAAGAAGTGTAAATGGCCAGTCCTTGCCTTAAGTGATGACATTACCTTGTGAAAGTCCTTTTCCTGGCTCATCCTTGCTCAAAAATCACACCCACTGAGCACCTTGGGACCCCCCACTCCTGCCCGCCAGAGAACAAGCCCCCTTTGACTGTAATTTTCCTTTACCTACCCAAATCCTATAAAAACGGCCCCACCCTTATCTCCCTTCCCTGACTCTCTTTTCGGACTCAGCCCGCCTGCAGCCAGGTGAATTAAACAGCCATGTTGCTCACACAAAGCCTGTTTGGTGGTCTCTTCACACGGACG